>NC_047084.1:515116973-515718473 GCF_902459505.1 Geotrypetes seraphini | reverse complement strand
CAACCTGTAATGTGAGACTGTCTGCCAGTTAAGTGAAATGTTTGCACCTGGATTTAATATTTAGCGGACAAGGAAAAATCCTGACTGAGTGGGCAATTTTACTAAAATGTAGCATGTACTAACAGACATTAGCTAGCTCTAAGGGGCAAATTCTGTAACGGACGTCTAAATGTTAGGCGTGATTCTATTAAGCATAGACGCACAATAGAGAATCGCGCTCAGTAAATTTAAGCGCGTCTAGGTGCCCGAGTGTTTTTATATGCTGTTTAGGCGTGCTTGATAGAATCGCTCTTTAGGCATCACATGAACGTCCTAGCAGTGTTTAATGACGGAATTGTATTTTAACATTATGACATCATTAGAATGGCGATTTTATGTTGTTCTATGTTCCCTGCAAAATGGCATCACTTCTTTCTCCACTCAAGCTGGAGAAGAACATATATTCAATACAGAATGGCCTAGGGGAGACTTACAAGGAGGTACAATAGGCGTGCCTCCTTTCCCTCGTGCTGTAAGTATCAGTGTAGTTATCCTGTTACAAATAATAATGTTAAAACACCTTGTTTAAAACCTGTATAAAATAATTCACAGATATCCTTTTTATAAACACTTGCCCAAGGAGCACTACTGGGATTTGATCTTACAAGCTCAGACTCTTGAGGAAGCAGCTTTAATACTGAGCCACTGCTCACTTGCTGCTCTCTCTGTCCCAGGTACAAAGTTATGGAGGCTGTTTAGTGCCACTAATATGTTTCATTATTTCTCAACAATTGATTTATAATGAACTCTCCCAAAAGGGGGGGGGAAATAGATTGTGCTCACCTTCCTACCTGCCTGCCCTACCTTCCCCCAACCTACACCCCACCTCAGGCAGTAAACCACATGTCAGCTCAAAAGCCAAGTTGATATCTTCTTGATTCACAAGCAATCATTGCTCTAGGATACATATCAAACATGTACCTTCAACACTTGTCCAGTTCCTTTGCTGTTTTCCAAAAAAAAAAAAAAGAAAGAAAACAACCTCACACCTTTTGGCCTCTGTGTTCCTCAATCAAAGCAGAGAAACCATACTCACAGTGGCTAGGTGCATATTGATTATGTCAAGATTGTTCATCAGGCATGTCCACTTGCTCTGAACCACAGCTATTTTGAGTAGAGTTTCTCTTCTTATTTTCTTAAACTTTGGGAATGAGATTTAGTATGCAATATATTTTATCATGTGCTTTGCTTGAGTATTGCATTATTAAACATCTTTTAACTTTAATATCAAACTGGAGTATTCTTTACCCCCCCAAAAACAAACCCCATACCACTATATCTGGATGCCTCCAGCATGCCTAACCCACGCCTAACTCGCACCTAGCTAGCGCCCAACTCACGTCCAAAATTAGACCTGGTTTTGAAACGCCTATATTGTAGGCAGGAATGTAGATGCATTAGGACACATCTTTTTCTGATGCATGACTATAAAATTCTGGATACCTTTTCTGTGAATCGCGCATAGCTTTCGGACGTCTAACTTCCAATTATTTCTTGTTAAAGTCATTAATTGTGCTTATTATTCAATCTATTTAGATACCTAAGTTGGACATCCACATTGTGGATGCCTAACTTTAAGCGTCCTTTACAGAACTTGCCCCCAAATGCTGCATGTCTTATTTTGTATAGGGAGCCGCTGAAAAGTTCTCAGCCCAACCAAGAAGAGAATGATGTGGAGCCATGAAGCTTACAAGTTATTCTACAATTTTTTGACACTTTTCATTTCAGTGATATGAAATGAGATAAAAGTGTCAAGAAAAATGTGGACTAACCTGGAAGTTTCGTGGCTCCACGTCATTCTCTTCTTGGTTGGGCTGAGAACTTTTCAGCGACCCTTTGTACCTATGGGACACGTGGCACTTAGAGCACACTAATGTCCATTAGAACAAGACAAGTTTTAGTTAAAGAGCACTTAATGAGGCCCTTAAACATAAATCCCCCGAATTCTATAAAGCTTGTCCAAAATTGGGTACAAATTCAAGATCAACACCCATAATGATTACCTAATGGGTTCCAATGATTTAATTGTTGGAACTAAAATACTTAATTGATACTAATTCTGATCTGGGTGTCGATCTGGCTACATGCTATTCTGTGTCAATGGGTTCCTAAATTGGACTGTGCAACTGAAAAGGGGACATAGCTATGGAGGGGCATGCCAGGGGCATTCGTGAAAGATACACACCGAGCTACAGAATAGCAGGGATCCATGCCCAAGTTGCACCAGGATTTACACCAGGTTTCAGCTGGCGTAATTCATCACATCCAGATTTGAACACTGAATTTTAGTGCTCAACGCCATTCTACAGAGTGCTGAAGTGCCCTTTATAGAAAAGCACTGAGCATGGAATTTAATCAGTGCTGAATTTTCAGCACCATTTATAGAATCTGGCCCAAACTCAATAGGGGGGTCAATATATCAAAGTGCATCAACATCCATCCTACATAAGTATGCAAATGAATCTTCATTGCTTTAGCACATTAACACAGGTATTGTCCCATAAACTAAGTATGAGGGGGTGCTGGAAAGTTCTCAGCCCAACCAACCAACTTCCTAAATTCGGAGTGCTTTTTGCTTCTGTAGCTGAAAAGAGTTGTCTTATTTCGTTACATGTCAATTTGCAGAAACAAAATTTTATGTTCCCTGACATATCGACATCATTCTCTTCTTGTTTGGTCAGAGAACGTTTCAGTACCCCCTCATGTACCACCCTGTGATATATTTACAGTTTTTACACTGATGAGTCTGCGTTCACATATGTGACATTTAATGTGCATCGATTTACTTTGTGTGCAATAGGTAATTTGCATGAATTCTTTGGTAAAACGCTTGCAAACTAATTAACATAAGCTAATTAAAAATTGTGATATTAGGGGTAATTTTATAACAGGGCACATAAGCAGGAAGGCCCAGGTTCTATAAATGATGACTAAAGTTAGGCGCCTGGAATGGCGAGCCGAGCCGGTCTAAGTGCCTAACTTAGGGCTAGATTCACTAGAGTCTTCAAATCGCTCCGATTCGTGTCCTATCCTTTTCCGAGTCAATCGATTCAGTAAAGCTTGTCCATGCAAATGATCAAATTGTAAACACGCCCCCATTCGCGCACATGTCTCGCTGTAACATCGATTGACGCACAGGCGCACTGTATCCTTGTTGGTTTTGAAGCACATAATGCATGCACTAGCTCTTTAGGACTTCACTGCGTAGAAATGGGGCGGGGTTTAATCGCGGATATCATTGGTGGGATCCGAATGCGCCTACCGCAAAGCATTGTTGTTATAAAAAATTGTTGTTATGAAAAATATAAGAACTGTAGTTTTTACCAACCTCTCCTTGGCATACTCGTGTTCCAAAAGAAGCAGATAGCATAGCTGACGAGCGCCATCCATTTCTCTCAGGAAAAGAACTTTTAAGTTGCTAGAAGGCACAAAAGTTAACAGCAGTTGAATGCACTGGGATCACGCGCTGTTATATACAGCCTACGAATCCCAGGAGGCTCTGCGGCTCTTTCTGCCATGAAGCACGAAGCAACCAAAGGTGACCCCGTGACATCAGATGCATGCAACAATCTTGCTGGAAGGAAGGGGGAAGGGATAGCTGGCCCTTAAAAGTTATTTTTGATTTAAAAATTTGGCATTGATATATGAAGTGTACAATGCGCAAGGAGAGCACAGGGTTAATCCACAATTTTCTCACCATGCGCATTACAAATCCGAGATTCACTCCCACGCTCGCTATGCGCATTCCAAAAAAATCAAAAAAAATATTTCTAATGCTTATGTACATGAAAGTTCACATATATTTAAAGTTTAGATATATTTTGGATTTTTTGTGGGGTAGATATATATTTTTAATGGGGTTCTTAACATGCACGCAGCAGTTGCTAGGCAGGAATAGTCAGTGAGGATGTAAAGCGACAGGTATTCAGCAGTCAAAACTTTTTTGGATCGGAAAGGTCAGTCGGTTTGGATGAAATGGTTTCATGAATCGATGCCTTAAGAAATTTACATGCCTTTCTACTCATTTGCATGCGCAGATCGGATCGGATGCGGGTCTGGAGGAAGGTTGGTGAATCGAGCCGTAGTCGGAAAGTGAGCGCAAACTGATCGGTACACGATCGGTTTGCTTAGTGAATCTAGCCCATTATTGTTTAAAAAAACATAATCAGCACTAATTATTGGCAATTAACAACCTGTAATTGACGTTACTTGTGCTTAATTAGATGGTAGGCACCTAGTCCAAGGTGTCTACCAGAAAGTAGGCTTGTAGGCATATTTTTCATCTAGGCGCCTGTTTTGGACTTAGGCGCAGTCATTTAGGCCAAGAAGACCCTGGCATAAATATGGTGCACCTAAGTTTAGGATGCCTACTGATGCCTAAGCTCAATTTAGGTAGTGCTAGGTGTGATTCTATATAGTGTGCCTAACTTTTTTGAATCATGCCTAAGTGTCACACTTCTTGGCACCTATGTATTAGGCTCCTTTTCTAGAAACAGGTCCGAAAGGTACATAGGTAAATATGTTGTGCTATTTTATAAAAGTCACAAAAACCCCTAAAACACACCAGCCATATAATAATTTGAAAACAACCAGTGCTATTCGAAAGCTCATAATAATGACGATTCTAAATATTTATTCAGTCTTTTTTTGTATGTGGTAGGACAAGTGAGTCGTGCCCAATTAAATGCAGCACCTTTATTTGGTATTGAACACAGCACATTCATTTACTGCTTTAATCTTGTTATAATCACAAGTCTCAGTTTTTATAAGTTTTAGTGCTGCATTTATTGGGCATAACATACTTATAGGGTGACCCCCACCATACCAAAACAAGATTGTGTATATATTTTGAAGAATTATCATTATTATGAGTTTCTGAATAGCACTGGTCGTCTTGGAATTATTATATGGATGGAATGTTTTAGAGATTATTGTGCTATTCCTTTAAGACGAGAGATACACATATTTTGTAAACCTAATATTGCACCAATGTACCTTTTCAACATAGAGTATCTGAAAGTTCCCACATATGCACCTGCTCCAAACTAGTTATATATGAAGAATGTGTTAGCAGCAATCAAGACATATGCACACAAAATATGTAGATAAGGGTTGATCCCACTTCTGTTCTACATATTCGTCACCCCTTGAGATGGTTTATCTAATCTAATCTGCGATTTCTGAGTCGCACGAGGTCCAAACAGATTCAAGGCAATTTACAATTTGAAATTATTGTGTATAAATTGATAGAGGGTACCGAGTTGGGCCTGATATGCATATAACATATATGCATATATCACATAAAAGCAAGTGTTAGATTTTATGTGCCCCTTTTATGCACATATACCACCAAACAATTTTTAAGGCCCAGATTCTGAAAGCGTCGCATCTGAAAAAACACCTACCTTTGATGAAGAATTACGCTTAGCGGCACTGAACGTCAACCCCGCCCATAACCACACTTCTTTTGACATTCAGGGCCACTAAGCTTCTACATAGACATGATTCCAGCACTGTGTTTTGTAGGTGTCTCGTGGCACCTACTTTTTTTTGTTTGAAATTGGTTTTCAGTGGCGAGGTCAATTGCCATGCCGTTGATAGCCAGTTAAAACAATTAACTTAGGTGCCAGTAGAGCACCTACCAGCGCCTTCCTAACAGCACTGGTTTTACAATCTGGGCCTAAATGCCTACTTGAGCTTATAAAATTACCCTGAATTTGTGTAAACTAGATTGCACTCCAGCTCTTTTAACACACATCACCAGCAAATATGTTAGCACACTTTGGTCCATTGGTCTCAAGGGAAGCTAAAGACTACAAATTTAGCTTCGCTTTCCATTTCTAGAGAAACAGTAGACAAAGATGGAAAAAAAAAAAAGGATAACATGTCTTAGTGCATGTGAGATTAGTAAACTGTATTCCTTAAAAAAAATGCCAAAGACAAAACACTTAGGGGTCCTTTTATATTCCTATGAGCATCTTAGCATTTAGCGCGCACTAATCGTTAGTATGCGCTAAATCAGCGTACCTTAATAAAAGGATCCCATATTTTGGTGTTGACTTTTAGCACTAAAAGGGATGTGTCTGAGTTTTGGAAGGAATTGCTTTGACACCTTGTAACAATATAGCTAGATTGATCAGTGTAATCGAGCACATTAATGGTCAGAATGTAGATCAGGAGTTGGTTACTATGGTTACAGTTGGGTGTTTCAAGATTTCTGCCATGGATATTCATGTGGTCGATTTGCATAGAATGGAAGCAGTATATGCAAAACGATCTCATGCATATTTATTGAGGAAATCTTGAAAATCTGACTAGTTTGTGGCCCCTCGAGGACCATGGTTGCCCAACACTGGTCAAAATGTACACCAATGTTTTGGTAATTTCCCTAGAAGGGTCAGGCATAATAACCCTTGGTCAGATGATTCAGCACACATGAAAATGAGGCAAAATTTCCAAAAGTATGATGTGTTAATACTACAAGTGATAAATGGTAATAAATGTGCTACTTTTCTAGCTCACAAGAGGCTAATGTAATGAATTGTTCTTGCCAGGTTTACTTATCCTTAACTATTGTCCAACATATGCCTTGATAGTATCTCCTTAAGAAAAAAAAATATACTGCTAGTTTTATTGTTGAAAGGCTATGTGTGACTATTAATATTTTAAACTGCCTTGGCACTTAGAATCTATTCGTATTAGAAGTATAATCCTGATACAATACATGGTTTAGAGTACAGAAAATGGTTAGAACATCCTGGATAATGGACAAACATTCAAGTAGAAATGTGAGGTATTTTCTGTGTAATCTCTAAAAATATTTCTAATGTTTTTTGTTTTTTTTTAATATATATGTACAGAAATGAATAAATCTGTATTCTACTGGGTGTCACAAAATTCAACCAAGAAAGATTTGAAAAGCACATTCATTTTATATAATATTATATGTATTACAGTTTGCACCTTAATGAAATGCTTTGAAATAGAAACTGTTTACTGTTTTGGGGAAAAAATGCATATGTTAAAAACCATATAACTCAAGAATGCAGTGAGGTAATAGTGAATTAGCTTGCATTGCATGTTCCGATATAAATGTCTACTTGGACTATTTTAAATGAAGTATTCAGTTGTAGGAACAATTACCTTGCTGTCAAGAGCCACTTCACATGCATCTTCCAGCCTCTAAGCATCATCAGGGTTTTTTTACACCCAAGAAATGATCACATAGGAAGCCATGATATCTCCTAAATCCCCGTCTGTCCTTACCTCTTCCTTGTACCAAATTTCCCAAAGCAATAATAGGCTGGCCCAGTTGGGTGCAATGAAATAGCAGCTTCAAGATGTAGAAAATTTTAAAAATACTAGTGTGTATCTAAGTCAAACTCAAAATAGCCAGCTTTTAGAGGGTTTCTCAAGCAGGCCGTGGTGGTTAAGTAGGAAAGCAGGTACTATACAATGAATTAATTCCTGGCATTTTAGGCCAGTCTTTTCATTAGCAAAGTAATGGAGGTGGAAGAATGTTATACGATGAATTTCAACATTTTCTTTTGTATGTGTTACTGTGTGAACTGATGAAATAACAGAGATTCTCCTCAAACATCAATTTAGATCACAAAGCATTCCCTTCTTCCTATCCCTCTACCTTGTTAACCTCTAGACCATGACTATTGTCAAATTAAAACACATCTGAATGTTAAATAATATTATAGTAAGAGGTGATAAATGCACCACATGCACTAATTAGTTCTTTCCATCAAGGGCAGTTCTATAATAGGGCATTTCATTTACAGATGCATTAAGGGTCAGATTCAATAAATGGCACTGAAAGTTAGGCATAATCCAAAAACATATGCATTCAAAACACAGCTGATGCCAGGGGTAACCACATTTAAATTACATAAGTGGAGAAAAAGACCTCAGTGCCACCCAGTATAGGACAAGCAGCATATCCTGGAGACAACCTAACTTCAAAGAAAAATTAGAAGTAGGAGACACATCCTTCGTCATAAAAACTCCACTTCGGACTACCATACTCATATTCCCAAAGGGCATCTCATCCAGGCACATAACAGGGAAAATAGATGGTCTAAAAGACTCTTATCTCCAAACGTGTGGTCCACGCGACATACAGCTCAACAACAGGATACACTTATAGGTTTGCACTCGATGCTCTCATGTGCCCACATCCATCACACATTGTGCGTAGATCCAGACGGTTAATTTAACTGAAAGTTAGGCGCCGGAAGGATCTGTGCTGAAATCTTATTCTATAAATGGTGCTTCGCTCTAAGCACCCTTTATAGAAGAGGACTTGGTTTCAAATACTGTGATCAACTTGGGGCATGCAGACTACCAAGCAAATCCTTGTGTAAATCCTGGTGCTCAAGTTGAGCGTGCAACCCCAGAATTCTGTAACATTGCAACTAAATGATGGAATTGCACTTAATCTGCCCATGACCATGTTTGGGTTGACTGCAAAACAATTTCAGCATACAACTTTATAGAATAGTGCTAAGCAGAAGCTCATGCAAATCCAAATAATTGTCAATTAACACCTTGTTTACTCTTTCAAAAAATATAAGAACTAGGGAGCATGCAATGAAGCCACTAAGCAGCAAATTTAAAACAAACCAGAAAAAATATTTCTTCACTGTAGTGAAAGCAACTAGCTTAGCAGAGTTTTAAAGAGGTTTTGGATAATTTCCTTAAAGAAAAGTCCATAAGCCATAATTAAGATGGACTTGGGAAAATCCACTGTTTATTTCTAGGATATGTAGCATAAAATCTGTTGTACTCTTTTGGGATCATGCCAGGCATAGGAGCCAGCTGTGTAGGTGCCATGGGTGTTGAACACCTCCAATATTTGAACAAACTAGTTAACTGTATGCAGGGAGAGGTAATTTATTTTGGTTTTAGTACCCCAAATCATTTTGAAAAGTTAACTGCTGTGTTGCCAGATATGTGTGACTTGAATTGGCCAATGTTGGAAACAGAATACTGGGCTTGATGGACCTTCAGTCTGTCCCAATATGGCAACTCTTATGTTCTTATGTTCTTAATTGGTGTTCATTCGCTCAACAGTAATTATGTTGAATGTGCATCTCAGGATCATGTCCAAAATTTGGCATGCAAATTTTAGCATCATTTATCAAATGTGAGATAAACATGAAAGTGTACAGAAAAGTGATATATAGCATGAAAATGCAAGGGAGGTTTTCCCTGGGGCAAATCAGTGGTGACGTTCCCACCTCTGCAGATAACTTATATAATATTTTAAATTGCACAAACAGCTTCTGCATTTAGGTCTGCAAGTGCCTAAATAATAGGCATGCAGATATAAGGTTACATTAGTATTCTATAATGAAGCCTAAGTGCCCAGTTTCCAATCTAGAACAGCCGTAGAAACATGACAGATAAAAGGCCAAATGGCCCATCCATTCTGCCCATTCGCAACATCCACTATCTCTTCTCCCTAAGAGATCCCATGTGCCTGTCCCATGCTTTCTTGAATTCAGACACAGTCTTCCCCCACTTCTATTAAACTGCGCTAGCAGTTTTTAGCGCAGAGAGCTGCGCTGAATGGCCCACGCTGCTCCCGAAGCTCATAGGGAATCAATGAGTGTTGGGAGCAGCACGGGCCATTCAGCGCGCCTCACCGTGCTAGACACTGCTAGTGCAGTTTAATAGAAGAGACCCTTTGTCTCCACCACCTCTACAGGGAGACTATTCTATGTATCTACCACCTTTTCTGTAAAAAAGTATTTCTTTAGATTACTCCTGGCATGCCTAAATGGAGATGCCCAATTATAGAACTTTTCTCTTTCCCCCTCATTCTATAACTTTACTTCCTGTCAGTGCAAGTTGCATGCTAAAACGATGTAATACTAGCACTTATGTAAGTGAATGTACATTTGCATGTAAGTGAATATACATTTGCATTCTATAATTTATTTAGCACAGAAATGCAAGAGGGCATACCTGTGGGTGGAGCATTGGCAGGGCTCCTCCCACTTAGGTGAGTAATTTACAGAGTACAGTCAATTATGAGCTGAAATGCTACATTTAGGTGCATGCACGTATGTCTGCTACTGACATGGCATAAGTGGGTGCACCTAATTGTAAAGCATATAGATTCTAGTATCCTCGTATAACAGAATATTTGTGCCTGGCTGGCATTAAAGAATTCACAATCAGTGTACTGCATTCAGGCACGTAACTGGGGCTCAGTATAGAATTGCCCCTTTTGGGGGAAATTCTAAATATGGTGTCCGCAAAATCATCATGTAAAAGAATGCTTAGCGCTTTTCTATAAACCATGCCTAAACTTAGTGCCGACACCCGGGACTAAATTTAGGTGCAACATTTATAACAACTAAAACCTGGTGTAAACCCTGTGCCTAACTTAGATATACGTATATCAGGTGAATTCTATAACAATGCACACAGATTTTAGGAATGCCATGCCCCACCCATGCCCCTCATTGCCACTTTGGTTCCATGGACTAAAATGTATGCATACTTCTTTATAGAAGATGCGCTTGTAAATTCTAATTAGTACTAATTAATGACAATAATTGCTTGGCTGATTAGCTCATTAATCAATTATGTTTGTGTAAATTGGGTGCATGCCCAAATTTGCACGCACAACTTGAAGTGCGATATATAGATTCCAGTAGTTTATATCTAAAGGTAAGAGTGCTTAGCCACATCTGGTCTGTGCAAAAAAAAAAAAAAAAAAGAAAGAAAATATTAGCCAGAGCGATAAGTACCTGCGATTTATTTTAAATTTTCAAATTATGAGGTTTCATCTTTCGTCATTGGTTTGCAAGTCTTCTATAACCTATTTTTGGAGTCACAATCTATAAGTTTAAATGCAGTGACATAATATCAGGCAGATAGCTCTTTTCTCCCCTGCGGAGATGGAATATCTGGTACGTGTCAAGTTTTACTGATGTGAGACTCACTCTAGTTCAATACCCCAAATTCCCTGTCAAGGAATTAAGGCAATTGATAGCTGCTGCAGCTCAGAGCTGGCCTGTTTTTCTGTAGCCTGTGATTTTTTTGAATCATCAGTCCATGGTTTATAAAGAGGATGAAGAGCAAAAGGGAATTGTGGTCTTATATATCCCTTTCATCTCTTCAAATACAAATTAGGATGTGGCTGGCTTGTGACATCATCTTTATATTCCTAACTGGTTCATAAAATGCATTAAAGATATTTTAGTATGTTATTTTTCTAAGCATCTTCTAAGAAGGAGCACTTGAAAAAAATGGAAACAATTAAGGAAATGCTTCTTTCATACCAATAATATGACAAACAACATTAAACAGCCATTTTGCAAGAGCCACAAGTGGAGTCTCTCCAGGCTTCTTTGACTGGGAGAAAAACTTTATAATCTATAATTCTATAATCTGGGCACCCGCATTTCCATACCCATTGCCCTTGCAGAGGTCTATAATATTAGTACTTACAAGTTCTCAGCCCAGCCAAGAAGAGAATGATGTCAGAGCTAGCAGGGGACCCAAGTGTCCTTCTGCAAATACCTACATCACTGACGTAGCACATATCTACAAGGCGGCTTACACACGGATGGAGCTCCCACTTATGCGTTTAATGTAATGTAATGTAATTTATTTCTTATATACCGCTACATCCGTTAGGTTCTAAGTGGTTTACAGAAAATATACATTAAGATTAGAAATAAGAAAGGTACTTGAAAAATTCCCTTACTGTCCCGAAGGCTCACAATCTAACTAAAGTACCTGGAGGGTAATAGAGAAGTGAAAAGTAGAGTTAGAGGAAAAATAAAAATAAAATAAACATTTTAACAAGACAGCATTGATCTAAATACTTTGGAAGGTAGAAGAGAGGAGAGAAAGGAATAGAAGCAGAAGGGGGAGACGTTGAACAGTAGAATTCTGGAGAAATTTAAATGATAGAAATAGAACAAAACAAAGACAAAAGACAAAACAATAGATAAGATTAAAGATAAATCATAAGCTGGAAAGAAAAATAAAATAAAACTTTGTCTTCAATCCACGGTTTCAGCGTCAGTGATGAAGTGGAGCAAGTAAGTTTAGGAGGAGCGATTGACGTTTCCAGAAAGGGCTTCTTCAGGGAAGAGACTTGGCCGACAGTTTAACTTACAGAATACTCTCTGCCGCGTTTAGATGCCTCCCCATTCTTACACCAGTTCTACAGCTAATGTAATTGCAGGTACCTAAATCTTAGGAGCACCGATATTTGTTTATTTATTTAATTCATTCATTTTCTATCCCGTTCTCCCCAACGGGTTACAGGTTAACATGCAGTTAACGGTTACAATTTGCCATAACAAGTTTTTTTGATACAAGTTTTAGAAACATAGGCACATACTAGGGATCTAATACCAATATACATAATATACAGCTTACAGGATAAATTTGACATAGTTACAGTGCAAGATTTGTCAATATAAGTTCTTATCCTAATGTGACACATACTGAGGCTCTAGTATTAATGTACATGAATATTTCTTTGTAATCTATTGGCCTTAGGCAGGGGAGTTAGCTAAAGAGATATGTTTTTATTGGTTTTCTAAAGTTGAGGAGTCCTTTAAGGGATCCGAGTTAAACAATACTGGGTTAAACTAGTATTTTAAAGCAGATCTGGGGTGGCCGGGTTCCAGTCTAGAATAGACTTGGAGCACCTTTATAGAAGCACCGAGCTTTGGAATTGCCCCTTAGCAGTGTAGCGTAGTCATCATTGCAATTGCCAAATTCATTACTAACATTTGCACAAAAATACTTTTTTCTTATAGTATTTATATACCACTTATAGTCTAAGTGGTTTACATTCAGAGATACTCAAGCATTTTTCCCTATCTGTCCTGGTGGGCTCACAATCTATCTAATGTACATGGGACAATGGGGGATGAAGTGACTTAACCAAGCACAAACATCTATACAGACACTTGAGAGATCATTAATCAAATATAACCACGGTACTCTCTCAGAACAATTTGTATTTAATACTTCTTAATAATCTTGAGATGTTCATACCACTGATGGAACCATCACTCTTTGAATCCCCGTTTGCCGCCAGAACTTATCTTTGCTTGCAAACTAGAAAGGGAAAATACCTCATCGGCTATAAAAAAAAAAAAGAACCTCTTTCATCCTAATACCTTTACACACTTAATGCCACCTCAGTTTTCTTATTAACCTTATGTGCAAAAAAGAACAGGTTACGTGAGCTTTTAAATGTATGTTCTCAAATCTGCTTAATGATGTCCTCTGTCCACCACCGACAAAGGCATGAAAAGATAAGGCTTTTTCCTCCTATTAGCAGGTGTATGTACAGTACAGTATGCTCTACAGTGAAGGATTCAAAGAGTAATGGTTCCATCAGTAGTATGGAACAAACAAAAAAAGTGTGGAAAGTCGATATCCAAGATGAGGGCTTTATTAAAAACAAATAAATAAATAATCCATATAAAAGTGTCTAGGGCCTGAACCTTGAGCCTGTATAGGTATGTGTGACACACAAATGGAAGACTGGATTAGATTAGAAACATCTGGACCCAACACGGTCCATGTTTCTACAATGTAGTCTTCTTCAGGGGTCCTATGTGTAATTAGAGGAGGAGAAAGAGTAGATAAAATAATAAAAAGTGTATGGAACTTTGTACCGAATGGTGATTGATGCCATGTGTTAACTGAAGAGAAAGTGAAAATGATACCATATGTTATGATACCAGAGACAGTGGTATGAACATCTCAAGATTATTAAGAAGTACTAAATACAAATTGTTCTGAGAGAGTATTGTGGTTATATTGAACCCACAACCTCAGGCTACTGAGTTTATAGCTCTAACCACTGCACCAAACACTCCCACGTATGTCTAATATGTCTGATGACGCTCTAAAGAAGCCATTAACCCAGCTAGGAACCAATTAAAGTTTACAATACTCATCAAGAAATTAGCTTTCAATAAGAAAAAGTCAATTGCTAAAGGTTTTTGGCGACATAAATGTGTGTGTGGAAAGGGTGAGTGGCGTTCCTTCCCCACCCGCCCAGCCACGCGCACGCCCCTTTCCCTTCCCTGTACCTTTTTAACTTCTCTGGCGTGAGCAGCATGCCCACGTCAGTGTCGGCTCACCCTCTGATGTCACTTCCTAGGCGAAGGTCCTGGAAGTGACATCAGAGAGAGCACCGATGCTGACAGCAACATTGTGTCAGGGAAGTAAAAAAGGTATGTGAAAGGCAAGGGGCACACACATGCAGCAAGGAGAGGAACTGGGGGGGGGGGGGGAAGCAGAGAGGAGGAGGGGTGTTGTGCTCCCAGTGAATGGGTCCTTAAGGTTTTAAGTGGATTGCTATGTTGACTTTTTTATATATATATTTTTTTACAATAAAGTCCATTTCAGGAACATCATCTCTCCATAGTGGGTTTTTTTGTTTGTTTGTTTGTTTTTCTTGGACTCTTTATTCTCTGGATCGTCTAGGGTCAATTTCTTTGTTTTCATACAAGTTTCAAGTTTTATTAGGATTTTATATACCGCCTATCAAGGTTATCTAAGCGGTTTTACAATCAGGTACTCAAGCATTTTCCCTATCTGTCCCGGTGGGCTCACAATCTATCTAACATACCTGGGGCTATGGAGGACTGAGTGACTTGCCCAGGGTCACAAGGAGCAGCACGGGGTTTGAACCCACAAGACCACCCCCATGCTCAAGGTGGACCCCACCCCCCCTTACTACTCAACTGTGTGCACACATGGATGTCCAACACTGATATGCACCTGTGTACCTTATGCAGTAAAACGTGCATTGTAATAAAGTTCCAGGCTAGAAAGAACAGGAGTTTCAGAGCAGAAATAAGACTAGAAGTATCACAGCGAGTTATGCTAAGGTAAAAAAAAATAATAATAATCGTGTTATTTGATTCAAAGTTCATTTGTTTCCCAGTGCTAGTTTGAGAAAAGGTTGAATTCATGAGCCTGCATGTGTCCAAGCAAGGCCAGTAAAAAGCAATACTATTTATGGACCACAAACTTTAAACTTATCTTTTTATACCCTTGCAATGTTATAACTTTATAATGATACATGTTACTTCCTGTAAGCTGGGCTAACATTTGTTTTGCTATCATCGATATACTGTAAATGCTTATTTTTGGTAGAACCAAAATCAATAGAAAATTCAATATCAATTTTTTTTTGTCTGGAATTTAAGACAATATACACAAGCTCTTTGAAGCATATAGGTAGTTTGTGGACCATGTTAACACATGAAAGATCAATAAATGCTTGAGAATATGATGCAGATAAGTCTAGAGATGTGCACAATTTTTTTGGTGTGATCTGTATATCAATGTCCAAGAATCAATGCAAACATCTGGAGGTCTGACAAACCGATGGTTATTTTCTAAAGAGAGAAGCCAGACTGCTTCTAATCTGTCGAAACCAACAGCAGAGCTTTGCAAAGTCCTCCGCACACTTTGGTGGACCTGCAGTGAGCTCCCAGTAGATTCTTGGCAAAATATCCAACACATTTTTCTGATCCTCGTAGTCTGTCAGATTCAAACTAAACTGAAAACCGATTAGTTCAGACATGACCCAGACTATTTTGCACATCTGCAGACAGAAGGCATGCTCTTTCTACCTGTGTATTTCATTGTACAGTGTAGCTATCATTAGACTGTAATTATTACTGCAGATCTACGTGTATTGCCCAGTACAGACATGAAATGTCATCTGTGCCTCCAAGTTTCAGTTTCAGTGATGTTCTGAATATTTAAAGTTCACAATGCAAAATAAAGTTCTAAATTATAGTGACTTGCTTGGAAAGTGGTTGTTTTGTTTTTTTTGCTTGTTTTGTCAATCATCTTTGGGCTTTGGAAGAGAAATTTTGCAACGCACCTCACAGTCAACTGCTACATTTTAGTCACTGCAGAAATTTCAAAGCATTTTGCCATGAAATCCTTAAGAATTTATTTATCATCTTATTAGAAATAAGGCCCTGATTCTATAAACAGAGCCTAACATGTAGGCACCGAGGAGTGCACGTATCAAACATAAAGGTGCCATTTATAAAATCGCACCTGCTGGTATCTAAAGTGGTCTTAGGTGCCAGTAGGCATTGAAACCATAGGTGTACTCTTTTTATGCCAGGGTTTCTTGGCCTGAATGAGTGCGCCCAAGTCAAAACACACACAAAGGGCTCCTTTTATGAAGCTGCGTTAGCGGTTTAACGCACGTTTTAGTGTGCGCTAAATGGCCGGCTGCGCTAGACGCTAACGTCAGCATTGAGCTGGTGTTCGTTCTAGCCGCGTTGCGTGGGCTTAGCATGCGCTAAAATGCTGCGTGCGCTAAAACCGCTAGCGCGGCATCGTAAAAGGAGCCCATAATCTGCCCCCCTAAGCGTATTATTTTTCTCAGGCATTCTTTTGGTAGTTTAACAGCATGGACCAATAATAGCGAGACCCCATTTTTATCCCACACCCTATTTGTTTTTAGCCCTTTTCCTCTTTCCCATACCCCAGATTTAAAGAGGGGGAAAGAAGGGCATGAGTATGGCATGGGGGGCGGGGAAGGAGGGCATAGAGGTGCCACCACCCCAGGCGCCTCCTACCCTCGCTACACCACTGATTCTGCCCAGGCTTTTCATTCCTAAGGCAAGCTCTTTCTTGCTGCTGGTCTCCTACAGCCCCTACCTTTCCTGGTGCCTTCTTCTCCCACCCTCCAAACCAGTGGTCTCCAACTCAAACCCTTTGCAGGGCGGCATTATGGATTTGTAGGTTCTTGGAGGGCCTCAGAAAAAAATAGTTAATATCTTATTAAAGAAATGACAATTTTGCATGAGGTAAAACTCTTTATAGTTTATAAATCTTTCCTTTCGGCTGTCTTAATAATAATATTGTCATTTATAGCTAAAGAGACATATGATCAAGAAACTGTTTTATTTTACTTTTGTGATTATGATAAACATACTGAGAGCCTCAAAATAGTATCTGGCAGGCTACATGTGGCTCCCGGGCCACAAGTTTGAGACCACTGCTCCAAAGGTTCCAATTTCTACCACAATGTCCCTCATTCTGACATACTTCTTGAGCTATAATGAACATGTCCTCTGCTCCTGTGTCTTTTTCCTCTTCTTCCTGCTCCTTAGTGGTTCATTCTCATGGCTTTTGCTGTTATCTGTACTGCTTCCTCCAAGACCATTAAAAACAGATGTGAAGAGAGCACCTGTTGCCACCGACAAATGCTGCAGTTAAGTCGTATTCTGCTTACTTCCACTTTCTTTGCAGATCTATTCCAGCTGACCTGACCCATATGCTAACACTTTTACTTACTCTCACACCCCACCCTCTATTCAGGTTGCAGGCTAGGGCAGTGGAGGGGATAGGGGAAATGGGCTCATACTGGCTTGTGGTGTCCTCTGAATTGCAAATCCACCAAGCAAGCTAATCACCTGAGCTTCAGTGGGTTCTTTCAATCCTATATAATAAAACGCTAGCCGCGCATGCGCACTCAGACCTTCGTGATCTGTAATCCCTGATCTGTAGGTCCGTGGCCAGAGTGCGTATGCGGTGGCTAGACAAAGCGGGAGAAACAAACTCCACTCAGAGACGGCATTGACACAGACAAAGTGCTGCACAGGTACTGGAGGGGGAGAGCTTCTGCACATACCGGTACAAACCTCTCTCCAGCGTTGGCAGCCGCAGCACGTTAAACAGGCTGCTTTGCGACTTTCTCCTGCAGTTGAGTCCCTCTGCCGCGTCACTAATGATGTCATCAATGATGCGACAGAGAGACTCAACGGCAGAAGAAAGCCGCGAACCAGCCTGTTTAGCGTGCTGCGGCTGCCAACGCTGGAGGGAGGTTTGTTATTTAAGTCATCTTGTTGGGAGGGTCGCAGAGTCAGCGGGGGTTGAGCTGGGAGGGGAGAGAAGCGTCTGCCTCGGGTGCTTTAGGCAGCAGCAGCGTTTACAATTCGCTGCTGTTGCGGCTTCAGGCCTTCCTCTCTGGCCGGTCCTGCCTACTTCCTGTTTTCATGAACACAGGACCTGCCAGAGAGGAATACCTGAAGCCAGCAACAGCAATGAATTGTGAATGCTGCTGTTGCCCGATGAAGTAGTTGAAGGAGGGAAGTAGTTGAAGGAGGAAAGTGAGCAGAGGGGGAGAGAATGGCTTGGAGGGAAGAACAGATGGTAGGGCATGGAGGGAAGGAGGAAGGTATGCCAGACCAAGGGAAAAGGAAAGAGGAGATGGAGAGAGGCCATATGGGACAGAGAGAGAGGGGGCGGACACTGGATGGAAAGAGAAGAGAGTGCAGTGAATGGAAGGGGCAACATAGAGGGTGAACAGTATTCTAGCACCCGTTAATGTAACGGGCTTAATGACTAGTATGTAAATAATCCCCCTATATAGGCAGCAATTCAGGATGCAACTTCTGGTGCGCAAATGGAAATTAAGTGCCAAAATGGGAATAAATGGCACTAAAACACTTAATTGAACTTAGGTGCTGTTGTGTAAAGTAGGGCTGATTTTATGTGTAAATCATTTTTATTACGCAGCAACGTGCAAAATGACAAGTGACATCACAAAAACCACAAGAAGAACAATTACATTACAAACCATAGTAGAATAACAATAAGAAAAACTATAACCCCCCCCAAAAAAATCCCCTAAGACCAAACACTCAAAAGTGATGAGATAAATTAAAAGTCACTTATTCAAAAGTCTGCTTCTCGCCTTAGCGAGAAATGAGTTCCAATAAAACACTCCAAATTCTAGTAAAATGCTTTCCAGGGACAGAATCTATGTTGTGTATTTGAGTATGCTCCAACTTAAGCAGATTGATCATATACAGCTAGCCAACAGAGCAAGATCACTTTCTTCCCCATTACAACAGAGCACTGCAAAAACGCTGAATATCCACGAGGCATAGAAGTCTGTAAGGAAAAAACATTGAATAAGATGCAAGGTTCCAGTTTAACTCCACAGGTCCACAAAAAAGGTTATGGAACGAAGTAAGGTCTGCCAGAAGCTCTGAATATGAGGGTAAAGCCAAAACATATGCCCCAAGGAAGCAGCCAGAGAGCCACATTTAGGGAAAGAGAAGCCGTGATGCCAGCTAATTGGACCCTCCGCGGAGAAAAATGGAGTCTCAATGCAAACTTGTATTGTAATCCCCAATTGTGGATGCTTTCTGTCACTATATGAATGGATAGGAAAAAGGAGCGATAAGCTTCCTTAGATAAGGTAAAACCCAGATCTTCTCCCCATGCCTCGGCATATGAATGATATGGCAGCTCGACAGTGGACCCTATCCTGTGTCCCCAAGGTATAAAGAGAAGTCAATTCCTCCTGTATATCCTACATAAAGTCAGTCCAAGGCAAGCTGAATTTGTGATGTTAAGGACAGCTGCCAATGTGAGGTTAAGAACATTTGAGTGATGTTAATCACAGATGAGTGTGTGATGTGAAGCACAGCTAGGCCTGTGAGGGCAAGCAGGGTGAGTCTGAAAGGTCAAGCACCACAGAGTCTGTGAAGTTAAGTACAGCTGAGCTTGTCAGGTTAAGCTAAAACTGTGAGGTTAAGTATTTAGTACCTGAGTTTGTGAGGGTTAAGATAGCTACGCCTATGATGATATGTACAATGGAATCTGTGACAGTAACAGAGATGAAAGAGTATAAATGATATTGAAGGTGGAAATAGCGATAATAGCTGAGCTCAGATCACAGAGCTGAAAAATATAGCTTTTAAGAAAAACAGAGCTATAATGCCAGAATTTACCAGCATTAAGGCATGTGGGTCAATATAAAAGATTGCATGACATGCCATAAAAGACAAACCCAAGATAGCTGATGGGATAACTAAGAGAAGACGATGATCACCTCTTTCTTATAACCTAGAGGAAGAATCTGGAGAATGACGTAAACTAGATCTGCGTGGTGCAGGAAAAACGTTTGAGAAGGTTTCCCCGAGAAGGGATAAATTTGAAAAACCTGTTAGTCAGAAGCAAAATGTTTCCTTTTTTTAAGTTCAGTTTTTTTTTTATTGGATTTCAAAAGATTAACAAAAAGATACACATTCAATAAGAAACATACAGGAAGGCATCAAAGAGAAAATATAGAGGGGCATAATCAAAAACAACATCTAAGTCCTTTTTGACCTAAGTCCCTAGGCGCACAAAGTAGGCAGCAGGGAAATGTCCATTGTTGAAAAAAATGTCCAAATTTTTTTTTTTTTTTTTTCCGAGAATGGACTATCTATACGTTCAGCAGTTTAATCGCCCAGACTGCTACTATGTGTATGTTTAGAACACATTCCTGACCAAAAAATCGGCCAAGTCCCAAACGCCCAAAACAAGACCTTTTAGGCAAAGGAGGGGCCAGTCCTTTGCCTAAAAGCATGATTCTCTAACCAACGTCTGTCATAAATAACGCCAGTTAGAGAATCCTAGAACCGTCCCCCCTCCCTGCAATGATTGTGGTAGGTGGGATGCCCAGTCCCTCCTGCCCGAAGCCACTGTGTCCCCCCTGAATGTTCCCCGGCACGAAGGATGCCCGATCCCTCCTGCTGGACAAACCCCCCCGCAACCCCTGCCGGACTGCCCAGCCCCCCCTCCACCTCAACCCGGACCCCCCCATCCCCACCATGGGCAGTGACGATCAGCTCAGCAGCCCGATTCGGAACTTATACCTGTTTTGACTTAGTCTAAGTCAAAACATATAAGTTCTGTCTGTCAACCTGTCAAACCTTTTTGATTATGGCTGCCAGATGACTAAGTCTGGATCGGCCCACCTCCCGCCCTATCCACTCCTCCAAAAACACCCCTTTTTGCTCTGGGCGTACAGAGGCAGGGAAAAGGCCTAAGCTGGTTTTACGTAGATACATCTAAAACCAGTTTTGATTATTGGTACTTGGTCGACTTGTCTTTTTGAATGTCCAAGTACCAACTTAGGCCGGTTTTTAGACCTTTTTTTAATTATTGTTATGAGCCCCATAGATTTTAGCAATCAGGTTAATATTATTATCATTAAACACAGCAGACAATTAGAAAATTATAGGAGGAGTGTCTTTTAAGTAGCGGCCAATGGGCAACCAAATATGATGCTGAGTATAGGTTGAAAGAGGATATAGCATGTTGTTCATATCGTTTGTATAAACAGATTGAGTTCCACCAGAAGGTGTAATCCAGTAAAGAGGCAGATTTTCAATTCTATAATACTTATTGTATACCAACTGAAATCAACATATCAATTAGTTTCAGATTACAAGTGGCTTCCCTCATGTCTCTCAATAACAGATTATGGACTTTTCCTCCAGGAAATTGTCCTAACCTTTCTTAAAACCTGCTACACTATCCGCTCTTACCACAACCTCTGCCAATGCATTCCAGAGCTTAACTAGTCTCTGAGTGAAAAAAATATTTCCTCCTATTGGTTTTAAAAGTATTTCCCTGTAACTTCATTGAGTGTTCCCTAATCTTTGTCATTTTTGATGGAGTGAAAAATCGATCCACTTGTACTCGTTCTACACCACTCAGGATTTTGTAGACGTCAATCATATTTCCCCAAAGCTTTCTCTTATCCAAGCTGAAAAGCCCCAACCTCTTTAGTCTTTCCTCATATGAGAGGAGTTCCATCCCCTTTATCTTGGTCGCTTTTCTTTGAACCTTTTCTAATACCGCTGTATCTTTCTAGAGATAAGGAGACCAGAATTGAAAGCAATACTCCAGGTGAGGTCGCACATTGGAGCGATACAGGGGCAGTATAACATTCTTAGTTTTGTTAACTATCCCTTTTAAAAAAAATCCTAGCATCCTGTTTGCTTTTTTGGCCACCGCCACACATTCAATGATAAACATTTATAAAAAGAAAAATTTTCAAATCGGCCTTGAAACAAGCAAGAGGCATCTGCAATCTTAGATGCTTTGGCATCAGGTTAAATAGTTCAGGACCTAAAACTGAAAAGATGGAACATTGAGCACAACTAGATGGTTGTGTGTGGAAGACTGAAGCGTCCTTGAAGGAACATAGGTTGTCAATAAGTGAGTGAGTAAACTAGGTTCTCCTGAGGTCCAAATCTTGAAAACTAGAAATAGTAGTTTGTAAGTTATACTGGCGTGATAATATTTCCTAGCTTTGTAAATGATCTTAATTGTTGTATTCTGGATAAATTGAAGGCAATAAAGATCCCTCACTCTGAACTCTTTGTATAATGAATTGCAATGGTCCAGCTGACTACTACTACTACTTTTTTATAAGTGGAAAACTTGTGGCTACAGGGCATGAGTGTGCTGAGCACATGGGCAAAAAGGTTTCACATGTCCAAACAAAAGCTGAAAGCTTGGTCTTCTGCACCTAAATATGAAACTCACAAAAATTGCTTGCAAATCAATTGAGCATGCATTGGAGTGTTGGTGTTGGCATTTTCTCTCAGTCTCCCTGCCACCGCCGCCACCCTTGCTGCCCTTTCTGTCAACCCTTCCCCCCCCCCCCCTTATCATACCTTTGCTAGTGGGGATGCTTAAGTCCTTCCAGGCAAAATTTTGCTGCCTAAACAAAGTAGGGAAACAGTCAGGCTGTTCCAGCCTCTGAAGTCAGCTCTTCCGCACATGCTCAGTTCAAAAATAAATGAACTGAACATGTGTGGAAGTGCCAACATTGGTGGCTAGAGCACCCTGTCGACTTCCTGCTACTTGCATGGAAAGGGTCCAGCAGTGAAACTCTTTGACTGGTGGGGCTTGAGAACCCCCCACTAGCCATCCACAATTTTGGAGAGGACTTGAGCCTAAAGTGGGGGCCCCATGCCCCTAAGGCCTTTGCTGACTACACCTCTGGTATTGCATGTTAAGTGGCATTTTAGCATTTACATTAATATTTTAGAGTGTTTAAACTAAAATATTGTAGCATGCATGGAATGGGTGGCTATATTTCAACCTGCATTCAACTCTGTTAGAATTAAGCTAGTTAACTTTATGTGCAGATGTTATGCCAATCTGTCAGCAGATTCAAAGTCACTGCTCTCAAGTTTGCATATCTTGTAAAGAAAGCATGCCTTATATGAGTACTGTCATTTGACATGAAGACAAACCAAACAACAACAAAAAAATAATCCTAGAATCTGTCTACATACAAAAAGTGCATGACTGTGATTGTAGCTTTATCACTGTGTGAAAAGACCACAGATGTTTGTGTCTTTCTTTATTATCCACCCACATGAATGATTGAATAGCTAATGATGGATTCAGGCCTGTTACAGATAAAACATCCCACAAAGCTAAAATACAGAGAAAGCTTGTACAGATGGCTGACACAGTAGCGTTATAATGAATGTTTCTTTCTATTTCTCTTTCTGACAGTGAGTGAAACTGCCCATATTCTTACTCACCTGAAACATTTATTTTAAACTTTTTTTTTTTTTTTTAGTAATGAATAAGATTCCTTTTAAATGTATAAATGTTTTTTTATCCTTGCATTTATCTCTTATTCTGAGCAAGCTGGGATATAAAATGAATTAAATGAATACATTTATCTTATTCAACAATGATTTTCAGAAACTTATAGCTCATTTCACCCATACAGAAAATTTGCAGTCAAAAGTTATTTATCAGCTATGACACATAAAAACAATTGGTGTTAAAAACAAACAAACCCAAAAAACAACTGACTCAGAGATTGCGACTCAGAGAAGTCCCATGAACATCATTCACATTCTTCCTTTGGTTAACTCAAAACCTAAAGCATGTAGTGACGAGGGAAATAATTTTCTAGGGAAAGTCCTCTGCCTAGAACAGGGGTGTCAAAGTCCCTCCTCGAGGGCCGCAATCCAGTCGGGTTTTCAGGATTTCCCCAATGAATATGCATGAGATCTATTTGCATGCACTGCTTTCATGGTATGCAAATAGATCTCATGCATATTCATTGGGGAAATCCTGAAAACCCGACTGGATTGCGGCCCTCGAGGACCGACTTTGACACCTGTGGCCTAGAATGAGAGCACCATAACATGAAGGAGCCCTTCTGGGGGCTTCTAGCCAGTATAATAGGAAGAGGAGTGATCAGGTTGGAAAAGGGAAGTAAACTGATGGCCAGGAAGTGCTGAGAGATAGAGGGAAGGGAGAGAACCAGAGCAAGATAGAGAACTGTAGGCTGGTCAGTTTTGTCAGGTGGTCTGGTGAAAAACAACTGCTAGGAAAGTGTGTGGTTGTTTGAACTAGAGAATGACACGGGGACAAGTTTATCCCTATCCCCACAGGAACTCAATTTCCCCGTCCCGTCCCAGCGAGTTTTGACGCTGTCCCTGTCCCTGCCCGGTTCCTGTAAGCTCTGCCTTAACCGCACAACCCTTGAACACTTATGATTTTAAAAGTGTTTGAGGCTTGTGCAGATGAGGACGGAGCTTGCAGGAATGGGGCAGGGGCAGGGACAGGAAAAGGACTTGCGGGGACGGGACGGGAAAATAAGTTCCCGCGGGGATGGGGAAAAATTTGTCCCCTTGTCATTCTCTAGTTTGAATACCCTTTTGGCTCTCTAGTGGCTTAAATGGGGTTAAGATTGGGGCCATGCTCTCACTGGGGAGTCTAGGAGGTGCTTCGAGTGGGGTATACACGGGTTATTGCAGGCCTCACTCAGTAAGCTCGGAACTTCAGACAGTGAGCTGCTGTAGTGAGGCAGTCAGTGACATAGTAAGGGGAGGTGAGGGGCACACCATCCCGGGTGCCATATTGGTGGGGGCACCCGCACCTCTTCCCCCTCCATGTCACGTTCACACCCTTCCCTTCCCCGCACCCCCATACCTCTTTAAATATTTGCCAGCACAAACAACTACTCTGGCCTGCTGCTTGTGCTGGCCTGGCTCCCTCTGAAATCACTTCTGGGTCGTGGAGCCAAGAAGTGATTTCAGAGGGAAAGTTAACGCCGGCGCAATCAGCAGGCGGGAGAAGCCACTCATGCTGGCAAAGATGTAAAGAGGTACGAGAGTGGGAAGGGAGGGCATGAGTGTGACACATGGGGGGGTGACACTGCCCCGAGCACTTCCTATCCTCGCTACGCCACTAGGGGCAGCCATATGGGAGCAGTGGAATATTGATCTCTGGTGGTTAGGTAGGAGAATGTCCACCATGATGGGGTGCTG
This sequence comes from Geotrypetes seraphini, assembly GCF_902459505.1. Classification (NCBI taxonomy): domain Eukaryota; kingdom Metazoa; phylum Chordata; class Amphibia; order Gymnophiona; family Dermophiidae; genus Geotrypetes; species Geotrypetes seraphini. Next base: position 515,693,304 of record NC_047084.1, on the reverse strand, counting down.
GTATGGCCTGCTTCATACTGCTGTGCTGTATTGTCATCTAAGGATGCAGGCTCATATGGGCACATGGCAAGGTTAGAGATATTCATATATAGTACTCCCCCGAAATTCACGGGGGTTCAGTTCTAGAATCCCCGTGAATTTTGAAAAACCACGAATATGGTTTTTATAGGCAGGAGAGTGCAGCTGGGGCGCAGAGGCAGGAGAGGACAGCTGGGGTGCCGAGGCAGAAGAGAGCAGCTGGGGCGCCGGCAGATGCAAAATCACTCACGGTATGCTCCAACCGCCTCTTCCTATTGCTAAATTCAGGCTACACCAATCAGGAGCTGTTTTGACACGCAGCTCCTGATTGGTGTAGCCTGAATTTAGTACAGGAAGAGGCGGTCAGTGAATACCGCGAATTAGTGAGTTCGAGATTCACAAGCTGCAAATTTGCGGGAGAACACTGTACTGTAATTTGTACTGGAGCCATCAGAATGTTTCAAAATTTAACCCATTCTGCATCTTCAGCAGCTGGGTAAATTCTTATTCGTCATTGATCCAGTTATTTATTCATTCTTTCAATCTTCTATATTAAGCATTTTTATCGCCTTTTTTTTCCAATATAATAAAAAACTTATCTTTATAAGCAGAAGTCAATAGCAGGAGACTTTTAACATTACGAAAAGGGCCGGATTCTGTAACTGGTACCATTGTTGGTGGCCGCTAATCGCATGTCAATCATGCAATGGCGTCGGGTATAGAGTCACACCTCCACTTCTGGCATTAGCCACCCTCACAGTGCCGTTAGGTAGCCTAAAGCGTCTACAGAAGCGCAATTCCAGCACTGATTTTTTAGGTGCCCTGAAACTCAGTTTAAAAATGTTTCAATTATGTTTTTTATTGAGTTTGGATGCCTAAAAATCCAGCGCTGTTGAGAGAATCTGGTCCTAAAAGTCCACCAACCATAGCAAGAATCCAACCTTCTAGCATTTTAAAAGGAAAATGGAGTTTTTGTTGTGTGCTGTGATGACTATATACTCATTTGACACCTGTATCCTCCTAAGAAACAGAATTCCTTTTAGCCTGAAGATGGAAGACGTTTGACCTGCATAATGGCAAGATTGTTTAACAAGGTTGGCATGGATAGTTCAAAAACAGAATGAAAAATGGAGGAGTTCCAGAAAGCAGATGGGAAAAAGAACATACTCTGGTCTAAAGAGAAACTGGAATAAAAAATCCAGAGTTCAAGAAGGATCCTGCCAGGGAATAGAACAAAATGGATGGTGTCAGCAGAGCTATGCTGAAGGAAAAAGGAAAATTCTGTCCAGGGATGTCTAGAGAGAAGAAAGGCTGGTGATTTGCTGCAGGCATCAGGGGCATATTAGACACTGCTATACAACAGTGGTGGAAGATGGAATAAAACTACTATGTAGAACAATATGAACATCCTGAGAAGTTGTGCAAGTTCAAATGGGACCTTAATAACCTTGACAAATTTCATCCAATTCACCAAGTGTACTTGCAGCTATCCACCACTAGGGCATTTACAATAGACCAGCAAGGGAGTTTTAAAGTGTATCCTCCACTAGAGAATTACACATGGACAAAGTTCAGTGGAACGCCGATTATCCGGACTATCCTTGAGCATGTACAGGAGTGAATAGGATCATTTCTGCCCCAATTCTGCCGCTAGACCACCAGGAAAACAAGGTAGGCCGGGGGGCCTTTCCTGTCGGTCCTAAACGGGGTTGGTAGTGCCTGTTCAGGGAGGGAGGGGGAATGCTGCCTTTTCTTGTTGGGGGAGGGGGGCACTGAAGGTAGTTTTTTAAATTAAAAACAAAAGAAAAAAAATAATGTCCTATCATTGCAGGGGGCGTACTGATGGTGGGGAAAGTCTCCCAGTTTGGGGGGGGGGGTGCTAGGCTGGGCTGATGGCAGTGGTGGCAGAAGCAGAGAAGGAGCACTAATGGGAGGGAGAGTAATAGGAATAGTACTTGGGGGGGAACTAAATTATAAACTGAGACACCCCCCCCTTGGAAGCAATCCAGATAATTGGAGTTTGGATAATCAGTGTTCCACTGTATGTCCCTGTCCCTGCAGGATCTGTCCCCATCTTCACCCCATCCCTACAGCAATAAACTTGAAGATGTGATGGCTACCACAATAGTCTTGACAAATCAGTTCCTATAAGCTCTGTCCCAGAAAATAGAAACACAGTTTACTTATTTCACTCCGAATCTTCAAGCTTCATCAAATCACTCAACCCATTGGGACAGGCTCCAAACCATCTCCCGACAAGAGTCCTCCTGTTTTGCTGCTTCAACAAGTTACCTCAGGGGAAATTAAAAGTGTTTTTTCATCCACATGACACTACTCTACAGTGAAACACTGTATTATAGTATCACACAAAAACATTATTACAACTAAAAAAAAATATGAAGATTTTGCAAACATTTAAGTTTAAAAAAAAAACCTCTCTGTATAATTTGTAAGCTTTGTAGATAAGGTATCTAGGGTTATTCCCAGATACCTCATTTCTCTCAAGACTGGAATATCGAATCCATCATGAGAGAGTCAGGAAATTCAACTGTACTAGTACCTGCATTTTTTACATATTTAAGCAAAATCCCCCCCCCCCCTTTTTATGAAGTTGCGTTAGTGTTTATCGTTGCCGTGGTGGTAAAAGTTACGATGTCATTGACATTCTATAAGTGTCAGAGCTTTTACTGCCACAGCCGGCGATAAAAAACACTAATGCAGCTTCATAAAAGAGGGGGGGGGGTGTTTATTTGCAGACAAACATGACTTTTACTGTACTTAAGCAGAAACTCAAGAAAGCAAAAGTATTTGCAATCTTCTTTCTAACAGGAAAGTAAAACATATATCATTGGCGTACAGATAATGAACACCCAAATATTTATCCATTTTTCTATACTGTTTTCCCAAGGGAGCTCAGAATGGTTTCCATGAATTTATTCAGGTACTTAAGCATTTTCTCTATCTATCCCAGTGGGCTCACAATCTATCTAATGTACCTGGAGAAATGGGAGGGGGGGGGATTAAGTGACTTGCCCAGGATCACAAGAAGCAGTGTGGATTTGAACCCACAACCTCAGGGTGCTGAGGCTGTAGCTTTATCCACTGTGCCACACTCTCCCTTGCATAATGGAGAAATATAAATATTAAATAGTTCCCCTCCCCCCGCCAACCCTATGATCCCTTTAATGAAGCAGGGTTAAGCTTTTTTTTTTTTATCGCCAGCCGTGATGGTATTAGCTCCGATGCTCTTAGAATTCCTATGATCGTCGGAGCTAATTCTATTGCAGCCAGCATTAAAAGGTGTGTTTGTAGATAAGGCGGCTAAGAAGGCAAACAGGATGTTGGGCATGATAAAGAAGGGAATCACGAGTAGATCAGAGGATGTCATAATGCCGCTCTATGGTCAGACCACACTTGGAATACTGTGTCCAGCACTGGTCTCCCTACTTAAAGAAGGATATAGCAATACTGGAGAGGGTGCAGAGGAGAGCGACGAAGCTAGTTAAAAATATGGAGAACTTGAGCTACAATGAATGCCTCGGAAAACTTGGATTGTTCACCCTCGAGAAGAGAAGAATGCGCGGGGATTTGATAGAGACTTTAAAAATACTAAAAGGAATCGACAAAATAGAGCAAAAAACAACGTTATTCACGTTGTCAAATGTGACTTGGACAAGAAGTCATGGACTGAAACTGAAGGGAGACATGACCAGGACAAATGTCAGAAAATACTGTTTCACACAGCGAGTGGTGGATGCCTGGAACGCACTCCCAGAAGAGGTTGTGGCGGAAACTATCATTCTAGGATTTAAGGGCAAGTTGGATGCACGTCTTCTTGCAAGACACGTTGAGGGATACGAGTGACCAAGGTCCCCGACGGGGAACACTTAGCTGAGCCTCCGCGGGTGAGGACCACCGGACTAGATGGATCCACGGTCTGATCCGGTGCGGGCATTTCTTATGTTCTTATTATTTTTCTCTTCAGGACACACCAGGCAGCCTTGTGTGGGGTAAATGATCCTGCATTTCTTTCTGTCTCTCTGCTTCCTGTGCAAGATTGCTATGTATAATGGTGCTGGGATCCGTCATCATATGGATTATTCTGAGCTAAAGAAAAAAAATATTTTGCCAGAAAAAAAACAACTAATGTTCAACCTTTCATGTCAGAAAAGCAATGCAGAAAGTAAATTGGTTGCAAGGATTTATTTCTCTTTGTGTTTAATACATATTAGTCTTCAATGATGGTAGAAGGATGCCTGGTACCATTTTGTGACATAGCAATGAAGTTTTTCTTTGAGTTTTTTAATTCAACATTTTTTCCTCTTGTTTTCTAAAGTGTCAGGTTAATTAGGGTTCTGATTTACTAACCTTTTTCCCAATATAGAATGGGAGAAAAGCTTGTTTGAATAACTCTCCTTTTCAAGCATATTTGAATGAGGCAGAATGGTGATTCAAGTGTGGGTATTTTTAGAACCACAGCTTTTTGCAATAATTCAATCATTTTCCTACTGCCAAAGATCTTCTGTGCTTGTATTATGTTCTTTTGAATGTTATTACTATTTTTATTCACATCATTTCCACTGGGAAACAGTTCTAACCACCTGCACCTTTTTTGTGAAGAAACATTTCCATACATGCTTTTATATTAACTTGTTATTCATTTTAAGACAAACAAGTGAACATATACCATTTAGGAAGAATAAAAATAATAAAAGAAAAAATACTTTTATTAAGCTGCGGAAAAATGTGGCCTTAGCGGATCCTACTGTGGATTTTTTCTATACGTGAGTGTTACCGGGTGTGGCCATGCCTGCATAGGCTGGCCAGTAAAGCCTGGTGCACATGGCGCTGACCAAGCGGTTATCAGCTTTTTTTGGAGTGGTGGATCACACAGTTTGCACAGTTTCTTTGAATCTAATATCAGATAGTCTTTATTTCAAAAAGGAAATAGGCAAAAACATTTTCAACAGTTGATCATGCAAGCATTGCTATTGTTCACACAAAAGTCAAGAAAATCAAAGATCAAAATTCTTCACCAAAAAGATTTCTTTCACACAGGTTCTCTCTCATTAGTGACACAAAACTTTTACCATGCTTAAGTCCAACATCAAAACTTCATTAGTTCAAACAAGAAGGAAAATCAAAAACAAAAATGGCTTCCAAAATAGGCCTTATAGGCCTGGGCCTTCCCTAAGGCAGATCTTCAGTTTAGTTCACTTCCATCTGGGTGCTAAACCATCCTGTCTGGGAACACATAGAATTTTCTTTCATAAGCTTCCAATTCAGTACTGCATTTGCCTCATTCAGTTTTTCTTAGTTAGCCAAACTCAGAGGCAGAAAGGGATTTCCTCCCACACTGACCCATGGTTATGGTCCCTCCCCAAGTAGAACCCACAATCCAACCACACAAAGAAGTCACTGCCCTTGCTGTGCAGTACTAACTGCCACAGCCATTAGAAAAAAACCCAAACACTTTCTTTTTTCAGTTTCACACTCTCTTGAGATAGCTTCCAAAGGATTTTAAAGTTATAGAACAACAAAACATAACACTTAACTTTCTTTGGGCAGCCAGCCACAGTCAATACTGGTAGAAAGCAAACATTGCTTCCCTGCCAAATTTGAAGGTTACTTTTTTAACTACAGGTTTACTAAAATGTTCAGGTTCAACACAGCATTAATTCAAACACAGTCTGTTTCCATTGCACTGATTCTGAATTAACTTAATCAAATTACATGACTTCTGGCCACATATTTTCATTATTTTCAGGCATATCAGTCAGGTAATCATCAAACATCTCAGTATCAAAATTATTCTTGACAACATTAGTATCAGTTCTGATCTGTGTCTTGAGTTGTGCTGTGCTCCTTCTTGCTCTAGGTATAGGTTTTTCCAATTTGCTCCACTCTCCTACAAAATTGTAGTGATTTTGTGGTTGCCTCCTCTCTGATTCTGCCTGTTCTTATAGGAATTTTGATAACAAGCGTCAGGTGTGGAGTGTTCTCTAGAATGTACTGGGTGTTACACTAAATCAGTTCCCCCATGGCTGTTGTGTGTAACCTGCTGAACATCCCCACTAGGAATAGTAACTCAAGCACTGCTTGTTATTTCTTGTTCCCTCTTTCTCAACCCAGAGCTAGGAGAATACAAATGAGAAACTTGCTTCTCATAGTTATGACTTCCCTGGTTCTAGGCTGGGGTGTAGGATATACCAACTTAGAAAATGGTTTATTTTTTTCCTGCATGGTCTGGGAACAGGCTTCATGGTACTAACATCCACAGGCACAGGAGCTTCCCTGTGACAATAGAAACATGATGGCAGATAAAGGCCAAATGATCCATCTAGTCTGCCCATCTGCAGTAACCATTATCTCTTCCTCTCTCCAAGAGAGCCCAAGTGCCTATTCTAGGCTTTCTTGAAATCAGACATATTCTCTGTTTTAAAAGCGTTTCCATTAATTTGCTTACCACAGAAGTCAGACTTACCGTTCTGTAATTCCCTACTTCTTCCTTACTTTCACTTTTGTGGAGAGGGACCACATCTGCCCTTCTCCAGTCCAGGCCATTTTTATAGCAGCTGGAAAATAGTCAATTTTCCATTCCATTTTCTGAATTAATAGTCATGTAGGCAAGTCCTTAATACCAATAAAATTCCTAAAAACTGTGTCCATCAATAGTTTATGGCCAGTGACTATTCTGAACTCAATAATAGTTTACAGAAATGGGCCTCAAAATTCTGAAAGATCTCAAACTCTTAAAGAAAGATAACTCTCACCAGAGTTTCAAATATTCCCATCAGCCGTATTAACTGGAAAAAGTCTGAGAAGAAAAAAAAAACAACAAAAAACTCCACCCCAAGGAGAAAAAGTTTCCGTTAAAAAAAAATGGTTATAAACTTTAAAGTTCTTGAAAGTCACTGAGCACAAAGAACATGCAATATATTTTCGTCAACATAGTTCTAGTAGTTTGTGTGCAGAAAGTAAAGAAAAACTTATCTTGCTAGCAATGTTCTTCCACATTTCCATTCAAGATAATATCACAAGTCAACCGATAATTGTAATCTATAGCAGTGATTCCCAACCCTGTCCTGGAGGAACACCAGGCCAATTGGGTTTTCAGGCTAGCCCTAATAAATATGCATTAGAGAGATTTGCATATGATGGAAGTGATAGGCATGCAAATTTGCTTCATGCATATTCATTAGGGCTAGCCTGAAAACCCAATTGGCCTGGTGTTCCTCCAGGACAGGGTTGGGAACCACTGATCTATAGGATAACATATCCACAAGCCTCTGATATCCTCTTCTCAAATCCTTTATTTTTCTCAACAAGGAACCTTAAGACCATTCATTTTGTAGGTGGTAAAGGCTCACACACTAATCCCGCACAAAGCACTTAGCTTTTGTTGCACTGACTGAAGTTTGCTGTCACACACATATTCTGCCCCCCCAGAAACGCCCCTTCCAAGAAGAATAATAAACAATTTTTTAGCATGTAGTTTACACATACACATTAGGCTTTTTCTACAGGATGCCTTGGATTCTGTATAGGACGCCCAGTCTCAGCAGCTGCCAAAGCAGCTTTTGAGAATCACACATGGGAGTCCTAAATAGAATTGTGTCTATCCTGAAGGCAGAAGCCTAACTCTACCTAACCACCCCAATTCTCCAACCGGCGTCTATGTCAAAGGTGCCGGTTCAAAAATCGCGTTGCCGCTGAGCTGATCATCGCAGATCAGGGAACCCGTCTCTCCTCCGAGTAGTTGACCAGCAGGAGGGATACCCACTCCCTCCTGCTGGAACCACTGAAGCACCCCCCCCAAATGTCCATGGCAGGAGGAGTGCCCAATTCTTCATGCTGCCATCGAAACATCCCTTGGCAGAAGAGATGCCCACTCCCTCCTGCTGCCACCCCTTGAGACATCCCCAGGCAGGAGGGATGCCAACTCCCTCCTGCTACTGGCCTCATCATCCACCAAACCCCCCAAGATCCCCCTGCCACTCCATGAACACCCCCAAGATCCCTTGCCATGCCCCCTAAATGTCACTATACCTTTCTCTGATGGCTGACAAAAGGGATGCCCACTCCCTTCTGCCGACAAGCCCTCCTCCATATAATAGCTGGCTTTCCCCTTCCTGGTGCATCCTGAGAGGCATCAGGAAAGGGCCTAAGGCCCTTCCAAAGGAGTGGCCTTAGGCACCTGGGCCAACTGGAGTCTTAGGCCTCTCTTCCCCCATGGAATCAGAATCTTAGACTACTCCCAGTGCATCCCAGAATGCACTTAGAAGGGGAAGGCCCACCATTTGTGGAAGTAGGCCTGCCAGCAGGAGGTAATGTGCATCCCTCTTGCCAGCCATCAGTGAAATGTATGGGGGGCGTTTGGGGGGGGGGTGGAAGAGGGATCTTGGGGATGTTGGGGTGTGGCAAGGCTGCCTGTCTCTGGGTGATTTTTTTTTTTTTTTTTTATGTGTGTCCTGATTGGCCGGTTAGACAGCGGTAGGATGTCTAATGCCGCCAACAATCGAGACACTGTTTATAGAATTTACTCCAAAATGTCCACCCTCCCCCCTACTCTCCATCCTCTCCTTGCCCTCCAATTAATTAATTGAGCTCAAGGGGATCCCTAAGGCATGGCAGAAGCAGATCTCCTTTGAAGGCACCCATAACCTCATATGGCAATTGGCAGCAGTGCACCACACTTAATCAACCACAATGGATAAAGTCCTCTATAATTCAAACTGGAAACAGGACTTACAATATTGATTGTCATCAATATAGATCTTTATAAGCTCTTTAGCTCTCAGACGCCTGCACTGGCCCTTCAAAGTGTCAGAACCAACTGTTGCAGGAATGAGATATCTTTCATCGAGCTGTGAGCTAAACTTTTAAACTTTTTTTAAAGTATTAAATGCCTTATGCCAAACTGTCATAAAGTGCTCTAATAAATATTGAATATTAAAAATGCAACCAGGAAGCGCATAAACCAGCACTTAGCTTTTAATTGTGCGCTGATGTTGCTGGTGCTCCTTATTATTGCTGATGCTCCTTATTATTCATTGGCACCATTTTTTGCCTTATATTCCAGCAAACGCTGCACATTTAATTTTCAGACCCCTGAAGAAGCCTATGAATGGGTGAAACGGGGCCCGTAGGGTTGTAAGTCGCAACGAATAATAAGGAGCACCAGCAACATCAACGCACAATTAAAAGCTAAGTGCTGGTTTATGCGCTCCCTGGTTGCTTTTTTAATATTCAATATTTATTAGAGCACTTTATGAGAGTTTGGCATTAGGCATGTAATACTTTAAAAAAAGTTTAAAAGTTTAGCTCATTCCTGCAACAGTTGGTTCTAACACTTTGAAAGACTAGCGCAGGCGTCTGAGTGCTAAAGAGCTTATAAAGATCTATATTGATGACAATCAATATAGTAAGTCCTGTTTCCAGTTTGAATTGGCAGCAGTGCTCCTGAGCAACTGCTAAAGGTGGCCTTCATATGATCGGATTTCACACATACATAAAAATTAGCATATGTGATTACATGGGATGCCAGTGGCTTAGGAACGCTGCTCCTGACTGCTAAATTTGGCAGTAGGGAATTATGGGTGCCTTCAGACAAGGTCTTCAAATGCTGGGGTATGAGGATCCCTACCAACAAACTACAAGGGTGTGCTGATGATGAATGGAGCTGAGATCAAAATGGGTGGGTCCTGACCCACCTGTGCTATTCAACACATAGAACTGAGTACTTGTAGATATAGGTCATTTTAGAAGATCAGGACTGCACATGTAGATCTCATCTAAATCAACATATCTTTGTCTCCAGGAATACCTGCAGGAAGAAAAGGGGTCATGCACTCGATATATACCACCTTTCTGTCATACAACCAAAAGATTTTATAAATTCTATACAGGTACTTTCTCTGAGTTTACACATACGAGAATACACCTGTATGGGTCACAAATTAGTGTAAATAGCACCTGAAGGGATGACTACACATGAAAACTGGGAAAAATCAAGAAACATGTGTACTGTAATTCTGCCCCACCTGAGAGATACATATCACGACCTTAGAATTACAGGGTTCTAAGTGACAATTTTCAGTATTTTTAACTCCGATGACTTCCGGGTTCTATCTGACATGTTGATGTTACAACACTCACAAGGATTTATTGCAACTTAACCGTTCCTTCATTTCTTAAGAAATTACATGGTTCTATGTACAGAAATTAGTCTATGCATGGGATTCCAAGATTCTAACTGCGAGAATAACTTTCAGTACAGTTAGAACCATGTAATTCTAAGGTCACAATATGTAAATTGAAATCCCATGTTAAACATGAGGGAATTGTCCTTACAGTGCTAGCAAGGTAGAAACATGTGTATGTCCATGCAATGCAAAACATATGGTGGATTCCACATGTAAATACTGTAAGAAATATGGAGAATTATCATGTAAGTTTCAAGTTGGTTACCTCCTATACAGCTTCATCTGTATTGACTGCAGCCTGACACAGTGAATTGCACAGAAACACAGGGACATGTTTCCAGTCCCATCCAACTCAACAGCCACTATGGAACCAGCATCATTCACACACAAAATGGCTGCCAAAAGAGAGCACAATTTCTCCCGAGAGATGGGTGACCTTCAGACAGCACGTCATACAGCACAAGGCTCACTAGTACCTCCTATGGGAACACCAGACTCTGCATGTAGCAGCAAGATGGACATGGGAAAAGATCCAGATGGCCCTGGCAAGGTAAGTCTGCAAGGATCCACCCCCACACCATACACACACTGCCCAGCCAATGATTATAACTACCAAAATACCAGTATGATATTGCATGCATCAGACAGCAGACCTCTGTGGGAGGCATTCAGTACCAGGGTGCCCTTACCACACTGACAGCCAAGACTGTCAATACAGCCCTCAGGGAATATTCAATGAGAGATCCATGCCCACAGAGGCGCAACACACATATTCTAAGCGTCTAAGGCAGTGTTTTTCAACCACTGTTCTGCGACACACTAGTGTGCCGCGAGATGTTGCCTGGTGTGCCGTACGGTCAGGGCCGCCATCAGGGCAGTACCACCAGTCCTGCATTCAGGGGCCCGGAGCTGACAGGGGGCCCGGGCTCCCCCAGGGTCCTAGGCCACAGTCTAGGGAGAGGGGCGGTCCGCCCCATGTGGACAGGAGAGAGCTGGACGGGGGACCCGCGGAGTTCAATACATCTCCAGCCGTGAGGCTCGTCTTCTGTTCCTGCCTGCCCTGCAGCTAACATATAGCCGATCGCAAGCGTTCCCCGATGTCAGCGCTGACGTCGGAGGTAGGGCTTAAGCAAAGCCTGCCCTCCGACGTCAGCGCTGACGTCGGAGAATACTTCCGTTCGGCTATTTGTGCACGGCAGGGCAGGCAGGAAGCAGAAGACAAGCCTCGCGGCTTGAGCTTCGTTTTGCTGAGAAAGTTGCAAAGATGGGCTGGGAGGCAAACACGGAACACAAAAGGGGGGAGGGAGTGCGTTTTGGACACAAGGCATGAACTTGGGAGAGAGGAAGGGAGGGAAAGAGATGCTGAGGTGGAGGAGGGAATGGGTTTTTGGACACAGAAGGCATGGACTTGGGAGAGAGGAAGGGAGGGAAAGAGATGCTGAGGTGGGGGAGGGAATGCGTTTTTGGACACAGAAGAAATGGACTTGGGAGAGAGGAAGGGAGGGAAAGAGATGCTGAGGTGGGGGAGGGAATGAGTGTTTGGACACAGAAGGCATGGACTTTGGAGAGAGGAAGGGAGGGAAAGAGATGGTTGTGTACACGGGGAATAGAAGAAAGGAGAATTTTTGGTCATAGGGAGGGAGTGAGGTACAGATAGTGGCATACCAGGGTGGGGGGGGGGGGCGGTCTGCCCCACCCCGGGTTTACGTCCCAAGGGGGTGCACAGCTGGCCACCCTCCAGTGTTGTCCCTAGGCTGGCAAACTGCGGCTCTTTAGCCACTTGAGTGCCACCGCCGCCATCGGGAAAAGGCCGGCGCCAAGTTCTCCCTGCTTTTCCCTGTGGGGCCGGCCAACTCTCACCACTCGCGTCAATTCTGATGTCGGAGAGGACGTTCTGGGCCAGCCAATCGCTGCCTGGCTGGCCTAGAACATCCTCTCCGACGTTAGAATTGACAACGGGTGGCGAGAGTTGGTCGGCCCCGCCGGGAAGAGAAGCAGGGAGAACTTGGCGCTGGCCTGTTCCCGATGGCGGCGGTGGCACTCAAGTGAATTACTTTATATATAGTCAATATAGGCACAGAGTTAAATTTTTTAACATTTTCTAATGGTGGTGTGCCTCGTGATTTTTTTCATGAAACAAGTGTGCCTTTGCCCAAAAAAGGTTGAAAAACACTGCTCTAAGGAGACAAAGTCTGTCAGCCATTTGCTATGGCTTCCCTAGGTTGCAGGGCACCCAGCTTGACTCACCTGACTTCCCTAACAACATTATAGGACTTAGTAGCATATGCTATGACACATGGCTGCAACTGTGGCTTGCCACACAGACACTTACCAATGCCTAAAACACTCCTCCACTGTAATCTATTATCAAAGAGGCATCTGCTACAATAAATCCCCGCCGTGTTGGGCAGCATGAAATATGACATCCTAAACACGGCATGTCAATGGCTGTATCATATCAGTACCTAAAGTGCCTTTAGTGAATATTTCTTATAGTAACTTATTAATATTATATTTTTTCTATCTTTATAAATAGTACTAATTTTGCATTCAGGGAGCTCCTCTGCCAACATGTCCATATTTCATGAATTCTTCCTCAGGATCGAGACTCCCAACATGATTAGTATATCATTGTCGTTCTTAGGAATGTTGCTTAGCTCCAGTTTTTTCTTTCACTTTACTCGATCATATCAGTAACACAGCTCCCTCCCTCTAGAATCTGACAAAACGTCAACTACATCATTATCACTGTCTCTAGCATAGGTTCTGTACAAGCAAGTCATAATATGTCCTGAGGGAGCCTTTCTGCATCAGTTTGCAGGTGCCAGGAACTCATACACGTCCTGCGTCTTTCTTGCACTCAGATGCTGCTATAAGGCCATCTGGAGAACCCAGCCAGACTTGATGCTGACATTCGATAGCACCTGGCTGAGATTAACATAGGTAGCTGGTATAGGCAGTGCATTATATCCAAACTCCTCCACATACCCTCACTACTCTGATAGGACTGGAAAGCAAGGTGCCTGGAAGGGACTAGAAAGTATTTAAAAAATAGCTTGGAATATTACCATCTTGAAGGTTTGTCAGTCCAGTGTGCCTAAAGAATGGAATTCTCGTTGGGGAGAGTTGCCCTTCAGATCATCATGTATGTATATAAGTGTACCAAGGAGTTGTGGCCTGTACAGGGTCATATCATGCATCTACAGCACTGATAAATAGGAAGAGATGTATATGCTGCCGCTGGTCATTATCCATAAGGGCTGTAATGTGGCTGGGAGGAAGATATACACATTTTCCGGCATCACAGCCAAACACTATAAACAGACCTATCACCAGACAGCATGACCACATGCAACACCAGTACAGAGCAAAACACCATCACATCCTGTACATCTACCCCAAACTCCCAATATGTACTCCATGCAGCTGAAAGATCCGATTCTCCAGTCAAATACTGTGCATATCCATCCTTCCATGGCCCTCCGCTCAAATTCAAAACACTCCTGAAAACATATTTTATTTGAAAAGGCCTTAGAACTTTTTAATCACTACCTCTGTGAGTGGGGCCTGTGGAGAACTAGACAAACATATTTATCTATTGTGTTTTCCTTTAAATTTTATTTTAAAGTTAACCTTTGTATGATTGTGTTCTTTTCTATACCTTTTATGGAGTTCCCTTCCTTTTTAAATTAGTGATTGTAAACCGCTATGATCCATGTGCAAGGAATGAACATAAGAATTGCCGCTGCTGGATCAGACCAGTGGTCCATCGTGCCCAGTAGTCCGCTCACGCGGCAGCCCTCTGGTCAAAGACCAGCGCCATAACTGAGACTAGCCATATCTGCATACGTTCTGGTTGAGCAGGAACTTGTCTAACTTTGTCTTGAATCCCTGGAGGGTGTTTTCAACTATGACAGACTCCGGAAGTGCGTTTCAGGTTTCTACCACTCTCTTATGTTCATACAGAATCTATCCCCTTTCAATTTTAGAGAGTGCCCTCTCATTCTCCCTACTTTGGAGAGGGTGAACAACCTGTCTTTATCTACTAAGTCTATTCCCTTCAGTACCTTGAATGTTTCGATCATGTCCCCTCTTAATCTCCTCTGTTCAAGGGAGAAGAGGCCTAGTTTCTCTAATCTTTCACTGTACGGCAACTCCTCCAGCCCCTTAACCATCTTAGTCTCTCTTCTCTCGACCCTTTCAAGTACTATTGTGTCCTTCTTCATGTACGGTGACCAATGCTGGATGCAGTACTCCAGGTGAGGGTGCACCATGGCTCGGTACAGCGGCATGATAACTTTCTCTGATTTGTTCGTGATCTCCTTCTTTATCATTCCTAGCATTCTGTTCGCCCTTTTCGCCGGTGGTATATCAAGAAACAAATAAACAATAATCATTGCAGAATGTCCATCCCATTATATATATATATATATATATACAGTGGCGTACCAAGGGGAGGTCCGCCCCGGGTGCACAGCTTGGGGGTGCACAGCCGGCCAGGTCTGGATCCTCCTGCCCTTCCTTTCCTCCAGCCGCGCCATTACAATTCTACCTCCCCCCGCCGTCAAAAAGTCTTTCTGACATCAATTCTGACGTCGGAGAAGACATTCCGGGCCAGCCAGGCAGTGATTGGCAGTGGATGCTGCCACTGTTGGTCCAAAGGTGAGAAGAAGAGGCGTCCCGGCAACGGCAGCTAGTCAGAAGGCAGGAAGTAAATCGGCATCTGAGATCGGGGCAGGAAATCAGCTGATGCCGGCGTTGGAGATTAGGGCAGGAAATCAGCTGAGGCAGGCACTGCACATGTGCGGGCACTGCACCATGGATCACGGACCCACCGAGTTTGAAGTGCGCATGCGCGCTAAGGGTTTTATTATAGTGGATGTATACCGTATACTAGAGTAGCTGTCAGCATTAAAGCAAGATCCATCATAACAAGATACCCAGAGTCAGACAGACTTCTCAGATGACATTCCACTTTACAAGATATGGAGTGCGTTGGTCCATGCACTAGCCTACTGACCATGCAATGGCATAATAAGTGGGGTGTGTCTTCCTCGGGATGCCTGCACCCCTTCTGCTTTCCGCTCCACCTTCCCACTCCTCCCCCTGCCGTGCATGTGCCCCTTCCCTTCTCCCCCGTACCTTTTTAACTTTGGCGCGAGCAGCCATGAACTTGCTGCTCGCGTCATCTTCGGCACTCTCTCCTTTGTCACTTCTGGGACCCGCGCCTAGGGAGTGATGTCAGAGAGAACACTGAAGCCGACGCGAGCAGCAAGTTCATGGATTCTCATGCCGAAGATAAAAAGGTACAGGGAAGGGGCGTGCATGCGTGGCAGTGGGGGCAGGGAAGAGGGAAGGAGAGGGGCGCCACCACTCCGGACACCGCTCAGCCCCGCTAAGCCACTGTGACCATGTATATCTGTATGTGTGAGCAATCCGAGAGCTACCAATCTAAACATAGAGGAGGGCATGGTAGAAACTCTGCCAGAAGGTGGCCAGCCTTATCTCTGGTGGTAGAGGTGAGAGGGGAAGGTGAGACTAAGGCCCAGTATGTGCTGGGAAGTTAAAACCAGATTTGTTCCCTGTACTACTTAAAAGCCTTCTTAACATTGCATAGGTTTATATATTTATTACTTATATCCGCTTTTAAGCAAGGTGGGAGTATAATAAAAACATATATAATTAAAATACAAAAAAATAAAATTATACAGACTGAATACAAAATACACAGCAATAAAGAAATTAAAAATGATCCAAATAGAGCAAATACCGGTAATCTAAAGTTAGATCCTATTCAAATACGGTTCTATGTGTCGCCCTAAACATATGGTTTTTAAAGCTTTTTTTTAAATTCTGAAGTATCTTTCAACAGCCTTATAGTCATTGGTAATTGATTTCATTCTCTTAGTACAACGATCAAAAAAATTCTACACCTGGTTTTTTCAAAAGAAAAAGATCACAGATCAGGAACAACAAACAGTCAAGCTTTCTCAGATCGCAAAGAACATAGGGAATGACAAACCCTGCACCAATGATTTCAGATAGTGTAAAAAAGAATGGTACAATGTTTGATGAATAACAACAGCAATTTGTATTTGACTCAAAAGATAACTACCGGTAGAAGCCAATGCAATTTTATAAGATATAGAGTTATATATTGAAACAGGAGACATACCACAGAATTCTAAACAGTCTGTAATGAATGGATACCAAACTCAGACAGGCACAAATCCCCCTAACTGGTAACAACCTCACTCCAGGCCCCCCCAGATCCCCCCCACACTCCCCCAAACCTATGGGCCCCCTGGCACCCCTAAGTCCCCTGACACCCCTCACCCCTCATACCTCAATAGTAGAAAGTCTGGCCAGAGGGATATTTATATCCTTCAGCTGGCAGGCCTGCCACTCCAAAATGGTGGACCTTCCCCTTCCCAGTGCATTCTGGGATGCACCAGGGAGGGGTCTAAGGCCAGAGGGGCCTTAGGCACCTGAACCAATCAAGGCCTTAGGTCCCTCCCCAGAATACACCAGAAAGGAGAAGACCTGCTATTTTGGAAGGGAAGGCCTGCCGGTTGCAGGGTGTAAGCATCCCTCCAGCCAAACTTTATACTACAGAGGTGGGGGATAATTGGGGGATTTAGGGGGGCCAAGGGGGCCATAGGTTTGGGGGAGTGTGGGGGTCTGGAGAGGGTGGTCCTGGTTGGGGGGTTGGGAACTTCAGGAAGGGGTGGCAGCAAGAAGGAGTGGGCATCCCTCCTACTGAGAACTTCTCGGGGGGGGGGGGGGGATCTGCAGTTCCAATAGGAGGGAGTGGACATCCCTCCTGCTAGGGGAATTCTTGTGGGAAGTTTGCAGTTCCAACAGAAGGTAGTGGGCATCGTTCTTGCCAGGGGACTTCATGGGGGGGGGCATTCGCTGCCACACCCGCTCAGCTGATCATTGCAGGGGGATTCCCTTTCCATGATCAGCTTAACAGCCGTGTCTATTTGAAATTTAGGCCAGCATCCTGGTGTGCCACCTGTGCACCCCTTTAGAGCATGTACCTGGGACGGACAGCCCCCTCTGCCCCCTCCCTTGGTATGCCCCTACATCTCTCCCTTCTCCTACTCCCTCTCCTGTGTCCAATATCTATCTTCAGGCATCTTGCTGCCAGCCCTCTCTGCCGTTTCCGTTTCCGACATCTAATGCTTTCATCCTTTTCCCCACTATCGGCATCTTCCCTATTCATCTGATAAGATCTGCCTCTCGTATAACCATGCTGCCTTGGGTCCTGCAGTTTGTTCAATTCTAGAAATCTCACTATCCTCTGCTTAAGAAGCATTTCCATTAGTTTACTCCCTACCAAAGGCCAGACTAACTGGCCTGTAATTCCCAACCTCCTGCTTATTTCCACTCTTTTATAGAGGGACCACATCTACCCTTCTCCAGTCCTCCAGGACAACACCAGTCTTTAAGGAAACATTGAAAAGATGAGACAATGGAGTCGCCAGAACCTCTCTGAGTTCCTTGAGTACACTGGATGTATCCCGTCAGGCCCCATTACCTTGTCTATTTTAAATTTAGCTAGCTCCTCACAAACACAGTCTTCTGAGAATCTTTCTGGATCTACTTCAGTTGCCCAGGGCTGGGTTTTCTGTTGGGAACATCTGATTAACATCTGATTAATCATCTCTTCCTGGCGCTGGAGGGTACAGAATGCACGACACCTAATGTGAATAAATATTTCAGATTTGTTTGATATGAATTCCCATTCCAGGACATGTGGACTCTTGGTATACTTGAAGGATTTTAAGTGGGAATGGTGCATACTATAAATATGAAACCCATATCTTGGCACCTGCCTCCAGTTATCCATCCAACTCTTAATTTGTCCCAAAGGGCTTTTTTTCCCCAGTGAGACTGTTATCCGCTTCCTACTCTTGCTATTGTTTTGTCCAAAGTAAACAGCTCACGAAGTGTAAGCTGATTCAGGCAGCTGTCATTGAACTATCAACTCTCAGGTGTCATGTAGAAGAGAACCTATTATGTTCAGGAGAGAAGTCTGGCTGCAACCTGATGCCTTGTGAGCAACAGAAGGGTCTCTTAGTGGGTGAAACTAGGCCCTTGACAACAGAGTCACAGTTCCTCCCTCAGTTAAATATGGTGGCCATTGATTTGCATTTGCTAGTGCAGCACATGAATTCTCTATATTCTTGGAAAAAAGCTCCCTGAGTTTGTAAGGCAGACTTAAGATATGTTAAACACATACCACCAGCAACCCACTTTCCAGTAAGGGCCAAGCAGCAGGTGGTTGAAGTATAGGTGGTAGGGGTGATTTTATAAAGTCTTTTTCACACTTATATTCACTAGGCTTAAAAGTACATATGATTGCGTTTTATGCATATACTTTTACTGAAGGTCTGGGTAGAGTTCACAAGTAAGGACATTGAGTGAAAAGTACACTAATCTGTGCATGTTGTTTTGCCCACATTTCATGTGTGCAGTTTCTTGTATAAGATAAATATATAGAGTATTTGATCTTTGAAATATAATCAGTGTGTGTTCTGTGGACTCAAATTCCCAGAGAGCCAAGATGCAGCCAGAGGGCTTTAGCCCACCCTTCTTTAGCTTTGGTTAGAGAACAGTTGTCATTTTGTGAAACCACATGGCTGCATGAAAACTTAGGACAAGCATTGTCTCGTCACCAAGTTTTCACCCCTTTATTTCCGTTAGCCAAATACATTTTAGGTCCTGTATTAAGTCTGGAGCACAGTGTTATCCCCACAAGGTATGGGAGTACACTCCCAGCTTTTCTCTGGTTGAGTGTGAAGGGTGACAGGACTAAAGTGAGCCAGACAATCGCATGCGAACAAAGGAATTCACACAAATGCATGCAGGATGTCAGCGTGCTGGATTAAAAGTTAAATTTAAAGCGCCCCGAGGTGGTGTGCCCCACTTTACTTAGAAGTGTTGGTGCTGCCGTTGGGGGTGGGGGGACTCCCTCCCCCCACTTAGAGAGGAAATTGTAATTTTTCCCTAAAACAGGGAAAAATTACACTTTCTTCTATAATGGGGGGGTTCCCCCTGAACCCCCCAACTGCAGCGCAAACACTTCTAAGTCCACATCCCCTCAGAGCATTTTAAATTTAACTTTTAATCTTTTACGCTGACATCCTGTGCATATTTGTCTGAGCTTTCATCTATGTACTGTGTGAAGATTCTGTAAGAACTGAACTGTCTTCAAATCGTCAGACTGTAAGTGTGTGTTCTTCACTTCAAGTTATTAAAGAAAGTTTACAGAAGTATGGGTTGAACTGACTAAGATCCTCTGGGAAATTGCCAGCCTAATAATAATAATAACGGTTTATATACCGCAGGACTGTGAAGTTCTATAAAAAATGTTACAAATTGAGTAGAATTGACATAGTTAATATCTATTGTTTAGCAGTTCTAGAGATCTGGTATTGAGAGAGAGATTGTGCGATTCAGTTTCCTATGTACTTTAGGAACAGATATGTTTTCAGCTGTCTCCTAAATTCCCTATATGTATTGGCAAGCATAAGTTTCAGATCGTTGCCCCATAATGCTGCTTGAATTTACATCCTCTAACCGGGGGGGAGGGGGGAAACAAAATTCAAGTTTGAGCTTCTTTTATGTCTATTGGTTGAAAAGAATAGGTTGGTTATATATTTGGGGGCTAGACCGAACAGAACCTTGAAGAAAAAGCCAGCCGAACTTAAACCTCACACACGCCTCCAATGGCAACCAATGCAGGAGTCGGTAGGAGGGAGTTATGTGATCGAACTTCTTCAACCCGAAGATAAGCCTGACTGCTGCATTCTGCACCAGTTGGAATCGCCGCATATTCTTCTGGGAAATTGCCAGATAGGCGATGTTGCAGTAATCCAGTTGGCTCAGTATGAGGGATTATACCAGGATTGTAAATGATGGTGCATCAAAATATGCTCTGATGGACCAAAGCTTCCAGAGAGTAAAAAAAACTTTTTTGACCAGAGTCTACCTAGTCTTTCATGGTTAGGCCCTGGTCCAGTGTTACGCCCAGAACCTTCAGAGTGGGTTGAATGGGGTAACTAAGATTGTTGATGCGTAGTGGAGTTGTAGTATCTAGTGGGTGTGGTGAAGCTATGAAGAATTTTGTTTTTTTCTGAATTGAGCTTCAGCCTAAATTCAGTCATCCATTGTTCCATTGAGTTTAGTGCTTCTGTTGCCATGGGAGTAACTTCTGAGAGAGAGGTGGCGAATGGGATGATGATCGTAAAGTTGTCTGCATAATTGAATAATTTTATTCCTAGTTGGGACAGTTGTGCACCTAATGTTGACATGTAAACATTGAAAAGTAATGGGGATAGTGGTGACCCCTGTGGGACGCCAGATGGGTTACTCCAGGTATCCGAGAGATTGCAATCAAAATGAACTTGATAGGTGCGGGATATAAGGAAACCTCGGAACCAGTCTAACACCTTTTCTCTGATACCAATTGCATCTAAGCATTGTAGCAATTTCCCATGGTCTACTAAGTCAAAGGTGGAACTCATTTCAAATTGCATAATCAGGGCATTGAGGCCTCTACTAAACAAGGAGTGTAAATTATCTAATATGGCTGCAATTACTGTCTCAGTGCTAAATAAAGGTCTGAAACCAGATTGGGTTTCATGTAGGAGAGAGAACTGGTCAAGATATTCCATCAATTGGGTGTGCACTAATCCTTCCATGATTTTTACAAACAATGGAATGAAAGCTACTGGTCTGAAGTTGGTTACTAATGCTAGTGATTCTTTATGATTTTTTGGAATTGGGGTTATTATAATGTGACCATTATTTGTAGGGAATTTTCCATTTTTTAAATTTATGGACAAATAATTCAACAATGTTAGTTTAAAGTCTAATGGGGCTGTTTTCATAATTTCAGGGGTACAGGAGTCCAAAACGCAGTATGATTTTGTATACTTGTATACTTTGATGTAATTATTCCATTCTAAATTTTGAAAGGAGCTCCAGATCATATCCCTGGTATGTCATTTCCTTGTCTGTTAACTATTTGATGTTCATGCCTAATGCCTAATGTAGTGGGAATCTGTCAGCAGTTTCTGACCCATTCTTAGCTCACTGGGAAGGACGGGATATAAGACTAACCAAATAAATAAATAAATCTACTACACGTCTATTCCCATTTGCATTTGATACTCAGAAAACAATAACTGAGGTGGATCTAGAGATCAAAAAGATAACTCAGTTCAAAAGATACCCCCACAGCAGTGAAAAATCAGCTCAGAACAGAAAATGCTTTCTGCTGGGGTTCTCCACTATCAGAGGCATTAACTTGGGAACAAAGACCATGAGTGCTAACCAAGTGAAATGCCTTCCAGGATCCACAGCTGGCAGGAATAACAACCAAATACTGAATGTGATCCAAAGAGAGAATAAGGATTCTAACATTGATAATGCAATTTACCTGGGGAAAGATGACCTGGCCAACAGCACACTTAGAATGTAGAGAGCTGTCCAGAAGCTGTGATAGGGGCTAGAGTCTTTAGGATGGACTGTCGCTTTGGTCTGAAGTATTACTTACCTATGGAAAGGGAGAGGAAAGATTATGTAATATAGAGAAATTCAATAAGTGGTTTAAAGTCTGGTGTCAACAAGAAAGTTTTAGATACATAGGAAAATGGGGCAATATATGGAAAAATAAAAGGCTTTACTGTGATATGCTACATCTAACTTGGGGAGAAATTCAGAGAATGGGTTTCTCAGCACTTAAAGTACAAGGTGAGGGTGACAAAAGGAGGCAGGCAAATTCAGGAAATCATCCCAAGAAAAAGCAGTGTGACAGCAGTAGGGAAGATAAATGCTAATATTTTGACATATTTTCTCCTTTGAGTCTGGTATAGTTTGATAGGTTTCTATTTTTATATCTCACAAGCAAACAGAAAAAACACTCCACATTTAAAGCCTGATAGAGATGAAATATAGTCATGTAGATTTTTACAAAATTTTTCTGATTGCTCCTTCAGTATCATTTCTCCTCTTTTGTATACTGTAGACCAGGGATCTCAAAGTCCCTCCTTGAGAGCCGCAATCCAGTCGGGTTTTCAGGATTTCCCCAATGAATATGCATTGAAAGCAGTGTATGCACATAGATCTCATGCATATTCATTGGGGAAATCCTGAAAACTCAACTGGATTGCAGCCCTCAAGGAGGGACTTTGAAACCCCTGCTGTAGACCAATCAAGCCATCAGACTACTTGTACTATTAGACCAGTTCCCCTCAAGCTTCACTCATTGACGAATGATTTAGCCCCAATTTTCAGTGGGCACCAGCATTGAATACTGGGGGTAAGTCTGGGCAGCCTGGCTGCGTGGAGCTTATGTGGGCCCGGCTGATATTCAGTCAGGCCTGCATAACAGTTCTGTAGGCCCTGGCTGAATATTGGGCTAGGACCCCCATATTTATTTTTCTCATAATTTTTAAATTACCTCATGTGCCCTTCCTCCCCTTCCCACGAATGCCTCCTCTCTTCTCTGTCAGTGTAAAACTACTCCCCACCTGTCGTCACCCTCTTATGTGTAGGTAGGTTTACACCTATATACCTGGTGGTCCAACAAGGGGTCTTTGGGGGCAGGAGTGCAGACCCCTTGCTCCTGCTCCATCGTGGTGCTTTTGCAAAATGGCTGCTGCAACCTCCCATGGGGGCCTACCTACACATGGGAAGGAGTGGGCAGATGTAGGGTTACCAGATTTTACTTGCATAAAATCTGGACCCATAACGCCCCAGGCCTGCCCAGTTCCACCCATCCCCACCCTGTTATGCCCATGCCAAACCCCAGCCTCATTCCTAGCTCTGCCCTCCTCAGCCTGCTTTCGTTGGGAGGGCATCCATGCATGTCGGATGCGACTCAATGACATCACGTGCATGTGCGTGTGACATCACCGCATTATATCCATGCATGCACTGATGCCCCCTCCTAGCTCAATCTGAAGAGGAAGATTTTCAAAACCAGGACAAAGTGCCGGGTTTTGAAAAGATATCTGGACGCCCGGACATGTCCTCTAAAAAGAGGACAGATCCTGGTAAATCCAGACATCTGGTAACCCTAGGAAGGTGGGGGTGGGACTTTGACACTGGGAGGGGGGAGAGAGGAGTGGGGTGGGGGAGAGAGGGGTGGGAGAGGGAGAGGGAGAAGAAGAGGGGTGTGGTTTAAAAAAAGATGAGAAAAATACTTATGTGGGCCCTAGCCCAATATTCAATGAGGTCTGCATATGAGAAGCAGCAAATTTAGAACAGCTTTTGAGCTGTCCTAATCCACTCATCTTATGTGGGCCCTGGCTGAATATCACTAGAGCCCACATAGGCCCCGACTCCTCCCCAGCACCACACTCTGGCCTGCCTCTGATCAAACCACTTTTTTTTTTTTTTGACTGGTCAGAGCCAGAATTCAGTGGCACTGCCCAGCTTAGTGCTGCTAAATATCAGTTTAGACAGCAATTGTGGGTTTTAAGCAGCCCACAACCTCTCTGACCAGCTTAAATCACTCTAAATATTGGGTCCACTGTCTTTTAGACCAACTGACCTATTAGTTGTCATGTATGTATTTTAGACCAATTGTCTATTAGATGAACTGTCAATAGATTTGTTGAGGGCCCAATTTGAAACCCTCCTCAGTAGGTTAGCCAATCTATTGCTGAAAACACTTCTGTTCTTTGATAGGTGGACACCATCTCTGATCTAATTATCACATGGTCTAGGAAGCCAAAATACTTTCAATTACACTTCTCCCTCGTTATTCGTGGGGGATAGGGGCAGAGCCAGACCGAGAATGGCGAAAAACCGCGAATATCCATCTCTGACCCACCTCCGCTTCTCTTCCGCTTTCCCCTGGCATCCCAGCCTTACCTGGTGGTCTCTCGAGAGACTACGGGAACTCCCCACAGCCATTTCCTAATGGCTATCTGCATGGGGCAGGAACGTAGGAAGATCGCTCCTGCCCCGAAAACCAGCTAGACCACCAGGTAAGGCCAGGATGCCGGGGGGAAGACAAAAATATGGGGGGGCGGCGGGTTTCCCTCCTTCCCCCCCAAAAGAATATTGCGATTATGTGAAATCGCGAATAGGGAAACCGCGAATGGGGAGGAGGAAGTGTATACTATTCATGTAGCCATGCAATCATCTCTGCTGTGAGCTTCTCAGCCTTGGTCTTTATACTTGACACAGAAGATTGAGGAGAACAATACCTGCCCACCTACATAAAAACATAAGAACATAAGCATTGTCATACTGAGACAGACTAAAGGTCCATCAAGCCCAGAATCCTGTTTCCAGCAGTAGCTAATACAGGTCACAAGTACCTGGCAAGATCCCAAAAGAGTAAAACAAATTTTATGCTGCTTATCCTAGAAATAAGCAGTTGATTTTTCCAAGTTCATCTTAATAATGGCTTATGGACCATTTTCAAACCTTTCTTTAAACCCTGCCAAATGCTTTTACCACATTTTCTGGCAACGAACTCCAGAACCACAATGTCACTTTTGATACAGGTGGGTTCCTACCACTATAATGTGTGCCAACATTGATGAGCAGCATTGGATAATAGTAGGTTTGATAAGTCTTTAGTAACATCTCAAATCTTGGCAACAGACAGACAGCCTCCTGGTTGGCATATGGATGCCTTTGCACTTAGGAGCCAGCTCTTTGCACTTAGGAGCCAATATTGAAAAAAAACTCCTTGTATGTGTCTAGAAAGAGGCAATTTTTGTTGGGTTTATCACCCTAATCATTTTGAAAAATTGACTTATATGTCTTTTTAAATTTATTAAAGATTCTTCTTATCTCAACACCAGTGAGATATACCAATTCACAGCAGGAATATTCACTTTAACAATGTCACATTTTTATTTCTTGATCTTCTTCACTGAAATGCCAAAAGGTAGCCCCAAGAAGCCAACAACAGCTTAACAGCAACTAGAGTATAAAGCTGGTCCCAAAACAAAGATGACAATATGTCAAATAAATGTGAAGATTCAGACCAAGATGTAAATACATGCATGTTACTATACATTCATACACTAGCAAAACTGGAGGGAATGCATCTAAATATTAAAATAACACTTTATCCAAACTTGGGTGTATCTATGGAAAATACCGCTGTCTACTGTACTGTTAAGTCTCTCAGACTTTGTATCATAAAATAGCAGGAGAACTGGGCACTTTTCATCAGTTCTTCTCATAATGGATGTGGTTTGCATTTAGAATGAAGATGTTTACTATCTGTATGGAAGAACACTTAAGTTGATTAATGTAGCTGAAAGAATGTTAAGACAACAGGAAGAGGCAATGATCTGTGAACACTCTCACAGGCAGAAAGAGAGCAGACCAGTGGTATCAAGAACACTGCGATGTATTAGATAAGCCAAAACCAGATGTGACCACGTTTCACCCTCAGGCTACGTCAGGGGAAAATTGATAGAAAGGGAAAAGAACGCATTCCCCCTTTACAAGCAAAAACTCTTTTACAGTCACAAAATCAAGTAGGATTCAAAATGCTAGGGTAGCGCCTTTCCTTTCTCTGTGTGGCTATGTTGGGTTTTGCCATATTTAATAAAATGCAGCATTCTTGATACCACTGATCTGCTCTCTGTTTCTGCCGCTGAAAGAATGTTAAGAATACAGAAAGCGGATCCTCTTAACTATAATCCAACCCAATGAATAAACTTGTTAGCAAACTAATAGGGTTACCAGATTTTATGAACTCCTTTATTTATTTATTTATTTATTTATTTATTTATTTAATTTAAATTGGCTTCCTCACGCCTATCAATTCATAAATAATTTTTTCTAATCCCACTGATAATTTTGTCTTACCTTACGTATGACACAATATATATCTAAATATCTTAGGTGATAAACTAGAAGGAGGGTATATCATATATTGTTTATTGTTGATGACTCTCAGTGCATCGGACCTCCCATAACCCATAATCTCAGGTCCACATTCTGCTCTCACAGTATAATCATCTATACCGCCTCCTCCTTCCCTTCCCTTAATAAATCAAAACCTCACTATTTAATGTTTGTAACTTCAAATGAACTCATTTAAAAGTTATTATTTATTTAATTATTATTATCCCCAATAGTACTCAATTTTATTACTAGAGAATTATTGCTAAATTTTTTAAAAAACCTCTCAATTCATTGACTACCTTGTGAAGGGCCTAATGGCTCAATCAATTCAACAGCAACACTTATATTAAATAGCCTGTTGCTAATTCAACGTTGGTCTTGAATATTATCTGCTGAAAGAATGCTAGACATTCCCTTTGAATTCATAGCACTGCAAGTTTATAGGCAAAATGCTCTCTAAGCCAGTGAGAAGGCTTCCGGTTCAGGCGCAGGATGCCCATAGGAGCCACTGCCTGTGGCTTTGTGCACTGAATCAGTTAGGAAGAGGGAGCTGGCTCGAAGATAACGCCGCATCAATCGCACCGTGGACCGGCGGTTGAAGAACACTGGTTTGGGCCTGACGCACGTGCTGGCCCTGTGGACCGGCAGAAAATTTCTGTGGACCGGCACTGGTCCATGGACCAGTGGTTGAAGAACACTGCTCTAAGCCATTGAAGTTGTATTGACTTGGAGTCCTCTCTTATAAATCCATAAACAGGTGAAAAGCCCGGTGCAATCAAAAAAGCCTAAACTAAATTATTGAAGTTTGTAAGCTATTTTATTCACACTCTATTATCTTGTTCATCTTGTTTATTTTTCTCAGTGCACCAGGCTTATTATATGAAAAGTACATAAGCCTGGAAGATAATATTTGTTTGTCTTTCATTCTCTGCAGGGTTCCATGTCTCTGATTTTTAATATGAAATCACAAATAACAAAAAGCAAATTAGGATTCAATTGAAAGCAGCATACTAACATAATCTACTGTATATTAAAAACAAAACAAAAAGCCCCAAACTTTTGATGTGAAAGTTGGATGTGATTTTGAAACAGTAAAGGTTCATTTTTATAAGCATATCTGTGTAATAGAAAAAAAAAATCTGCTTGTTGGAGCTGAGAAATGTTGGTGCAGGACTAGATGAGCACTGGGCCTGGAAGCACTTCCACTGGTGTGCGTGATTGCAAAGGAGTACTCCAGCCTTGACAGAAATGAACAGGCTGATTCTGGGGCATTGATGGGTTCTAGGATTGGCAGGAACTAGATGGCATGTTCAGGTCGGAAACATAGTTCTATGGTGATACATATCTCCCCACCCAGAAACTGCTGGGTACGTAATGTGTACACATATGTGTCGGTGGATATAGCAAGGAAAGGTTCTGTTTCAGGCAGTAGGTGGACAACTAGAATAAATAAGCTGCTCTTGGAATAAGTGCCTGATCAAGGCAGCAGGAGACTAGATAATAAGAGTGTATGATGTCTGGGGACAGGAAGTAGATTTAGATATAGAGCACAGCAAGTGGTACATTTAAGGGAGGACTTGTGGGAAAAGAAAAGCTGGGGGAAGCACTGCAAGTCCCACCAGTCTCTCTTCCTCCCCAACCCCAACTGTTCACCCCAGTTTATCTTTCTAGACAATTTACACCATACCCACTTTATGCCTTCCAGCCGAACCTGGCCCATTTATACAACCCACATTCTCTGCCTCCTAGCCAGTTCTCAATAGGACCTCTTCTCTATTTAACCTGGGCACACCATACACTTTATTTTCTCTCAAATCATTAGACCTACACGCAGAGTCCATATGTTTATCCATCCATCTATAAAGGCCTGCCGATATAAAAGATACTTGGACAGAACACTCGCTTTCCAAGCAGGTCATCTGAACAATTGGCTTGGTAACATTATTACACACTCCTCATCCTATCTAAGTTTTAGAAAACTAGTAAAAACAAACTTGTACAACAAATTTGTAACCTAAGATCCCTTAAAGCCTGTTCCCATTATACTCTAACTGATTTGTAACCAAGATCTCTCAAGCATTCTTATTACTCTGCTTATATGTACTTGATGACTTCTCAGTGTGCCTATTTTCGCTGATTGTGTGCTGATTGTCCCAGCTCCTCTTATCTCTGTATCCTGCTCACTTGTATTCAATCGACTTTTCATTGTACCTATCATCGCTGATTGTTCAGCTCTTCTTATTGTAAACCGCCTCAATCTATTATGGCTTTGGCGGTATATAAGAATAAAATTATTATTATTACTTCTTCTCAATCTCTTCCCATCTTAAACGTCTTCTTTCTCCTCTCATTTTCTCATTTGGATTTCCCTCGCTTATTTATCCCAGTGCAGTTTGATGTTTGTTTTGGGGTAGAAAGCCTAATTACCCCCATACCTACTCCACATTCTATGCACTTCTACTCCCTACTTCCTCCTAATTTGACCTGCCTTGCCCCCTATGAATTCTTCCCCCAATTAGGTTCTTTCTCATTCCACCTTTTGCCCAGCACTAAGGTCAGGCTTCCCTTGAACCCTTTTAAAAAAATCAGCGTAACATTGGGTTCAAGCCCACGCTGCTCCTTGCAACCCTGGACAGGTCACCTGATGTTTCATTGCCCCAGGTACATCAGATAGATTGTGAGCCCGCCAGGAGTATAATAGGGAAAAATACTAACTGTTCTGAGCTCCCCTGGGAGAATGCTATTGAAAATTGAATGAATGAATATCTCATCCGTGGTCCCTGAAAACTGCACATCGATTGCTACTGGAAAGCAAATTTTTGTCTTCTTCCTTGTCTTTTATATTTCCTTCTTGTTGCATGTCTTTGTTTGCTAATTTCCACATAGCTCTGGAGTTAAAAAAAGCCTGATTTGAATTCTTCTCATCAAACATGCTGAAATAATGTGAAGATTAGGGAAGAGTGTGAAGGATATAATACACATGGTGACAAAGTATACATTTGTGATGTTTGATTCTGGAGAAGAAAGACTCAGCATGTTAGTGTGTCTGACTTCTCTACAGAGCTACTGTATGCCTTTCCTTTGATATAGTGGAACACTGGTGGAAACAACAGTTTACAGAAACTGGATTCCTACATTCTATAAAAGTGAGAAACAGTTCTTCTTCACTAAAGCTTTTTAAGGGCCCACAATGCCCAGCTCTTATGTAGATAGGGGTCTATTTGTTAGCCAATGAATACACCCTCTGGAAGAAGTAGTTGAAGGTAGAGAATGACATGGTGGCTGTTACCCGCGGCTAGCCACGGGTAGTCATGGGTAACCCACCAAAACAGTGGGGAAAAAACAGTGTTCACCATGGCTATGGGGACAAGGCCATTCACCGCCCCGTGGAGCGGTGAATGGCCTTGTCCCCGCAGTTAATGGAGGGAAGGCGCACGGTCACCTACCGCGCTCCCTTCCTTCTTACTGTCGCCGCTGTGGAGTCTAAACATCTCCCTATTCCCTCCCTGCCCCTTACCTTCATGACCGCGATTTCTAAACTGCTTTTTTACAGCAGCCAGAGAGTTGAAGCTGCGTGTGGCTGCCGTAAAGGTAATCTCTGACACAACCGTAAGTTGCATCACAGACGAACTTTCCGGCAGCCATATGCAACTTCAATGCTCCGGCTGCTGTAAGAAGGCAGTTTAGAAATCGCAGCCACGAAGGTAAGGGGCAGGGAGGTTTGTTGGCACAGTTGTGCACTGCAAGCAGGAAACACTCTTTCTGCTTGTTGGGCCAGGCCTGTTGTCCGAGGGAGGGGGGGTGCATGGCGGAAGGGGCTAAGAGGTGTTCTCGCTGCAGGGGGGATGAAAGCGCCATAAAGGTAAGGGGCAGGGAGGGAGAAAGGGAGGAAAGGTGGGGTGGAGAGGAACAGACGCTGAAGGGAAATGGGGAAGAGAGAGTGGGGAGAAGATGCTGAAGGGAAATGGGGAAGAGAGAGTGGGGAGAAGATGCTGGTAGGGAAGAAGACAGAGATGCCAGACTATGGGGGGAGCGGAGGGAAGAAGATGGGTGCCAGACCAATTTGGAGGGGGAGAGAAAGGAAGAGGCACAGTAACAGAGCAAATGGAAGATGCAGAGAGAAGAGAGACAGTTGATGGAAGGAATTGAATGAGAAGATGAGGAAAGCAGAAACCAGACAACAAAGGTAGAAAAAAAAAA
The DNA here is from genome assembly GCF_902459505.1 of Geotrypetes seraphini. Taxonomy (NCBI): domain Eukaryota; kingdom Metazoa; phylum Chordata; class Amphibia; order Gymnophiona; family Dermophiidae; genus Geotrypetes; species Geotrypetes seraphini. The sequence goes on along the minus strand of NC_047084.1, from coordinate 515,662,984 downwards.
TTCTATTTCTATTTCTTTTTCTTTTTTTGCTTTAGGATAAAGTAGTATATTAGTTGTGTTGATAAAAATTTATAAACAAAGCCCTGCCAGCTGAACATCTCTTTCTCCAGTTCAGCAGCCAGAACTTTGATTTATAAGGAAGGAATAAGCTAAATATTGCAGTACTGAGGCTTGTATGGATGCTGTGGGGACAGGGACAGGGTGGTGAATGGGATGGCAGTGACGGTGATAGGGCAGTGAAGGGGATGGCAGTGATGGGGCAGTGAAGGGGATGGTGGGCCGGGGACGGGGCAGTGACGGGGACAGATTTTTTCCCTGTGTCATTCTCTAGTTGAAGATACTACTGCAAGCTGCCATGAGAGGTTGTGGCAGCCATTTTCTTATGGAAGACACAAAGGGCAGGAGCAAGGGGACTTCACTCCTATACCCAACAACTTCCCATGGACCATCAGGGACAGCAGGTAGGTCAGGATTGTGTACACTAAAATGGTATAGTAGTTGAGGATGGGGGTGTTGCCAGGCCTGGGGGGCTTCCTCACAGTGGCGGGCAGGGGCAGGGGGAGGGAAGGAGGGGGATTTGTCAGGGTGCTGGTGCTTGGACATGGCCTGGCACTGAAAATCTGGGGGCTAATCTAGCTGGCAACAGTCAGCATTTTAAAAAAATGCTAATCGTCTCTGGCTGAATATCAGCCGGTATGAACCTGAATTTATAACTGGTTGCCTATGTGAGAAACTGAAAAAGGTACCCATTTTAATCTTCTTTTTCTGTATAGGATGCCGGTCTCGGTAGCCACCTATGAAACGGCTGAGAATTGGGTACTGGCGTCCTATGCAGAATCACATCTACTTGAAAGGACAGATGTCGTCCTCCCTCCCCTGATTCTCTAACTGGTACCCATGTCAACCGGCACAGGTTAGAGAATCGCACCTGCCTGATTGCATCTATCTTTGCCAATGGATCCCTTGCCATCAGCTGATCATGGCATGGGAATCCATGATCAGCTGAACCAACAGGACTCCCCAAATCCGAGGCTTTGGGTAGTCCTGCCAGCTCAGCTGATTGGGGAAAAATACCCCTGCCGCAATCAGCTGAGTTGGCTGTAGTTGAGAACTGACTGACACCTCACCCTGAAATCAGAATGAAGGATGGCCATTCCCTCCTGCCTAACACCCTGGATTCCCCAACTCCCCACCCCCAAAATCAGCAAGATGTATGTCCACTCCCTCCTGTCATTGGGCCCCCTTGATCTCCGACACCCCACCTAACACCCTGACACCTCAACATCCCACCCCAGTACTCCCTGACACCCAACACCCCACCTGATATCCCCAACACCCTAACACCCCCCTGAATCCCCTATACCTTTTAAAGAAAACTGGCAAGAGGGATGCCCAGTCTCTCCTGCTGGCAGGCCCACCTCTTCCAAAATGGCAGGCCTTCCCCTTTCCAGTGCATCCGGGGATGCACAGGAGAGGGGCTTAAGGCCATGATTGGCCCAGATACCTATGGCCTCTCCCATAGGATTGGCCTTAGGTACCTAGGCCAATCAGGACCTTAGGCCTCCTTCCTAGTACATCCTGGGATGCACTGGGAGTGGCCTAAGACTCTGATTTGTTTGTTATAAATTATGTATGTTTGTTGGGATCCGCCTAGAAATGTTGATAGTGTGGAAAATGTTTTAAATAAATAAATATTATTTCTATAGTGCTGAAAGGCATATACAGTGCTGTACATTTAACATGTAATAGACGATCCTTGCTCAGAAGAGTTTGTAATCTAATTTGGACAGAGAGACAGGACATATAGGGGTTGGGGAGTCACTTGTAAAGAGAATGATAAAATGGATAAATATAATTTTATGGTGAGTGGGAATTAGGAGTTAAAACAGTCTCAAAAAGGTAAGCTTTTAGCTTGGATTTGAATACTGCTAGAGACAGAACCTGATATAATAACTCAGCTCTAGGCATACAGTGTGGCAAGATAGAAGGGATGGAGTCTGGAGTCTGGTCATTTTGGGGAGCAAAGTTATTGAGTGTGCACTTTTGAAAGAGTATGTACCATTTGTAAAGAGAGCACAATCTTTTAGAGAGAGTGCACCCTCTTTTCTCATCAGTGCACACATACACACACTCTTTTTCCAATACTGCATGCATGCACACAGTATTCAAGAAAAGAGTGCACACTCTTTCAAAAGAATGTGCACTATTATGGACCCTCCCCCCATGAAATATCATATTTTTTCTGCCTGTTGTCATCTATTAATGGCATAGGATATCTCATTCACATTTTCCATGCCATTGCAAATGGCAGTCCAACCCAAGTATTCATACTTATACATGCATACATCACTGCACAATTTTATTAATGGCCTTTACACATATTATCTCCTCTTCCCCTCCCAAGCTTGACTTTACATGTGCTAAATCATTAACACATTATAGAAAGTGAGGACCATAAACTGTAAGCGTGCTTGGGAAAAGAAGGAACTTGTGCAACCGATTATAAATTGCCTTGAGTTTGGATGTAGTAAATACAAGTAGATAAAGTAATATAATAGTTCAAAAATCCAAATCTAAGAATGAATCTATTCCTGCAGGACTAGCCCCCTGTTCTCTTTCTTGCTCTTCCTATACACTCCTCCCTCAATATTCACAGGGGTTGGGGGCAGAGCCGGCCCGCAAATATTGAAAATTTGTGAATAACTTTTGGGCCTGCTCTGACCCAACCCTACCTCCCTCCCACCTTCCCCCCAGCATACCGGACCTTACCTGGTGGTTTAGCGGTCTTTCGGGGCAGAAGCGATCTTCCTATGCTCCTGCCCCTTGCAGATCATTCATACAAAATGGCTGCCGTGAGTTCCCTACGATGGGAACTCATGGCAGCCATTTTGTATGAGTGATCTGCACAGGGCAGGAGCGTAGGAAGATCGCTCCTGCCCCGAAAGACCACTTGACCACCAGGTAAGGTCTGGGGAGGTCCGGGTGGCGGGAGGGAGGCGGAGGTGATTCTGGTTTTAGGAAATCACAAATAATCAAGATCGCGAGTCCTAAAACTTTGAATCAGGAGAGGGAAGTGTATACATCTGCTCCCTGGACTTCCCTCTCTGAGGCCTGCAGCTCTTCCTACTAACCTATGTAGCAGTATGCATTGGTCCAGATGTTGGTCTTCCCTGCCTGCTACCTATTTATTTCGATTCATTTCCCACCCTCTCACAAAGCTCAGGGTGGATAATAGTAGAACAAACACAGTTTTAGAGAGCGGGGTTTCAGAAAACAGAGGGAACCTAGGTACAAATATTAAAGGCTATCAAACTATCATCAAGGAGAAATGTACAGATTCCGTAGGCAGTGGATCTAAGTACAAAGTGAGGCTAACAGGTTATCACGTACAGAGGGGAACCAGGTTTGACAAGGCATGAATAGTTTAGTGGGAGGGGACTTGGGTAACATAGGGAGTAGAGAATGACACGGTGACAAAATTCCTCACCGTTCCCGTCCTTGGGGATAACCGCGGGAAATAAACCCATGTCATTTTCTAGTGTCTATTTCATCCTCTGTCCTTCTACACCAGCATTATTCAAAGCAAAGCTTGCGGGTCAGTGGTTGTGGCCATTCATACTCTGATTCTTCCCTCTTTCCTTAAAGAATGACATGAAGATGATTTCCCGCGGTTATCCGCGGGGACGGGAACGATGATGAATTTTGTCACCGTGTCATTCTCTAATAGGGAGCATAGCAAGGCATGGGCTGAAAAGCATATTGGAGGCATATACAGTAGATGGGAAGGCAAGCAGTAGTGTAATCTTGTTCATATATCTATTCTTAGAGCTTGTGGACATCTTTGTCACAGTTCCTCATAATCCATTTCTGGTCAGAAGCAATTAGCAGAAGAGGAAGGTCTTTATTGCCTTCTGGAAGGTCGTCAGGGAGTCCATGGATCTGGATCTGTTTCCCATGAGAGATAACAGGTGTTCTACACTAGTTCTTAAAACGGCAGATTTCTATTGCTCTTTAGCCCTGCTCTCTGCCAGTTGATTCAGTGACACAGTGTGCTTTGCAGCTGCATATTTAAGATTGCCCCTGCTTTTCCCAGCCCCTTCACCACTTAATGGCTAGGTTGGAGAGTGAGTCAGCCCTCCTTCCCAGATGACCAAGCACAGCAAATCCAGCAGTGCTTGCTACACTAGCAATTCTTGCTTCTGATTTCCAGCCGCCTTCCCATGTTCATTTTTGTATCTAATTGAAAAGACACTCATGATAATTTTGGCAGCTGAACCACTGTGCAATTATCACAGCATAATGAATGTCTGAATGTTTAATTTCTCAAAAGCTGCTGATTTACATACAAATTACCACATCTGCTCCCATCAAGCCTTAACAACTTTTGCATCTAAACCTTTGGGGTTTCTTTTTGTTGTTTTTATTGTTTTGTTTATGTCTTTCTATGATAAACATAGCAGCAAGAGTCCCATACATGACCGCTTTTAGATAGGGCCAGAGTGCATAATTTAGCCAGCCAAATTCTGGCCGTCTAAGTTAAACATTTTTTCAGTTGAAGTTAGACAACTGAACATACATGTGTATGCTTGAAAATGAGTATGATATTCAGAAAGTCAGACAGCATTTCTATACTCACGTTACCCCTCTCCTAAAGACACATCACTGGCTTCCCATCCATTTCCAAATACAATTCAATCTCCTCTTACTGACCAAACAAATGCATTCACTCAGCTTTTCCACACTATCTTTCCTCACTTATCTCCTCTTATGTTCCACTAGTGAGCTACGTTCAGCTGGTAAGTCCCACCTATTAGTGCCCTTCTCCTCTTCTGCCAACCTCATCCCTTCTATCTTGTTGCACCATATGCTTGGAACAAACTGCCCAAATCCCTATGGTGGGCTCTGTCTCTAGTAACCTTCAAGTCCAAGTTTAAAGCCTACCTCTTCGAGACTGCTTTCAACTTCTCTCACCTTGGCTTCTATATCCCCAACCCTATATGTCATGTCTGTCTGTCCAAGTTAGATTATAAGCTCTTCTGAGAAGAGACCATCTATTAAATGTCAAATGTACAGTGGCATGAATGCCTTTCAGCGCTATAGAGGTGATAAGTAGTAGTAGTAGATAAAATCCTGTTTTATCTGGATGAGTGTGCTTTACTCAAGCATGTGACATATTCAACCAAAAGCACTTTTTAAATATCACCTCTGTCCCCCCAGGAATAACCTGAATAATCAAGGGTGGGGGTAGGAGGTGCTTTAGGGTGTTCTGGGAGCATGGATGTCTGGATAATACTGATTTTCAGTGCCTGAGCAGCGCACAGTTGATAAGGTTTATCTGGCAATAATTTGAAATGTTTTTGTTTTGTTTTTTTCAGTGCTTTACTTGCAAAGCTTTAAATATCTAGGGATAAAGTTGGCCTCTTCAAGCACAACTCCTTTGGTCCATAGCACTACTGGTACACAACATTTTATTTTGACAACTCTGCAGTGTAGCAGAGGAGAGGGATATAACAGTGGTGGAGTGTGAGGGAGTGAGTAGAATAAACACATTTACCCTTAAGAGCACTCCCTCTCTGGGTGACATTAGAAGCATAGAAACATGACAACAGATAAAGGCTTAGTGGCCCATCCAGTCTGCCCTTCCCTACTATCCATTATCTTCTCTTCTCCCTAAGAGATCCCGCATGCCTGTCCCATGCTATCTTGAATTCAGATAGAGTTTTTGTCTCCACCACCTCCACTGGGAGATCATTCCATGCATCTACCACCTTCTCTGTACAGTATTTTCTTACGTTACTCCTGAGCCTATCACCTCTTAACTTCATCCTATGCCCTCTCCTTCCAGAGTTTTCCTTCAGTTGGAAAAGACTCACCTCCTGTACAGGGCAGGATTAATTAATCGAGGGCCCCTAGGCACACAAGTACACTGGGACCCCTGCTCCGCCCCACCCCACCATGCGCCCAGGCGGAAACAGGAAGCTGCGTCAGAGGGAAGCTTTGGGCAAGCAGCACCGCTTACACAATTACAGTTCATGTTGCCTTTCTTACCTACGTTGCTTACTTGTCTTACTTTCCGTCGATGGGGGGGGACCACGTTGCCGATCGGGGTGGGGCCCGCGTTGCTGATCGGGGAGGCCCGCATTGCTAATTGATACTGGAGGAGCCCATCGCTGTTTGGAAAAAACAATGCTGATGCCCTCCTTCATCGGGCCCCCCTGACCATTTCGGGCCCTAGGCATGTGCCTACTTGGCCTATTGGTTAATCCTGCCCTGCTCCTGTACATTAACGCTACAGAGATATTTAAACATCTCTTATCACTCTCCCGTCTTTCCTCTAGAGTATACATATTAAGTTCTCTAAGTCTGTCCCCATACGATTTATAATAAGGCCACTAACTAACTTTGTAGCAGCCCTTTGGACCAACTCCATTCTGTTTATATCTTTTTGAAGGCACGGTCTCCAAAATTGCACACAGTATTCCAAATGAGGCCTCATCAAAGACTTATACAGCGGCATTATCACCTCCCTTTTCCTATTGGCCATTCTTCTCTTTATGCACCCAAGCATCTTCCTGACTTTGACTGCCACCTTTTCTACCTGTTTTGCCTCCTTGAGATCATCAGACAGCATCACTCCCAAGCCCCGCTCTTCTTCCGTGCACAATAGTTGTTAACTCATAATGGCAACAAATTGATACCGATAGAGTTTAAATCACTCCCAATGCTCACGCTTGCTTTCACCTCAGCGTTTCAATCACACCGATCTTCTTCAGAGAAGACCTCTGTTATCTGATCCCAAACAACAATTCAACATCACGCTTTTGCAGAAACTTCTGATGCCAGCAGAAGCGCATTGTTGAATTGTTGTTTGGCAACAGATAACAGAGGTCTCCTCTGAAGAAGATCGGTGTGATTGAAACGCTGAGGTGAAAGCCCTTTTCCGGGCGTCTGATCTTGCTTTAGGGAAGTTTACATGTGTGTGTGTGGGGGGGGGGTCACAGCTGCGGGTATTGGGAGCAATTTTTGTTACTGCTTGGGGGGGAGGGAGAAGCCCCGCAATTGTCTCCCTTTCCCTTCTTTTATCCCTTTCTGATCTTTTTTTTTTTTTTACTCTCTTGGCCTTTTGCTTAGATCCTCGGACAGTTGGGAGTGATCTCCCCCTCCCCCCTTGCTCCAGGGGAGTTTACATTGGGGGGGGGGTCACAGCTGCAGGCTTCGGGATTTTTTTGTTGTTGCTTGGAGGGAGGGTGAAGCCCCGCCCTTCCCTGCCACAACCCCCCCTACATGCCAGCAATTGTTTTTATTTTTTCTTTTGATTTTGCTTGTGGTTTTTTTGGAAGAGAGAGAGAGGGCGGGAGGGGGGAGTCGCCGCCATGGTGATCGCCAGTGGCTCCGGGCTCGCAGTGTTGCCGAGGGAGAGCGAAGGGTAAACCGCCGCAGGCTCATTCTATTCTATTGTGTATGCAGAGGCACGGAGTTTCAAGTGCGCATGTGCACTAAGGGTTTTATTATTATAGATTGATTGAGAATTCATTGTGGGTGAGATTTTTGTTAAACCCTTTTTTCTTGTATCTAGGACTAAATTCATGAGCATAACTTTTAAGCTCCTAAATTTAAATGACATATGCTTATAGGTCTGGCTGAAAAATAGGAGCACATTTAGGGAGCTAACTTAGGAGCATGAATTTAGACACTCAGGCCCTGATTCTATAAAGTCCACCTAAAGCGTCGACATTGGCAATGATTCTATAAAACTTAGACACTCATTATAGAATCATACCTAGTTCTCAGCATTCTAACAGGCATCCATAGTTTATGCCAGGGTTTTCTTTGCCTAAAGTTAGGTGCTAATATCAAACCCTAATTACACCTAATTCAAAGAGTCACCTAACTCACAACACGCCTATGATCTGCCCCTGACCATGCCCACTTTTAGTGTAGGCACTTAGGGGGCTAGACACCTACTTTCTATAGAATTGAGATTTTCGTGTTAGGCATCTAACTTCCAATTAAGTCCAGACCTGATGTACTGTATTCCATGTATCAGCAAAGGTGGAAAGAAGAGGAAACGAGAGCCAGCATAGTTAAAAGGTGAAGTGAAAGAGGCTATTAGAGCCAAAAAACATCCTTTAATGAATGGAAAAAGGATCCAAATGACACAAATACTGGCAAGTTAGATGTAAAGCATTGATAATGACAGCTAAGAAAGAATTTGAAGAGAAACATTCTATGTTAGTGTATTAATTATTGTGCACAACTATAGTTTAAAAATCAAATAAAGAATTTTAAGAAGAGAAACTTGCAAAAGAGGCAAAAACTCATAACAATTTTTTAAAGTATATCAGAAGCAGAAAACCTGTGAGGGAATCTGTGGGACCGTTGAATGATCAAGAAGCAAAATGGGCACTCATAAAGGATAATGCCATAGTGGAGAGACTGAATGAATTCTTTGCTTCAGTTTTTATGGAAGATACATCTCTGAAATATAATTTCTAGTGTGACAGACACTTCATTCCTGAAATTGTGGGTAGTCAATCCCTTCTCTGATGCCCCATAGGAAGATCCTTAGACATCCGGGCCAGTCAGAGCCTTAGGCCCCTTTACGGTGCATCTGGGGAGGGGCCTGAGGCTCTGATTGGCCCAGGTTATATACTTCCCCTCTCATGGAAGGGCCTTAATCAACTTGGGCCAATCAGAGCCCAGGCCCTCCCCGGTGCATCCCTAGATGCACAGGGGTAGGGAAGGCCCATTTTCAAAGATGCAGGCCAGCTGAGAGGAGGAAGTCCACATCCCTCCATGCATCTATGTGGAGGTAAAGGGGAGAGGCATTGGAGAAGGGGATGGGGCATCAGAGGTAGGGGAAGATGTTCTATGGAAGGGGGGTCACTTAGCAGTGGGAATAGTGGGCATCTCTCCCGCTGTGGGAGGTATTTCTTGGCAGCAGAGAGAGTGGGCATCTCTCCCGCTGTTGTGTTTTGGGAGTTTTTTAAAAGTGTTTTTTCTGTGCATGTGCCCATTGTTATCACATGCACAGAATTTAGCATATGCAAATTTAGCAAATCTTTGCTGCTGTCTGTCAACTTCATCTGCATTCATGATTTTTTGAGAATGTCTCACTTTTTTCAATTCACTATCAAAACAGCTGTGTTAACAGACCGTCGCTTTTTAATGCGTTTTTTTTTTTTGAGAATCCTGGCCTAATGCAGAAATAGCATTTGCCAAATTTTAACATGGTCATATGCTAACACCAAGTTAGTTCCCACCTAGGGATTTTATTTCTTTTATCATCTTTTGTTCCTCCCTTGTTGTTCTGATTTTTTTTTTTTTTTTTTTTTGGGGGGGGGGTGGTTGTGGATCCCAAACATCTTTCCTAAGTTGTATCATCTAAAATATGTTGGAACTATTATCACATAGTAGCTATTCACGACCACCTAAAAGTCTGAAAATATTCACTTCCCAGCACCAAAATCTTAGTAAAAAGGGATGCCAAATAATCAAAAATAAGTAGTTCAGAAATTACATTCTTATTCTAAATTATGAGTTGTCTATAAAAAATAATAATATGAAACTGAACTGAGCCAGGACTGTCTCAGATTTTGGAACACTAGACTCAAGTTACTTGAACTTAATTTTAATTCTGGTCAGCCAACCAAACCCCTCCCCCTCCCATCTGGTTTGGAGGAGGTTTGAATTTAATTAGAGGCTGCTCACTCATCCTTAATTCCTAATTTATTTTTTTTGCCTCATTAACATTTTGAAAGAGACTAATTCTGCACCACAAAGTCAATTCCTTAAAGTGAAATAATTCATACGGTGACACTACGATCACGAGACAGCATGTCTGCAGCACAGGACATCTCACAGCTGTATTGTAAGATGATGAACATTTGGATGCTTAGGCAAAGCAGAGTACGGTAAATTGTATGGCATATAAGCAAACATTAGATGCTGCAGAGGGATATGGCTTACATGGGATTAATGGACTTTGACCGGGGTTATTAACATTAGACCAACTTCGAGATCCTGTAATTAATTTCTAATTCCTTACAATTTGCTTTCTTATTTAAGGAAGACATTTAGCATATGAGCTGCATCCTTGGTAAATATGTAAATATATAAAAATCAGGTCTCTCTTTTTATTTTTTAATCAAATGTGATGTACTGTTAAGTCCTTGTATGATATACCTCCATTGTATTATGAATTTTAAATACATGTACTTTTAATATGGTATGTACACCGCCTCGAAGTCTGATTTAGCAGTATAATAATATTTTAATAAACTTGAAACTTAGGGTTCCTTTTATTAAGCTGCGGCAGCATTTTTAGCGCGCGCTATCCCCCGCGCTATGCGGAAAAATGAATGCCAGCTCAATGAAGGCATTAGTATCTAGCGCGTGTGGCATTGTAGCACGCGCTAAGCACGCGCTAAAACCACCAGCGCAGCTTAGTAAAAGGAGCCCTTAATTTAAAGGAGTATCTGTATCTGTATCTTGCATTTGTATTGAAACAACTGCAATCAGAGCTGCTAAGTTACCCATTTCAAGAGGGAGACTTTTTGGCCGGTCCTGGTTTTAAACCTATATCCCAGAGCAATGTAGTATTTGTAGTCCATGATTCTATCCATTGAAATCAGTACTGCAGGACCCATAATGCACCAGGATGCTTAAAGAAAAGATAAAGGACCCAGTCTGTATGATTTTAAAGCAAAAAATACTATCAGTGTAGTTGGAATAGCCATGTCTGAATCAGATGTCTCAAGAATATATGAAAATAGAAATAAATGCACTGATTTAACAAAAAACCTCAGAGGTGTATAAATAGCAATATCTTTATCCACCACCTTACATCTCAATGCACTATTCATTCAATAGTTTCCTAGGACCATCGGTGTATTAGATCAGTGTTCTTCAACCACTGGTCCATGGACCAGTGCCGGTCCACAGAAATTTCCTGCCGGTCCACAGGGCCAGCATGTGCATCAGGCCCAAAACAGTGTTCTTCAACCGCCGGTCCACGGTGCAATCGATGCAGCGTTATCTTTGAGCCAACTCCCTCTTCCTAACTGATTCAGTGCACAAAGTCACAGGCAGTGGCTTCTATGGGCATCCTGCGCCTGAACCGGAAACCTTCTCTCTGACGTTGCAACGTCAGAGGAAAGGCTTCCAGATGAGGCACGGGACGTGCAAGGTGCAATTAGTACTATTACGGGGGCGGGGTCTGGGGTGGAGATTGGGTAGAGATGGGCGGGATCTGGCCCATGACTTAGCCCCGTGTTCTTCAACCACCGGTCCACGGACCGATGCCGGTCCACAGAATAATTATTTCATTTCTGCCGGTCCATAGGTGTAAAAAGGTTGAAATATAGGGGAACTGGTAAATCAATCCAATAAAAAGAGATTTCAGTGAAGAAGGAGCCACTCAGGTGATATGTGGCTCTTATCAATGGTGAGTAACAGCACTTACAAGTGAATCTTGAAGAGATCCTAAAAGTGGAGTTTCAGTGCGTATCAACAAAAAAGCAAACTGAAATATGAGGAATATTGTATATGTGATTTATTATCCATGTGGACTTGCTTATATGGGGAGAAGTAGCAGACCTATTAAGGTTTGTCTTACTGAACATAAGTCCAAAATTAATACTAAAACAGAAGAAGTCCCTTTGGTATTGCATTGCACATTTTACTTATGAGCTTAAATGGCAAATTTTAGAAGTTGTGGATAGTGGGAGGCGAGGTGGTGATATCTCAAAAAGATTAACTTTCAGAGAACAATTTTGGATTTTTAAACTGGCAACAGTGGAACCTGATGAGCTTAACAAAGAGATTGAGTGGATGACGCTTGTCTGAGCCTATCAAATGCATGGAAGAGTTGATCACATGACCCCAATGCTGAGTAAGATTAAATAGACGCTGCTGCCATTTTTGTGCTAAAAGTCTGACAGGTTGCAAGAATGGAAGAGAAGGTATGAATATGAACCCTTTAACGTTACGATGACAGCTTAAAATAAGGACTTTATTTGAAGACTGTTTTCATTTCTACAGGGGAAATTGCCTTGAAACAGCCCCTTGTGGGCAAAACATGAATTTGTGTTGGCTTAACTTAACTCCCCGATAAGTGGCTTTTCAGGGTTTTTTTGAGTTCATGCAAAGTATATGCACATGAGATATGCTTTTTTACAATACATCTTAAATCTATTTATGAATCAAATAACATTGATGTATGCAAGTTGCAAGAGGATTTGAATGTGGAATCAAGCTTCCAGTGAGGACTGATGGCAAAGTCTTGGTGACGCTGCTTAAACAGTCAGCTGTTCATCATAGTCTAATACACTGATGGCCCTAGGAAACTATTGAATGAATGGTGTATTGAGATGTAAGGTGGTGGATGAAGATATCAAGAATATCAGAATCAAAGCCTTTGATAGTGTTCCACACAGACGTCTAATAAATAAACTGAGTGCCCTTGGGATGGGACCCAAACTGACGGGCTGGGTCAAGAACTGGTTGAGTGGAAGGCGACAGAGGGTAGTGGTCAATGGAGATCGCTCTGAGGAAAGGGATGTTACCAGTGGTGTGCCTCAAGGTTGTTCTTGGGCCTGTTCTTTTTTAACATTTTTATAAACAATATTGCTGAAGAGTTATCAAGCAAGATTTACCTCTTTGCGGCTGATACCAAAATCTGCAATATAATAGACACGCTGGATGGCGTGAATAACATGAAGAAAGACCTGGTAAAGCTTGAAGAATGGTCTGAAATTTGGCAGCTAAAATTTAATGCTAAGAAATGCAAGGTCATGCATTTAGGTGCAAAAACCCAAGGGAACGGTACAATTTAGGGGGTTATGTGCACAACAGAAGAGCGGAACTTGGGTGTAACTGTATGTAATAACCTTAAGGTGGCCAAACAGGTTGAAAAGGTGATGGCAAAAGCTTTAAGGATGCTTGGTTGCATAGGGAGAGGTATGGCCAGTAGGAAAAAGGAGGTATTGATGCCCCTGTATAAGACTTTGGTGAGACCTCATTTAGAATATTGTGTACAATTCTGGAGGCTGCACCTTCAAAAAGATATAAAAAGGATGGAGTTGGTCCAGAGGAAGGATACTAAAATGGTATGTGGTCTTCATCATAACTTTGAACTTAAACTAGCCACCAAAGTGATGAGCTTTAAACAAGCCATCACGCATGAGTTCCTCAGAATGCCACACGATTTTACGTATGGTAGCTATCCTCATAGGAATCTTTATATTATGCGTTTTTTTCTAATATATTATTTTCTTTTTTTTCAAGTTATAAAGTGCTTGTGCTTAATATAATAGTAGCAAATATATCTATTACTTAGCTTTTTCATAAAATAAACTGGGTCTGGCTCAATCCCCACCGACGCGTTTCATTATTTCATCAGGGTCGGGGAAAGAGAACACAGAGCAGTATGTTATCTTAGCAGAATGCTAAATCCATAGCATTCCGGCTCATTAACTATGGATTTAGCATTCTGCTAAGATAACATACTGCTCTGTGTTCTCCTTCCCCAACCCTGATGAAATAATGAAACGCGTCGGTGGGGATTGAGCCAGACCCAGTTTATTTTATGAAAAAGCTAAGTAATAGATATATTTGCTACTATTATATTAAGCACAAGCACTTTATAACTTGAAAAAAAAGAAAATAATATATTAGAAAAAAACGCATAATATAAAGATTCCTATGAGGATAGCTACCATACGTAAAATCGTGTGGCATTCTGAGGAACTCATGCGTGACAGCTTGTTTAAAGCTCATCACTTTGGTGGCTAGTTTAAGTTCAAAGTTTTGTTACTTGACACGATAATTTGTGCACTAGTTTGTTTTTGAGTCTTCATCATAAGGCATATGGGGACAGACTTAAAGATCTCAATCTGTATACTTTGGAGGAAAGGCGGGAGAGGGGAGATATGATTGAGACATTTAAATACCTATGTAATGTAAATGTGCATGAGTCTAGTCTCTTTCATTTGAAAGGAAACGTTGCAATGAGAGGGCATAGGATGAAGTTAAGAGGTGATAGGCTCCGGAGTAATCTAAGGAAATACTTTTTTTACAGAAAGGATGGTAGATGCATGGAACAGTCTCCCGGAAGAGGTGGTGGAGACAGAGACTGTGTCTGAATTCAAAAGGACCTGGGATAGGCACATGGGATTTCTCAGAGAGAGAAAGAGATAATGGTTACTGCAGATGGGCAGACTAGATGGGCTATTTGGCCTTTATCTGCCATCGTGTTTCTGTGTTTCATTTAAAGAATCAAGTTGAAGAGAAGGATCTTCTGGAATTGTTTTCTCTGCATTCTGTAAGAAATATGCTTGAACAATTGGAGGCATATTTTTAAAAGGAACGTTTAAAATCTCAGACGTGGAGGGATATTGTTGAAATGACATCCAAATCTGAGTTTTGGACATTTTGCAGAACACGCACAAAAATCTAGTAGCAAACATGATCATTTTCAAAACAAAATGTCTGTCTTTTTTGTTTCAAAAATGGTCATTTCTCAGATGTGTATGTCCTCAGTGTGTCTAACTTTTGAACTATTTTTGAAAACAAAAATCAAAAAACCCATATCCAATAGAAAAACAAATCAAGCCACTGGGATAGAGGAGGGGGCCAGCCATTTTAGTAAACTGGCCACACAGACATCCCGTCTGAGCAGTGGGGCAATCTAGGGTGGTACTGCAGTAAACTTCATATAAAAAGACCCAAGTATACATCTCACCATAACCCCCCTTAAAGTGTTTGGTAAGTCCTCCAAAGCTCACCCACAACCTATTGGACCCAACTGTATATCACACCAATATATATATATAAAGCATCCAAAATCAGATTTGGATGTCATTTTGAAAAAGCCTCTCAAAAACTACAGTGAAAAAATCACCAGAGAAGGCTGGTAAGGATTTGCATAAAAGTACTCGTTAATTCAGGTCTCCCAAAGGAAATAAAAATATACAAAAGCATAGCAATGAACACAGTAAGGCATAAAGGCGGGGAGATTCTATAACTGGGCACCTCCAGTTATAGAAATACCTCATTACTGGCCCTTCCCTTCTCCTCTCCTTAGCCTCTGAGATAGTGGACTAAGGTTATGATTGGCCCCTGGGTGGTAAATCCACCACATTGCACACTGGATCTTTACTGGACCCCCTTCTCATGGGAAGACAGGATGGAAGGCAGGCCCCGAGCACCTCCCTACAATTCCTCTTGCAATTCCCAAAGAACCCCTACTTCTGAGACTTTCAAGAAACTAGACCACCCTTTCAATTGCTTGAGTGGCACTAGTCTGCAACAGGGACCCAGAATATTCCTCCTCTTAGTGCAAGGAAAGCACATTGAAGCATCCTGCTTAACATGCACTGATTTATTTTGATCCTGAGTAAGAAAAGAATTTGGACAGGCCTTGGAAAGGATGCAGCTGGCGAAGTATATCCTATCTCCACATAATTAAGAAACATCTAAAAGAATGTGTGAAAATGAACAATTGAAGTACCTCCTTTCTCTTATGGCCTGCAGAATAATATCATCTGATTGCTTGTCATCTACCAGCGATCTTCTGTTCCTAAAGAAAATTTACTGCTATTTGAAATGTTGCTAGTAATTGGTGCAGGTGCTGTCTCTCAAAAATATAGATCAATTATACTATTTTCTGCTGAGTTTTGGACTAGTTTAGAAACATTATTCAGACCAGTAGTGTAGTAAAGGGGATGGGGACAGGGGGAGGGAGGGCAGTTTGCCCCTAGTGCTGTCTTTGCAGGGGGTGCTGGCGCCTCTCCTCTTATATGCCCCCCCACCCTCCCGCTTACCTTTTTAAATGTTCTCTGGCACGAGCAGCATTTTGCACTTGCTGCTCACACTGACCTCAGCTCCCTTTTGATGTCACTTCCTGGTTATGGGACCAGGACGTGACATCATAAGAGAGCTGAGGCCGGCACAAGCAGCAAGTGGAAGATGCTGCTCACGCCGGTGAATATTTCAAGAGATATGTGAGGGTGGGGGCGCTCAAGCAGTGAGGAAGAGTAGGGGGAGTGCTTAAGTGGAAGGGAAGAGTGGGCGGTGCATGATGTGGCGATGCCAGGCGCCACCGCCCCGGGAACCACCCTCTCTTGCTACGCCACTGACTCAGACTGTAATAGATGTACATTTCCACTTTGTATCATTCACATACTAGCAGTGAAGGCAATGACAGTGACCTCAGCATTGCCTATGGCACTGTTAACGAAATGGCATCTTTTTGAATCATTTCCTGGGAACATGTCTCCTGTTATTTGTGTGCTTTTAGTGCTAATTCTAAAATCTGCAAACCTTCAAGCACCACTAAGATATCACGAGTTGTAACAATCCAAGTTACTAGAGTTCTTATCCTCAGCATAAATTAAAAATAACTTAAAATGACCCCTTTGTGGGCATAGCAATACATATCCCCTGATTCCATAAATGTAGACACCACTTGCACATCCATATGTGTGGAGCATGGCTGGGCATGAACATGACTCCCGTTCATGTGCACAGCTTATAGAATACTGTAAGTTACAGGCATAAATGTGATCTTGTGCTTAAAGCATAGGTTGGGAAGAGCCAAGATGTATGTTTCAGTTCTTAATCAGTCTCTTGGTAGCTCTGTATCAATACAGCCAAAATATACAAAGGTAACTCTGGGCAAGTCTAGTTATCTCCCTGTGCTTCATCTGCAATCCCATTTCTGCTACATATTGTGTAGGACTTTGAGCAGATCCTGCTTTTATCTCTCTTTGCCTCAGTCGTAATCATGGCTCTGCCACGTATTCTCTGTGTGACCCTGGGCAAGTCACTTTATTGGTCTGTGGCTCAGTTGTAACAATTCTCATTTAAATCTGCCATAGACCTGGCTTAAGTGGGCGCGCCTAAACTGTACAAGTGTTTCCGCTGACTTGCGCTAATAATCTGTTACAGAACCTGTGTGTATAGATGCCATTGTACAAGATGAGCTTCCTACGCTGCATCTGGAAGCCAAACAGAGGCACTCAGTCATTAAATAGCGCCTAAAACGCAGGCGCTATGGAACACGGCGCTTAGCGCATGTCAATCTTAAGTTAGGCACCATTTGTAGAATTGTGCCCAGCGATGCCTAGAGTGGACTTAGGCACTGGTAGGCACCCTAGCCTCAGGCACACCCTATTTATGCCAGGGTTTTCTCGCTTAAATACAGGCACCTAAGTTAGGCTCCTCCTAAGTCCAAGATAGGCACCTACTTGCCAGACATGCATCCACCTCTTAACCATGTCTACTTTCTGGTGCCTTGGTCTAGGTACCCACCTGAAGGTGGTAGGTGCCCACTAAGTTAAGCATCTGCCAAGCAATTAATTTAAATTTAATTCAATTATGGAGCTAATTGCTTATCAGCACCAATTAAGCATTTTAAATAAGTTAGGCACATAGTTCAGCTAAGCGTGCCAATCTAGGTGCTTAACTTTAGGCATCTCTTATTGAATCTGGGCCTCGGTTATAGAATTGCCCCTTTCTTGACTTCCTTTGGCGCTAATATTCCCTTTCTCAGTCAGACCAGAATAAGCAGGAAATGACATTACCTGAAAATCTAAATGAATCCTACAAAGCACTGTAAGGATAATTTATCATTATCGTTTACTAAACTTGATATACCGCTTTTAGTTGCAGCACAATTCAATTTATACAACAGAAATAGAACACCATTAATAAAAAAGGATAGAACTCTACATTCATACTAAAAAAACAAACATTCAAAACCTAATACAGTACTACAAAAAAGGTATGCTCTCCATTACTTCTGTTTTTGGGGTCTTTTTTACTAGGAAAAAATCATTTGAAGAAATAAGATTTTAAAAGCACCCAAAACTTAGGGCTCCTTTTACGAAGCTGTGTTAGCGGTTTAACGCACGTAATAGCATGCGCTAAACCACCGGACGTGCTAGCCGCTACCACCTTCTCTTGAACAGGCGGTAGTTTCTCAGCTAGCGCGGGGGTAGCGCATGATTAAATTTCGCCGCTAACACGGCTTCGTAAAACGAGCCCTTAGTATATGAAGGGTAATGAGTTCCATAATGCTGATGCAATGAAGGAAAATGTTTTGAGGGAGGATAATAAGTAGTCAGAAATTGACAGGTGATATAATTTTATGGCTCATGGTAGCTTCTTTCATAAATCTACACTAAACCAGCATATTGGCATGCAATCCTAAGCAAATAACCATAGTGCAATAGGGTTAATTGTTTATACATTGTTGCAACCAAGAAGAATGCGTGTTCTCCACCATGGCAACATGTGGTAATAACTGCATTGAATTTTGGAGTGATCAAACACGGCAAGGTCTAGAGCAGTGTCTCTCAAACTTTCTCAAGCCAGGGCACACTAAAGGTAGTGGTCATGGCTTTAGGCAAACAGTCGTGCGTGGACGTTGCCATAATGACATCATGCATATGCATGACATCATCACGTTGACACCCGCACATGTGCAGAGGCCCTCCAGATGGGCCCTGAGACGCCAGTAGGGGGTGCCAGCAGGAAAGAGGGCTGGAGAGAAGGAGCTCTGGTGCCAGCTGATTGCCCCCCTAAGTCTAACAAATATCAACTGAGTACCACAATCACAGACCTCCCTAGGCCCACCCAAGCTCTGCCACAGATCCCATCCCCTTAACTAATTGTAATATGATTTTTTTCCATTCATTTTTCATATACACACAATATACACAGCAGATATAAATTCTCAAAATTCTCAAAATTGACACATTTCAATCACTATATTGAAAATAAAATCATTTTAATCTAGTCTTTGGTTTATATACTGGGTGGAGCTCGACTCGGTTTACATGTAATTAAGATTAGAGTACATAGCAGAAATATAGGAGAAGGAAGAACTAATTAAAAACTAAAGTACATAAGAAAAGCATAAGAAAAATAACTATAATATTATCATTTCGTTGAGACTGTAGTTAAACTATTTAAAAATAGTGAGAAAAACAAAGTTTTCAGGAATTTACGAAATAATTGCAGCTGGCCTAAAAGCCTAATGGAGTCAGGAAGTTCATTCCAGATCTCTACAAATTTGAAAACAAAAGAACGACAGAGCTTCCCATAAAGGAAGGGAAGGCTAATTTATATCTTTGTGTGTTTCTCAAATGGCAAAGTCTAAGGGTATTCCAACATAAGGGGACAAAAGGATCAAATATTCCATAGAGAAGCTTGAAGATTATGCATGCGCATTTAAACTGGATCCTAAAGCGAACTGGGAGCCAGTGAAGCTTTATCAACAAAGGGGAAACATGATCATACTTTTGTTTCCCAAGAATGAGCTTAGCTGCAGTATTCTGCATTAACTGAAGTCGTTTTAGACTGCTCTGCTTAATGCCCAGATAAACTGAGTCACAATAATCTAGCTGAGAAAGCACCGTGGATTGTACCAACACTGAGAAATGTTCTTGATGAAATAGTGATCTGACCTTCCTCAACATGCGCAGACTAAAAAAAAAACAACACACTTTTTTGTCAAGGAATTTATCTGTTCATGAAATGTAAATGATGAGTCCAAGATGACACCCAGGACTCTAGATTAAAAATCTCTATGTAGTAAGATACCAGTTTTCAATGTGACAGAGGAAGGGAGGTTTTCTATTCTTGGCCCATTCCAAAGCAATTTGGTTTTGGCAGCATTCCATTTCATTTGAATAGACAACACACTTGAAGTTTAGAAATGCAGCAGTCTATACCAGGGACCAGGCTGCTGTAATTAGCTTTAAAGGTGAGACCAGGAGGCCAAGGGGGAAGCCAGAAGACACTAAAGAGAAGGGGGAAACATTCAGGCCTTCGGCGAATTGGACAGCGCTGGTGCTGTATCCGCATAGGGAAGTCATCTGGCAGGCGCCTCTCTTCCTCCTCAGTGTGCCGCGCACACTTGGAATCTCAGGAGGCACGCTATTTATTTATTTATTATTCAATTTTCAATACCGTTCTCCCAGGAGAGCTCAGAACAGTTGACATGAGTTTTTTATTCAGGCACTCAAGCATTTTCCCTAGTGTGCCTCGGCACACAGTTTGATATACAGTACATTGGTCTAGAGCAGGGATCTCAAAATCCCTCCTTGAGGGCCGCAATCCAGTCAGATTTTCAGGATTTCCCCAATGAATATGCATTGAAAGCAGTGCATGCACATCGATCTCATGCATATTCATTGGGGAAATCCTGAAAACCTGACTGGATTGCGGCCCTCAAGGAGGGACATTGAGAACCCTGGTCTAGAGAGATTTTGTTAATATTACCACTATAAAACTCCCCCCCCCCCAACACACACACACACTTTTACAGAGTCACGCTAGCGGCTGCTGTGTGGCAAAAGCCCCCAAACCCTTTACATCTCTATGGGCTTCAGGGCAGTTACCACAGTGGCAGCCACTAGCGCAGCTTTGTAAAGGAGGAGGGGGATGGGGGTTAGTGCAGTGTTCTTTACATCTGTTATTTGTACAGGCGACTAAAAGACAAGCCGAGAAACTGAAAACTGTCTAATTTGGGGGCATTCCGAGGGTGGGATTGGCATTGGTTAGTTTAAGTGTCGATATTCAGTACTTGATAGGCCTAGGTAACCACATAAATAGGACTGCATGCAATCAGTTCTGTCATAGAAAAACTGAGTGCTGAATATTGCACTAAGCCAAATCTGAAAACCTGGAAATTCAGTGCTGGCACTCTGACATAACCTTTTATCAAGCTCTGTAAGGGTTTCAGGCAGCGAAGGTAAAAGCTCCGACACTCATAGAAATTCTATGAGAATCAGAGCTTTTACCACAGCAGTCTGAGATTGAAAACACCTTACGCAGCTTGATAAAAGGGCTGTATTCTTCAAAGCTGCCCATGAGCATCCACCGCCCACCGAGAGCAGTGCGGCCCTGCGCTGGATTGTTCGATCTCTGTGCATCTTCTGCCTGGAAGCGACGAGTCAGGGCTGCAGCAGCTGGAAAGCCCGAGCTGATATTTGTCCCATCTGGACTTTTGCCGTTGGGATTATTTAAAATATGCTGAGACAACAGAGCTGCTTCAGGAAATTGGACTTCTGTCAGACTTATTTGATTTTGTTTTTCAATTTATTTTTCCAGTTTATGAATTATTTTAAAATTTTATTCCATTGTTTTTACCCTTATTGTTTTTATTTTATTAACTGAATTTCCCTGAATTCTATTGTTTAACAGTTCCTCCCAAATGATAGATATCATTTACATAGATATCATTTACATAGATCTGTAAAGTTAGGAATTTCTATGAAATATTCTACATGCTTCTCTCCTCTCCTCTCCCTTTCTGCCCTCCATAGTCCTCCCTACCCTCTTCTAACCCCTTCCTCTGTATTGTCGCCTAGAGCGACGCACAAATGAAAAAAAATAAAAGGGGGCCATAGATATAGCATTGTGACCACATGTCCTATAAGAGAGAATGGTGAAAGAGTTCACCCCATCCAGGCAACATTTTTAAGCAGAAGTAATTGATGCCACTAATGTGCAAAAAAAGTGCCAGTTTGTGACTGGGATTAACATAATTACCACTGTGAAAAGGTGCAGCCAAGGAGGAGGTGAATAAAAGAAAAAAAATTATGAGCGTGATTTCCAGTGGAATTCAAGACACTAAAGAGGACAGCACATCCTTAAAGCAGGTGAACAGCTGCTGTACAATTGTCCAGCATTTTTGAGCTGATAGTGAACTCTGAGTCAATGGCACAAATCTGTACCCTGGCAACCTGCATTTCTAGCTTCTAGAAGAAAGATTTTGGATTCACAGTGCCTTATTCCTATATAAAGGGGTGATATTGAGTCAGCTTTCAAAACCGATATGAAACTGCAGGAACAGACAGAGAGTGATTGTGTTTCTTAGAAGAGTTAAGGCCCTGATTGTGACTGCATCACAAGAAAGGCAATTATCTGAAACGGACAAGATTCGTTTCTAGGTCCCGAAATAACATTCTGTCATCTGGAGGCAATTCCCCTTAGAAAGAAAGATAGATAGCCAGTATTCCAAAGAGATTTTTGCCTGATTTATTATGAGTCTGCAAAACATTTATATATCTGTTACATGGGTCAGTGGTAACTATCACAACAAAAGGGGGATGGACAAGAGAGGGGAAGGGGTGCGTGAGCAGGATATGTACTTCATTGTTTAAATCTTAAAGGTGTTAAGAGCTGTGGGGGGTTGAGCCTTCCTGTCTCAGACAACTAACCTAGTTAACATAAATTAAATGACCTCTTCCCAAACCATTAAGAAAGTAAACACCCAACATTCTACATTTGATTACTTCCAGCACAGGCAGGAACAAAAGACATAAAATATGTGTGTCCTTTTCAAATGTGTCCTTTCATAGACAGAGACAGAAAATCTATCCTTTCATTACAATCCCCTCTTACGTCATGAAAATGACATCATAAATGCACAGCATGAGCGTGGAGGGAGAGATATTCTAGATATGTCTCTTGAGGAGGGGTTTTAGGGGCTGCAATGAGTCAAACAGCACAGGAACAGTCTAAAAATTACATAAGCAACAAGAGTGCAGATAATAATAAAGATTATAACAATAAGAAGGTCTAAGTTCAACATCCTTATTGATAGTAATAAGGGACTCAAACCTAGCCTTAACCTGGTCTCGGGCCTTGAATTCATCTGGGACCCCTATCTCATCTATGTATAGCTAAAGTGCACTGGCCTATCTACTGGCTGAGTAGTTTAACACGGAGCCGGAGGTCTCCACAGAGCCAGTAAATATCACCTAAAGAAAAATCTAATGCTGCAACAGTGAAGCATACCTATAATTTCCAAAAAAGAATACTAGGCTGTAGTTAAATTTCCAGTATGCCTCGGACAATAGTTTCTGATTAATACATTAACACATTTTAGCTAATCATGATTTAATCAGGACTACTTGAAACCGTCTTCCTGTCCTCAGGGTCTATCTGCATCCCCATGCCAGAGTCAGATTGATACAATTTCCCATAGGCTTTTGGTGACACCAGCTATGCCAACCGAAAATGCTGAACGCCTGCAACGGCTATGCTGACATCTTCCATATTCTTTGAAATGAAAGCAAACTTGTGGTACCCTTAGCCAGCTTGCCTCGCTTATGCCTTGCCAATCTCTAACAGTATATCATAGCTGTCCTCCAAGCTATGAAGATGAACAGTTCCCATTATGAGTTCAAACCTCTGTCTTAGGTCGTATAGGCCATAATCTGGGCGGGGATCCCAGTATGCCCATATCTTACCCGTCGTTGAGCGAGTGAACGTGCATAAGGGTTGTAGGAAACTTTCTCAGGAGGCCCAGGCAAAAAGATACAAAGATGTCATAAGAGAGTATGTAAATATGGGATAATATTATCTCTGACCCTGGTAATGGTAATGCAATAGGCCATGCCAAATTAAAACCAAATTAGAACCAAATTAGCAAGTTGTCAGAGAAGATACTGGAAATTCATGTATAACTGCCTTAAAAGCTAGAGGGAACTTTGTGAGAAAAGAAATGTACACGTGTTTCACTCTACAGCAAAGGAGAATCATAACAATACATAGCAAAATTTGTAGAATAGTTAAGATAGGATGAATTAAAACATTAAATACATGGTTTGCAGTGGGCGAATACTCAAAGAAAAGTTCCAAAGCTTGAGACATGAGCATCTTGGAGCAAATTTTGTGCAATCTGTCCATTTTCAAAAGTGATAGTATGATTCACTTCTTTGGAGGTTTTCTTAAGTTGTTCAATGTAAGTATGGAGTTCAGTAAAGTTCAGCAGCTTTTGGAATGTCTCATTCCCCATTCCAAGAGGTAGTGGATGTACAGCATATGAAATAAAGTCTGAAATGTCCATAGAATAGGTTAAATAGGAGGAATTGTACAGCAAAGCGTTCTTAGGAAGGTGGCTATCTCCGATGAACAGGAAACATTGTGTACAGCATGTGTGGAAAAGTCTTTGCAGTCAGGGTGCAGGAAGATGAATTAGTCCAGCAGGAACCGGCAGTCTCTTTAAACTGATGAGATGGGATGAAATGATGTTTGCACAGGATCTGATGTTTGCACAGGATCTTTCAAGTCACTGGAAACTGGTGGTGTTCACCCTTGAGATGGAATGATGTTTGTGCATACAGGGAGGGATTTGAAAAGAGTCCCGATATCATTCAGCAGCTGTACTCCAGTGTGATCCAAATAAGAGATAGAAAATGGAAGAGAAAACATGTTGCCTGTACTGAATGTGGCAACATGTGACAATATTAATACATTTACTTGCTATAGTTATGGCAAAAGAGAGACAATATTCAAGTCTTAATCAGACATTTCAAAAATATATGTTTTTGTGTGCTGCATATAACTATTATGGCAATTCAGAGAGACCATAATTCTGTACTGAATGTATTTAAAAATTATGTCAGAAATGTGTACTGAATGGTTCATATCAAGTGAGCACCATAGAATATAGATATAGAATAAAACCTTTTCTTAAAATATAACCCCTAACAAAGCTACATTTCGCATATGCAAATTATAGGGAAAAAAGAACATTGCGCAATTTGGCTAGTTAAAAAAAATTGGGGAAAGAGCTCTAGAAATGGCCAATGTTATGTATCCTGGGGTACCCCTCAAACCAAAACAAGTAGACAAAACACAGACCACATGGCATAGACAAAACACAAAACACTAATTTTTCTTCCATCTGTCAAGTGTTCAGGGCTGAACTTATCTCTGGAAATAAACACATTGTTATAGAAAAACAAAACAGAGATGATGAACACATGACTAAAGTGTATGGACAAATAACGCATAGCATAACCATCTCATATTTAGAAAAGCTAATGTCTCTTTGGATCGTCTTTATCTCTGCAGTTACAAAGAGGATCCCTGGAAAACACCAGAAATATTCTAGTGCCAAAACTGGGATGGGCATGCATACATCCGAACCGCTGCTAAGAAAAAGAAAAGAAAAACACATTTTAATTTTGCAACATCCTAATTTCAGCTAAAACAATAGGAAGGAATTTTTTCCATTCACAAATGTGCCAGCTGTGGCTTTCCAGATTTTATCTTTAATAGTCCTGTTCATGCGTTCGACAATACCGAAACTCTGTGGGTGATATGGGAGATGAAATTTCCACTCAATGCGGAATGCGATAGCTAAATCTTTGCATACTCTGGCAGTGAAAGCAGGACCATTATCTGTTGATGTGTGTGGGACATCCCCACCTAGGGATGATTTCGCGAAGTAAAATGTTCACCATAGTCTGAGCAGTTTCATTTGTAGTGGGAAAAAACTTCAGGTTATCAGGAGAACATGTCAACAATAACAAGGGCAGCTGGTATACAGGGTTTCCCCTCTTTGCACCAAAGTCCGTCCGAAGGGCGGCTTTGGGCACCGGCCAGATGGGCATTGATTAAGCCAGTGACCAGGGTCTCCGCAATTAAAACATCCAGTACTTCTGGATGGATTATTACCATCTCAATCGGAGACAGGGGCTCGCCCGCTACGAAACCCGTGACCCCTTCTTCCGCGAGGAGCGGACAGGCGCGGTCCCCAGGTAGGTAGCTGGCCCTAATAATGCAGGATTTCCCAAGGCTTAGAGATCTCAAAGCGTAGGAGAGTGTTGCGTAGTGGTTAGCGCTACAGCCTAAGGAACCTGAGGCTTGGGGGTTCAAACCCTTCACTGCTCCTTTTTTCAATCTGAAATTATGCACGAGAACTAGTGGGCCATTCTGAAATCATTTGTTTGACCAGAATCTGCAAAGGAGAACGGAGGTTAGAAAGGAAAGTCTGAATAAGTAGGGAATCCATATTTGTATGGGCACTAAGACTCATTAAGCCTCTTCCACACCTATCAAGCTCTGTCTGCAATCCTGATCGAATCACATTGGATTCCTGTTACTCATCGCATTACCTTTAAAATCCTACTTTTAGTTTTTAAAACACTGTCTTTGAACGAACCCCAATTCATTAATAACTATTTACTCCTCATAGTATATCACTTTCTTTAAGGTCCATGGAACACCTTACCTCAGCATGTAAGAGAAGAAAATGACCTAAACCATTTTAAAAGCAATCTGAAGAGCTTCCTTTTTAAAGACGCCTTTAATTTATTTATTCCCTATTCCTATTGCCCTCACCATTCACGTCTTCCCTTGTGTTCTATTAATACAATTGTAGTTCTGCCCTTTCTTCCTTATGCATCTGTTAGTTTGTATGTCAATATGTCAGGCTCATGTAATTTACTATAAATAAGCATATGTGTACACCTTTTGTTTTTTTTTGATTATATTAGCACTATAATTAAATCTACATTTTACAGATTACGTAGGATACGATCTATTGCAAAATTCCTATGTCAGAACATATCCATTAAACTCATCACTAAGTCTAGAAAATATGACCATGTTACACCCCTTTTGATAGATGCACATTGGCTTCCAGTTAATTTCGGATAACGTACAAACTCTGTCTGCTTGTTTTTTAAATCTCTTCTTCATAAGACCCCAGCATTCATATTTAAACATTTAATTCCTTATCATTCAAACAGAACCCTGAGGTCTAATGAGCAAAACTTATTAACCATTCTATCACTTAAAATTATTAACACTAGACGTCAATTTATTTTTTTTCTGTAACTGCTCCTCAAACTTGGAACGATCTTCCCATTTATCTGCGGAATGAGCAGGATTTAGGAAAATTTATTTTACCCAATGTTATTATTTAAAGTTTGTTTTTGTATTGTATTGTCCTTATTTGACTATAGAATTTGATTAAGCGATTAATCAAGAAAAATAATAAACCTGAAACTTGAAACTTGATTTGTAAATCGCTTAGCAAATTAAATTAAGCTATTCAATAAGTTAAAAATAAACTTGAAACTTGAATCTCACAAATTTCCATATCTTTCTTGCTCTATCTGTAAAACTAATTCTGGCACCTGTATTAATTAAAGTTAATTTATCCTGACCCTCTTTAAGACAATTGCCTCCAAATTATTCAAAATACTGCCATTAAAATCATTTCACCTTAAAAGCTCAAAAATTTGATCATGTCACACTACTTTTGATTAACTCCCATTGGCTTCCCATAGATCATTGATTTACTTATAAAATAATGTTACTGATACATAAAACCATAGCTTCCGGTCTACCTGATTTCATCAACAGGTTATTAATCTCCCACAACCTGCATCGCACATTACATTCTTCTTATCAAAACCTGTTATCCATTCCCTCTTTAAAACACCTTGGCACCGTGCATACTAATAAAGTTCATCACTTGATAAATTTAAAACTAGCTTGAAGGCCTTTCTTTTTAAAGACGCATTTGGAGTATAATAGTCCTTTTAAGGACTGTAATGGGACTTTGCTCCTTGCTTTTCTTATTCATTTTAATCTTTTCTACAAAGTGCTAGATTATTTATTTATTTATTTATTTTTTGTTTCCTCCCTTTTGTTTTCATCCTTCTCTCTTTCTTTTTCATTATAATTTGTTTTGCTTTGTTTTTTAAATATATGCCTTTCTGACTGTCTGTTTTAATAATTACACAAATGTATTTCTACCCTTTTTCATTTTGTTTCTGTAAGTTCCCCAAACAAACCTGAAACCTACTGGCCTACAAACAGTGCTGAAAACTAGTCAGCCTGCTTGTCACTACAACAAAGGACAAAGACTGCCACAGAATCAGCTCTAGGACACCCACTGCAAAAACCAAACCTGATCCAATACATATTGTGACAGGGAAGTGCCTGTCAGCAGTTTAAACCCGGTTTTAAACCCTGCCTTGCAAAGGGCTGTCCCTATTCCTAAGCCCAGGAAACTGCCTAGTAACCCTGTGCCCATCACCAAGAGCCAACAGGTAGGGCAAGGCAGAGAGGCAAGGACAGAAACCATAGCCTCCCTTAGTCTAACTGTGAACTAGTATGAATAAATTACTTAGAGCCTAACCCTGTGAAGATAGGGAAGGAGGTGAGAACCTGTAATTGACCTCTCCCGAAAGCTTGCACGGAACTTAGAGTCCCGAGAATTCTTAACCCGAGCAGTCTGAAATGGTTGGGTAATAAAGTTCCCCAACCCTACCCTGGGAGTCCGGGGCAGTGGGGGCACTGGGCCTCAGGTGGGACAGTGCTAAAGCCTCCTAAAGATTTCTCAAACAGAAAAAGCAAAATCAGGAGAAAACGCTCTTGGTTTTATTCCTTGGCCTTTCTGCCTGGACAGCAGGCTGGACTGTATGAAAGTATGTTTTTGTCTAAGTCTCCTCAACACAGAGGGACTGCTGGAACCCTAGTGCTGCAAACTGAGGGAAATAAAAGAAAAGCTGAACTTTACCACTAACGCAGCCTTCACTAATTATTTCACTGTTTCCCAGTGGGAATCCTCCTGGGAGCGCCTGGTCCCCACGCCTGGGGCGGGAGCTGGGTTGCCAGCGCTAGACTTAACCCCGGCCCCGCCACAATATATGCAGACGACATCTCCATCCTAACAGCATAACAAATGAAATCTCAAAATACATTACTCATATAATGACTGAAATAGAACATCGGACAAGCAACTTCAAACTGAAACTTAACACAGAAAAAACAAAAATCTTCCTTGCAAGCCCAACGGATAATAAAATTACCAATTCAACGCTACATATAAAAGACCATGATTACCCAATTACCAACACAATAAATATCGTTTATTTGGGTATCATTCAGAACTCAGCTGTCCGCTTGATATATGGATTAAAAAAAAGAATGACCATGTCATCCCCACCACAAACCACTGCACTGGCTGTCAGTCGAGGCAAGAATATTATTCAAGTTCTCCTGCATATGTTTCTACAAACCCAAGCATAACCAATTGTAAATACAAAACCTTTCTGGACAGAACCTTCATGCTCCAAGCAAATAAACCACAACATTGGCTAGACAGTCACATTAATAAAGCCGAACTGACCTACAATGCCTTTAGAAAACTCATAAAAACTACCCTATTGGACAGATACGTCACCTAAACAGAACCTCACCAAGTACTCTTTTTTTTCACATTGCTCTCTGAAATCCTAATTCTTGCTGTTTCTGAATCTCTAAACAAACTGTACATTGTAATTTTTTCCCTTTTTTTTTTTTTTTCTCAGGAAAGCTGTGATTTTTCTTTACAGGTCAGCTCCGAAATTCTTAGCAAACATTATATTTTGTAATTTTGATTCCTAATAGTCTGTGTACTCTGTACTCCCTCTACATATTGTAAATCGCTGAATGTTCAGCTCTCTTAAATGCAAACCGCCCAGAGTCGCAAGATTGTGGCGGTATAGAAGAACAAAGCCATTACCATTATTATTATTATTACTGAAGCGAACAAAGTCTCATCTGTCTAGGAGGTGGAAAATCCTAAGTGTCTTTATGACCCATTAGAAAAACAATATCACAATGCAGGAATTTTTTCAATAAAAAAAACAATGTAACAATGCAGAAATTTTCGCTTACCTTACCTTATAAGCGAGGTACATTAATAATATACAATATAATCTTATACTCTATAAAATCTTATCTAAGCAATAGACGAGAAAGCGCATGCAAAGAATAGCACAGATGACAGAATGCGCAGACGTTTCTATAAATCCACAATAGAGACTTTCCAAAAGTCTTCACTTAATTTCATTCTTCCCGAAAGAATGGATTTTCACGGTGGGAATTTACCGAAAACTCCACATTAATATTTGTCCTTACCAAAAGGACAGTGTCCTTGCCAAAAGGACAGTAACCGCGGCGGGTTTACCGAAAACCCTACAATTTAAATAAAGGGTTGGAACATGATGCCAATACCTGTGAGTATTAAAGAACAGAATTCAAAATTCAGAAATACTCACAAAATATTGGTAATGTCAAGTCCATCCCGGACGTAGCCCCCAAATTGAAACGGACAAGATTCGTTTCTAGGTCCCGAAATAACATTCTGTCATCTGGAGGCAATTCCCCTTAGAAAGAAAGATAGATAGCCAGTATTCCAAAGAGATTTTTGCCTGATTTATTATGAGTCTGCAAAACATTTATATATCTGTTACATGGGTCAGTGGTAACTATCACAACAAAAGGGGGATGGACAAGAGAGGGGAAGGGGTGCGTGAGCAGGATATGTACTTCATTGTTTAAATCTTAAAGGTGTTAAGAGCTGTGGGGGGTTGAGCCTTCCTGTCTCAGACAACTAACCTAGTTAACATAAATTAAATGACCTCTTCCCAAACCATTAAGAAAGTAAACACCCAACATTCTACATTTGATTACTTCCAGCACAGGCAGGAACAAAAGACATAAAATATGTGTGTCCTTTTCAAATGTGTCCTTTCATAGACAGAGACAGAAAATCTATCCTTTCATTACATTATCCAGCTAGAGAACTGCAAGATTTGCTGGTGAAGGTGGTGAGCTCTCATCATAAGGCATCTTGAAAATACTCAAAGGTTAGTCAATGAATCTAAGATGATGATTTGTACAGGAATTGGATGGATTGTGGATAAGTTTGGAGTACTCTTTATGATGAGGAAGGAAAGGGATCTTGAATTCATATCCTGTACCATAGATTAACAGAACAAGTACAATGCCATTCACTGAAGAAAAGAAACAAAATGGAGGGGATAATGGTTATAACTAACTGTGATTCTCTTTCTTTAGCTATCTCTTGGATGGAGAAAAAGCACAGTCCCAAGAATGAAGCTGGATGTGCAGTCCTATAACATGACTGAGATCCAAATGCTGAGATAGAGGAATGAAAAAGGATATTTTTTTTAGAAATACAGTAGAACCTTGGTTTACGAGCATAATTTGTTCCAGAAGCATGCTTGTAAACCAATTTACTCGTATATCAAAGCGAGTTTCCCCCATAGAAAGTAAGGGAAACTCGATTGATTCATTCCACCTCCCATCCCCCCCGGCCACCGGCGCTGCTCCACCCCACCCCACCACATCCTCAAAAGACCCCCCCAATCCCAAGGCCACTGGTGCGCTTCTACATATCCCCTCCCCCCGTGAACCGGCATGGCTCCCCACCCGCAAACACTGCTCCCTCCACGAACATGCATGGCCTCCCCTCATGAACGCCCCCCCATGCGAACTCGCATCCCCCGCCCACCCAAACTGAAACCTCCCCTCCCAATGTGGCACTGGCATGCAGCACCA
Organism: Geotrypetes seraphini; assembly: GCF_902459505.1. Lineage (NCBI taxonomy): Eukaryota > Metazoa > Chordata > Amphibia > Gymnophiona > Dermophiidae > Geotrypetes > Geotrypetes seraphini. The sequence goes on along the minus strand of NC_047084.1, from coordinate 515,631,814 downwards.
ACCCACAGGAGGTGCCTGTGCCCGAAGATCGTACCTCTCCTCCCACTGAGCCTTGAACATCTGCGCATGCTCAAGGCCTTCTGGCTCTCGTTGTCTCCAAGAATCTCGGAGAGAGGTAGAAGCCAGAAGGCCTTGAGCATGCACAGATGTTCAAGGCCCAGTCAGAGGAGAGGCACGATCATCGGGCACCGGCACCTCCTGTGGGTTGGTGCTGCGCACCAGTGCCTCATTGGGAGGGGGGGGTAAGCGGGCGTTCACGAGGGGGGGGGGCAATGCCAGTTCACAGGCGGGGGACTCGCAAATCTAGTCAATACTCGGTTTGCAAGTCACGATTTGCGAGAATGTTTTGCTCGTCTTGCAAAACACTCGCAAACCGGTGCACTCGTAAATTGAGGTTTGACTGTATAACTCAAATCACAAGTAGTATCAGGGTTTTACAAAAGTAAAGAAAATTTGCAGGAATTGCTGTTTAGCTGATAATTGCTATGGTCAAACCTTTTAGACAGCAGATGAGGTAGGGCTATGGATACCCAAATGATCTGCCCAACACTGCATCAGCATCAGCACACCTGTGAGAAAGGCCATATATAGGATTATCTGGCCCCTCAAAGCTAAAAAGGTCCATGATAGAAGTCTAAAAAGTTTTTGAATAAGTTTTCAAGGTTTTAATGTCTACAGGTGATTGTAAACCCTAAAAACAAGCTTAGAAAACACTGTCGAAAGGGACATAGAACTTTAAATAGGAAAGAGTGCATGGCTTGGCAGGATCAACATAGGAGGTATATAGCCTTTGTTGTGTTTCTTAACTCAGTCCTGGCATATCCCCTTGCCAGTCAGGTTTTCAGGATATCACAATGAATATTGTGACCGAGTAAGACCTTGACTGGAGTAGCCCGAGCCCTGACCTGGGTCATCCAAGCCTCAGCCAAGCGATTGAATGAGGCATGGAGGGGTAGATGGGTGTCTGCATCAAAATAAAAGGTCCAGTACAGGTGTTTAGTATCAATTTTAAGATGACTTTATTTTCTGGTTTTTATATTGTAGTGCAATTCCAGAAACATACAAACAAAAACTCTCATTGGTGGCTAAGCAGCCTGTTAGCCTATCATGCTTTATTCACTAATAAAGTTCAAGAAAAACACAAAAATAAACTTCAATTTCAAGTCCTGGAAAATGCAACCTGCTTGCACTATTTGGACAGTTTCCTCACAGTTCCCTTGTGATTATGCAAATTCAGAAAAAGAGTGATTCTTAACTCTTCTGTTATTTTTAATTACATCAGAAGCAGTAATTCCTGATCCTTCTGGTATTTTTAATTCAATCAGAGGCAGGGATTCTTAATTCTTCTGGTATTCTTGGTTTTATGAGGCAACACCACCTTTTCAGAAACAGCATTTTTACTTTCCCCAAACTTTACTCTGTAATCATTCTCTCAAATGAGCATGACTCCTCAGGTTCCATTTCAACATCATTTGTAAGCATTTCTTCTGGCATTTCTGTCTCAAATTCATTATTACCTTCAGAAGAATAATTAGAAGTTTCAGTCCTGAGGTTTACTCCTTGCTTTCTGTGGAAATGCTGGTTTCTGTCCTCTGAATCCTGGCTGAATCAGGTCTGCTTCTCTCCAAGGATTCAAGTATCATGTAAGCTTGAGGCTGCCTCTACCTCCCTTGGCCTAGAGAACACACCCTTTTTCCTAACATGGGCTGATTGCCCCTCACAACACCTGTGGTTCTCTAGTGCTTTGCTAATGAGTCTGGATAGCTTCCCTGCTCATTAACCCTGCCCCCAGTAGAGCTGATTGCAGGAGCTAATCCCTTTGTGGGTTTTGCTATCACCTGCCTGGTGCAGGCTGGTCCTTGTAGTTCTTTGCTTTTAGTATTTCATACACTAGAACCAGGCAAGTATAATCAGATCACTTTTGGGTTACCTTTCACTGGGGATAAATTCTGCAGAGCAGTTTCCCTAACCTGCCTGCTTCTAGGAGTAGGTTTAGGGATAGTTTTAGAGCACTGCAAGGTAGAGAGCTGCACGGGAACGGGGACGAAGGGAATCCCGCGGGACCCGTGGGCATCCCGCGGGTTCCCCCTTCGGGTCACGGGGATCCCGTGGAGACGCCCCCTAGGGTCGCGGGAATCCCGTGGGGACGCCCCCGAGGGTGGTGGGGATCCCGTGGGGACGCCTCCGAGGGTCGCAGGGTTCCTGCAGGGCTGGATATACTCAGTCGCGCGGCTCTTCTTCTCCCTACCTGCTCTGCTTGCAGCACAGAGCCGAATGGAAGTCTTCCCGACGTCAGCGCTGACGTCGGAGGAGAGGGAGGGCTTAAACAAAGCCCTCCCTCCCTCCGACGTCAGCGCTGACGTTGGGAAGACTTCCGTTCGGCTCTGTGCTGCAGGCAGGGCAGGTAAGGAGAAGGAGAGTAGCCTCGCGGTTCGAGTGGCTACCAAGGGAGGGGGACAGTCCGCCCTGGTTGCAGCACAGCCGGCCAGGTCCCCTTACTTTTGTGGCACTTCCCCGACCGACTGACAACAGCCCCGGTCCGAAAATCCTCCCTGCCCTGTAGCCGCGAATCTAAATTACCTTCTTACAGCAGCTGTAAGAAGGTAATTTAGATTCGCGGTTAAGGGCAGGGAGGTTTGCCGGACCGGGGCTGTTGTCGGTCGGTCAGGGAAATGCCACAAAAGTAAGGGGACCTGGCCGGCTGTGCTGCACCCGGGGTGGTAGAGAAGGAGGGGGGAGAAGGATGCTGAAAGGCCATGGGGAAGACGGGCGGGGGGGAAGGACTCTGAAAGCACTTGAAGACAGAGGAGGGAGAAGCACATGGGGAAGACAAAGGGGTGGAGAAGGACGCTTAAAGGCCATGGGAAGGGCGGGGGGAAGGATTCTGAAAGCACTTGTGGAAGACAGAGGGGGGAGAAGGATGCTGAAAGCACATGGGGAAGACAAAGGGGTGGAGAAGGATGCTGAAAGGACATGGGGAAGACGGGGGGGGGTGGAGAAGGACGCTGAAAGGCCATGGGGAAGACAGAGAGGGAGAAGGACACTGAAAGGACATGGGGAAGCAGAGGGGGAGAAGGACACTGAAAGCACATGTGGAAGACAGAGGGGGGAGAAGGATGCTGACAGGACATGGGGAAGATGGGGGGGGGGGAAGGACGCTGAAAGGAAATGGGGAAGAGAGAGTAGGGAGAAGACGCTGGCAGGGAAGAAGACAGATGCCAGACTATGGGGGGAGCGGAGAGAAGAAGATGGGTGCCAGACCAATTTGGAAGGGGGAAGAAAGGGAGAGGCACAGTAACAGAGCAAATGGAAGATGCAGAAGGAAGAGAGACAGTGGATGGAAGGAATTGAATGAGAACATGAGGAAAGCAGAAACCAGGCAAGAAAGGTAGGAAAAGGATTCTATTTCTTTTTTTTTTTTTGCTTCAGGATAAAGTAGTATATTAGTTGTGTTGATAAAAATTTATAAACATTAGAGGCTCTGGTAGAAACCCGTTTACAAAATATGTATTCTTCCCAATTAATATTTTCAAATTAATAAAGTCTTTTTGCTTATTTGTAAATGGGTTTCTACCAGAGCCTTTAATTCAGTAGCATAATTAAATGAAATAACTATTTCTGAAGTTTATAGGGACGGGCGGGGACGGGTGGGATTCCTCGCGGGGACGGGTGGGGACGGAGGGATTCCTCACGGGGATGGGTGGGATTCCTCATGGGGACGGGTGGGGACAGGTGGGACTTTGGCGGGGACGGGTGGGGATGGGTGGGATTTCTGTCCCCGCGCAACTCTCTACTGCAGGGTTTCTTCCAGCATGAGAGGACTCTCCCTGTCATAATATGGATGAAAGAAATGTGCATATAATGGAGGCAGTGTATGCAAATCAAGTTTATTCATATTCATTGTGGATATCCTGAAAACCTGACTGGCAAGGGGGTACTCCAGGACTGAGTTGAGAAACACTGGCCTATTGAAAGGAAATAATAAACTCTAGTTATGAAGAGAAGAAGAATCTCGACCTTCTTGTAAATGATTTCTCTTCATCTGTTTGCTTGTATTTATCTGGTAAGTGTTGGGTGTTTTTTTTTTTTTGCTTTTTTTAGATCTCATGATGAATACTTACAGGAGAAGAAACCAGGGCCGCCATCAGAAATTTCTTGGCCCCTTACTGAGAAATCCTATTGGGCCCCCCACGCACCCCTTCCCCCCCCCCCCCGGACATCCCCCTCCCTTTCTTCCATGGGCCGAATACACACATACTTTTCTGCTAATGCTCCACCTAAGCCAGTCCCGTAAAATCTTCTCACGTCCATTGGGTGATTTGGCATAGAGGAGATATTCATAAAAAGAACGTCCGTCAAGATCTTTACTCATATACTGTGCCATTTGCTTTAAATCATCTTCCATCATTAATCCAAATTGCACAATTCTTTCTCTGTCTTTGTCTTGAATGCCATCTGGCCACATTGCTGGATCCTTCCAGTCAACAAATTTATGAGCAGGTGCGGAGAACGCATTTTTAAACAAATGTAGTTTATCCTTGTACTCCTTATGTAATTTTAATCATCTATAGATATGTTTGTATGTTTATTGTTCAAATGGTTTTATTTATTTCCCAAAATTTATTTTTGTTATACGCATTGAAAATATTTAATATTGCGTTTAAATCAAAATCTCAATAAACTTGAAACGAGTGCCCGTGAGATTGTGGGAGGGTTAAATATTCAAAACTTAGAAGAATAACAATTTACTTAAAGTTTTTGCTACGCCAGCTTTCTGGTATCTTTACATACAGTGGCGTACGTAGCATATGTAACACCCGGGGCCCATCATTTTTTGGCACCCCCCCCCCCCCATCTGTAAGAAAAACATGATTTTTAGTAACAAACCACACGTCACACATGAGTACCTAGGAAAAGGCAGCATCTTACATATTGCAGTGAGCAGTACATCAATACACCCATTGTAAACCTAAACAAGCCAGACCAGCACAGATCAATCCTACACCGTCAATCCTAACAGAAAACCATGTCTTTTGAACACACAGAACACAGAAAACACCTTTGCCTAGTATGGAATATGTCATCACAAACTAACCCCTCACTCTTTTACAAAACTGTAGTGTGGATTTTAGCCACAGTGGTAACAGCCCTGACACTCATAGAATTCTGAGCATCAGAGCTGCTACCACCACAGCTGGCGCTAAAAAACGCTCCACAGTTTTGTAAAAGGGGGGTAAAATAGAAATACACAGATTCAACGCTCTAGGTCAGAGGTGCCCAAACTTTTTGAGCTTGTGAGCTACTTTAAAATGACCAAGTCAAAATGATCTACCAACAATAAAATTAAAAAACACAAAGCACACTATACGCTGAGAAAATGTTAATTATCATTCCTATTCTGGGTTTTTTTCAAAGAGGTCAAGGCAGATGACTCTATGCATTGTCACCTCAGTAACAACCATACAAAAATAGACAAATATACCCTCCATCCTTTTTATTAGACCACATTAGCAGTTTTTAGCGCAGGGAGCTGCGCTGAATGCCCAGCGCTGCTCTTGACGCTCATAGGCTCCCTGCGCTAAAAACCACTATTGTGGTTTAGTAAAAGGGGACCATATTGTAAAATATAGACAGCAGATATAAATTCAGAACTGTGCATAGTAAGTGAAGGGAAGTTTTCATCGCTGGGAATTTACCCAGTTAACTATTAAGTTATTTGGGCAAATTTCTTTGAAAACTGTGGTAATACTGCCTCCACTTTGCTAAATTTAAAATAAAATCATTTTTCCTACCTTGTCTGGTGATTTCATGAGTCTCTGGTTGTACTTTCTTCTTCTGGCTGTGCATCCATTCTTTCTTCCCTTCTATCAGCCTGTATGCTTCCTCTCCTCCACACCTCATTCCCTCCCCCAACTTTTTCTTCCTCTCTCCCTGACCTTTCTTTCTTTTTTTCTGTTTCTCTTCTTTCCTTCTGTTTCCCTGCCTGCCCCCTTTCTTTCTTTCTCCCTGCCGTTCCCCAAGCCACTGCCACTGCCGCTGCCATCGGGGAACAGGACCCACCAATGGATAACAGGCCCCAAAGCCGATGCCGACGCATGCTCTCCCTGCTTCGGGCCGATCAGTCTTCCTCTCCCCGACGTCAATTCTGCCGTCGGAGATGAAGTTCCGCCCAACCAGGCAGCGATTGGCTGGCCCGAACTTCCTCTCCAACTGCAGAATTGACGTCGGGGAGAGGAAGACTGATCGGCCCGATAGATCGCCAAGACAAAGTGAGTCCTGGGTGATCGACTCACTTTGCCTTGGTGAGCTACTGGCGCCCCTGCCTTAGAAAACTGCCTAGGACCCTGGGGGAGCCCGGGCCCCCTGTCAGCTCCGGGCCCCTGAATGCAGGACTGGTAGTACTGCCCTGATGGCGGCCCTGGAAGAAACTATGGTTTCATAGAAGAACATTCAACCATGTCTCAATCATGTCTCCCCTTTCTCTTGAGGAACGTAGAGAAAGGGGAGACATGATTGAGACATTTAAGTACATCACAGGTCGTGTCGAGGCGGAAAGCAATATATTCTTCCCCAGGGGACCCTCGGTCACAAGGGGGCACCCGCTCAAACTCAGAGGAGGGAAATTTAATGGTGACACCAGGAAGTATTTCTTCACAGAAAGGGTAGTAGATCACTGGAACAAACTTCCGGTGCAGGTGGTCAAGGCCACCAGCGTGCTCGACTTTAAAAATAAATGGGACATCCACGTGGGATCCCTACAGGGGTCGAGCTAAGGAACTGGGTCATTAGCACTCAGACTTGATGGGGTGGGTCAAAAGAGTGGGCAGACTTGATGGGCTGTAGCCCTTTTCTGCCGTCATCTTTCTATGTTTCTATGTTCTATATCAAAGTTCTATTTGTCTAGAGGTCAAGGACAAGCAAGAATATCTTTTATGTATTAGTAAAGTATATCTGTTGTTTGAACTTATTTATAGGATATATTTCTTCATGACATAATTTATGTGAAAATTAGGGTACATAATCTCATAATCAGGGTAGAAGTGAAGAGTAATTCATAACAGAACCAATAACTAAGGAGGAGTATACTAAGATGAATGTCTGAGCTCTCAAATCTTCATTCCATTTTTTATTCCTTGACAAATGCTCCCCTTGTGGAATGTTCAGAGTAAATGAATGGAAATGATCCAATAAAGTCAAGGTTAGATACCCAGAGCTACTGTATTCAAGCAATTAGTTGAAGTACTGTAACATTTAGCAGAAAGCAAAAGCCCATCCACATCACAGGGCTCATCAGCAAATATGAAAAGAAGAAGGCACAGTTTAAATCAACAGTGGTAATTAAGCATTATTATTTATTTATTAGATTTATATTATAAAAAGTTATTATAAGAAGTAAAGGATATATGTGATTATCAAAATCAACAACAAAGAACACAACAATGAAATGAATATACTGTACAACTAGTAGAAATCAATAATCCCTTGTGTTTTTAGATCCAAGAATGGGATTAATAGAATTAAGAATTGTATTTCCTATTTGATATTAGTATTTTGTTTAAAATTATTATTCCTGGTTTTTTTTTCAATATTCTGTACACGAGGTTTTCTTGGAAAAAATTTAAAAGTAATAAATAAATAAATAAAAAAGAAATCAATATAACTCAGGAATAAAGAAAGAAGTTATAATGAGACCTACATTCCCTTATCTTTGGGGGTGGGGATTTAAACAGCAGAGGTGTTGTTGCAATTCCGGAGCTACTACCAGATCAGTTCCTGTTTGCCTTCATTGCATAATATTAGGACTGCAACAGCCTTTTTTGTCTTTTCTAACTTTATGCAGTTGCTCAGCTGGTTGGCAGACAGAAAATATCTGCTAACTGGCTAGCTTTCTGCATTGCCTTGTCTACATCCTGGAATTAATTGCCAGAGAATGTGGTGAAATCAGTTAGCTTATTAGGATTAATAAAGTGACAAAAAATTTGCAACTCTCCTAATTTCCACTACCAACTGCAAATGACTTGGCAACTTTCTTTAGTTCTAAAATCACAGGTCTACGAACCTCTTGTTATTCAATTCTAGGAAGCATAAAAAAAAACTACTGGGAAAAATCACTAGATGAAGTTCCAGCTGACCTAACATGGTCCACCTTTGATGACCCCGATTGGACGGATTTTTTCTAAATTATTTTTCAAATATTCTAAATCTTATTGTTTTTTGGACTCCTGCCCAGTTAATTTTATGTCTTGCGCACCTCCGGAATTTAAAACGAAAGTGCTAGAATGGATCACTGATTCACTAGGCAAAGGTATTTTTCCACAAGAAGAGGGTAATACATTTATTACACCTATTAAAAAAAAATAATCTTTTTCCTTACCTTCAAACTATAGACCGATAGCGTCCATCCCCTTCTTTACTAAGATCATGGAGGGGTCGGTACAAATTCAATTAACAAAATATTTGAAATCTCATTTTCTATTGCATAATTCTCAATCAGGTTTTAGATCTCACTATAGTACCGCGACGGTTTTAGCTTCACTTCTGGATCATTTGAACAGTCTTCTGAGTAAGGGTAGTAATGTGTTGGTGCTTCAGTTTGATTTAAGTAGCATTTTTGTTCTAGTAGATCACGGTAAATTGCTTGAATTTTTGGATTCTTTAGGAATCCAAGGTAAAGTACTCTCATGGTTCAAAGAATTCCTAGAATCAAGACTCTATCAGGTTAAATTCAAGGATGTATTCTCAGTAATTTGGAAAAATCCTTATGGAGTCCCGCAGGGCTCCCCACTTTCTCCTACATTCTTTAATGTGTATCTTCTTTCATTGGGTCATTGGATGAGTAAATTGGGTTTGAGGTTGTTCAGCTATGCTGACGATATTACAATTGTTATCCCATGTTGTACTACATTATCTTGTGATCTTTTACCTCCCAGCTATTTTCGGGTTTTGTGAGATTTCTATGTACTACATTATCCAACAGTACTCAATTTATTGAGTCTGTACAAAATACAATGGAATCCTAGATGCAAGAATTCAAGCTGAAACTAAATCAGGAAAAGACTAAATTATTTTTTGTATCCTCCCAAAGATTAGCTTTGAACCAACAATTAAGATCAACTCAGTATCATTTAAAATAAGCCCTACAATTAAAATCTGGGGAGTTGTTTTTGATCAGTGTTTGACTGTGAAAACTAAGATAGATGCAGTGGTTCAGAAGAGTTATTATACCTTGTGGAAACTCCGTACCATCAGATCTTACTTTGATGTTACCGCTTTTATACTCTTAGTTCAGACACTACTTTTGAGTATTTTGGATTACTGTAATATTATATACTTGACAAGTACTAAGAAAAAATTTGACTAGACTGGCCTTGGTCCAAAATACAGCTGTAAGAATGATTTATGGCCTGAAGAAGTACGATCATGTCACTCCTTATTATTGTGAGTTGCATTGACTCCCAGTGGAGGCCCGGGTGATTTTCAAGTAGGGATGCTTATATTATAAAGTAGCTTATGGTGCTGCTCCTTCATATCTTGTTGATAGATTTGCTATTATGACACATAAGAGGAGTAGAAAATCTCATGCCCTATTTACATTCCCTTCAGCAAAGGGCTGCAAAAGTAAGAGCCATCATGGGCATTGTCTTTCTTATCAGGCTGCTTCTTATGACAAAGATTTCTGTCCATTGTTGATTAGATCTAGCTAAATTTCTTCGCTTCACATTATTTCTGTATTTTCTCAAAGCATAATCTTTTGTTAACTACACTGAACTAATGGTTATGTGATCTAGTACAGTGGTCCCCAACCCTGTCCTGGAGGACTACCAGGCAATTTGGGGTTTTAGGCTAGCCCTAATGAATATGCATGAGAGAGATTTGCATATAATGGAAGTGATAGACATGCAGATCTGCTCCATGCATATTCATTAAGGCTATCCTGAAAACCTGACTGGCCTTGTGGTCCTCCAGGACAGGGTTGGGGACCATTGGTCTAGAAATCTGTTATTATGTTATATTATAATTTCCTAAATGAGAAATCCATAGGTCATTATTGAGATGGTTTGGGGAAATTCACTGCTTATTCCTAGGGTAAACAACATAAAATCTTTTTTAATACTTGGGATCTAGCTAGGTATTTGGGACCTGAGTTGGCCACTGTTGGAAACAGGATACTGGGCTTGATGGACCTTTGGTTTATCCCAGCATGGCAATTCTTATGTTCTTATCCTAAGTGTGCTTCCCCACCGCCCACAAACTATCTGGCTTTGGCATGGGCAGTCAGTTAGTAATTTAATTGGCCAAGAGCCTCTCCTGGCCACTTAAATCGCTTAGAATAGTGACTCCCAAAGAGAATATAGTTAAAAGAGAAAACATTCTGACAAACAAAAAATTGTGTTGGGAGAGATTTGAGAGGTCTATTTGGCAAAGTGGATGAAACAAAACTGACAAACAGAGGAGACTGAAGTATGCAAGAAGGGCTGCACAAGCTCAGAACTTTTTACATGTTCCTGAACTGTGGAAGAGCTGTTTTATCCCAGTGCTGTCAGATGATGTAACCCACTTCTGTTCCTGACTCAGTCCTACTTGTCAATGGGGAATACAGATGTATACCTTATGAAAGCTCATTGACCTTCAAATGTACCATGTTGTACCTGTTTTAATTATTTTAGGCCGCAATACTCCAGGGATCCTCTTGTTAAATTATCAAATAACGAAGATGTTGTCATTAGGTAGATCAATGATGGCAAGAGCTTATTCAGTACTGGTAAACCCCCAGATCTTTGGGCTTATCAAGCTACATAGTATACATCGCTTAAAAAAAAATGCTGCATATCCAGTTTGCATATACATGTGAAAAAAGGTTATGCATGAGATGATAAACATGAATTGTTGACTCTACCACCAGAAAATGTGTTTAAAGTCAGTAATGGAGGGGTTGGTTTGGTCTGCACAGCTAATGAATGACTGTGGTGCCCTTTGTTACTTAAAGTAGGCAGGCTGACAGCACTGACACCATAAGACCCTCTGGAAATTACAGTGATCAAAGAGACAGCTAGAAAAATTGCTGGTTTCAATAGGAGAGGAAGCTGCTGGTTAATTTGTTTACTTCACAGGGTGTAGTGATGAACTAATTAACTAAATCATGGTGCTTTTTAGAGGCACTTTATGTTCCTTACATAATAATGAATATTTTCATTAAAAAAATAATGGGGTAACAAAACATTTTAATGTAAGAAACCAAAATGCTGTGAAGGATTGTCATTTTGGCCTCCATCAGAAAGTAAAAATGACTCCTATATATATATGTACTGTATAATTTTTTTTATATGATAGTTTCCATGGAGAAAATATGCTAGTTATATTTTGTTTCTGTTTTGGGTTTTTTTCTAAGTGAATGTGGGGCATGTTTTCATTTAATTCATAAGAACTGCCAAGCTGTATCAGACTAATGGTCTACGAGGGTCATGTATGACATGTTTCACCTATATGAACATTGTCTTTCAGGTGTGTTTATTTAAATTCATTTTCTATCCCATTTTCCCCAAAGAGCTCAGAACGGGTTACAGGTTGAACATACATAATATACAGTTATGTCATAATTATAGTACAAGTTAATGATAAAAAAAATGTATCCTAATTTTATACATACTAAGGGGCTCATCATAAAAAACCCAAAAATGTCCAAAAAGTGGCCTAAATCGGTACTTGGACGATCAAAAAGCCAGATTGTCCAAGTACCGATAAGCAAAGCTGGTTTTAGATACATCTAAAACCAGCTTAGAACTTTACCCTGCCTCTACAGCGAAAAGAGTGAAAAAAGGCATTTTTAGAGGAGGGGAAAGGGCGGGAGGTGGGCCGACCTAGACTTAGATGTACAGCAAGTATAATCAAAAAGTTTAACAGGTTGCCCAGTCGGAACTTATACGTTTTGACTTAAACCAAGTCAAAACAGATATAAGTTCCGAATAGGGGCCACAGGGACAGAAAACTGTAACAAAGGGAAAGCTTCCAGAACTGCTGAAGGCAGCATGTTTACTTCACTCATAGTGCCTGCGGTCTGAAGAGTGCCTGATCCTGATAGTGTGTGTGGGGAGGGGAGGGGGGGGATAATATTCTGCACAGGCTCAGCGGGCCACCACAGAGGTCTCAGAGGACCACCATTGGCTTGTGAGTCTTGCAGTGAAGACCACTGCCATAATCTAATGTCAGTAATGTTAGGGGTTAGATGACCAACATTCTAATACATTTATTACATAGCAAAATATAATACATGGCATAACAGGATTAAATACTATTAGAAATATATCAGGCCTGCAAACTGACATGTGGACCAGAGAGTTTTTTGTGTGGCATTAGAAATGCTGTTTGCCCAGCTGGAATGATGTCAACTCAGTCGCTACTCCAGTGATTATCCCTTGTAATGAAAATGCATGATGTGCACACAAAGATAAGTAATTTATGGAGTTTCAGCATTTTTCCCAGATTCTGTATATATTACCATAAGTTGTGCATGGAAATCGGTGTGCACAGCTGATTTGTAAGCACAAGTTAATTGTTTAACAAGACTGTCGCCAATAATTGGCAATACCTCATAATTGATGCTAATTAGCACTAATTAGAAGTCACTCGCACAACTCGGTAGGCACATTCTATAAAATGGTGTATGTCAGTTCTAGTGCTTTAATCTGAAAAGAGAGAGAGATTTTATCTCCAGAATCGTAAGCATACAACCTGTTCCTTACATTTTTCTAGACTGTGTGCTTTAATAAGACAATACAAGTGTAATTTTATAACTTCTTTTTCTGTACAAAACGTGTTTTATAAGCAGTAAAGGGTTTTTGGAAAATGTAAAAAAAAAAAAAAAAATGAAAAGAGGGTGTGGCCAGGGGAAGCAAATCTAAAAAGAAAGAGCAGAGCATGCTTGGTTTTCAAAACCCCTCTTTATTAGCAACCAATAGTAAAATCCATATAGGACAGTCTTGTCAATCAGAAAAGCATGTGGCAAGTTGTGGGCTCGACCGGAGGGTTAGGACTCCGATGGGAAGATAGGACTTCAAATGAGAAACCAAGGTGGCAAGGGAGCCCCTTCTGGTGATTCAGACAGGTCGTGACCTGTTTGGGCCGCCGCGGGAGCGGACTGCTGGGCAGGATGGACCTATGGTCTGACCCGGCGGAGGCACTGCTTATGTTCTTATGTTTTTATGTTCTTATGACACGGACTGTGTTTCAGCTACAGTGCCTGGGAAGTATAAGGTTATTTGTCTTTAAACAGGGGAAGGGACACAACTTCTCTCTCTCTCTTTTTTAACAAGGACTATTCCTCTATGTATTATGAAAGACATTCACATATTTCACACAATTGGTAAATAAGTACAGCCAGGATGATATTCCTTGCATATTTTTCAAGCACAATATTCTATTTCATTGTGTGTTTAGAACTGAAGGCAACTGGATCGAAACACACAAATCTCTCTGGCATGAGTCATCGCCCAAGCTGCTGCCCTAATTTCATAAGAAATTTGGTCAGCATAAAATATAGCTACCACAAAATGAGGGCGCCTGTAGGGAAAATGAAATGTTCTGGTTTGGAAAAATATGATCATGTTGTTCTCTATCAACAAAATCTTATTACACCAAATAAAAAGCATCGTCATACTTATTTATAGTGTAACACAAAATACCTACTAGATTTGTGTTTATGTGTCTTCTAAAGGCTTAGAGGGATGTAAGAGAGGCAGATGATCTGCGATGATTCAGGGGTAAAACAAAGAGCAGACTAATCGAGTATGTGTTACATTAAATTTCTTTTTGTTCCATATTCTTCTTTGGTATGCTCTTTGTTCTATTCCTCTAAAGCAGTGGTTCTTAACCTGGGTTCGACCGAACCCCAGGGGTTCGGTGAGTCAGTCTCGCGGGTTCGGCGGAGGTCAAAGCACACCTCCGACTCATATAGCACTTTGGTCACGTTCAATCATCTATCAGTTATTCAGTGATTTTGATCAAGACTGATCGTGTACTCGGTTTCTTGATCTATCAATCTGTAACTAACGTCTTATATACATCAATCAATTCCTGATCAAAATTTGTAATTTAACTGATAGATGATTGAACGTGACCGAAGCGCTTATGATTCGTGATGATACGCCCCGCTTGTCCATAATTGGCTGCAGGTGATCACGCAACATCGCTTGGCCTATCTGTGCTGCGAACAGTAGTCGAATTGTAACTGTTGTGATGGTACGTCGTGTGATACCTATCTTAATATTTTAATCCCTTACTAACTATGTCGAGCAAAATACGAAAGTGGTCGGAACGTGATGGGAGTCAGCGTCCTAATTGCATTATTATTCAACATATAGGAGAACTTTTTTGTTTTCAAATTGATATTATTTTTTCCCTCACTGTATACCTATGTTTTGAATTTGTAAAAATCATATTTTATTTTTCCAATAAAGAAGGGTTCGTTGAAAACGCATATGAAACTGGTGGAGTTCAGTACCTCCAACAAGGTTAAGAACCACTGCTCTAAAGGCTTATACTGAGACTTCAGAATGATACTGTTTCCTATCAAACTGCAGGTGTGCTTCCGTAGATACTCTATATAAAACATCAGGTCCACTCTCAGCTGGCCCCCTTGGGGAAATTTTCTCAAATGAAGAGGCCATTTTATTAAACTGCTGTAAGCTCTAATGTGTGCTTACCATGAACCAGAGATGCCTACCGCAGGATGCACTGAAGCGTCCCAGGATAAATCTGCCGGTTTCCATGTGCGCATTGCGTGTTCAATAAATATTTTATATTTTTGTGGAAGGGGCATGTTTGGGGTGGAGAGAAGGCATGACAGTGCTACTCAGTGTGTGGGGCATTGCTGCATGCTAACTGATTAGCACAGGCCCTTACCGTCTCCAAAATGGTTGGCGGTAAGGGCTCACACAGTAATATTTTTAATGGCCATGTACATATTGCGTAAGTAATGCATGACCATTAATTCTGGAAATAGGAAAATCAACCAATTTATGGGCACGGCACAAGTGACCTGAGTATGTGGGAATGGGAAATACCTCTGTAAGAGGTATGTTAAGGTCACTTATGCCACAACTATAGCAAAAGGACTCCTTAGATACCTGTTTTATATGAATCCTGGATCCGTCCAAGTTCTAGGAATATACTACTGATCTTGCCAGGAGTAACTTGGGATTGGTCCAGCGTGTTTGTGTATGTGTGTGTGTTTGTGAGTGAGTGAGTGAGTCAGAGATGAATAAGGGATCTGAGAAAGAGAGACACAGAAAGCATAAGAGTGTGTGGGAGGGAGAGCATTATGTGGGAGGTAGTGTATGAAAGACAGTGAGCAGATGTGTAAGACTGTCTGGCAGGAGGACACTGAGGACATTGGGACAGTGAGTGAATGATCAAAACAGTCATTTTGATTAGCCCTTTCAGCTAATTCCTATCTAAAAGCTACAAATACAAAGTTGTTGGCTTTAAAAAAAAAAATAATAATTTTTTTTTAAATTTTATATATATATATATATACATACAAAAACAATGAAGAAGAACACGGTACTACTCAAAAGGGTTCATAGAAGAGCAACTAAAATGGTTAAGGGGTTGGAGGAGTTGCAGTACAGCGAGAGATTAGAGAAACTGGGCCTCTTCTCCCTTGAAAAGAGGAGACTAAGAGGGGACATGATTGAAACATTCAAGATAAGGAAGGGAATAGACTTAGTAGATAAAGACAGATTGTTCACCCTCTCCAAGGTAAAGAGAATGAGAGGGCACGCTCTAAAGTTAAAAGGGGATAGATTCCGTACAAACGTAAGGAAGTTCTTCTTCACCCAGGGAGTGGTAGAGAACTGGAACGCTCTTCTGGAGTCTGTTATAAGGGAAAACACCCTCCAGGGATTCAAGACAAGGTTGGACAAGTTCCTGCTGAACCAGAACGAATGCAGGTAGGGCTGTCTCGGTTAGGGCACTGGTCTTTGACCAGAGGGCAGCCGCGTGAGCGGACTGCTGGGCGTGATGGACCACTGGTCTGACCCAGCAGCGGCAATTCTTATGTTCTTATGTTTTAGAAAAAGAGAAAGAAAATAATAAATCTAGAAGTAGAGACTGAAAATGGCCATCTTGGCAGAGATATTTTCTATTTATTTAATTTATTTCCTTTTATTGCTGGTTCTTTCTTGTGGAAGCACCAGCGATTCACACATATCTTTCTTATGTAAGGTATGAGCTGAGAAGCAGCCAACAATATCCATTGATCATGTTAATGATGCCTCAAACCTGTGAATAAGGTTATGAAGCACAGTTTCTAATTCCATCTCTTTGAACAATGAAATATAAGATATTTCAAGAAAACTCCAAAGAGCGAGAATTAATTTATGGTAAATGAATTAATTAGTGGCAGGGCAAAGAAGTTAAAATAGGAGTACATTCAAATTTAAGACCCTCTACTTTTATCTGATTACATTTATAACTTTTGCAAGTAATTTTCCAACTGTTTCATATGAAGGCGAAAACCACACAGACCTTTCACACTTTTGCACCAGTTTTCACAGATTTTCCATTAGATTCAGGTCTGCGCTTCGATTGGGCTATTTGAAGACATTCATTTTCTTCTTGATGAGACTTCTCCAGCGTTGCGGTTAGGATCACAGTGTTGCTGAAAGGTGAATCGTCACCTCCGTTCCAGTCCAATGGCCAACTGGAATAGGTTTTGCTTCTGAATCTGCCTCTACGGTACCTGATAAGCCTCCCTAGTCCTTGCTGCTTACAAAACGTCTTTGCAGCTTACTGCTGGGATGGTGTCAGCATAGGGATGTGCTGGCATTCAACAACTGCTACTACTAATCAGGATTAGGATTTATGAACCGCCTTTATAAAGAGATTCACTCAGGATGGTGTACAGCAAGCACAGTTTAACATAAAACTTACAATTTTGTTAACAGCATAATATATTAAAATGACCACATATAAATACAATCAATGAGGTACCAGGGTTGTCCAGAAAACCCCAAAGTTGGAAAAACTGTGCAAATTGAAGCTTTTTTTCCCCATGAATTTGATTGTGCTTGATCAGAAAATAATCAAAACAATTTTCTAAAGCCCATCCTGGAGTCCCTCAAAGCCACTGATTACATAAGGCTCCGTTTTTCTTAAAATTTGCTATTATTTTTGCTTAATGGAACAAATTTATTGGTATTGTAGCTATAACTTTTATGTTTTCACGCTCAGCAATGATACATTGATAAAAATCCTAGCAATCAATCTTCAGTCTTCAAAAGGAAAATCCAACTCATAAAGCAATCATTCCCTATTACACTACGTAGCAAGGCTTCAACGTTCAAGGATCCTCAGACCATCACCGAGTAGCATAAGTTCAAGTGGATTACATCCTCATTGATCTCGTTAAAGCTAGATGCTACTTATTAGTTGGCTAAACATATTTTTGTAGTAGTTAGCTTAATTTCCTTTCCAATTCTTTACTTTATAATTTCTTTGTATTGTTTTATCATAAGATGCAGTGGTACTTAGCTTTGGTAATTCTTAATCTCCATTGCCAACGCTAACTAATAAGTAGCATCTAGCTTTAACGGGATCAATGAGGATATAAACCACTTGAAGTTATGCTACTCGGTGGTGGTCTGAGGATCCTTGAATGTTGAAGCCTTGCTAAGTAGTGTAATAGGGCATGATTGCTGTATGACATTGATAAAAATACATTTTATGTAAAAATTCTAGTAGTATTTTATTAAATGAACCTTCAATATCTGTACTTAATTGTGGAAAATAAAGAAATTTCACACACTTCACTAATAGCTAAGCACATACACTTTGGTGTAGTCATCTACCAATGGCATTCCAAACACTCAAGCATTCAATGTTTTCTTGAGATAGGATAAAGCCTACAACACTGTTCAGCTCCTTAAAACAAGGCCTCATACTGTACTAGGTCAGTGGTGATCTCAGTGCCAAAATCAGTTATCAGTTTAACATCAGTTTAACACCTTGCTTGACTGTGTCATTAACCACTTTCACTGTTTTAGGACCATATTTTAGGGCCAGTGACAACACAGTGAAGTTAATGACACAGTGACTGAAGTGTTAAACCAAGAACTGACTTTGCCTCTGGCATCACCACAGACCCAGTGCAGCATGAGGCCTAGTTGCAAGGAGCTGAACAGCATTGCAGGCTTTATCTTGTTTTAATAATGACTGAGGGTTAGATTCACTAATCTCCTTTGCATTCCTGATCCGTGGCCGGTCCGTGCAAACCCGATGTGTTTACAAAACAAAAAAATTAAAATGAGGGCAATCGGAGGAACGCCCCCCTCCGACCGCATGGATCACGTGTGCAATCCCGACGCATGTGCAGACCATCTGTAGATGGTCTTTACATGTGTCTAAGAGCCATCCAGAGCCACAACTTTTTTTTTTTATTTTTTTACTTTTACTAGCCCAGCGAGCCCGTGGTTTTAACCCGCTTTAAACTCGCGGGTTAAAACCACGGGCTCGCAGTGCAGGGAAGGGCAGGAGAGTCGGAGCGGCAGGAGAGATTCGGGGCAAGAGCAGGGCAGTGAGTTGGAGCGGCAGACAGGCAGGCAGGAGAGATTCGGAGCAGAGCACGAGATCGGGGCGGGCAGGAGATCGGGGCTGAGACAGGGCAACAGATCGGGGCAGAGAGCAAGGTGCGAGAAGGCAGGGCAGTCGGAAAGGACTTCAGCGACTGGTCCTCAGCAGTTGCTTCTTGTGTTGATCGGCCAGCCCAGTCGGTTTGCAAGATTTCTGTAGTGAATCACATCCCTGCCTACTATGCATGCCGTTTCCCTCATTTGCATGCATGGATCGGAATCGGATCGGAGGAGAGGTAAGTGAATCGGGCAGGAGTAAAATCGGTCAGAAAGGAGTCACAAACCGATTGGTACATGATCGGTTTGCTTAGTGAATCTAGCTCTAAGTTCCAAAAAGGTACTCTAACTGACCAGAGACCAGTGGAAGGCTGAAAGCATGACCCCTCCCCCCCGCCCCCCACTCTCGCATTGGTCACTCATCCTCTCCCACCTAGGGTTATCATATTTGTGAAGACAAAATAGAGGACACATGATCTTCACCCCTAGCCCCACCCTTGGCCCTGCCCTAGCCCTAGCCCTGGTCTCACCACTCCCCTAGGCAGTTGCCAGCTTTGTGCAGTTACACCATAGCAAGCTATAATTACACCCCGTGTGACTTGCCCTCGGTAGTGCCCCCCCCATCCTTTCTTGCGCTGTCCCTACCCTCTTCCCCATGATATATCAGACTTTCAGTTGTGAGTTTTGTACTTTATTCAAAATAAAAAATATAATTCTTTTTTCTACCTTTGTTCCTCTGCTATGGAATGTTTATAGATTTTCCTATGCGAGAGGCATTCACCGATTTGAACTTTCTCTTCCTTCTAGGAAAGGAATTCAAGGAGTTAAGAATTTTAGCAGCTCTCTGGTTCAACTATGGAATGAACTTCCCCTAATTTTGAGGTGTCCCAGTTCCTTCCAACTCTTCCGTAAACTTCTAAAAACTTTTTCATTCGCTAAACATTTTGAAAACTAACTCTCTTGTATTTCAGTTTACTTTATTTTTTAAAATTTATTGTTAACCGCGTTGAGCTTTCATTGGTTGAAGACCCGGTATATAAGGTTAAGTTTTAGTTTAGTTTACAGGAATCAAGTTGATAGAATGAGTAAATACTCTTCCCTAAATATACTTTAAATAAACTAAACTAAACTAAACTACCGTATTTTCGCGGATATAACGCGCACCCGTGTAAAACGTGCACACGGGTATAGCGCGCAGAAACCACAATATTATGTATAAAAACTTTTGTATACCGCGCTCACGGGTATAACGCGCATGCTGCCCGACTGTCCTTTCGCCCGCCCCGACTCTCCTCTGGCCACCCCGACTCTCCTTTCGCCCGCCCCGACTCTCCTCTGGCCACCCCGACTCTCCTTTCGCCCTCCCCGACTCTCCGTGCGCTGTCCCGACTCTCCGTTTACCCGCCCTGCCCTGCCCCCCCCGGCAGGACCACTCGCACCCCCACCCCGAAGGACCGCCGACTCCCCGACAATATCGGGCCAGAAGGGAGCCCAAACCCTCCTGGCCACGGCGACCCCCTACCCCCACCCCGCCCGATGCCCGATTCACCCCCCCCAGCAGGACCGCTCGCACCCCCACCCCGAACGACCGCTCGCACGCGCTCCCACCCGCACCCGCGATCGGAGCAAGAGGGAGCCCAAGCCCTCTTGCCCGGCCGACTCCCCAACAATATCGGGCCAGGAGGGAGCCCAAACCCTCCTGGCCACGGCAACCCCCTACCCCCACCCCGCACTACATTACGGGCAGGAGGGATCCCGGGCCCTCCTGCCCTCGACGCAAACCCCCCTCCCTCCCTCCAACGACCGCCCCCCCAAGAACCTCCGAACGCCCCCCCAGCCGACCCGCGACCCCCCTGGCCGACCCCCACCCCCCTTCCCCGTACCTTTGCTAGTTGGCCGGACAGACGGGAGCCAAACCCGCCTGTCCGGCAGGCAGCCAACGACGGAATGAGGCCGGATTGGCCCATCCGTCCCAAAGCTCCGCCTACTGGTGGGGCCTAAGGCGCGTGGGCCAATCAGAATAGGCCCTGGAGCCTTAGGTCCCACCTGGGGGCGCGGCCTGAGGCACATGGTCGGGTTGGGCCCATGTGCCTCAGGCCACGCCCCCAGGTGGGACCTAAGGCTCCAGGGCCTATTCTGATATGCCCACGCGCCTTAGGCCCCACCAGTAGGCGGAGCTTTGGGACGGATGGGCCAATCCGGCCTCATTCCGTCGTTGGCTGCCTGCCGGACAGGCGGGTTTGGCTCCCGTCTGTCCGGCCAACTAGCAAAGGTACGGGGAAGGGGGGTGGGGGTGTCGTGGGGGTCGGCCAGGGGGGTCGCGGGTCGGCTGGGGGGGACGGTCGGAGGTTCTTGGGGGGGGCGGTCGTTGGAGAGAGGGAGGGGGGTTTGCGTCGAGGGCAGGAAGGCCTGGGATCCCTCCTGCCCGTAATGTAGTGCGGGGTGGGGGTAGGGGGTCGCCGTGGCCAGGAGGGTTTGGGCTCCCTCCTGGCCCGATATTGTCGGGGAGTCGGCCGGGCAAGAGGGCTTGGGCTCCCTCTTGCTCCGATCGCGGGTGCGGGTGGGAGCGCGTGCGAGCGGTCGTTCGGGGTGGGGATGCGAGCGGTCCTGCTGGGGGGGGTGAATCGGGCGTCGGGCGGGGTGGGAACTATGTAGAAAAACTTTTGTATACCGCGCTCACGCGTATAATGCGCGGTAGGTAAAAATGCGTATAACGCGCGCGTTATATCCGCAAATTTATACCGCACCATCTCCACGAATGCGGAGCTCGGCACGGTTTACAGGAAGAAAGATGAGAGAGGAACTACAGTGGAGAGATTAAAGAGTTAGGTGTAAAGGGGAAGGTGAGAGGCCTAAGAGGGAGGAAGTGTTACAGTTTTGAGAATAGCCAGGTTTTTAGGTGTTTGCGGAAGAGTTGGAGGGAGCTTGAGGTTCGGAGAGGGGAGGTGAGGTTATTCCAGATCTCAGTGATTCTAAAGGGGAGGGATGACCCAAGTTTGCCTACATGGGAAATACCTTTTATGGAAGGGAAGGATAGTTTAAAAATTTGGGAGGATCTGGAGGAAGTAGGGGTTGGGGAGTTCCAGGATAGAGGGATAACGGCAGGAAGGATGCCATGTAGGATCTTGTAGGCCAGACACGCACATTTGAAGTGGATCCTGGGGATTACTGGGAGCCAATGGAGCTTAGACAGGAGTGGTGAGACGTGATCAAATTTGCTTTTCGCAAAATATCAAATCTATGGCAGGGGTTTGGATTCTGGACGGTACCAGAGTGAAATGTCTTGGAGACTGATTGCTCTCCTTGTCTTTCCAAGAGAAACTGGATTGCAATATCTTTCTGACCAGGGTCTTTGAAAATCAGAATGCAAGCACAAGGAAGAACCGTATACTGCATCCCAGTCCATTTCTTCTGCAACAGCTCATGCCTCTTTGCCAGCCTGCCTGCCACTTACGGTGTTTCAAAGCTTCACCTACACAATTAAAGGTTTTGTCACCAGACCAGATTAATAAATTTAAATGGGCAGGCTAAAAAAGTTGCTGGCCTTCCAGCCTTTCTTGTCTTCATTTCTTGCCCGGCGGGCCCTGCCATCGATTGTGCCAGGAAAGTTGACATTGGACATATCATCTGAAGCAAGCGGGTAATGTAAATCTCATTCTTGTTTTCTTCATAATTTAATTCCCCCCCTTCACCCCTTTCCCTTTGTTTCCTGTGACTACATAGGTGTCCTATTGTGAAATTACCTCAACAAGATCTGAAATTGAAATTTATACATATCATCTAGGAACATCTCCCTTCAATTAGGTAAACATCTGCTTATTTCATGTCAATAGAAAATGTTTTCCTGATAGAAAGTTTTTTGCCTGATAATCTTTATTATATAGCTAGTGATTCCCAAAAAATATCAGAAGAGGGGGGAATAGATCAATTAGTGTCACCAGTCTAAATATTTCTCAATTTTTAGAGTCATCAAAAGACTATATACAAAAGGGCAACGTTGTTGGTTACCTTTAGAATTGAAATAGAAAAACAAGCTATTGTTAAATTATATTTTGTTAATAAAAATGCACTGTTTTGTAGATAACAGCTATATATCTTTCTAGATGTCTCTAAACCAGTGGTCTCAAACTCGTGGCCCAGGGGCCACATGCGGCCCGCTAGGTACTATTTTGAGGCCCTCGGTATGTTTACCATAATCACAAAAGTAAAATAAAACAGTTTCTTGATCATATGTCTCTTTAGCTATAAATGACAATATTATTATTGGAGATTTGGCCAAAAGGAAAGATTTATAAACTATGAAGAGTTTTACCTCATGCAAAATTGTCATTTCTTTAATAAGACATTCACTATTTTTTTCTGCAGCCCTCCAAGTACCTACAAATCCAAAATGTGGCCCTGCAAAGGGTTTGAGTTTGAGACCACTGCTCTAAACAGACCCAGTACAGGAGGAAACAGTTCCTGCAACTCAAGACTTGTGTCTTGGTTGTGGGAGCTTTATTTTTCCTAAAGTTCCCATGTAAATGTTTAGTGACATCAGAATAATAAGTACATTTTTCTTGATCCAGCTCAATTAGAAATATTTCTCCAAGATAAACCTAAATTAGATATATTGCCTGTAACTAATGCAGCGGTTGAGATTGAGTGAGTTATGTAAAATTGTTTAGTTTGGCCTGACATTAGAGGATTATGATTTATTTTTTTTTATTTTCTGATGTGATTCCCTCAGGAGATAATCAGCCCCCATGCTGTGGACTTGATAAATACTTTTTAAGTTTGGTATATTTTTTCTTGTACCTTTTTGAACTGCCTGAAGTTGTTATATATTGTAACAAATGAATAAATGTATATTTAACACAAGAAAAAAAAATGTTTTCCTGGAGAAGACAAGAATAAAATTGGCCATAGGACTTGTAGCTCTGGCTAGATAGTGAGCAATGTGCTGTGCTGTGTCACAAAACATTGGGCTCCTTTTATCAAACCGCGCTAGCGGGATTAGCGCGCGCGACATTTTATCACGCACTAACCCCCGCGCTGGCCTAAAAACTACCGCCTGCTCAAGGGAGGTGGTAGCGGCTAGCCAGCCGGCGATTCAACGGGCGCTATTACGCACGTTAAACCGCTAGCTTGGCTTGATAAAAGGAGCCCATTGTTTCAACAAGAAACTGCTGCTTATTAGAGCATTTATTCCCGTTTTAAACACTGAATGGACTGTTCTTGCTTTCTGTCTTCCTCTCTTCTGTGGGTTCAGACTCCAGCTAGCCTCTCGGAAACTTTTTTTGAAGGTTTCGTGTTGGTTTCCCCATCTCTCCTCAAGCCTCGGCATCAGTCGCTGTTGGCAAGCAGTGCACAAGTTGGGAGGGAGTAGAGGAGAGAGGAGGATCCAGCTTAACGCACAGCATACGCCAGTAGATCAGGTGACCAGCCCAGCAGTGTTTTAAAAAGATTTGGATAATTTCCTAAAAGAGAAGTCCATAGGCCTTTATTGAGATGGCTTGGGGAAATCCACTGCTTATTCCTAGGATAAACAGCATAAAATCTGTTTTACTACATGGGATCTTGCTAGGTTTTTGGGACCTGGGTTGGCTACTGCTGGAAACAGGATACTGGGCTTGATGGACTTTCGCTCTGTCCCAGTATGGCAACTCTTTTGCTCTCATGTACCATATTTTGATCTGCAAAACACTGAACACTTGGCCCCGCCCTGTTCTGCCTCTGACCCTGCCCTTTTCTACCCCACCCCCCACCCCCACAAAGCCTTCTCTCTTCTTCCCCGATTAGCTCCGGCCACGTCTGGAGGGCCTGGAGCATGCGCGATTGTGTGTGACTTCATCTGCTCATACTGTCACTTGGAAGCCACCTGCTCGTAGGAGGCAAGCTAAATTAATACAATCTACAAACATGCACAAACCTGTACCACAGCCTAGAGCTAAGGGAAGGAAAGAACCACTTTGTGAAAAGGCTAAAGAGATTGTAGGTCAGCAGCCTGGTACCTATTTATCTTTACCTTAGATCCGGGCTTAACAAAGTGAAACCATTCCCAGCAGAAACTATTAAGCCAAGCAAAAGAGTTGTAGGTAGTGCTCCTAAACAGGCAACACCAAGCTACAGGCAGGGGGGACCAGTTTAGGCACGCACCAAAGTTGCCAGGTCTGTGGTTTTCTCGCCCAATTGGGCTGCTTTGGAATGCTGGTTGCGGGAAATGTTGAGCAACTGCAGGTTTCATTTTGGGGGGCTGGTTTTAGATTTTTGTCGCTCTAATTTGGGCTGTATCATGGCACAGCATTCTCGGCAAGCCCTGCCATGTCTAGAGGGCCACTGAGCATGCGCGGATGATGTCATACACGTTTGTGTATGTTCGGAGGCCCTCCAGACCCTGCAGGAAAGAAGAGACGAGGCAGTGTGGGAGTGGGGCTGGAGGTAGAACAGGGCGGGGTTTGGAGCGGGGGCGGACTGGGGCAGGGACATGTGTCCAGGATTTTTTTAGCGTCAAATATGGTAACCCTAGACATTGGGCTGCTTGTTCAAAGCAATTGGGTAGGATTATAAAAGTATCTGGCAACACTGGCACACGGTTCATAGACAAAACCGCCGAAGACAAAGGCGCGCGCCGACAACTGAGTGCAAGACGGAAGCGTGCTCCGAAGAAAAAGAGTGTTTTTAGGGGCAACGACGGGGGGTTTTGTTGGGGAACCCCCCACTTTACTTAATACAGATCGCGGCAGCGTTTTGGGGGGTTTGGGGGGTTGTAACCACCCTCATTATAATGGAAACTTAACTGTTCCCCTGTTTTTTAGGGAAAAAGTGAAGTTTTCAGTAAAATGTGGGGGGTTACAACCCCCCAAACCCTCTCACAATGCCCCCACAACACGGCGTGACTGGTATAAAATAAAGTGGGGGGGTCCCCCCCACATCCCCCGTCGGAGCCCTTTAAAAGTCATTTTCTTCGGCATGCGCCTCCGCTCAGTTGTCTGCGCGTGCCTTTGTCCCAGCGCGCTTTTGACCTGACACCCTGGCACACACACACACACACCTCATACTAGGAGGCAGATAATTAGGAACAGCCCACACCTGTTGCTAACCTTCCTGAGCCTAGCAAAAGAAGGAAGAGCAATGGAGGACAGGGCAGCAGTGGCAGCAGCTCTGAGCAGATGCAGGCATGAAACCTGTGATTCAACCACTTTTGGAGAGGAGAAATACAGCTCATCAAAGGAAGCAGGTTAGAGCTCTTCAAGAATGTATATTTGAAAGCCCAGAAGTAGAACTGTAGGAAGACTGCCTAGCAGATTACTCTGATAGCAGTGAAGTGTTAAGCCAAGAAGAGCTCATGGAATGCTGTGAGAATAATTCTGATTTTCCTTTAACTGAAAGCCAAATAGAGACTGATTAGGAATGAAAATGAAACTGTGCTGAAGTGGTTAGTGTGGCATTGCTCAAGAAATGGTTGTGGTTTTTTTGTTGTTGTTTTTTTTCTTTTTGCCTGAGCTACTAAAACAGAAAACTTAAAAGTCTATGGCAGTTAAAAAGAAAATATTTAAAGCACCTGCTGCAATTTGTTGAGTGACAGCTAAAGAAAACTAAACTAAACTAAACCTTAAATTTGTATACCGCATCATCTCCATAAAGATAGAGCTCGACACGGTTTACAGGTAATTCAATAAATGAGGGAAGGACATAATAAGAAATTAGAGGATAGCTAGCTTTACATTTTAAATATATAGCTTTACGTTTTGGAGAAAAGCCAGGTTTTCAGATGCTTTCGGAATAATTGGAATGAGCCTACGTTCCGCAGCGGGGCAGGGAGGTTATTCCAAAGCTCAGTGAATTTGAAGAAAAGGGATTTCCCTAATTTACCTGCATACATGTCGCCTTTTAACGAGGTGAAAGATAATTTGAGTATGTGGGCGGATCTGGTAGGGTCAGGTCTCGAAGAATTCCAGGATGGTGGGATTAGGGGAGGAAGAATGCCATGTAGGATCTTGAAAATTAGGCAGGTACATTTAAAGTGAATCCTAGAAATCACCGGAAGCCAGTGAAGTTTTGACAAAAGCTGGGAAACATGATCAAAAAGAAAAGCGGATAAAGTTTTTTTTTCTTCTGAAGAAAGAATTGGGAAATAAAGACAAGCCTGTTGTATGCAGGTGGACTTTGAATGATGAGAACCTGAAAAGGGTCCTTTCGGGGAGGGACCTGAATAGCAGTCATGGTGGGAGGTTGGTCCCTAATGCCTTTGAGTTTGGCCTTGTTAGAAAAGCTCAAAGAAGCATGTCCGGTTGTGCACTGCAATAAAACTGAAAAAGTATGCAAATGCTATGTAAAGGGTTTGCCTTGTCTGGGGAAGGAGCATGTGGCTCGGCCCAAGAAGGCCAAGCAGAGAGGCCTTTCTTAAGGTGGGCATGAACTGTGCTTAGGTTTACCAGACAACCAGATTTCCCCGGGTACAGGTGGCTTTTCAAAACCCGGCATTTTGTCCGCTGTGTCAGGCAGGGAGGAAGTCTGCGCATGCGTGGCCATCACGCGATGACATCACGCGCACGCGCGGACTTCTTCCCTGCTAAACAAAAGCAGGCGGGGGGGAAGCGCTAGTGGTGGGGCTTGAGTGGGCTTGGGGCGGGATTAGGGTGGGTGTGGGTGTAACTAGGCGTGGCTGTAGGCGTGGCTAGGGGGTCTGCAACCCTAACTGTGCTTTAGAAAAGAAGTGGTGATTTATTTTTGTGCCTTTAGGAAAGAAACTGGTTATGAAGTAGCTGTTGAACTCAGAAGTTGAAAATACTGTGCTGAATCTTACAAAACTATCCTGATTCAATAAATCCTTTGGAATTCAGAATTTTTGAAGCTGTAACTCTTGTTAATCTTTTTTCCTAGTACCATGTTAACCACCATCTCCAAGTGACTCTGCTCGGTCAGCGTTTATGCTAGGCCAATAGAGGTCAATGGGCCTTGGGCCTGGCCTCACCCAGCCACAATATCAGAGGCCCTCTAGATGCAGTCAGAGCTCGTCGGGCCTTTTTTAAACCTCATACAAACTGCCAGGTTTTTGGAACATCTGTATGGGCATCTGTACAGTCATCTAAAAAGAGGACGTGTCCGGGTTTTCCCCAGACATCTGGTAACCCTAGGCCCAGATGATCTGGAGCGTGCTCTGTGTCTATGCTTCCGTGACTATGCAGCAGGGTCTGGACTCTGGTGCACCAATGCAAAGACGCTGATCTTTAATTTTTGCTGCAGGTTGGGTCGCCGCTGCCTGTCACCATACCCCCAAACAGCGAAACCCAGACGAAATAGAGCAAAAAGAAAAAGCTCCGATGAAACCCAGACAAAATAGAGCAAAAGGTCTGGCAAAACCCAGACGAAATAGAGCAAAAAGAAAAAGCTCCAGTGAAACCCAGACAAAATAGAGCAAAAGGTCCGGAAAACCCCCGACAAAATAGAGCAAAAAGAAAAAGCCCGGACACATTAAAAGAGTGCCAAAAACAGGATATGTCTTGGGAAACCCGGACATATGGTAACTCTACTCCCAGCCCCCAAAGATGTCAATGAAACAGTGCCCTTTCCTGATAATGTCCAACACCCAGTAGTCAGATGAGATCTGTTCCCATTTGTCCCTGAATGCTGACAGTTGCCCTCCAATAATGAGGATCATCTTGTCATCCTGCTCATTGCTGCTTCTTGGAGGCCAAGCCACAGCAGAAACCTGCTGATTGCTGGCACCAATAACTGCCAGATCTCTGTCTGGGCCCCTGAAAAGGCCTCTGAGAGGAGTAGCCAAAGGAAAATTGGTGAGATCTCCTAGAGGCTTGAAAATTGCCTCTGTTGCCCCCCGGCAGGTTAATGGCTCCTACTATCCAAGAGGGGTTTGGGGTGGCAATCCGCCACACTGTCCATGAGGTCGGTCATCTAGCTCCTTGCCAAACAGCATCAGTTGATGTAGTGTATCTAGATTTTCAGAAAGCTTTTGACAAGGTACCTCATGAGAGGCTCCTGAGAAAATTAAAGAGTCATGGGATAGGTGGCAAAGTTTAGTTGTGGATTAGGAATTTTTTCAGCACTAGAAAAGGTTAAAAAAAGAGCGACAAAGATGATAAAGGGGATGGAACTCCTCTCATATGAGGAAAGACTAAAAACGTTAGGGCTCTTCAGCTTGGAAAAGAGATGGCTGAAGGAAGATATGGTTGAAGTCTACAAAATCCTGAGTGGTGTAATATGGATACAAGTGGATCCATTTTTCATTCCATCAAAAATTACAAAGACTAGGGGACACTCGATGAAGTTACAGTGAAATACTTTTAAAACCAATAGGAGGAAATATTTTTTCACTCAGAGAATGCATCGCCAGAGGTTGTGGTAAGAGCAGATAGCCTAACTGGTTTTAAGAAAGGTATGGACAATTTCCTAGAGGAAAAGTTCATAATCTGTTATTGAGGAAACATGGGAGAAGCCACTGCTTGTCCTGGATCGGTAGCATGGAATATTGCTACTCTTCAGGTTTTTGCCAGGTACTAGTGACCTGGATTGGCTATGTGAAAACCCGTGGAATATAAATTATAATTAACATTTTCTCTGCGTACAGTGTGATTTGTGTTTTTAAAAATTTTATTGTTGGTAGATCATTTTGACTTGGCCACAAAGGTAAAGGGGAGGGAGGGACAGGAGCTGCTGAAAGACATCTAGTAATCCTTACAGGCTTGACTGTGCAGGGAATTATTTTTGTTATGTGACTGGCATTATTTAGACTTTAATTTCTATGAATAAATAGAATGAAAATGATATAAAATTGCTTGCTTGTTTTTATGTGCGTGTGCTGAAGGGAAGTGGAGAGAGAGTGGGCTGAGGACACTGAAGGGAAATGGGGAAGAGATAGTGGGGGGAAGAAGCTGATTTATAAATTGACAATTGTACAGAATATTGTTTCCTTTTATACTTTAATATAATAAGTTCACTTTAAAACTATTCGAGGCTTGTGTGGATGGGATCAGATGGTTTGCAGGGACGTGGACCGAGCTCATGGGGATGGGGCGGGGATGGAGACAAATTTTTACCCCGTGTCATTGTCTAGGCTCTGCCACAAATCGATTTCGACTATGTGCGGGCGAGTGTGGTGTCAGTCGGGTTGACGTAGCCATCGTAGCACAAGCGGGTGCGGGGTATGGCTCTCAAAAGAAATCTTAATCATTGTACTGCTGATCTTTGGCTCTTTTGACTGAGTTTGCCTACCACTGGCCTAGTGGATGGTGTAGTGAACCATACAGATGGGAATTCGGGTACATACCCCACTTTAACCACTACTCTTATAATGGAATATGTGAGCCTTCCAAACTCCATCCTAATCCCACTGTACCCACATATAGGTGACTCCTGCAAACAAAAGGACTATTGATGTGGTGTTATCACAACCCTAGCACTAAGGTTCGGCTTGTGCCAGGGAAGGCTCCTCCTAGCCCTGGCGTGGCTTTGACCCGGGCTAACCAATGTGATGGGTTAGCCAGAAAGAAAAAAGAATGTTCTGAATTCCCTTTCAAAACCTAGCTCACAAAACCCTGGGAAGGTGAGGAATATGGGGAGGACAGCCTGGAACAGCCTTAGAGCAAATCCACCAGCTCAGGGAACTCACAGCTGCAGGGCTTAATTAAAAGCTCAGGGAAATCTAAGCAAAAGCTACAGGCTGCCCTGCCCCCCGCACAGAACAGGGCGTGGTCGCCTCAGTGCTTTAGAGGCAGCACTGAGGAGGAACCAGTCAGTCTACCCTGGGTCAGCCCAGGAAGGAGGTTTTCAGGATAGCTCTTCTGAACCTCAGAGCCTTCAAGATATTGAAATGGTGGATGCAGCCCCTGACTCTGAAGCCAGCCAGCCAGCCAGCCAACCCAGAGGCCATGGAATTTATGGACACTGCCATGGATTCAGAAGCAACTGCAATGGATGAAAGCTAAGTGCAATACCTTTACCTTTTTGCTGTGCTTAGTTTGTGGACTTTTGGGATTTTGAAAACCTGTATGCACATGTTTGGAACCGGTGAGCAGTGCTGGGCTCATGCTGCAAAGGTGCCTAAACCTGGAAGCCTCAAAACCAGGTTTATTTTGTTTGAAAGTTTTTTCTTTGTGTTTGCCTTTTGAGGTTGATTGGGACTGCAATCTGGACTCTGTATAGGGGTGATAGTTTGGGGAGAATCCACGCAAGATCCTTGGGTGGGATTGTAGGGCCATTTGGGCAAGCTGTTTAAAGCTTTTGAAATAGTGGATTCAGCTACTCCCCTCCCCCACCAACTACTTGTGAGTTGGTTGGGACAGGCCTGCTTCAATCCAGGCCTGATTGCAAGTCTTTCATTGCACAGAGAAGAGTACAATTGTCTTATTCCAGCCCTGCTTGATAAAGGCAGACTTATTAAGACTGGACTATTACAGACTTTGGAATTACTCACCTGTTAAATACCTGCAAGGAAGGTGTGGGCTTATGGTTTTACAGCCCTGATATTCTTTCATGTTTTCTTTTGTTCAAGAAAGGAATGAACTAAACTCTGTTAAGGGTCTGTGAACTCAATAAATAGAGACTCCATTATATTTTGAACTTTATTGTTCCTGACCAGTTTGTGCTTCTTTATTGAATAAGAAACCAGCAGGACTTCCAGCATCTACTGGAAGCACGTGAGACGCAGGCTATTCTGGGCGCTGACCGGGGCCATTGTACAAGTTAGGTCCAGTAGATTTAAGGTGGGGTTTGGAGGGCTTACCATACACCATAAAGGGGCTTTGGTAATATGTGTTCTTGGGACCTTTTATGTGAAGTTCACTACAGTACACCTTGTGGTCTGCTGGGATGGCATTTTTCAATTAGATGTGCTTTTTTTATGGTTCAAAAAGATAGATGCACAGAGGATAGACGCACAGAGCACAAACACATCAATTTTCAAAAAAAAAAGATAAGATAGATGTTTTGCAGTTTTTAAAATGGGCATGTTTGGTAATAAATTTTTATGCATGTTCCATAAAATGTGTAAACTCAGGTTTAGACGTCACAGTGAAAATGCCTCTCCACATCTATTATAGCTCGGGTACGAATAATTATCTCTTGTATGACAGTTTTCTGATGCTGTGTTCCCTCACTCTGGAATAATTTTCTTGCAGATTGAAGGACTAGATTCTTACCTGGACAATCTTATTTCTGTTAATATACACAGGAGTCCGTACATTAGGAGATCAATTCATGCTCGCGAACCACTTACAGAAGGGAGTCAATCACATTTTTCAGCTCCTCCTCCTTCAGGTCCTCTTCAATTTGTACCAAAGCAATCGAGCTCCAATGTAACAGGAGAAAAGAGAAAGAGGTGCATGGGGAACTTCTCTGAAAATAACAAACATTTCTGTTCCGCTCTGTAACTTATGAAAAAGAACAATTATTAACATGAATTTGCAGCATAGGTGTATCAATGAATCAACCTGCTTAGTGCAACTAACACATAAGAAACTCCAAAGCTCAATAACTCAGTACTTGATTAGTATGTTAATCATATATGTTCATCCAACTGACAGGAAAAGAACTCCAGTTCCAGACCGTAGGCTGAAAGAAGGTGAATTGCAGAAATCACAGGGCGGGCTGTATGGACTCCTGTGTACTGTATATTAAAAGAAACAAGATTATCAAGATATGAACCTAATCTTTCATTCTGTTACATTAGGTACATTAAGTGATGAACTAAAGCAGTTCCATATGTCTAGCTAATCTAAACAAACAAACATGACTAAAATCTAATCTAATCTAATCTTCCATTTGTGTGTCGCACAATCCTATGCAGGCTCTAGGCGACATACAGTGAGCAGGAGAGAGAGGTGAAGGAGGGGACAGGAGAAGGACTTAAAGGAGGGGGCATAAATAGTGGGAGGAGAGATAGAAAGAAGCATATAGCATCAATTGTCGAAGAAATGAGTTTTCAACTTTTTCCAGAATAAGGTGTAGCTGGCTTCCTTCCTGATTGCTTTTGAAACAGAGAAAACTTTCTGCCTTGAATCCTTGTGGTACAGTCCAAACCTGGAAATCTTCAGGTTGCTACTCGGACCAAATCCTTCTAATGCAATGGGGGAAAATATAATGCATAGGGGTCCCAAAGCTTGCACTTAAACCTCTAATAAATCAGAAGGTGAGCAGGTTCCTAGGGGAATGAACCCTGAGCCTCAAAGTAACACAAAGCAGGCTGGCTCATCAGGTACACCTGGGGGTTGCCCATTTTCTTCCAGACAAAGTAGCATTCAAATCAATCATTCCCTGACACAGAAAAGTACTTTCTATTGATCTTCCACTGCTTTAAAAAAATTGTCCTCTTTCTCCCTTCTCTTGGTTATTTTTGTTTCATTGACAATTATGTCATAGGTTTGATTTGTTCTGCTATGCATACCCATTTCCCATTTGGATATCATAAATTTTGTCTTACAAGTTTTGGTATTCATATTGTTAATTACATTATTTTATTATAAACCACCTTGAAATCTTTGGATCATTTGGTGGCTTAACAAATGTTCTAATAATAAATAAAATGAAACTCTTTTACCACAGTAGAGGTTTCTATCATGGCCTGGGGTGCTAAATGCTCCGACCCTGCTCTGATGCTCATAGGAACAGCATTTCAGAACAATCACAGAACAGAAATATGATAAATATCAGTTTAATACAAATACCTTAAAGACAACATAGAAGAACACTCAACATAGATATACGAAGTCAGGAAAAAACCAATGAAACACCTAATAAACACACATTAGAACATTTGAATAACATAGAAATGTTACTAATGCTATTCCTACAATCCAATGAATTTTGAACACTAGTATGAGGGACATTTTTAACATGATGTCTAAGTAAAATTGAGATGTTTTGCTCAAAATATCTCAGGAAAGCATCTAGATCACGGTCATAGTAACATAGTAGATGATGGCAGATAAAGACCCAAATGGCCAATCCAGTCTGCCCAACCTGATTCAATTTAAATTTTTTTTTTTTTTCTTCTTAGCTATTTCTGGGCAAGAATCCAAAGCTTTACCCAGTACTATGCTTGGGTTCCAACTGCCGAAATCTCTGTTAAGACTTACTCCAGCCCATCTACACCCTCCCAGCCATTGAAGCCCTCCCCTGCCCATCCTGCACCAAACGGCCATACACAGACACAGAC
Organism: Geotrypetes seraphini; assembly: GCF_902459505.1. NCBI lineage: Eukaryota > Metazoa > Chordata > Amphibia > Gymnophiona > Dermophiidae > Geotrypetes > Geotrypetes seraphini. The sequence goes on along the minus strand of NC_047084.1, from coordinate 515,598,037 downwards.
CGTGCAAGTCTGCCCAGTAACTGGCCTTAGTTCAATATTTAATATTATTTTCTGATTCTAATTCTTCTGTGTTCATCCCACACTTCTTTGAACTCAGTCACAGTTTTACTCTCCACCACCTCTCTCGGGAGCGCATTCCAGGCATCCACCACCCTCTCCGTAAAATAGAATTTCCTAACATTGCCCCTGAATCTACCACCCCTCAACCTCAAATTATGTCCTCTGGTTTTACCATTTTCCTTTCTCTGGAAAAGATTTTGTTCTACGTTAATACCCTTTAAGTATTTGAACGTCTGAATCATATCTCCCCTGTCTCTCCTTTCCTCTAGGGTATACATATTCAGGGCTTCCAGTCTCTCCTCATACGTCTTCTGGCGCAAGCCTCCTATCATTTTCGTCGCCCTCCTCTGGACCGCCTCAAGCCTTCTTACGTCTTTCGCCAGATACGGTCTCCAAAACTGAACACAATACTCCAAGTGGGGCCTCATCAATGACCTGTACAGGGGCATCAACACCTTCTTCCTTCTACTGACTACGCCTCTCTTTATACAGCCCAGAATCCTTCTGGCAGCAACCACTGCCTTGTCACACTGTTTTTTCACCTTTAGATCTTCGGACACTATCACCCCAAGGTCCCTCTCCCCGTCCGTGCATATCAGCTTCTCTCCTCCCAGCATATACGGTTCCTTCCTATTATTAATCCCCAAATGCATTACTCTGCATTTCTTTGCATTGAATTTTAGTTGCCAGGCATTAGACCATTCCTCTAACTTTTGCAGATCCTTTTTCATATTCTCCACTCCCTCTTCGGTGTCTACTCTGTTACAAATCTTGGTATCATCTGCAAAAAGGCACACTTTTCCTTCTAACCCTTCAGCAATGTCACTTACATACATATTGAACAGGATTGGCCCCAGCACCGAACCCTGAGGGACTCCACTAGTCACCTTTCCTTCCTTCGAGCGACTTCCATTAATCACCACCCTCTGGCGTCTGTCCGACAGCCAGTTTCTGACCCAGTTCACCACTTTGGGTCTTAACTTCAGTCCTTCAAGTTTGTTCAACAGCCTCCTATGAGGAACTGTATCAAAGGCTTTGCTGAAATCCAAGTAAATTACATCTAGCATATGTCCTCGATCCAGCTCTCTGGTTACCCAATCAAAAAATTCAATCAGGTTCGTTTGGCACGATTTACCTTTTGTAAAGCCATGTTGCCTCGGATCCTGTAACCTGTCAGCCTAGAGGCCTCTGGGAGATTATATCAATCTGACCCTGGCATGGGAAGGCAGATAGACCCTTAGTGCAGGGAAACTGTTTTAAGTAGCCCTGATTGATATATTTTAAGTTTCAAGTAGCCCTGATTGAATCATGGCTAGCTAAAAGGTGTTAATGTCTGATTAAGAGGGTGCTTAGGACAATGGTGCACAGATCAAGCCAGAGACTTAATCCCATCACCATGCTTACAGGTATCTCACCCTCCTTAGCAATTAAATTAACCATTGTTTCAAACAGTTTACAAATTCTAAACAGAAAGATACTGGGGCATACAGGTTTCTATATTGAGTCAAGGTATAAAAGCCTGCTCTCTGCAACACACATATCTCTCTCTTTTTCTATGGAGCTATCTCTTGGCTCTTTGCTCGGCACTCTGGTTCTGTCTTGGCTCTCCCTCTCTCTGTCTATCCTTCCCTTTATCTATGGAACACGAAGCTTCCTAGAACTGCAAGCTTCTATGTCCCTCTTTCCTCTGACCTCTGTAAGGCAGTGAGACTGCTTGCTCTCTGCTTAAGTGTAATGCTCTCTGCTTAATTGTAATGCTTATAAATATTACTTTTCTGTAAGACTATTTCTATAATATATTCTTTATGCAATCACCTCTGGTTGTGTCTATTATTCTACTTCCTGGTGAGTCATCTGTGAGGGAACTGAACCTGGGACCTGGCGTTTGTCAGTACGCCTTTCACTTAACCCCTATCACCTAATATTGTGGGGGCCACTTTCAAACTGACATTTTGGGGGCTCTGTCTCGGTCCTTCCTGATGATTTCATTTGGGTAAGTAGAATTTAAGTTTTTTTTTAATGCACTGTGCAATAGGATTATGTATAGACAGAATGATATAGAAATCAAAAGTCCTTGGAAAACCCTTAGATTGATTGTACATTAGACTGGATGACACACTGTTGAAAAGTTCCAGTAATATTTTGGGGTTTTATACTTGGTGAGATTTTATTTCAATTTTTGATTGATAGACAGAGTGAGATAGAAATCAAAAGTCCTTTTGGAACCCTTAAATTGTTTTAGACTGGATGACACAATTGTGAAAAGTTTCAGTAATATTTTGGGTTTTATATTTGGTGAGATTTTACTATCAAAAGTCTTTGTAGTTTACCTGTGCCAGTTTGCATTATATGATTTGCTATTATATGCTTGCTAGGGTGTTGCATGTAAGAATATTTGAGCTGCTCTGAAGAAAAGCAGGGTTCAAAGTGAAAACAGTCACTCAATTAAGACACGCCACATTCTGTACTAATAACTTTTACTTTTTTTACCGTGTGCTTTTAATTCTATTTCTTGTCAGTCTTTGCCCTGGTGAAAGGCCCAGTGCACACTGGACTGGAACTGGCAGCTGACACCTCTGCTCTTCTAACAGACTTCTTATATTTGTTCCTGCTAAACTTCTGCCTGTAAATTTCAGGTACTAACCAGTGGGGGCAAGTGTGGGCATAAGTGTATTATTTATGCCAATGACTCTTGCCTAACACGCTTTACCTCGCTTTTCTACCTATTAACTAAAGTCTCCCTCCTTCATAAGTGGGAGCATTTCAATCTCAAAGGCTACACACAGACAGGGACATTTAGAAGCCCATTCTCTCTCATGAAATATATGAGCAAGGCCCACGAACCAAGGCAGACTTCTGCAGCCTCAAATATGAACCCTTTTGATTTTCAAGAACTCACAGATATTGTACACAAATATTTTGACAAGAAAGGGGGTCCATATGAGGGTAATTTTCCTGAACACACATGGCACGATATTCAGAAAAAAATGGTTTCTCATTCTCAGGAGTTTAGAAAGAAAACAAATAAAAGAAAATGCCTTTTCATTCAAGGAATATTAAGATTCAGAAAGGGGTGCAAAAAGAGTCGAATAAAGGACGCGGCGTGGATAACCAAAACAGTGAAGGAAGCGATAGGCAATAAGAAAAATTCATTCAGGAAATGGAAAAAGGACAAAACTGAGGGGAACTGGAAAGAGAACAGGAAGTATCAAAAAGAATGTCACCGAGTGGTTCGAAAAGCCAAAAGAGAGTATGAAGAGAGGCTAGCCAGGGAAGCAAAAAATTTCAAACCGTTCTTTAGATATGTTAAAGGGAAGCAACCGGCTAGGGAGGATGTGGGACCGCTGGACGATGGTGACAAGAAGGGAGTGGTGAAGGAGGAGAAAGAAGTGGCAGAAAGACTTAACGCGTTCTTTTCATCTGTATTTACAAACGAAGACACATCCAGCATTCCGGAACCTGAACAATTCTTCAATGGAAATCAGGCAGAAAAATTAACAACCATGGAAGTGAGCCTTGAAGATGTACACAGGCAGATAGATAAATTAAAAACAGACAAATCCCCGGGTCCGGACGGAATCCATCCAAGGGTTCTGAAAGAATTAAAGGAGGAGATAGCGGAACTACTGCAGCAAATTTGCAATCTATCCCTGAAAACAGGCGTGATCCCGGAGGACTGGAAGATAGCCAATGTTACGCCCATCTTTAAAAAGGGATCAAAAGGTGACCCAGGAAATTACAGACCAGTGAGTCTGACCTCGGTACCGGGGAAAATGGCAGAAACACTGATAAAAGAAAAAATTGATGAACATTTTGAAAGAAACAAACTTCTGATAACCAGCCAACACGGTTTCTGCAAGGGAAGATCTTGCCTAACTAACTTATTGCACTTCTTCGAAGGAATTAACAAACGGATGGACAATGGAGACCCCATAGACATCATATATCTTGATTTCCAAAAAGCCTTTGACAAGGTGCCCCATGAACGCCTACTCCGGAAACTGAAGAACCATGGGGTGGAAGGAGATGTACATAGATGGATCAGAAGCTGGTTGGCGGGTAGGAGACAGAGGGTGGGAGTGAAGGGCCACTACTCGGACTGGAGGAAGGTCACGAGTGGGGTCCCGCAGGGCTCAGTACTAGGGCCGCTGCTATTTAATGTATTCATAAATGATCTGGAAACAGGGACGAAGTGTGAGATAATAAAATTTGCAGATGACACTAAACTATTTAGTAGAGCTCGGACTAAAGAAGACTGTGAAAAACTGCAAAGGGACTTGAACAAACTAGGGGAATGGGCAACGAGATGGCAGATGAAGTTCAATGTTGAGAAATGTAAAGTATTACATGTGGGAAACAGAAACCCGAGGTACAACTATACGATGGGAGGGATGTTTTTAAATGAGAGTACCCAAGAAAGAGACCTGGGGGTGATGGTGGACTTGACAATGAAGCCGTCGGCACAGTGTGCAGCGGCTGCTAAGAAGGCAAATAGAATGCTAGGCATCATCAAAAAGGGTATTACAACCAGAACGAAAGAAGTTATCTTGCCATTGTATCGAGCAATGGTGCGTCCGCATCTGGAGTACTGCATCCAATATTGGTCGCCGTACCTTAAGAAGGATATGGCGATACTCGAGAGGGTTCAGAGGAGAGCGACACGTCTGATAAAAGGGATGGAAAACCTTTCATACGCTGAGAGATTGGAAAAGCTGGGACTTTTTTCCCTGGAGAAGAGAAGACTTAGAGGAGATATGATAGAGACTTACAAGATCATGAAGGGCATAGAGAGAGTAGAGAGGGACAGATTCTTCACACTTTCAAAAAATAAAAGAACAAGAGGGCATTCGGAAAAGTTGAAAGGGGACAGATTCAGAACGAATGCTAGGAAGTTCTTCTTTACCCAGCGTGTGGTGGACACCTGGAATGCGCTTCCAGAGGGCGTGATAGGGCAGAGTACGGTACTGGGGTTCAAGAGTGAATTGGACAACTTTCTGCTGGAAAAGGGAATAGAGGGGTATAGATAGAGGATTACTGCACAGGTCCTGGACCTGTTGGGCCGCCGCGTGAGCGGACTGCTGGGCACGATGGACCTCATGGTCTGACCCAGTAGAGGCATTTCTTATGTTCTTATGTTCTTATGTTCTTAGGGGAGTTATTAGCTTAACACAAGAAAACACTGACTTGAACACTCAGTGCCATCAGCTGTCCAAAGACTTAGATGAGGCACAAATTAATATATCCATGCTAAGAACCCAAATTGTTCAGGCCACAAATACCTTTTTAACTGTAAATGAACAATTAGAAGAGGCCAAGGCAGAATTAAAGTATTTAAAGTCAAAATGTGCCTTACAGATTCTGCCGTCTGCACCTGTGCCACCATCACCATATAATCCATGTAGTCAGTTTATAGAGAAACAGAAAACCATTTTTGTAGCAGGTCAGAGAAAGGGTAAACTAGCTACAGATGTAGAACAGGAAGAAGACCCGACAAACGAAAGTGAGGAAAATTCATTACCAGGCCAGAGCAATACCAATAGTACCCCTATAAGTGACACAGCTCCAGTAACTGTAGTGCTGCAGGGACATATGAAAGATAGTGACATTGAAAGAATAGTGGAGAAAGTGGGCCCTATGCCTTTTAACATAAATGAATGGTGCAAATGGGCTATTGACATACTGATTCACTGGGGTCTAGGGAAATACAAAAGGAGCAATGCAGATTTTGATAAGCTTATGCACCTAGCCCTGGGTCCACATTATTATAAATTTGGATCTCTTGTTCATCCATACCAATTTGTAAAGATGGGCATCGAACAACTATTCCGCTGCACCTCTTTGCAAGTACTTAGAACTCTTTCACCCCTGCCAAGTGATACACCAGAGCAGTTTGCATATAGAGTGTGGGTAATCAACGCGGTACTTAACGAACATGAACATTGGCCCATTTCCTCAGATTATGGCCAGAGAGAACATAAAGAATTCCTATTAGAATTATTATCTCCCGAGATTACTAAACACCTTCTGTTGTTCTCGGAGGACCCTAAAACTACGCCTTTTGACACTTTACTGCTCAGGATTGGGTCTGTGTGGAAGACCCAGCCAGCTCAAATTATTTCAGTCTCAGAAGCTAGAAGGTGGCGTGCTGAGGGAGCACCCCAATACAAGAACACACCACACACAGGAAATAGAGGGCATGTCAGAGGTAGTTACAGAAATTCCTCCACTTACATTCCCTTCCATGAACTCAGAGACCAAAAGGAAAAATTAGAAAAAGAGAAAATGAAATGGGAACAGGATCGGCACACAATGCAGATAGAATTGGACAGGGTAAAAAGTGATTTGACAGCCAGGAAAAACAGTGTTAGTCCATAGGGATGTCCTGACTCTCTGTGTCCGAATGCCAAGGTGACTCAGGCCTTCACAGCCCAGCCAGACTCCTTTCACTTACCTGTGGACTCACTTTTGGAGACACAGGATAAGGGAAAGAAGTCAGACTCAGAATTCAACTTGAGGTATGTTGCACCTTTGATTTTGGACACTTCCGACAGCCCCAATGTTAATACTACCATAGAGGGTCAGGATAAATTAAAATTGATTGATACAAGGGCTAGAATCAGTTTTACAGATAGAGCGCCTCCTACTGGAGATCAGAAAAATATGGAAATTTTTGAGATTCAGGGTCTAAATGACAAAGCTTCAAAGTGTGTGTCTATCCCACAAAAGGAACAAATGAAAGATATTGTAGAAACTACTGCCAGCACGAGTGAGAATACAGGCAAAGAAATAGTTGAAGTGGCTGGTCTTGCATTGGGTACAGGAATTCTAAATGCTTCCAAACCTTTGGTTCATGAGGTTATTCCTGTGCAGTTAGCCACACAGTGTAGCATGCTAATGCAGAAGCATGATCGTAGTATAACTCACTTAGAGGTTGCAGATGTTTCAGTTTGGGAACAAGATTGTGGGAAAAGGTACACAAAAATTTTGTTTGAGGGCAAAGATCCTGAACCACAAACACAGCAACCAGTACTTCCTCCAGCAACAGAACTGGTGCCTAAGATGGAGGAGAGGGGTCTGAGTGGACCTATCTCTTTAGCATGTGGCTCTCCAACTGGGTCATTTGCTAAATCAGAGGGCTCTGTTAGGCTCACTATACACTCTCAGGCCCTAACTAAGATTTCAAAGCCTGTAGTGCCAGTGGCTGCCTCTTACTCTGACATTACTGTGAAATTTAATCCTAAATGTGCATTTTTCTCTGTCCTAGACATGACTAATGATTTTCGGAATTTGCCCCTTGCCTCTGAATGCCAGGACACAACAGTGCAGACAAAAGAAGACAAATCTAGCCTGCACCTGACTTCTGCACCGCAGTGCCCACTCCTCCGAGTGCAGTGAGACCCAGGTGGCAGACATGTGGTCCAGGTCGGCCTGAATGGAACATGGACAAAGTTTGCTCTAAGTGACCTTGAGGTTGCTGCTAATTTAAAATGTTTTTTTTTCTTTTTCCTAGCAGCAGTTCGGATATAGCCATCCCAGACCAATTTTGGCACAAATATATTTCTAGTGTTTTCCAAGGTTCCTCTTTATCACTGCAGAGATAAAGATGTTCCAAAGAAGATATTAGCTTTATGCCTTTTCTGAATATGAGATGGTTATGATATGCATTATTTGTACTACTCAGGGGTTCATCTTTGCTGTGTTTTTCTATAACAATGTGTTTATTTGCAGAGTTAAATTCAGCCCTGAACACTTGACAGATGGAAGAATAATGCCGACGCCTCAAAATTTGTGTTTTATGTTGTCTGTGCTATGTGGTCTGTCTTTGTCTATTTGTTTTAGTTTAGGGGGTACCCCAGGATACATAACATTGGCCATTTCTAGAGCTCTTTTCCCCAATTTTTTTTTAACTAGCCCAATTGCGCAATGTTCTTTTTTCCCTATAATTTGCATATGCTAAATGTAGCTTAGTTAGGGGTTATATTTTTAAGAAAAGGTTTTATTCTATATCTATACCATGTTTATTCTATGCTCCTCATTAGATTCAGTACTTTTGAAAATGGACAGATTGCACAAACTGTAGAAAATTTGCTACGAGACGCTCATGTCTCAGTTTGGGAACTTTTCTTTGGGTATTCGCCCACCGCAAACCACGTATTTAATGTTTTAATTCACCCTATCATTATCTTAATTATTGTACAAATTTTGTTATGTATTATTATGATTTTTCTTTGCTGTAAAGTGAAACACATGTACATTTCTTTACAACGCTTATCATACAAGCTTCCCTCTAACTTTTAAGGCAGTTATACATGTATTTCCAGTATCTTTTCTGACACTTGCTAATTTGGTCCTAATTTGGTTTTAATTTGGCATGGCCTATTGCATTACCATTACCAGGGTCAGATATAATATTATCCCATATCCCATACTTAGATACTCTCTCGTATGACATCTTGGTACCTTTATACCTGAACCTCCTGAAAAAGCTTCATCCATTATGCACCGTTCACTCGCTCAACGACGGGTAAGATATAGGCATACTGGGATCCCCGCCCAGATTATGGCCTATACGACCTAAGACAGAGGTTTGAACTCGTAATGGGAACTGTTTACAACCTATCTTCATAGCTTGGAGATTCTGCAAGACAGGGGACGTACTGTTGGAGGTAAGCGAGGGTACCACAAGCTTGCTCTCATTTCAAAGAATAAAAATAAAAATAAAAAAAATTATGGGAGATGTCAGCCTAGAGGCCTCTGGGAGATTATATCAATCTGACCCTGGCATGGGAAGGCAGATAGACCCTTAGTGCAGGAAAACTGTTTTAAGTAGCCCTGATTGATATATTTTAAGTTTCAAGTAGCCCTGATTGAATCATGGCTAGCTAAAAGGTGTTAATGCCTGATTAAGAGGGTGCTTAGGACAAGGGTGCACAGATCAAGCCAGAGACTTAATCCCATCAGGTTTCTCACCCTCCTTTGTTAATTAAATTAACCATTGTCTCAAACAGTTTACAAATTCTAAACAGAAAGATACTGGGAGATACAATATTTTCTCTATTCAGAATAAGATTCCAAGGTATAAAAGCCTCCTCTCTGCAACACACAGGTAGCTCTCTTTTTCTATCAAGCTATAGCTCTCTTTTTCTATCAAGCTATCGCTCTCTTTTTCTATCAAGCTATCAGGAGAGGGGTCTTGGCTCTCCCTCTCTCTGTCTATACTTCTCTTTATCTATGGAACAACGAAGCTTAGACCATCCCCCTTGTCTCTCCCTCTCTGCCTTTCCCTGAAACTTCACGCTTCCTTCTGGACACTGTATGGCAGGGAAACTGCTCTGCTCTCTATTTAATTGTAATGCTTAATTGTAATGCTTATGAATATTACTTTTCTGTAAGCCTATTTCTATAATATATTCTTTATGCAATCACCTCTGGTTGTGTCTATTATTCTACTTCCTGGTGAGTCATCTGTGAGGGAACTGAACCTGGGACCTGGCGTTTGTCAGTACGCCTTTCACTTAACCCCTACCACCTAATATTGTGGGGGCCACTTTCAAACTGACATAACCCATTAGATTCAAGGAAATACACTATCCTTTCTTTCAGCAACACTTCCATTATTTTTCCAATAACTGAAGTGAGGCTCACCGGCCTGTAGTTTCCTGCTTCATCCCTGTGACCACTTTTATGAATAGGGACCACATCCGCTCTCCTCCAATCCCCAGGAATCACTCCCGTCTCCAGAGATTTGTTGAACAAGTCTTTAATAGGACTCGCCAGAACCTCTCTGAGCTCCCTTAGTATCCTGGGATGGATCCCGTCTGGTCCCATCGCTTTGTCCACCTTCAGTTTTTCAAGTTGCTCATAAACACCCTCCTCCGTGAACGGCGCAGAATCTACTCCATTTTCTCGTGTAACTTTGCCAGACAATCTCGGTCCTTCTCCAGGATTTTCTTCTGTGAACACAGAACAGAAGTATTTGTTTAGCACATTTGCTTTCTCCTCATCACTCTCCACATATTTGTTCCCAGCATCTTTTAGCCTAGCAATTCCATTTTTTATCTTCCTCCTTTCACTAATATATCTGAAAAAAATTTTATCTCCCTTTTTTACATTTTTAGCCATTTGTTCTTCCGCCTGTGCCTTCGCCAAACGTATCTCTCTCTTGGCTTCTTTCAGTTTCACCCTGTAGTCCTTTCTGCTCTCCTCTTCTTGGGTTTTTTTATATTTCATGAACGCCAACTCTTTCGCCTTTATTTTCTCAGCCACTAGGTTGAAGAACCATATCGGCTTCCTTTTTCTCTTGTTTTTATTGATTTTCTTCACATAAAGGTCCGTAGCCATTTTTATCGCTCCTTTCAGCTTAGACCACTGTCTTTCCACTTCTCTTATGTCCTCCCATCCTAACAGCTCTTTCTACAGGTACTTTCCCATTGCATTAAAGTCCGTACGTTTGAAATCTAGGACTTTAAGTATCGTGCGGCCGCTCTCCACTTTAGCCGTTATATCAAACCAAACCGTTTGATGATCGCTACTACCCAGGTGAGCACCCACTCGAACATTAGAGATACTCTCTCTATTTGTGAGGACCAGATCCAATATCGCTTTTTCCCTTGTTGGTTCCGTCACCATTTGTCTGAGCAGAGCCTCTTGAAAGGCATCCACAATCTCCCTACTTCTTTCCGATTCCACAGACGGAACATTCCAGTCCGCATCCGGCAGGTTGAAATCTCCCAACAGCAGAACCTCCTCTTTCCTTCCAAACTTTTGGATATCCACAATCAGATCCTTATCAATTTGCTGCGATTGAGTCGGAGGTCTGTAGACTACACCCATGTAGATAGAAGTTCCATCTTCTCTTTTCAGAGCAATCCATATCGCTTCTTCCTCTCCCCAGGTCCCTTGCATTTTGGTCGCTTGGATATTGATCTTTACATAGAGAGCTACTCCTCCACCTTTATGACCATCTCTGTCCTTCCTAAAAAGATTATATCCCGGTATGTTTGCATCCCATCCATGTGATTCACTGAACCATGTCTCTGTGATAGCAACAATATCTAGATCTGCCTCTAATATCAGGGCTTGCAGATCATGAACTTTGTTGCTTAGACTGCGAGCATTTGTGGTCATCACTTTCCAGCTATTTTTCAGTGATAATCTCCTTTTTTGTATGGATTTTTGTGTCGTTTCACTTTCCGTTGCAATACTAAGAAATTAGTTGCTGATATTGCTTATGTTGCAGCCTTTACTACTATCACATCTTTTCTTTTGCCGGGGGTGGTCTCTATAATTGTCCTTCGTACATACACCACCCCCACCTTCTAGTTTAAATGCCTAGAAAAATATTGTCTAAATTTCTCTGCAAGGTTTCTTTTTCCTGCTGTAGTAATATGTAGCCCATCAGTGCAATATAGCTTCTTGTCCTTCCATGTATTTCCCCATCCTCATAATTGAACCAGAAAAAATTCTAAATATCAGATTCAATTATGGCTGTGAGCTATACATTTTTCTACTAAAAAGTCCATCTGTAAGAACCATTAAAAAAAAAAAGTCCCAGGGAAAAATGTAGAGAAACAAGCCATAGGGAAGTCCATCTCGCAGCATTCCTAGTAAACTGGTCACAAAGGTATCCTTGCAGTGTAGAGGGGCAGCAAAGTGATCAGTGCAGTGGGCTTCACACAAAGTTTAACCAGTGGCTAAAACACTGACTACAGAGATACCAGCTAGAGCTGAATATACAATTTCAGCCAAACTAGTGGTGCCATCAGCAGTGATATTCAGACCACTGACAGGAGAGAAAGAGAGAGAAAGATGTATAGATATAAATGCAATCATCTATAGGTGTAGAATGAAATACATCACTTTCTCATATGCACTAATCTACAGTATATACTGAATGGACATGATTCTCTAACCGTGTGTCCCAATTTTAGGTGGTGGTAGACGTCCAACTGCTGTCTGGCAGCCAATCGGGATGCACATTTTCTTTTTAAAAAAGTCAGGCAAGGGAGGATACCTGCATTGTAGGTGTCTATCGCGCATCTATGGAGAGGCATAGGGATGCTTAGGGATGCCCAAGGCATGGCATAGGTGTGGTTTCCCCCAGAAGTGACTTTGGGCATTGGTAAGGGTCCCAACGCATTTCCATAGGTATAAGGCAGATATCTTAAATGTAGGCCTGTAAAACGCTGGCCTACATTTAAGGTGTCTGTCAGGAAAACTAGCTGTGATTCTCCAAAGGACGCCGATGAATGATTGACACACGATCAGCAGCTTCTTCTTAGGCGGCCACCAAAATTGGTGTCCTATAGGGAACCAGACCCAATATGTTTTGAAAAGAGAGAGATCATTTTGCTACACCTTGACCTTTCTAATTCTGAGGCATTAAAGCAAATATAATTGCATCATGAATTGCACAAGTTTGAAGGATGTTGATGGTTCCATTAGTTGACTTCAATCCACAGATAAGGCAACATTTGCAAAGCTTTTAGTATCTATGCCTAATTACAGATAAGTGTGTTTTAGTCTTTTGACTACTATATAGCAGCGACCAAATAGAAAGTGGAACAGAAGGCTGCTCTGCAATAGATATTTTCCATTTGTGAAAATTCTGCTCTTGCAATAATTATGTTAAGTAGTGGTAACAATATTAATGACAGAAGTACATTACAAAGAACACAGATACTCAAATCTACATTACATAATCCCGTAATTCTACTGAGAGTATTAATTATGACATAGAATGAAAACAGCCCAATATTCTCCAAGCTATTCAGTATAGGGATTTCACAATACAGTACTCCCCCGATATTTACAGGAGCGCTGTTCCAGGAACCCCCGCGAATGTTGAAAAATCACGAATACGTTTTTTAGCAGGGGAGACAGGGCAGCAGGAGAGGCAGGAGAGAGCAGCCGGAGCGCCGGCGAGTGAAGGAAATCACTCGTGATATGCTCTGACCGCCTCTTCCTGTACTAAAGTTAGGCCTCACCAATCAGGAGCTGCTTTGACACACAGCTCCTGATTCGTGAGGCCCGACTTTAGAACAGGAAGAGGCAGTCAGAACATACCGCAAGTGATTTCCTTCACTTGCCAGTGCTCCGGCTGCTCTCTCCTGCCTCTCCAGCTTCCCTCTCCTGCCCGGTCATTCGAGGTCGGAAAATACTGCAAATGACCAGGGCAGCAAATCGCGGACCACGAATTCGTGGGGGAGCACTGTATTGCATTCAACCAAATTTCCCCTCTACAACTTATCACTGTAGTTTCGTATGATCCTCAGCTGGCTCTTCATTCATGTGTTATAGGCACCGGATCTTTATTATAATATTTTTTTAATTTTTATGTATTTTTTAAATTATTCAAAATTTAATCACTTATCTTAATTAGTGCTTTTGGCTGCTTTTCCAGACATGATCATGTTTCATTTAGAATGGAAACAACCATATAGATTTATTTATTTTTGGCCTATATTTTGTTTATTAAAATTTTATTAAGTTTTTTGATATACCGCTCCTGCATTTTACTGACCTAAGCGGTTTACAATGTAACAATTGAATACTGAAAGGAAATCAATTAAACATATTCTATAAACATCGCCCTACTGTTGTCTAATATAGGCCCTCTTTTACTAAGCTGTGGTAGAGGTTTCTACCACGGATTAGGGCGCTAAATGCCTTGATGCTTCTCTGACACTCATAGTAATTCTGAGTGTCAAAGCAGCGTCGGAGCATTTAACACTCCGGGCCATGGTAGAAACCTCTACCGCAGCTTAATAAAAGAGGGAATTAATTGGTAAACCCATTTAAAAATGATTTTAAAATCATTTTAAAAAAATATAGGTACCTAGATGCAATGTAGGTACCTAGAAAAACAGCACCTTCATTGCATCTATGGAGGTGCCTTAAAGCACCCAAGGTTGACGTAGGCATGGTTAATGCTGGAAATGACCTTAGACATTCTAAGGCGCCTCCATAGATGTGATTCTTGACAAAGGTAGGCGCTGGAAATGTAGGCCTTTAAAACTCTGGCCTACAATTCCAGCGCCTACCTTTGATTAAAGTCGCAATTTTGTAAATGGTGCCATTGTATGATTGACACGCGATCGGTGACCATTTTTTAGGTGGATGCCGAAAACGGTGCTGTTTACAGAATCCAGCCTCATAGGTTGGCCAGGAGGTTGTAAGTGCCTCTGGAAGAATAGATAGCTATTTATGTGCCTGTATTTTATAAAGTGTGTAGAAAAACCTGCATAGTTTAAAAAGAAAAGGAAAAGTGTGTGTGTGTTTGGGAGGGGGGGGGGAGCTTATTCCGAAAGGAAGAACTCTATCTTAACCGAGATGGAAGCAGGCTGCTGGGGCTAATGTTTAAAAAGGAGATAGAGCAGCTTTTAAACTGAGATGGGGGGAAGTCGACAGTCACCAAGGAGCAGATTGTTTGGTGTGGAATATCCTAAAAGGATGCTATTGAAACAGGATATTTAGGTTCCCAATAGAGAGGTTTCAATAATGGTGAAAGAAAGCCAGGAGTGTTTAAGAGGAAGGCAGAGTAAGGGACTCAAATTATCCCTGTTATCTTCTTACAAGGAAAAAATACCCCACAATTGCTAGACGCCTAAAAATTAAAATAAGAGAGTCAGGCCCTGATTCTGTATAGGACGCCCGGGAGAGGTGTCCTATTCAGAATCGGGCCTACACTAAACCCCGATTCTGTAACCGGCATCCATGTTACAGACGCTGGTTAGAGAATCGGGTTAGATTAGACACGGCCCGCTACACTTATCGTGGCAAGGGATCTCTCTGCCGCTATAAGTATAGCGGGCCGCGGCCCCCTGTCCGATTGCAGGCAGGAGGGTGCCCAAAACCTCCTGCCAGAAGATGCCCCCCTCCCCGACACTACCAACCGCCCCCCCCCCGACATTACCGATCTCCCTCCCACCCCGACACTACCGATCGCTGGCAGGAGGGTGCCCAAAAGCTCCTGCCCGAAGACGCACCCCCCCCGACAATATCAATTGCTGGCAGGAGGG
Source organism: Geotrypetes seraphini (assembly GCF_902459505.1). Classification (NCBI taxonomy): domain Eukaryota; kingdom Metazoa; phylum Chordata; class Amphibia; order Gymnophiona; family Dermophiidae; genus Geotrypetes; species Geotrypetes seraphini. The sequence goes on along the minus strand of NC_047084.1, from coordinate 515,582,957 downwards.
TGCCCAATCCCTCCTGCCCGAAGACGCACCCTCCACCCCGGCGCTAACAGCCCCCAAACCTCCACCCCACCAAACAAACCTTTTCTTAAAGCCAGACGGGTCTTACCCGTCCAGCCGGCAGGCCCGCCTCGTCGAAATGAGGCGGGCCCGCCCCTTTCCAGCCCATCCCGTCGAAGCCTAAGGCCTGATTGGTCCAGGCTTCTAGAGCCTGGGCCAATCAGGCCTTAGGCTTCGGCGGGATGGGCCGGGAAGGGGCGGGCCCGCCTCATTTCGACGAGGCGGGCCTGCTGGCTGGACAGGCAAGACCCGTCTGGCCTTAAGAAAAGGTTAGTTTGGTGGGGTGGAGATTTGGGGGCTGTTAGCACCGGGGGGGGGAGGGTGCATCTTTCGGCAGGAGAGATTGGGCACCCTCCTGCCAGCGATCGATATTGTCGGGGGGGGGGCATCTTCTGGCAGGAGGGTTTGGGCACCCTCCTGCCAGCGATCGGTAGTGTTGGGGTGGGAGGGAGATCGGTAATGTCGGGGGGGGGGGGGTGGTTGGTAGTGTCGGGGGGGGCGGTCGGTAGTGTTGGGGGCGGCATCTTCTGGCAGGAGGGTTTGGGCACCCTCCTGCCAGCGATCGGACAGGCGGCCGCGGCCCGCTATACTTATAGCGGCAGAGAGATCCCTTGCTGCAATAAGTATAGCGGCCGCATCTACTTACAATGTAGACCAGCATTTTGCTGGCCTACATTTTAAGCGTTTCTTCCTCTACTAGGGAGACACGTAGGGCCGCCTAGGTTCGCCTAAGGCCCGACTAAGGCCCTTAGGCGAGCTTAGGCGTCTTGCGGGTCTCCCTAGGCTCCCGGAGGCGCCTTCAATAAAGGCGGCCTGCCTGGGGAGCATTTTTTAAAAAAACGTGCATCCCGATTGGCTGATTAGACAGCTGTAGGACGCCTACAGCTGCCTAAAATCGGGACGCACTTTGGAGAATCAGGCCCTTAGAGTATATAGCACTGAATGATGAGGTAGATATAATAGGCATCTCAAAGACCTGGTGGAAGGACAATCAGTGGGACACTGTGTTACCTGGGTACAAATTATATCTCAAGGTTAGAGTAGATCAAATTGGAGGGGGATGCTATATGTTAAAGAGTGCATTGAATCAAACAAAATAAACATTCAGCATGACATAGATAGCAGTGTGGAATCCATATGAATAGAAATTCTACATGTGAAGGGGAGGAATATACAGGTAAGGTTATACCACTATCCCCCAGGAGACAAAGAGCAGGCAGATGAAGAAATGTTTTCAGAGATTAGGAAAGCTGGTAAATTGGACAACAGTATACAGTATACCCCTGCAAATTCAACTGTTGGCCATCTAAACACCTCTCTCTACCCTCAAGGCTGTTCGCAATACTTCTAATCTTCCCTCTCTCTCTAGGCACTATAACTTCTATGATTTGCATGCCACTCATGAAAACATCACACTTCATAGCTATCACTGCCACTAAGGAAGAGTTCCCAGCATCCATATTCATGATATTGTTATGAATAATTCCATTGAGGCCTCTACCAACATTTTTCCCATTCCTGGTATCACGTTTGGTACAGATCCATTAATATTTACGGTATACATCCATGTTGCCAAGCACAGAATATGCCTATCTTCCAGATTTGTCCTTGTACAGGAGAGCCTATTTGTCTTCTACCTTACTACTTGAGCATCTTGATAATTTTTCCAGCACCAAATTTGAGCACCATTTATAGAATTCCCCTCTATGTGCACTCTTAGTGACAACAACACAAAGAAGGTAAAAGTACACTGAAGCAAGTCAAAAGTGGTGCCTGCTCTGGGTCAATCGCGGATAGGCACTGCTTACAGAATCACAGCTAGCAAGGGCCCTAAGTGCTGGAAATGTAGACCAGAGTTTTATAGTCCTATATTTCTGGTGCCTAGGGACCTTGTAGAATTGTGGCTAGCAGCGCCTGGTGATGCCGAAGACCAGCACCGTCCCTAAACATGCCCACTTCCAGGCTTCAGCGTCACTAGGCGCTGCTAGACGCCATGGACTCATGCATCGTTCCTGAAGGGCATCTAATGTTTATAAATTCCATTTTTTATTTTTTTTTTAATGGTTCGTTCAATTATCGTGCCACCTAAAACTAATTAAAACAAGAAAAGGATCTGGGTGTCATCGACGTAGACAATACGATGAAATCTTTTGCCCAATGTGTGGCGGCAGCCAAAAAAGCAAATAGGATGCTAGGAATTATTTAAAAAGGAATGGTTAACAAGACTAAGAATGTCATAATGCCCCTGTATCGCTTCATGGTGAGACCTCATCTGGAGTATTGCGTTCAATTTTGGTCTCCTTATCTCAAGAAAGATAAAGTGGCGCCAGAAAAGGTTCAAAGAAGAGCGACCAAGATGATAAAGGGGATGGAACTCCTCTCATAGGCAGAAAGGCTAAAAAGATTAGGGCTCTTCAGCATAGAAAAGAGACAGCTGAGGGGAGATATGATTGAAGTCTACAAAATCCTGAGCGAATAGAACGGGTAAAAGTGGATCGATGTTTCTCTCCGTCAAAAATTACAAAGACTAGGGGACACTTGATGAAGTTACAAGGAAATACTTTTTAAAACCAATTGGAAATTTTTTCTCACTCAGAGAATAGTTAAACTCTGGAATACTTTGCCAGAGGATGTGGTAAGAACGCATAGCGTAGCTGGTTTTAAGAAAGGTTTGGACAAGTTCCTGGAGGAAAAGTCCATAGTCTGTTATTGAGAAAGACACGGGGGAAGCCACTGCTTGCCCTGTATCGGTAGCATGGAATATTGCTAAACCTTGGGTTTTGGCCAGGTACCAGTGACCTGGATGAGCCACCTTGAGAACGGGCTACTGGGCTTGATGGACCATTGGTCTGACCCAGTAAGACCAATGTTCTTAAGATATGTCCCAGCAGGTGCGATCTAGGCACCTACCAGCTCCTAACTTTTGGTGACTTTTTTTGAGAATCTGGCCCAAGGGGCCTCAATGAACAGGGACTAGTGTTTATTGACCAAACATGAGCTGTGTTTCGGCATATACCGTATTTTCACGCATATAACGCGCGCGTTATATGCGTTTTTACCTACCGCGCATACCCCTCGCGCGTTATATGCGTGAGCGCGGTATACAAAAGTTTTAAAACATAGTTCCCACCCCGCCCGACTCACCCCCCCAGCAGGACCGCTCGCACCCCCACCCCGAACGACCGCTCGCACGCGCTCCCACCTCACCCGCATCCACGATCGGAGCAAGAGGGAGCCCAAGCCCTCTTGCCCGGCCGACTCCCCGACGTCCGATACATCCCCCCCCCCCCCGGCAGGACCACTCGCACCCCCACCCCGAAGGACCGCCGACTTCCCGACAATATCGGGCCAGAAGGGAGCCCAAACCCTCCTGGCCACGGCGACCCCCTAACCCCACCCCGCACTACATTACGGGCAGGAGGGATCCCAGGCCCTCCTGCCCTCGACGCAAACCCCCCTCCCCTCCAACGACCGCCCCCCCCCAAGAACCTCCGACCGCCCCCCCAGCCGACCCGCAACCCCCCTGGCGACCCCCACGACCCCCCCACCCCCCTTCCCCGTACCTTTGGTAGTTGGGCCAGAAGGGAGCCCAAACCCTCCTGGCCACGGCGACCCCCTAACCCCACCCCGCACTACATTACGGGCAGGAGGGATCCCAGGCCCTCCTGCCCTCGACGCAAACCCCCCTCCCCCCCAACGACCGCCCCCCCCAAGAACCTCCGACCGCCCCCCCAGCCGACCCGCGATCCCCCTGGCGACCCCCACGACCCCCCCACCCCCCTTCCCCGTACCTTTGGTAGTTGGCCGGACAGACGGGAGCCAAACCCGCCTGGCCAGCAGGCAGCCCACGAAGGAATGAGGCCGGATTGGCCCATCCATCCTAAAGCTCCGCCTACTGGTCGGGCCTAAGGCGCGTGGGCCAATCAGAATAGGCCCTGGAGCCTTAGGTCCCACCTGGGGGCGCGGCCTGAGGCACATGGTCGGGTTGGGCCCATGTGCCTCAGGCCACGCCCCCAGGTGGGACCTAAGGCTCCAGGGCCTATTCTGATTGGCCCACGCGCCTTAGGCCCCACCAGTAGGCGGAGCTTTAGGATGGATGGGCCAATCCGGCCTCATTCCTTCGTTGGCTGCCTGCCGGACAGGCGGGTTTGGCTCCCGTCTGTCCGGCCAACTACCAAAGGTACGGGGAAGGGGGGTGGGGGGGTCGTGGGGGTCGCCAGGGGGGTCGCGGGTCGGCTGGGGGGGCGGTCGGAGGTTCTTGGGGGGGGCGGTCGTTGGGGGGGAGGGGGGTTTGCGTCGAGGGCAGGAGGGCCTGGGATCCCTCCTGCCCGTAATGTAGTGCGGGGGGGGGTTAGGGGGTCGCCGTGGCCAGGAGGATTTGGGCTCCCTCCTGGCCCGATATTGTTGGGGAGTCGACGGTCCTTCGGGGGGAGGGATGTATCGGACGTCGGGGGGGGGCATCAGGCTTTCAGGATGGGGACAGACCTTCAAGGGGGGACTGTGCACGGAAGTCAGGGGGGGTGAACGGAGAGTCGGGACAGCGCACGGAAAGTCAGGGCGGGCGAAAGGAGCATCGGGCAGCATGCGCGGTATACCCGTGAGCGCGGTATACCAAAGTTTTTGTACATATCATCGTGATTTCTGCGCGCTATACCCGTGTGCGCGTTTTATACGGGTGCGCGTTATTTGCGTGAAAATACGGTAACACCTGTGTCAGGGGTCATCCAAGCTTCTAGAGCATCTCATAAATAAGAGAACCACAAAACAGTAATCTTAGAAACTGGTCTGCAAGTATTGCACTGGAGCACAAACATGTAAGTAAACTTTGGGATCCCAACAAGAATGGTGGTAACCAGAAAATCAGATGTGACCTGGAATGCCTTTAGTAAGAGCTAGTGGCAAGACACTGTATTTAAAACAGGCATTACTGCACGAGAAACATGCTGTTAAGGTTAGTACTTTCAAAGCACTCAGAAACCTGTGAATCATTTGCCCTTTGAAAACTATCCTTAAAATGCTCTTTAAAACCACTTTGAACTTTTATAGTAGTGCACATTGTACTTTACACAGTATGATAGCAATCGTGAAGATCAACATCATTTTCTAATGCTTGACAAATTGCCAGGCCTCCACTATGTGGTAGCCCTTCCAGAATTTAAAGTCATGCTACGTTTTGAATGGGGGGAGTTCCCCTTTTCATGTTAGACTATTGATTAGGCTTTTCTTCTACTGAACTTCATTACAAAAGAAAAAGGACTGCTCCAAGTTTGGCAAACATGCAAAAGAGAGTGAAAATATAGAATATCTAAGCCAAAAATAATAAAAAAGTTTCATTGAATGTGAGAACTGAAGGTGGTAGTTTTAAATTTGCAACCTGTTAAAACTCCTTACTCACAAGGTTATGCTCAGGGTTTTTGCAGCACAGTTCTGAAAATTTTCTGATGGATATACATATTTGTTCTCTAATTCATTGACATGTGGAGGGCAGGCCTACAAAGGGCAACTAAATATTTGGGTATTCCTAAATAAGGCCTCAGTTTATAGAACAGGCATGTACATGAGGGAAAAATACTCGCTCACCTGCAGTAGGGATCGCAGATACATGAAATTGCTATAATCTTGTTTTGGCAGAATCTTCTTCTGGGGTTATGCTTTTTAGCTTACTCAATAAGCATAGCCTAAAGAAGGTGTCCGACTACTATGCACAACTGAGGTTTCATTGGCAGAATAGAATCAAATAATACCTCAGTTATGAACCTGATGCAAGATGTTGTACCAAACTGATATATTGACTATAATCTGATCTCTTTTCACAACATTCAACACAAATCTATTGTCCTTAAGCCTGTCTGTGTTCAATAAAACTTGCTGTAACCTCTCTAACGCTTTATCTGGAGAATTATCAAATGAAAAAAAAAGAAAAAGAAAATTGATATCATCTGCATAGATTCTATAGTACACATTCAAATCTTTTAGCTTCCAGCAAAGTCACGTCAAATAAATATTGAATAGTACTGTAGAGAGCAAAGAGACCTGAGGCACCCCACTAATAAGATTCCTGGGAAGAGAAAATGTCCACCAGAGTAGTTTACAATATAAAAGCCATTAATAAAGGAAATAGCAGAGGCAGAAGAAACAAGAACAAACAGAGACAATTGTCTAAGACGAAAAGAGCAGACTGATTTTCAAGAATGCAAATTATTCATGTCGACTGTTGAAGAAGTTGTAAATAGGAATGACAAAATAGGAATGATATAAACTCTAGAGTAAGTACGAAAAGGAAATCCATTAGACAGACAGATGGTACAGATAAGGAAAATGCTTGAAGTACCTGTAGGTAAACTGCTTTGAGTGTGGGTATAAAACTATATATAAAAAAGGCATTATATAAGTCCCAATCCCTTTCCCAATATAATAGTAATTAACTGTATAAAATGAGACTGTGATAACATTTGGAGAATGGTAAAGGAAGAAACTTAAAGGAATAGCTGCAAAGATCAAAAATATACATCAGGCATGGATGTTATTCAAAAATATCATCTTGGAAGCCCAGACCAGATATACTCCATGTATTAAAAAAAGGAGGAAGGAAGACCAAACAGCAGCCGGCGTGATTAACAAGTGAGGTGAAGGAAACAGAGCTAAAAGAAAATCCTTTAGAAAGTGGAAGAAGGATCTGATTGAAAATAATAGGAAACGGCATAAGGAATGGCAAGTCCCCCATCCTTCCATCATATGTCCCAAGTTCATGCCCCCTCTCTCCCTTCTGTGTCCCAAGTTAGTGCTCCCTATCTCCTTTCCAGCCTTTTTCCCAAGTTTGTGCCTCCTCTATTGCTTCTGTGTCCTAACACGTCCTCTCTCTCCATTCTGTGTCCCAAATTCATGCCCCCTCCCTCATTTGTCCCAAGTTCACACGCCCTTCCATCTTTGTTTCAATGTGCTCCTCCCTCCTGTGTCCCAACATGCCCCTCTTCCTCCCTCCCTCCCTCCCTCCTGTGACCCAAGTTGATGCCCCCTCTCAAGAGTGTGTACCTGTGTTCTGGCTGGCTCTAAAACATCCAAGTAGGTCTCCTCTTCCTCCTTTCCAGCTGCACTTATTTCTTCACAAAGCCACAGGCAGCAGCAGCAGAGTATGGCCAGAGGTCCTGGTGTGCTCCCAAGTATGACATCTCTCACCTCTCCCGGTCCCCAGTCCATATCCTCTCTGCCTTTCCCTAGCCATGTCTTCTCTTCCTTCTCCATGTCTTTTCTTCCTTCTCTGCTTTCCCTGAGTTGTCCATCTCTCCCTCCCTCTTCTGTCCCCTCCCCTGAATCTCTTTCCCTATCCCCATCTTGCCTCCTCCACCAAATATCTCTCTCCCTCTCCCCATTTTGCCCCCTCCATATCTATTTCTCCCTTCCCCCTGCCTTCCCTCATGTCTATCTCTCCCTCTCTTACCCCCTCTTCCTTCCCCAAATCCATCTCTCCCTGTACCTTACACATCTGACATCATTCCCTTCCTTATTCCCTCCACTCATCTGAGTCCAATATTTCTCCCTTCCCCCAGTCCCATACACCTAGCTACCGGCCAGCATGCCTGCTGGTTGGCACTCTCTAACGCGTCCCTTCGCCTGCATCTACTCCTCCCTCCCGTCTGCTCATCCGCCTGCTGCATTTAATTTCTTAGAAAAGCGCTGCACGGGCTCTTCGGCCCGCTTGCATCCAGACACGCACATCAGGTGTTAGCTCCGAGTACTCACTAGCTGCACACTGCCGTTCTTAAACTGGATTCCATGAACATATGCGATGTGTCCTTCATAGGGGGCTGCCGCATAGAAACGAAGGCCGCTGGCCAGCTTGGGGCAGGATGCGCAGCCCGAGAACACACGCCCACAGACACAACATCCCTCTATGTCCCAGGATTAGAGCTCCACGACTTTGTCCCTCCCGCCGCACGCACATGGAGAGGGAGCTCGGCTCAACCAGCCCTACTCGCTAAGTCAGAAAGAATGTGCCATAGCCGGCAGAACCTTTCCTGCCTGACAAATAAATAAAAAATAATACTTAAATAAGATGTAAAAAAAAGAAAAGAAAAGCGCTGCTCCGCCCTGCCACTGGCCCAGCATCTTCTTTACACTGCGGTCCGCCCTAGCGGAAACAGGAAGTTGTCAAAGAGAGCGGGCCGCAGTGGAGAGAAAATGCCGGGCCACTTTTTTAACAAGTTAAATGCAGCGGACGGGTGAGCAAGCAGGGAGGGAGGAGTAGATGCAGGCAGAGGGGTTAGTTAGAGGCATTCTGGCCGGTAGCAAGTTCCCAGCCTTGCAAGAAGTGTGGGGTGAGTTTCACCCCACCGGATCACCAATAGAACGGGCAATTTTTGGGAGGCCATGGCCCCTGTGCCCCCCCCCCCCGTTCCGACACCTATGCACCAGGTAACTGGAACATGGTAGAAGATAAAATCACTAACCTGATCTCTCACTATGCCATCAACGACCCTAATCTTGTTGTCATATGTGACCTAAACCTACATCTAGAGGCATAAGATGACCCAAAAGTGTGCACCTTCCATAGCTTGATGGAACAATAAGAATTTACCTCACACCCACAGGTCCCTAATCACAAAGGTGGATACAGTCTAGATTTCATCTCATACTCAACAAATAGACCAAATCACAAACTGATTGCCCACATAGAATGGGAACCAGTTATCTGGTCAGATCATCTTCTCCTGAACTTTTATCTAAAAATACCTGGAACAACGATACAGACAATAAAAGAAACCAAATACTTTGAAAAACATGAAAAAAAATCCCCACAGAGGAATTCTGGATGGAAATAACTGAAAAACTAGAGCCAATACTAAATGAAGACATAGATGAAAGCACTACAGCATGGCAAAACCTACCTAACATGGTTCTAGATAATGACAAAATAACATAGTTCACAGAACAACTAAAGGCCAGAGGAAAAAAATAAGGAGAAAAGAACAAAGACTAGAACACTACATCAACTGGAGAAAAGAAATGAAGCAATACAAACTAGCAGTAACCGAAGCAAAATTAAAATCATACTGTTAACCTGATCGTTCAATCTAAAATTTCATCCAGAAGTTGCTTTAGCATCTACAATTCACTGATCTCCACCAAATAAATAACAGAAGGTCCAGCATCACAACAACTAGTTGCATATGTGCTAGCACATTACTTTCAAGAAAAAAATCAGAACCGTAAAGACATAATTCACACATGACCCAGAAGATAGCGTATATCTATATCCAACCAAACACAATGAGAATGAAGGGATTCCAGCTGACAGATAAAGGTCAAAATTTGCCTCAGTCAACACACAAAAGATATTAAACCGACTGATGAGAATATCCCAAAAAACATTCTCACTTAGATATATGCCCAGCTAGCCTACTAACTCATGCCCCCTCTAGCTTTCTACTATGTTTGTCAAATCTAGTATACTGCTTGAAAAAGACTTCTTACTACAAAAGATCAATAAATTGAATTTGAAGCTTGAAAAACAAGTGAGTAAAATTTTCACATACACTCAGAATAGGGTGGCCCGACCAAGAGCCTTGGCCCCTATAGCCGAACCCACCATCCCATCACTGTGTATGACTTAGGTGAAAAACTTGAATAAACGTGCTATTCAAACAATAAATATGTTTTTCAATGGCAAAGAAAGGAGAAAAAATTCCCACTTAGCTTTTGGATGCTTTAGCAGGTCCCGACATGGACCATGTTTCGAGGGTCTTTTTCAAGGAGCCCAAGAAGAGGTATAAACAGCTCAAATGCCAAAGAACTGGTTACTGTGTGATTTGGACGAAAAACTCTTGTGCTCATATATGAAGAGCGGATTTTTCTTTACTTCTTCAATCCGCTCATTATATATGAGCACAAGAGTTTTTCGTCCAAATCACGCAGTAACCAATTCTTTGGCATTTGAGCTGTTTATACCTCTTCTTGGGTTCCTTGAAAAAGACCCTCGAAACATGGTCCATGTCGGGACCTGCTAAAACATCCAAAAGCTAAGTGGGAATTTTTTCTCCTTTCTTTGCCATTGAAAAACATATTTATTGTTTGAATAGCACGTTTTTTCAAGTTTTTCACCTAAGTCATACACAGTGATGGGATGGTGGGTTCGGCTATAGAGGCCAAGGCTCTTGGTCGGGCCACCCTATTCTGAGTGTATGTAAAAATTTTACTCACTTGTTTTTCAAGCTTCAAATTCAATTTATTGATCTTGTAGTAAGAAGTCTTTTACAAGCAGTATCATAGTTCATTTTTTGACTTCTTAGGCCTTTAATATTTTGATATAACATACCTCCCTATTACCTTTATGTGACCGTGTCAAATCTAGTAAACACATACCTACAAAATGGATTCTATCCCAAAACAATATTGGCTAAAGCACTGACATGCGTATCCAAAGCTGCAAACCTCAACCTGACTAAAGTAGAAAACTTCAGACCACTAGTGGGAATTCCACGACCTGCCAAATCACTAGAATTCTGTGTTAGTACACAACTAGCTAAATTCATAGACGAAACCAATGGGTTTCACAAATCACAACATGGATTCAGACCAAGGCACAGCACTGAATCCCTAATACTTGAACTAACATCCAAAGTAAAATATCAGCTAAGCAAAGGAAAACAAACTATACTTTTACAATTCAATATCTTGGCAGCTTTTGATGTAGTAGACTACTCACTCTTACTCCTCAAGTTAAATGAGCTAGGAATACAGGTCATGGCATTACAATGGTTTACACCAGGGCTGCCCAAGTCCGGTCCTCGAGATCTACTGGCAAGCCAAGTTTTCAGGATATCCACAATGAATATGCATGAGAGAGATTTGCCTGCACTGCCTTTTTGGTATGCAAATCTCTCTCATGCATGTTCATTGTGGATATCCTGAAAACCTGGCCTGCCAGTAGATCTCGAGGACCGGACTTGGGCAGCCCTGGTTTACACAATTATTTAAAAACAGAACATATGAAGTCTGGAAAGATGACAAAAAATCCCAGCAATGGAAGACCAACTGCAGTGTTCCACAAGGCTCTCCGCTAACATCTATTTGAGAGCTCTGGGAAATAATTTACCCTCAACCAAGGATCTTATCCTTTCTTATGCAGATGATATCTTCATTCTATGCACAGCCAAATAATTATTTGATGAAACCCTAAATTACCTAGTTTCAATGCACTTTTCTCGGTGTTTGATTTGATTTCACCTAGTTGAGCAAGTTGTGTTCCGATATTTATTGAAATATACTTATTTTTGTACAGACCAGCAACAAGCAGTTATTTATATACACAAAGAAAGCATTCATACATAACAAATTGCTTAGATTTTACAGAACTCCTCCACATTGCACCCACAGCCTTAAGGGCTGAATTGGAATAGATAAAGTGCCTTATGCTCTCTCATAACAAAATATACAGTTTATTCCATACAAAGCATTGGTAAGCCATTTGAATAAGATTGAATTGTACTCAAGAGGTGAATCACATTGGCACATTTCTTCCAGACAGAATGGAAGGCAATATACTTGAACATTAAACTGTCCAGTCACAAGCAACAGACTGTGCAGGCAATTTTAGATATGATCTTTCAATGTGCAAAGCAATTAAATCTCTTCTTCATGATGATAAAAAACTGAAACCACAGGCTGAGTCATTTAATCAACAGATTTAGGGAATCTTTATTGCTCATTATTCTTGATGGCAAAAATAATTATTTAATGATCATACTGTATAACACCTGAAAACACAAAAATAAACAATTTTCTTTCTTTTTTTTAATTTTAATCTTTGTTTTCTTTTTCTCCAAATCAGATTTTAGCCACCAATCATGATAGACTATGGAGCCCATTTTCAAAAGAGAAAAATGTCCCCAAAATGGCATAAAGTGACATTTGATAAAATGGCCAAATCACTATTTTCAAAACCCATATTTTAGACATCTTTCTAGGCTGGTCATCCATTGTTTGTTCATATTCAGGGCGTGTTTTGAGCAGGCTTAGGACTTGGACATTTTCAAGGATAATTGAACATTTAACAAAACATCTAGGGACGCTGAATCCAACATGTTTTGCGATACAGCTTTTTCAAGGATCCTCCCAGAGCTGTCCCATGCCATCCTCCCTGAACTGTCCCATGCCATCGAAGCTCATGGACTGTCAAGCCCAGTAGCCCATTCACAAGGAAGCCAATTCAGGTCACTAGTACCTGGTCAAACCCCATGGAGTAGCAATATTCCATGCTACCGATCCAGGGCAAGCAGTGGCTTCCCCTATGTCTTTCTCAATAACAGACTATGGACTTTTCCTCCAGGAACTTGTCCAAACATTCAAAATACTGAAGGGAATAGACTTAGTAGAGAAAGACAGACTGTTCACCCTCTCCAAGGTAGGGAGAACGAGAGGGCACTCTCTAAAGATGAAAGGGGATAGATTCCGTACAATGTAAGGAAATTCTTCTTCACCCAGACAGTGGTAGAAAACTGGAGTCTGTTATAGGGGAAAACACCCTTCAGGGTTTCAAGACAAAGTTGGACAAGTTCATGCTAAACTGGTGAGACTGGACTCATTTGGAGCACTGGTCTTGACCTTGGGGCTGCCGCGTGAGCGGACTGCTGGACAGGATGGACCACTGGTCTGACCCAGCAGCGGTAATTCTTATGTTCTCACAGTTTTGACTCAATAAAACTTGTGAGCTTGGATGGCAAGGGACTATCCTTGAAAAACATGTTGGATTCAGCCTCCCCAGACTGTATAATTAAACAGTCAAAAAGATAAGTAAAAAGCTGTTTATTTATTGTTTGATACAAAAGTTAAATCATTAAATAAGATAAAGAATAAGAAATAAGGGTTGAAATTGAATACTTAGCAGCAAAAGACCAATGACGATAAGGCACGTGAAGCTTTACCACTATGAGGTTATTTGAGCGGTGAGTGGTGTCACTGAGGTCCGGGAGACACTTGAGAGTTGTTAACAGACACTATACCATTAATAACACATCTTTGTGACTTGGGAAAGTGAAGCATATTATATTCTGGATAATACTCTCAAGTATATTGAGTGAACAAGACTTTACATCAGGTGGAGAACTTATATGCAGCAATATTACATAACATAACTTTATTTTTCTATACCGCCTTAATCAAAAGAATTCTAGGCGGTTTCCACAAAAGAGAAAAACTGGACAATCAGATCGCAGGAGGATAGCGAGGAACTCCAGAGCGGCTTGTGTCAGTTAGAAAAATGGGCAGAGAAATGGCAGATGAAGTTTAATGTGGAGAAATGCAAAGTAATGCATTTAGGCAGAAAGAATAAGGAACACGAGTATAGAATGTCAGGTGCAACTCTGGGTAAGAGCGAACAAGAAAAGGACCTGGGTGTACTGATAGATAGGACCCTGAAACCGTCAGCACAATGTGCGGCGACGGCGAAGAAAGCAAATAGAATGTTGGGCATGATAAAGAAGGGAATCACGAGTAGTTCGGAGAGGGTCATAATGCTGCTTTATAGAGCAATGGTCAGACCCCACTTGGAATACTGCATCCAACATTGGTCCCCCAACCTAAAGAAGGATATAAAATTGCTGAAGAGGGTGCAGAGATGAGCAACGAAGCTAGTAAAAGGTATGGAGAAACTGGAATACGAGGTTTGACTTAAGAGACTGGGATTGTTCTCCCTTGAGAAAAGGAGACTGCGAGGGGATATGATCGAGACCTTCAAAATACTGAAAGGAATCGACAAAATAGAGCAGAGAAAATTATTTACATTGTCCAATTTGACATGGACAAGAGGACATGGAATGAAGCTAAGGGGGGACAAGCTCAGGACAAATATCAGGAAGTTCTGCTTCACGCAGAGAGTGGTTGACACCTTGAATGCTCTCCCAGAGGAGGTTATTGCGGAATCGACCGTCCTAGGATTTAAAAGCAAACTAGATGCACATCTCTTTACGAGAGGCATAGAGGGATATGGGTAACTAAAAATTATGCCAGGTGTACATCTGGCAGGGCTTCCGCGTGTGCAGATTGCCGGACTTGATGGACCGAAGGTCTGTTCCAGAGATGGTGCTTCTTATGTTCTTATGAATACAACCTGTTGTATTAAAAAAGACATTAAAAATGTAAAATTGATAGGATAAGATTAATTATGTTTATAAAATAAAGATAAAAGCACAGATTAAGAGATGAATTTATCAAATAATATTGTCTTGATTTCTTTTCTAAAAGCGCCATAGGACAACATAGCTCCGCTGATATAGTTACCCAACCAGGACTGTTGTTTGCTTGCTTGAAGCATCCTATTTAATAAGACCTGAGTTTACAGCCTAAAATCTTCGGGTAAGCAAATAGGTTGCAGTTCCTGGTTATCCGCACAGGGTTATATAACACCAAATGAGATAGCAAGTATGTAGGTGCCAATCCCCAAACTGACTTGAAACAGAGGCATGAGAATTTAAACATTACTTGTGCCTCCACTGGCAACCAGTGCAGTGATCGGTAATAAGGACTGATATGATCACTTTCCTTTAGTCCTAATATCAGACGAACAGCCGTATTGTTGATCAGGTGGATGCAGTACTTAAGATAACTGACAGTTTCACCTTAGAATTTGATGAATATACCAACCAAGAAGAGAATGATGTGGGAAAAAAGGGACATAAGAGAGGCATATGATCTGTGATGATTTAGGTGTAGAACAAAGAGCAGACCAAATGAGCATATGGAGCAAAAAGTAATTTAATGTCGCATGTGCCTGACATGGCCACGTTTCGCCCGAGGGCTGCGTCAGAGGAAAAACAGACAGCAAGCTTCTTTCTAGCATAACAGTTTACCAAACAATCCAGAGTATAAAAACATACACTTCTACTTGTCACTGGCACAAAAATTCAGCAGCAGTAGTAACTGTTGCAATACTCTTTCAACCACTAGAATTTTTTTTTTTTTTTTTTTTTTTTGCATAAGATGTCTTTTTATCATTGTATCATTGTTGAATGTGAAACATACACGTTATAGCTATAATACCAAGAAATCGCTCCATTAAGTAAACATAACAGCACATTTTAAGAAAAACGAAGCTTTATGTAATCTGTGGCTTTGAGCGACCCTAGAATGGGCTTTAAAAAAAAAAAATGTTTAAAATTATTTTCTGATCAATTTCATGGGAAATTCATGGGAAAAACTCAATTTCGCACAATTTTTCCAAAGCTAGGTTCTTCTGGACAACCCTAATGCTCCAGCCATGCTCTGCCCAATCCCCATCCATGCGAACACCTACCGAGAAAGTACATGGCATCAAAACATGGTGTATGCATTTCTGCCAGCTGGGAATTTGTAAGAGGCGATTTACACACATTCCTGCTGTCTAAAGCTGAGAGGTTCCTTATACAATGTTTGTGGACTAGGGCACCCCCAATTGTTTTGAAAAGCAGACATCTAATAATAATAATAATAATAATAATAACTTTATTTTTATATACCGCCATACCACAAACTAGAAGCAGGGGCCCAGGATGTTCTTTCTGCAACTGTAAAAGACAGGACATTTTGGCAGCCGGTCATATCTTGGTGTTTTTCTTCCGTTCGTGGGAGTTGAGAAATCTGGTCCCCAGTCCTCCTCTTCAGGCTTGCAAATGCTAACACTTTACGTTCAGTGATGATGCTGCATGTTTTCCACTTGCTAAAATTCAGCTTCAGTAACATGACATTTTAACTTCAGAACAAAACTGTGCGTGGATGGATGGAAGGAAAGATGAGTCAGACAAAAACATCCTTGACCTCAGGCAATACCTGTTTGAACAAAATGTGCCTACAACAATAGACTGGCAAAAGGCTGGCATGACTTTTTTCAGGGTTAGCATCACCGCTAAATGGTGCAAAGGGGAAACGAAGGCTGTTTAATATTCAAATCATCTAATTATGTTAAAGTAGTTGATCATCTGCATACACATAGAGGCGTTAAATGAGCATAGAAGATGGAAATTTTTGTGCAGAACAGACATGTTATTAATAAATTGCCCTTGGCCTCTATCCAGAACTACAGCTCAGCTGCAGGATCCTGGGAAGCTGAAAGTTATTTAGTCTGCACTTTGTAGGAGTATTTTATATATGTATGTATAATGCATTGTGTATATACTGTATATGTACTATAACTGGGTCAATTTTCAGCACCAGCAATGATCTATTTTTAAACACCAGCTATAGCATAACACCCCACCCTCCCAAAAAATATATTCAGCATCGCTATATGGCTAGCGGGCAGTAGTAATTATACATTCAGGGACTGATTCTACTGTATATATAATGCCTTAATTATACATTAAGGGACTGATTTTATATGTAGGCACCAACTAGAACAGTACTTAGTGTGATTCTACAAGGTGCACCTTTTAAAGAGTCGTGCTAAGCACCCATGCACCTTTATAACTGTTAAGTGAACCCAGTCTGCTAAAACCAGGCCTAAATGCCTGTGCCTAGGTTGTGCAAAAATTGGGCATATTCTATAACAGTGTGCCAAACCTTTAGGAATGCCCACAATCCACCCATGTTTCTCCCCTTTTCGAATGTATGCACTGCAACCAGTGCATACTTTTTATAGAATTGTTCTTTCCAAGTTGTGAACGTAACTTTTAATCAGTGTGAAATAGCATCAATTATGAGGTATTACATGTCAATTAGACCAATTAACCAATTTAGGTTGTATGCATAAATCAGCTGTGTGTACTCATTTGTGTTCACAACTTAAGGAGCCATATACAGAATTTGGGGGTAAGGGGATTTATGTATAAGTGCTAATATATATGCATGCCCCACATCTTTTCCAAGACGTCCAGACTCAGAGTTAGACTTCCTATTGAAATGCCCCTCTATGGATTTTGTGACGAAGGGCTAGATTCACTAAGCCCACTGATCAATTTCCAATCAACTTCCAACCCCTTTATGACCCGATTTCCCTCTGACCCAATTCACTAACCTCTGTCCCAATCATCCTCCGATCTGCACATGTAAATGAGGGGGAACGGCATTCAGATGCAGGCGGGAAGCGATTCACTAAAATAAAAAAGCAACACCGACTGGGCTGGCCAATCCAAAAATAAGCGACCGCTGAGGACCAGTTGCTGAGGTCCTTTCCGACTGCCCTGCCTTCCGCCGCCCTGCTCTTTGCCCTGCTTCTCTGCTCTCAGCCCCTGTTCTTCTCCTGCCTGCCCCAAATCTCTTTTGCCCTTCCCCGCACTACGAGCCTGTGATTGGAGCATCGAGATTAAGCAGTATATTTGGAATTGGATGTTAAAATGTATGGCGTCAGCATCTATGAGACAAACATGGTTATTTTTATTGCCAAGAATTTTTTGGACCCCAGTTCGGTTGCAAAAATTAGATAGTTCTAGATCAAATAGATGCTGGCACTGTCATACTGACATAGGGACTTTAGATCATCTGTTATTTTTTTGTCCACTGATATTTGGTTTTTGAAAGTCAATTTGGGGACAAATAAATATAGTCTTAGAATCAGATATTCTATTAACATATGAAGCAATAATCTGTGGTACTATTTTACATGTTAAACCTCCCCTTGATAAATTTAAAAGCCGTCTTTTCTTGATTTTAACTGGAATTGCGGTTCAAATGATCACAACAAACTGGAAAAATCATGACAGGTTAAATTATACATTTTGGTGGACAAATGTATGTAATACATATAAATATGAGAGAATGAACGCAGAATGTTTAGGGTTTAGGGTTTTATTTAACAAAATATGGAGTCCATTGGCTTTATTTGCTGTTTCACATTAAAAGATAATATAATAAAAATCAATAAAGAATAAAAAATAAAAAAAATATAATATCTTCTGGGTTTTTTTTTATTACACATCTGGGATGGGATGGGGGGTAGGGTAAGGAAAAATAATGAAAATATAGATATTAATTCTTCATATTAAAGATGTTTAATATTGTCAATATTAATAATTGATGGAAAGGAGTTGGGTATAGCTATGATTCTATAATATTATTGTTTGAGATAGTGTATTCTTTGTTATATTTTGTTATTTTCAATCTAAATGTATTGTAACTAAATAAAATAATAAAAATGTTTGTCTACCATGAGCCCCAGCGCTGACTTGAGATGCCGGTTATGACGGTTTTGCCTTACTGGGGGGGGGGGGTTGACTCGTGCTGCCTGCCCTTCTCCGCACCAGGCCTGCTCTTAAGCATGCGCAACCGCTAGAGAGTGATCCCAACAGATTGGATCCAATCTGTGCCCTTTGGGAATCTAGCCCTAAGAAGCCTAAGGAGAGTCACACACATAACTGCAAATTAGCGCCAGTTACATAACACCGATTATAGCCAATAATGAGTGGTTAATGCCAATTAGCAACTGACTTAAATATTACTAGTTCTTCAAATAATATAGGATCTCATAGAAAGTCAACTCCCAAGGACCTCGGCGATACCACTCAGGGTTCCATTACTTTCATAGCCCTAGAGCTTTAAGTATCCAACTCGGCACTGGCCCATGAGTTTAAGAAAATGAGTTCAAGAAAAGTAATGGGCCAGTGACGAGTGAATACTTAAAGCTCTAGGGCTATAAAAGTAAGTGAACCCTCAGTGGTATCGCCGAGGTCCTTGGAAGTTGACTTTCTATGAGATCCTATATTATTTGAGTAACTATTTATATTAAATAATAATAATAATAACAATTTATATACCGCAGGACCTTGAAGTTCTATGCAGTTTACAATGATTAGAAATGTTACAGATTGAATGGAATAAACAAAATACAGACTTAGTGATTGATAGATCTAGGGATCTCTTGTTGAGGACTAAGATTGTATAGGTTGGTTTCCTAAGTATTTCAGGAACAGATGTGTTTTTAGGTGTTTCCTGAATTCCCTATAGGTAGTAGGCACGAGTAATTGTTCTAGGTCTTTTCCCCATAGTGCTGCTTGATGTGAGAAAAGATATTGGTGATGACTTTTAAATTTACAACCTCTAACCGGTGGAGAAACAAAGTTCGGGTGTGAGCTTCGCTTGTGTCTGTTGGTTGTGAAAGAGAAAAGGTCTGTTATATATTTATATATTAAATGTATGAGCTCTAATAAATAGCTTTATTGGTAGTTGAGCTTTAAATATTACTGCCACTATTCTATAACCCACGTGAGCAACTATGCACGCTAATCATCAAACTGTGTGTGCAAGTTTATAGAATTAGGAGGGGGGGGTATGTGTGCTTTCTTTTTCAATGCATCAAATTGTGCCATGAATACAATTCCATTTTTAGGTTTATACACTTTTTGCATTGTATCGACTGAAAAGGAAAAATCCTCTCTATTTTTAACTATTTACTAATCCACGTTGTCTCATTCAATGTATTAATCAGCATGATCTTATCCCCATGCCTATTTATACCTTGAAAATTTATAACAAGAGTAGTAAAATAGGACCTCCATTTGCTAATCCCATGTTAGCTGTTTCCTATTAATCCATACTTAGCCATCTGTTCAGTTATGCCATGAGCAATTTTCAACAGACCCACCTGGTTGCAAAGCATGCATACATTTTTTAAACAAACGGCTTAATTTTCTTAAAACTGCTGAGGTAGTTTCATATTAGAGCATGGATTTTCAACCCAGCCAGTCAGGCTTTCATGATATCCACACTGAATATGCATGAGGTAAATTTGCATGCATTGCCTCTGTTGCATGCAAATGTATCTCATGCATAATCATTGTGGGTATCTTGAAAACCTGACTGACTGGGTATGTTCCAAGGTAAGGTTGAGAAGCACTGTATTACAGAATGTTTTAAGACAGTGGTTCTTAAACATGTCCTGGGGGATGACGCAGCACACAGAGCAGGTTTGGATTAATTTTCTAAGTGGGCGTCCCCTCCTGAGGAAGCCAGGACCAGTGGGTCTCAAGTCTTTGAGTCTCTGTGGTGTATTTTAAATTGGATGTTAGTGTCCAGGTGGCAAGGTAAGCTGTAAAGCACTGGTATATTAGATAGATTGTAAGCCCACCGGTACAGATAGTGAAAATACTTGAGTACCTGATTGTAAAATCACTTAGATAACTTTGATATGCGGTATATAAACACCTAATAAATTGGATTTATATATATATATCAGGTAGTGATAATAACATTGAAATAGTGTGACATGGAATGGGCGGTTGGGACATTGATGTGGCAGTGATGGTCCCATGGTGACCCTTGCCTATCCTGTGGTATGTTGGTTGTGGGTCTGTCACAAAATACTTCATACTGGCTGAATATTTATTGTGTGTCATTCAACAATGCAACAACATCAGAATGCTAGATCCTTCATTAGCTAGCAGACTACTATGTACTGTATATCATCTTATGACTATACATAGGATCCTCAGATTGCCACAAGAGTAATGTAACTCTTAAGTGGCTGAAATCTTCATCGATGCTGGTGACTTTATTATTTTTTATGGCATTTTTATAATTTCTTATAACCAAAATGTGAAATCTTTCAAACTTATCTTTGTTGTTAATGCATCTCCCCTCACCAACGTGTTTCATTTACTTCTTCAGGGTCGGGGAAGATACTGGAGCTGTACCAAAGTGACATAAATCACAAACTATTCATAAATATTAGTTTTAAAATTAAATTCATCCACTCTTACCATAGTAAATAGCACATCTGCTTTGCCTTTCAAGCTTACTGCCATTACATTAAAATTTTTGGTTTGTATACCGCATCATCTCCACATTCGTAGAGCTCTGCACGGTTTACAGGAGATGGGATAGAAAGGAACTAACAATGAAAGGTTAGAGGTCCAAGTATGAAGGTTTTTAGAGGGCATAGAGTGCCAGAGATGGAATAGATATCAGATTTTTGAGAATAGCCAGGTCTTCAGATGTTTGCGGAAAAGTTGGAGAGAGCTCAGGATCCGAAGAGGGGAGGAAAGTTGTTCCAGAGTTTGGTGATTCCAGAGTTTGGGAGGGAGGTCCCTAGTTTTCCTATATGGGAAATGCCTCTTAATGAGGGGAAGGATAGTTTAAATTTGTGGGTGGATCTGGTGGTATTAGGGTTAGAGGAGTTCCAAGAAAGAGGGATACAGGGAGGGAGGATGCCGTGTAGGATTTTGAAAGCTAGGCAGGCGCATTTAAAGTGGACCCTGGTGATTATTGGAAGCCAGTGAAGCTTGGACAGAAGCGGAGAGACGTGGTCAAATTTATTTTTTACGAAGATGAGCTTGGCCGCAGCATTCTGTATCCGCTGGAGTCTAAGGAGGTTTTTCTTAGTTAGGCTTAAGTAGATAGAGTTGCAATAGTCCAATCTGGAAAGTATGATGGATTGGACAAGGACGGTAAAGTGATTTTGATGAAAGCAGGATCTGACTTTCCTCAGCATGTGAAGGCTGAAAAAGCATTTTTTTTTACCAAGGAATTGAGGTGGTCGTTGAAGGACAATGTAGAATCAATAATGATGCCCAGAACATTGCTTGAGAACTCAAGCTGCAGAGTGGAGCCAGAGGACAGTGAGATGGAGGAGGGTAGTTGGTCTAGTTTTGGACCGAGCCAAAGGAGTCTTGTTTTGGACTCGTTCAGTTTCATTTGAACAGTATGGGCCCAGGATTGGAGGTTCATTATGCAGGAGGCTATGTTCTCGGAAAGGTTGGTGAGATTCGAGTCAGTCTCGAGGAGGACGAGGATGTCGTCGGCATAAGTGTAAATTGTTTCAAGGGGGGATAGATGGAGGAGTTTTAGGGAAGACATATAAATGTTAAAAAGGATGGGAGATAGAGGTGAGCCTTGCGGGACTCCACATATCGGTTTCCAGGGGGAGGATGAGGTGCTATTCATGTTGACAGCGTAAGAATGAGAGCGTAGGAATTTTGAGAATCAGTCTAGGACTGTGGAGTTGATGCCAATCTCAGAGAGTTGGTAAACGAGAATGTCATGATGGACAACGTCGAAAGCGGCGGAAAGGTCGAATTGTAGGAGGACGGCAAACTTATTTCGAGAATGAAGTTGTTGAACCTTTGAGATCAAAGAGGTCAATAGGGATTCGGTGCTGAAGTTGGGATGAAAGCCATATTGGTAAGGAAGGAGAATAGAGAATCTCTCTAAGTATGATGAGAGTTGGGTAGATATGATGGACTCTAGCATCTTGGTTAGGAGAGGGATATTTGCTATTGGGCGATAGCTGGATGGTGTGGAAGGGTCTAGGTCAGATTTTTTCAGTAGTGGGGTCAAGGCAATATGACCCATTTCTGGGGAAAAAAGTCCCGAGTGTAGGGCGGAGTTTATGAGTTTGGTAATAGAAGAGATGGCCTGTGCGGGAATTTTCTCATATAGGTAGGAGGGGAATGGTCCAAGGAACAGTTGCAGGATTTCAATTTGAGGCAGAGTTTGGAAACCAGGGATTCAGATACAAGCTCAAAAGTAGTCCAGGATTTGTCGACTGGGATAGGGTTGGAGACCGTTTGGGTAGAATTGGTGTCGGTGGGTACCAGGGCGTTGTAGGAGACTGAAGGAGGGAAGGAGCATCTCAAGGTAGAGTCCTTTTCATTGAAGAATTTTGCCAGAGCATCGGCTGAGGGAGAGGAGGGGAGCGAGGTGGGGTCTTTTTTGGAGGTTAAGGAGCACCAGATATTGAATAGAGTACTACTCTGGTTGTTGGATCTGGAGATTTTGTCACCGTAGAAGTTCTTTCTTGCTTTTTATAGCGCTGTATTGTACAACTTAATATTGACTCTCCAGGACTGTCTATCTATGGGGGATTTAGATTTTTTTCCATATGCACTCCAGGGCTCGACATTTCTGCTTTAGTTCCCTGTGATATGGGAGGTACCAAGGGGCCTTGCGGGGGTAGGAGATGGATTTAGTGGAGAGAGGAGCGAGGGAGTGGTAGGTGGACTCGGAGAGAGCAACCCAGTTTTGCCAATTAGCTTCTGAGTCTGCAGGCTTAGGAGCGGTGGAGAATAGGTTGAGAAATTTAGACCAGAACAGATCACTCGTAATTTTTTTGTGGAAGGTAATGGAATTGGAAATGTGGGGTGGAGCCCCAAGATGCGACATGAAGATGGGGAGACAGAAAGCTCCTAAGAAGTGGTCGGACCAGGGGACATGATCCCAGCAGATGTCATCAGCTGAAGTTTTGTAGGCGGTAAGATCGAGGAAACTAATGAGGTCTAGTGTGTGCCCCTTTTCATGGGTTGGGGATGGAGCAGGGGGGGGGAAGCCAAGGGAGGTGAGGAAGCTAATAAATTCAACCGTATCCTTGCTGGTGACATCATCTAGGTGGAGATTGATGTCCCCAATGATCAGTAGTCTTTGAAATTTGAGGAAAGCATTTGTTATGGTCTCGAGGACGAGATCAGAGGATTTGTTCCAAGGGGTAGGTGGGCGATATAGAAGCAGGATGCCCAGTGGGTGAGGGTGGAGTTCATCGTTGACAGAGGCTAGCATATATTCTAATGAGGTGTGGCTGCCCTTTTTGAGGAGCTGGACGTCGAAGAATGATTTGTAGAGAAATGCTAGGCTGCCTCCTTTACGGTTAGTTCTGGGTGAGAAGAGGCCTTGGTAGCCGTGGGAGCAGAGTTTGTTTTGTGTAAAAAGGTCATCTTTTGTAATCCATGATTCCGTGATGCATAGGAATCCGGGGTCAGAATCCTCGAGTAGATCCTTCAGAATTTGAATTTTGTTGCAAGCGGATCTGACGTTGCAATAAAGTGTTGGGACTGGGGTGAGAGAATCAGAGGCGGGGTTGGGGAGATTGGCAGGGAAAACAGACTTTAAAGAGTCGTGGTTGATTCTTCGAGGAGTTTTTTTGGAGGGGTGAGATCTGGTGTGAATCAGAGTGGGGATTTTGAGGCCAGGGCAAATATTATTGAGATTTGCGGAATCAAGAAGGTTGGGAGAGGGAGGTAATAAGCAGAGAGTGGTGTTGAGAGAAGAGCAAAGTAGAAGGAGAAAGAGCCATGAGGGAGGCTTCATGGTGAGAAATGGGAGCCTTTGGGGTTGGGAGATATTTGTGTTTTTTGTTTTTTTTTCTTTTTTTTAATTATTATTATTATTATTATTTTTCTTTTTTTATTTTAGGGAGAGCTTAGACGGAGGGAGAACTAGGCAATTTGGCATCTAAACAGGAAAAGGCTTAGTGCAGGGCCCGATCCTTAGTGGTGGGTGCGCTTTAGTATATACACTGTTTTGTGGGGGGACCTGGCAATTAGGTTCAGATTCTGTTAACATTGGCTGGCACCTCAAGAAACGGCACGGGCCGCATATCAATCACATGTAGGTGCTGTTAAGAGAACTACTACTTATGTCTAACATAGGCCCAGTAATATAGGCCAGGACTTTTGCGGTCCTACATTACCGGTGTCTATGTTTAATGAGAATCGCATCTACAGAGGCACCTAGCAATGTCTAAGGTCATTTCGCCATAAACAATGACTACTTTGGCCTCAGGCACTGTTAGGTGCCTCTGGAGATATGATTACATCATCCTTTTTTATAAGGCACCTATATTTTTTCAAATGGCTTTTTAATTGGTTTTACATAATGCGGTCAATTACTGCGCTGATTAACACCAATTAAAACAATTCATTTAGGCAGCGGTAGGGCACTTTCTGCTGCACAGCTTACAGCGCCGTTTATAGAATATGGCCCTTAGTGCATGCTAATGTCCATTAGCACATGCTAAGTTTTAGTAAAAGGCTGCCGTAGACTTATGTAAGAAAATTAAAACTCTTTATGATTCAAACTTTATTGAACGCTTCTTAATTAAGATTTGTTTGTTCCCCTTTTCGTGTTTTAAGTCCTGTCTAAGTTTGATGTAGTTTTTATTTCAATTGTGCTTTATATTGAAAATGCTGGCATATATCTCTCACTATGTTATTCTTACCCTCATCTCTCCTACCATCTCCCTGCTGAGCAGTGATATTAGAGCAGATATTGGGAGAGAAATAGATCCTTCCCTTCCTTAAATAATTCATGTTAAAAGAATACAAGTAAAACGTCAAAAAAATACCTTGTATTATTGGGGGTTTTAAAAATTATTTGAATTTCAAAGCATCAGTTTAAAAATAAGAGCAATAACACAATAAGTTAACAGGGATCACCCTTTGTAAATAGGAAATAAATCAACTGGTAGTCCACAATACAAATTGGAGTTGAGGGAAAACCAAAAAGTATACAAAAACAGATAGATCCATAACAGTGACAGCCAGACTACATGCATGTTCCAATGGGAACCACCAATGAAGTAGACCCATGAGCCACTAGAAAATTTAACAGCTGTTTAGGCTCAAAGAAAACAAAATTTAGCAGTATTATATTTAAGATGACATATAGCCTAGTCATGGTACATGGGATTGTCGTGCCACTGGGGCTTACGTGCATCTGTGAAGCTGAAAACTATGCTATTGGTAGTTTCATTACCAGCAGGGCCTCCCAAGGTGGACAGGTTCCAGTGGAGATGTCAGACTAACAATGCACCACCCATCTGGTCAGCAGCAGATGGGCAGTGTTGGAGGCGGAGGATCGCATTTGATGTGACAATGGCGACAACATCAAATTTATACTGCGCAGAAGAGAGGCCTGGCAATCCACTTCTGTATTCTGCCTAGAGAATGACACGGTGACAAAATTCATCACCGTTCCCGTCCCCATGAATAACCACGGTAAACCATCTTCATGTCATTCTTTAAGGAGAGAGGAAAGAATCAGAGTATAATTAGGCACAACCACTGGCCCACAGCTGTTCTTTGAAGAATGCTGGTGTAGAAGGACCGAGGTTGAAATAGACACTAGAAAATGACATGGGATTATTTCCCGTGGTTATCCGCGGGGACGGGAACGGTGATGAATTTTGTCACCGTGTCATTCTCTAATTCTGCCACAAAAACTTGATGATGATCATCAAGTCGCTAGGACTCGAACACGAATCGATGGCACCTAAC
Organism: Geotrypetes seraphini; assembly: GCF_902459505.1. NCBI lineage: Eukaryota > Metazoa > Chordata > Amphibia > Gymnophiona > Dermophiidae > Geotrypetes > Geotrypetes seraphini. The sequence goes on along the minus strand of NC_047084.1, from coordinate 515,556,957 downwards.
AACAATAGGAAATTTCAACAAATAATGAAAATTAGAGCACTGGTTCACCTTATGGAGTTGCTTACACAACAGTGAGAGAATTGCCAAAAAGAAACCTTTTCTATGATCTCACAGCAAACATTATCTTGTAAAATATGGGTAAGAAAATGTTAAAAAGCCTTGGGCTGGTGAAATGAAACTTGGACTGTTTGACCCCCAACCACACAAGATAGACTTGAAGGAAAAAGGGGAAAGTATTTAAAGAAATAAACTTAAGCATGGGGCTGATAAGAACATAAGAATAGCCTTACTGGGTCAGAGCAATGGTCCATCAAGCCCAGTAGCTCATTTTCACGGTAGCCAATCCAGGTCCCTAGTACCTGGGAAAAATCCAAGGAGTAGCAGCAACATTCCATGCTACTGATCCAGGGCAAGTGGTGGCTTCTCCCATGTTTTCTCAATAACAGGCTATGGACTTTTCCTCCAGGAAATTGTCCAAACCTTTCTTAAAAGCAGCTACGCTATTCACTCTTACCTCAACCTCTGGCAATGCGTTCCAGAGCTTAACTATTCTCTGAGTGAAAAAAAAATTCCTCCTTTTGGTTTTAAAAGTATTTCCCTGTAACTTCATTGAGTGTACACTAGTCTTTGTAATTTTTGACAGAGTGAAAAATTGATCCACTTGTACCAATTCTACTCCACTCAGGATTTTGTAGACTTCAATCATATCTCCCCTCAGCCGTCTCTTTTCCATGCTGAAGAGCCCTAATCTTTTTAGCCTTTCCGCCTACGAGAGGAGTTCCATCCCCTTTATCATCTTGGTTGCTCTTCTTTGAATCTTTTCTAGCGCCACTATATCTTTTTTGAGTTAAGGAGATCAGAATTGAACGCAATACTCCAGATGAGGTTGCACCATGGAGCAATACAGGGGGCATTATAATATTCTTAGTCTTGTTAACCATTCCTTTTTAAATAATTCCTAACATCCTGTTTGCTTACTAAATGTTAAACATGGGGATGGATCTATTGTGCTTTGGGCTTAGGTAGTAGCCATTGGCACAAGCAACATTGTGTGAGTGGAAGGAAGAATGGTTTAATGAAATATCAATATATCCTTGAAGCAGTTTAGGAGTCAGAGAAACCAAAGCTGGAAAGAGGTTGAATATTTCAGCAAAACTAATCAGAAACACACTTCACAATCAACCATGAAATATGTTACTTATAGCAAAGAAATATGAAGGCTTTCAACTGCCCTTCACAGTCTCCAGATTAAATATCATTGGAAATCTGTGCAGTGTATCCATGGAGACCTAAGAAAGAGGGTGAAAAGTTTTCTAGTTAGAACTCTTGCCTTTTGGGCAGGAAAAATGAATGACTGGCTGGGCAATATTATTATGCATGTTCCATCTTTAGAAAATTAGTAAAAACGCAGTTGTTTGATCAATTTGTAACCTAATGATTCATTGTTTTCATTTTTTATCTTTTTATCTTGTATGTATTTCTGATGATTTGTATTGTATTTTTTTCACTGATTGTCCAGTACTTCTTATTGTAAACCACCTTGAACTATTATGGCTATGGCGGTATACAAGAATAAATTATTATTATTATTATTATTATTATTAATAAAAAAGACTTAGCTAACTACAGGAAATATTTTGAAACTTTTATTTTTGCCAAGGGAGATGTTGCAAAGCCCTGACTGAAAGGATGGCCAACTGTTGCATCTGTGTATTCACTGTTTTCATATGTTGGATCTATAAAACGCTGCACATAATTAGCAGTTATACATCAACGGGCAATTCTATTAACTGGGTGCCTTCAATTAGGTGCTCTATTCTATGACAGAACCTATGGCACCTACTATAGGGTCCTTTAACTAAAGCCATGGCAAAAATGACATTAGTGTGTCCTCTTTTGTGGGTCTTTCCTCTGCACTTAAGCCAGAAAATGGCACATTTTCCAAATTAATAGCCACACACTAATTTTGCTATTATTTTGCAGCCATTAAACCAGTAAGCAGAGCTGTAGATCACTGAATCGGTGGCATTTGAAAGTGAAACGATCGTTGGCCTGTTTTATTTGAACCTTTATTGGTGCATGTTAGCATTCTCTTAATATAAAAAGATTTTTCACCAGCTCTGTTCAATTCACAAAAGATTTTTATGCCAATGATGTGGAGGAGGTAGGGTCGGTTCAGTGGCCCACCATGACCTGAGGCTTTTTCTTTTGTGTGAGCAAATGTTTGGCATCTGAATTGTTTATCAGTGGAGAGTTTGTTATATTTTGCCATTAAAAAATTACCTCATGAGCCTTTCCACCACCTATATTCTAGGCAGTAAGGACCCCTATGCTGTCCTTTAATATGTGGCCATGTCTCTATCAAAGTGGCGGAACGGGTCAGGAACTGGTTGAGTGGAAGGCAACAGAGTAGTGGTCAATGGAGATCACTCTAAGGAAAGGGATGTTACCAGTGGTGTTCCTTAAGATCCAATTCATTGGCCTGTTTTTTTTAAACATTTTTGTAAGCAATATTGCTGAAAGACTGTCGGGTAAGATTGTTGGACATATTTATTTTTCTTTCACCCTCAATTTTTATTGTAGGTTTTTCTTAGTTGCAACAAATAAATACAAATATTTAAATGTGTGAACCTCTATGTTGGTGTGAATTGAAAGGGAAACCTATTGAAACATCTGACTGTGATTGTAACATCTCATTCATTTAGGGCTCCTTTTACTAAGGTGCGCTTTTAGCGTTTTTAGTGCACGCAGCCCCTATTATCAAAAACTCAATTGGCTGCCCCTGGAGGCGCGAATTCTGTTTAAGTTCTCTTGTCTGTGTTATAAATCAATATTTGGTCTGGCCTCCACTTACCTAGTTTCCCAATTTAATCTGGCAAGTTCTATTAGGCCCACACAAAGAATACATCTGTTCACCTATCCAACAATAAAGGCCTGCCACAACAAAAGATTCCTGGCCAGAACCCTCGCCTTCCAGGCAGGCAAACGGAACGATTGGCTGAGTAACATTATCACGCACTCCTCAACCTACCTTGATTTTAGAAAATTGGTAAAAACGAGTTTGTTCAATCGATTTGTAAACTAAGAATTTTATAGCACTGCAAATTCAACCATTAACCTTAAGAACTATATAGCTTTCTATTTCTTCCATTATATAAGATTGTATAGATGTCTTTGAATTGTTGACCTCTTCGCTGATTGTCCAGCGCTTTCTTGTTGTAAACCGCCTCGAGCTTTTCATGGCTTTGGCAGTATATAACAATAAAATTATTATTATTATTAAATTATTATTAGTACGTGTTAACCCCATGCTACGCTGCTAGAACTAATGCCAGCTCAATGCTGGCATTAGTGTCTAGAATGCGCGGCATTGTAGCACGTGCTATTCCACACGTTAATGCCCTAACTACCTAAGGAGCCCTAATTACCTAAGGAGCTCTTAATTGTAATAATTAAATTGTAATGTAATTACATCACACCACCACTAGGGGGTTTTACACCCTGAAAGGAACCAAGTTGTAACAGACAGTTGGATAAAGTTCCTTCCATCTGTGATATTACTTTCCATAACTCCATATTAAAAACCTCTTTAGAGAGGACAGGAGAACACAGCCAGCAAATGAAGCTGGTTTTAAGGATAGTTTATCAGGTGAAATTGTAATAGTACAGTTCTCATCCTCAGTGTCTGTAGCAGTACAGTTCTCATCCTCAGGGCCAAATCTCTTGGTGGGATAATTTCTGACATCCCAGATTGTAATACTTCTCTACTAGATACTACCACACCTAATAGGGAACTGGATACAAGTGGAGGAGAGTCTAAAGACAAGTTGGGTGGATTAGGTAGCAAGCAGTTATCAGGACTCAAAGAAGGAGCTTCTGATGTTACTGATGTTCTTACAAGCCTCTCTTGGGAAACAGTAAAGTTATCCATAGAACCCTGTATCCTAGGTATTACCAAGGACTTCAATCCTTTAAGTGCCCCCTTCCTCTTATCCATATTAGCTAGTATCTTAATCCTTTGTTTTGAAGTATTTTCTGATGGCTCTTAGCTATCTGTGGCTTTTTTATGGCTAGGTAGTTATCAATTTCTACTCCTAAGATTTAGGATTATAGTTCTAGTGGGAAATCTACTGTAATCATTGGAGTATAGTGGTTTTGGTCTTATTTAGTTTGAGACAGTGAGTTGAGGTTCAGTTTTCTATGATGTGGACACACTTTTTGACAGTGGTGAGGGTGTTGACTAATGCAATCATTGCAGGTAGCATGATTGTTACGTTTGCATAGGTGAAATGTTTTATTCATGCGAGATCTAGGTTGGATCCCAAGGATTGCATTAGAAGGTTGAACACTAATGATTAAAGTGGGGATCCTTGGGGGACCCCGCTGGAAGCGTGTCAGTTAATCCTCCAATGCCCACCACTTTGAATGTAAGCTATGAAATGCCAAGAACACAAAAAGGCAGTATACAAGTCCCCAATCCCTTACATTACTCCTGAGTCTATCATCTCTTAACTTCAGATGGGCAGACTAGATGGGTCATTTGGCCTTTATCTGCCATCATGTTTCTATGTTTCATCCTATGCCCTCTCCTTCCAGAATTTTCCCTAATTTGATAAAGACTCACCTCCTGTACATTAACACCATGGAGATATTAAACATCTCTATCATATTCCCTCTCTCCCATCTTTCTTCTAGAGCACAGGTGTCAAAGTCGGTCCTCGAGGGCCACAATCCAGTCGGGTTTTCAGGATTTCCCCAATGAATATGCATGAGATCTATTAGCATACAATGAAAGCAGTGCATGCAAATAGATCTCATTCATATTCATTGGGGAAATCCTGAAAACCCGACTGGATTGCGGCCCTCGAGGAGGAACTTTGACACCCCTGCAGTCTAGAGTATACATATTAAGTTTTCTAAGTCTGTCCCCATATGATTTATGATAAAGACCATTATCCAATTTTGTAGCAAGCCTCTGGACTGACTCCATTTTATTTTTTTATTTTTTTTAAGGTATGGGTTCCAAAATTGCACAAAGTATTTGCATTCGAGTTATTCTGTGATGTATCCATCATCATTTTGATAAATATGGAGATGGAAGCTACCGGCTGAAATTGGTCACATCAGAAGGGCTGAGTTTTGGGTTTTTGGGAATAGACATTAATACAATTCCTCCTCCTGCATTAAGGAAAAGGCTAGTTTTTAGTGATAGTTAAGTCATTGGGTTTATTTTTTCCTATGGTTGTTGGGGTAGCTGCTTTGATCAGGTAAGGTGGGTAGGTGTCGAGGCTGCCGTATGCTTTGGAGTATTTTAAGAGAAGCTGTTCTGTGTCTTTTGATTTAATTTCTTCAAAATCATTCTAAGATCTGTCTGCTGGTATTTCCTTAGGTGGTTTGTTGTGGTGGGTCCATCTGGACTGGTGGGGGGTAGCAGGTCTCATGTGGAATGAATGTTTGTTTTAAAATAGTTAGCTAGTTCTGAGACTGTTGGAATAGAGGGGTTGTCACCATTTGTGGTCTTGTTCATGTTGAAAATGAAAACCCCTTCAGCTCCCTCTGGGTTTCAGCACTACTCTGACCTAATGCAGCAGCAAATTAGCTGAGGTCAGAGTTAGAGAATGACACGGTGACAAAATTCATAGCCGTTCCCGTCCCCACAGATAACCGCGGGAAATAATCCCAAGTCATTTTCTAGTGTCTATTTCAACCTCGGTCCTTCTACACCAGCATTCTTCAAAGCAAAGCTTTCGGGTCAGTGGTTGTGCCCAATTATACTCAGATTCTTCCCTCTCTCCTTAAAGAATGACATGAAGATGGTTTTTCCGCGATTATCCGGATCGGAGATGAATTTTGTTACCATGTCATTCTCTAGTCAGATTATACTTCCTCCTGAACACACTGCAATAGCAAAAATACATGCAAAAGTCTCTGGATGGTGTGAGCCACAATGTATACCTGGCAAAGGAAAATGTTTTTACAATTTAAAATACATATTTCTCATACATTCACTTCAGAAAGAAACTCAGTTCAAAGTGTTTTCCATAAATGTAAAGTGCATTCAACGTATTAAAATTTCATGAAAAAAATAAAAAATGTGTTCCATTAAAGTGCAACATTTGTTATTCTAATTAAAATTCAATTAAAATCACTTACAGTTTGTTAACTGTTGTTGATTAAAGTGCTAAATTAATTGGTTCCTTGTATCTTTCAGATCTTCATTTAGAAGGAACTTTTCAGGTAAATATTTGTTTTAATGTACTTTCCATTCTGTAAATAACTAATTTCCATATGCCAGATTAATTTGTGTAAAATTGTCTTTTCCCAAAGGCGGCCCTGTTTACAGGTAAGTATCCCCTTCTTTTCCTTTACTTTTGTGTTTTCCCGCCTCTTTATTTAGTGTATCTTTCTTTGAACTTTTGACTTGTTTAACTTAATGTTAATGTCTGTTTTCTTTTTTCTTGCAGGAACCTATCAAAGGCTCTTCAGACCAGGTAAGTTACTTTAATTTATTTAAAAAATGTTAGCTGTGTCCACACACACAAAACTTTTAAAAACCTATTTCTTCAGGCCTTCAGTCGCTTGCTTGCTTAGGGGACCAGGATGGACTGCTGCCCAAGGATGCCACTGGTGGAATTGCTCATTGAAATGGACTTCAGGATCTGGAACACCTACTACACTACCTTAACATAAATCAAAAGGAAGCAAGACCCTGACTCCCTTAGTGTGTACTTTATCAGTGTCTTCTTAGGTGGGTAGGCCATGTATTACCCACCTAAAAATAAAGTAAGACAGATTCCCTGTTCTAAACTTTCCATTCTGTGTAATCAGAAGAACCACTACTCACAATATTTCCAGTCTAATACACCAGTCAGCATCCCCTAGCCTTTCAGCCTATTGGAATATATTAAATTGAGTGAGATTCAATTTTTTTATGTCACTAGTACATCTTTGGAACACTGTCGCTCAGATATGTAAAGCCACTGCAGCCCAAGACATCCTTACAGCAATGCTCCTCAGGATTCTGTGACAGCTCTAACTTTAAAGCCTTTCTTCCAAGAGATTAATTCAAAGAGATTACACTAGAAATAAGTCTATAAAAGAAGATTTTAATTTAATAGCTCCCTTTATAACATTTCCAGAAGTGTTTCAGCTTCTTCCTAAATCCCAGCCTGAAAAGTGCTCAGTCTGAAAATATATCTCTCCCCTATCCTGTAACAAAAATAATACCAGACAAAAAAATTAATTAATGCTCTTCAGGAACTGTCTTTAAATTATTCCTTTTTAATTCAGAACCAGTTTGATAATTGGAAAGTTCCTCCCTCACAGAAAAACATAAAATCCTTTATAACCATTCTCTTTCAACATAAGCTTCTCCAAAAAGTCAAACTTCTAAAATTATTTAGCTGAAATAAATTTTTCCAGAGCAGCCTCTGAGTATCTCTAGGCTTCAGAACCATTCAAGAACAAAATTAAACACCAGCAAATTCAGTAAAAACCACTTAGTAGCTTTATCAATCAGTCCAAATCAACCTCTTACTTCTTTAAAATTTAAAATAACTATCTCCAAATCAAAAGACATGAAGATATTACTCACAACTGCAATATTACCAACATCATTCACTTTCTTCTGAAGCCAAAACCCAACTGAGAAAAAAAAAAAGTTAGAATACACACTCATATATTATTCTTTAGGGGCCCTGCATGCATACCACATTCACACAACTCTTTAGTAGCTTATCCCCACATCCCAGCTGTATGTCCCATTTTGACCTACTTGCCCTTGAACAGTATTGTTCAAAGGACTTTCTGTAAAAATTCAGGCACAGAAGGCACGAGCAGAGCTAGGATCTGTTGGCTGCCTCCCCCCCCCCCCCTTTCTCATTGCTGGGGCTCTTGTCCAATGAGAGACTGGGATATTCGTGCCTCTCTCTGCCTGCTCTTCCCCTTTATGCATGTGCATGCTAACTGAGCACGTAAATTGATTCTTTATTTAGGCCTCTGCGGCCTTTAAAACAAACATTGTGGACCCTGTAGGTTCTCAATGTGGCACTGCTGTCTGGGGAAAATGCTTGAGACCCCCCTCCAAGACCAATTGGAGCAAACCCCCCTCTCACGCTTCCTAGTGCACTCCCGCACCTGTCTTTCCCCCCAGACCCTCAACAGCCTACCTTTTTCTAATTGGAACCTATCCTCTACCAGACCAAGTCCCCAACATATCTTCACTGCTACTGGCGGCTTCCCAGGTACCCCCGTCAAGCCTCCTATCTGCTCTTCCCTGCCTCGGACAGCAGATTGGTGCACTCCTGTGCACACCCATTACTGATGCGCATTATTGGCACACTGGCCAGGCCTACTTTTTTTTGTGAATGCACTGCGAATGGGGCCTAAGATTCTGGTTGGTCCAGGTGCCTATGGCCCCTCCTACAGAAGGGGCCTTAAGCACCTGGGCCAATTAGTGCCTAAGGCCCCTACTCAGTGCATCCCATGATGCACCGGGAAGGGGCCAACTGGTTGGAAGCAGGAAGGATGAAATGCAGGCCAACTGGTTGGAAGCAAGAAGAATGCTCCGGCCGGCCAACGTTTTAAAGTAGGGGGCTTCTCGGAGGGCTGGGAGGTCCTGGTGGATAGAGAGGGGTCCAGTGGGGAGATATTCAGTACAGAAATAAGACAGATAGAAGACTGACTCATTTGAGTTTTGGTGCTGGAAAAGGGTTTTATGTGCGCCATGGACAGTTAGAAGAACTAACAAATCGATTTTGGAAAAGATCAAACCAGTTATGCCACTAGAAGCCCAAATGAAGTTATGACTGTCTTATTTGGTAACACCATCAGAAGAGAAAAATCATTGGGGAAGGACATCATGCATGTATGACCAAGGCCAGGTGTTCTGGTAGACATGAATGTTGTGTCATGGCCCTAAGTAGAAAGATATTTGTTGGCAGTTTTTTTTTCCACGTTTTGGAAGGCCCTGAGCTCAGGGCTGCATCTGGAAGACCTCTGTGCATGCGTGGCTATTGACATGATGACATCAAACACATGCGCACATGAAAATGATGTCATTGTGTCGACATGTATGCATGTGCAGAGGCCCTATAGACACGGCCTGGAGCTTGGGGAAGGAGACATGAGGTGCGTGTGGGAGCGTGGCTGGGGGCTGAATGGGGCAGGGCTGAACAGGGTGGGGAAATGTGTTCTCTTTTTTTTAAAAAAAGAGAAAATCTGGTAACCCTATTCCTACAGGCTCTTTCCTTCCTTCTGGTCTCTAAGGAAACCAACCCCTCCTATACCATGAACCTCTTTACTCTGCTGCCTTGTTCTTTTAACAGAGTGTGTTCTCTAACCCAGTGGTGTACCTAGCATATGTGACACCAGGAGCCCATCATTTTTTGACACCCCCCCCATCTATATCAAAAATATGATTTTTAGTAACAATCCACATATCACACAAGAGTGTACCTAGGAAAAGGCAGCATCTTAAACACTGCAGTGAGCACTAGAACACCAACACATACATTGTAAAACTAAACAAGCAAGATCCCGCACAGTCAATTGATCCTGCAGTCAATGCCAACTGAAAACACTTTTCATACACACAGAACAGAGATACACCCTCACCCAGTATGGAATAATCACAAACTAAAAATAGAAATATGTAGACAAAAGTTAAACTGAACTGCCAAGAAACCAGACTCTGCATACCACAACACCACAAAAACAGTGACACATGTCCCCTAATATTGTGCAAAATATAAAGGCAGTAGATGTAAATTTGAAAAAACTGATATATAACAATCATCACTTTACAAATTAACAAATAAAAATAAAACAAATAATGAGAAATAAGAAAATACCATTTTATTGGACTAATCCATTTTTCAATTAGCTTTCAGAGGCCAAATCTTTCTTCAGAACAGTACAGTATACTACTGTTATGGTATCCTGGCCTGAGGAAAGGGGTTTAGTCCAAAAAATTGCCTTATTTCCATTTCCTATTTATAAACTTATAGCAATTCAGTTACAATACTACTTGATTCTAAGTAAAGCAACAAAACAATCTTTCTATCTTTTGTCGTTTCTGCTTTAATCATCTTTGATTTCTTCTTTCTATACAGCATTTGTCCTCTCTCCCTTCCATGCAACATCTGCCCTCTCTCTCTACCACTTCCATCTACTGCCTACACTCTGTCTGCCCCTTCCATCTACTGTCCACCCTCTCTCTCTTCCATATGGCATCTTCCCTCTTTCTATGTCCCTTCAATAAACTGTATATCTGGGGTCCCTTCTCTCCTTTGCACATGATTCATTTCAGCTTCACCCCTCTCCATTTTTCTGTCTCCACTCCACCCCCTCCCCTATGATTTGGCATCTCTTCCTCCCCCTCCATGGTCTGGTATCTCATTTCCTTTTTTCCTTTCCTTCCCTCCTATGGACTTGTCATCTCTGGTTCCTCTCCCTTCTCCCTCCTTCCCTCTCTACTCCCCAATTGGGTGCTGCTGCATCAGCATGTCTCCCCCATTCCCTATGCAGCATTTCTACCCTTTGCAGCATTTCTCCCCCCCTTGCCTGTGTAGTATTTCTACCCTACCCCTTCCCTGTGCAGCATTTCTACCCTCCCTCCTTCCCTGCCCAGCATGTCTACCCTCCCCCCTTCTCTGCCCAGCATGTCTGGCCGGCTCCCCTGCTGAAAGCGTCTGAAGCCTTCTCTCTGATGTTGAACTTCATCTGCCATCTCGTCGCCCATTCCCCTAGTTTGTTCAAGACCCTTTGCAATTCTTCACAGTCCTCTTTAGTCCGAGCTCCACTAAATAGTTTGGTATCGTCCGCAAATTTTATTATCTCACACTTTGTCCCTGTTTCTAGATCATTTATGAATATATTAAATAGCAGTGGCCTGAGCACCGAGCCCTGTGGGACCACCACTCATGACCCTCCTCCAGTCTGAGTAGTGGCCCTTTACTCCTACCCTCTGTTTCCTGCCCGCCAACCAGTTTCTGATCCATCTATGTACGTCTCCTTCCACCCCATGGTTCTTCAGTTTCCGAAGTAGCCGTTCATGGGATAACTTGTCAAAGGCTTTTTGGAAATCTAGATATATGATGTCTATGGGGTTTCCTCTGTCCATCCGTTTGTTAATTCCTTAATTGATTTTAAATATTACTTGTGTCACATTGTACATATTAAATAACCCCCATTAAGAAATTAAGATAAATTCCTGCAAAGCACACAGAAAAAAAATTAATGACATATTCCCTTATAATTATAATTCCTGGAAGTGATACATGGAATAAATTCAAAACCTCCAAAAAACATATCGTAACATAGCCTGAACATGAATATATGATCCAAGCAAGGACAATTAAATTAAAAAATTACTTATGAATAATTCAAATTCATTCCATATAAAACTTCACCTAATATTTAATGAATTCTTTAGATTATAGTTAATACAAACGATTCCACAGTACTCTTGTAAGTACAATTAGCTGTTCTCCTATACTACCCCCGTAAATTCCAGTTAACTCTTTTATAACTATACCGTTCCCCAATAACTAGAGCCCATCTGAATCATTTAACCAAAGTTATCCAATTCATCCTTTATATATACAGATGTGATTAATAAAAATTTAATTCCAATTCAATGGACAAAAAAACAAACAAACAAAAAACCTCAATGTAAACGTGTCAAAAAAATACACAAAACTAAATGGAAAACATAAGAGAATAATAACTCATTAAGAAGCAACTGAAAGTAAATATAACTCATAATATACAACACATAAAACATCAACTTAAATAACCATCAAAGTTCCTTAGTATTGTGGTGAAGAATAATATATCACTACAACCCAGAAGAGGAAATCTGTATTCATCGCCCTCTTCCAAAGCACATCTTCTCTTTAATTATTGATGGCATGCCACTCTCATCCAATGGAGACAACTCCAGATTCTAGTCTTGTCTCCAAGTTCCACAGTATTAATCAATCTTCTACTCCATTTACCCCAGCAATAAGAATCTTCAGATTTCTGTTTTATATCCAATGTACTGAAACACAGGCAATGATGAAGAGCGCCAACAACTATGGAGCCACTGCAGACATTTCCTCCTCCTACATTCCACAAAGTCTTGGTCATTTTACCCCGCTGATGTACTTGCTGTACTACTCCCTGACCATTCAGATTCTCTGCTTTGCCACCAATGAATGTCAATCTCTGCCGAACTACGCTATGACCTGAGAAAAGCAGAGCAGGGATGGGGAATAATAGATGTATTGGCTCGGGAACAACACAGTGCAACTTTCTCAGCCAAATGGAGCTCAAGCCGCCAGGCTCATCTTCCATTTCCTGCCTGCCCTGCCGTGCACACATAGCCGACAGGAAGTCTTCCCCGATGTCAGTGCTGACGTCGAGGAAGACTTCTGGTCATCTATGTGTGCGCGGCAGGGCAGGTAGGAACAGAAGACGACCCTTGCGGCTTGAGTTGTATTTAACCCCGCGGGAATCCCCTGTCGTCCCCGTTCAGCTCTCTCCTGTGCACCCCCTTGGGTGCTCTAACACACACCTTTCTCTCTCAAGTTGCAGAGGAACCCAGGGTCACACAGGCTTCTCTTATTAGGAACCTGAAACACACTGATGAATTCCCCCTCCCCTTGCTTAGCTCCTGCTGAGGTTTACCCTGCTTATTCCTACAAGGTAAGTAGGGGGGATTTCTTTCTATTTTTCAGGCAGTACAAACGGTAACATTATCAGCAATTCTAGTAGCAATTCTTAGTCAGTATAGCAAAATAGCTAAAAATGGCTTTCCTCTGACTATTTGCATGGCTGCTAATCACTACCAGCTGGAAAACTATTGTTTATTTAATCCCTCCCTAGGCCTGCCTCAGATCTGAGCTGAAGAGCATAGTGCATTTTGGAACATGTAGTTCATTATATGAGATGCTGTCAGAAGGGCTATTAAGCTTCTATGGAAAAACTATCTGCTCCTTATTTTTAATCTGGCATTGCTTAAACATGGGGGTCTAACCTGGAAAAGTTTCCCCCGCTTCCACTGGCGGCTCTGATGACACCCAAAGTGTCACATATGTCAGTGGCAAATACAACTTAGTAAATAGGCTGCTCTGTATTTGAGTCACATTGCAAAGTGTACAAAACATTAATTAGCACATTTTTTTGTCATTACTAATTATTACCATGCCTATGGAGTTCCTTATAAATAGTGTTTTAATCAACACCATCATAACACTTAGGCTCACAAGCTGAATTGAAATTACACAAGAAATCATATTTGTACCCTTCTATCAGTCTAGAAAAAACCTGTCATGTGTTTCACCATTTGAGTTTTGTGAATTCCTGTAAGTAAAGAGTTTATACCTGTAACTGCTAAAATAGATCATTATTAAAAATGGCTATGGACCTTTATGTGAAGAAAATCAATAAAAACAAGAGAAAAAGGAAGCCGATATGGTTCTCCAACCTAGTGGCTGAGAAAATAAAGGCGAAAGAGTTGGCGTTCATGAAATATAAAAAAACCCAAGAAGAGGAGAGCAGAAAGGACTACAGGGTGAAACTGAAAGAAGCCAAGAGAGAGATACGTTTGGCGAAGGCACAGGCGGAAGAACAAATGGCTAAAAATGTAAAAAAGGGAGATAAAAATTTTTTTCAGATATAAGTGAAAGGAGGAAGATAAAAAAATGGAATTGCTAGGCTAAAAGATGCTGGGAACAAATATGTGGAGAGTGATGAGGAGAAAGCAAATGTGCTAAACAAATACTTCTGTTCTGTGCTCACAGAAGAAAATCCTGGAGAAGGACCGAGATTGTCTGGCAAAGTTACACGAGAAAATAGAGTAGATTCTGTGCCGTTCATGGAGGAGAGTGTTTATGAGCAACTTGAAAAACTGAAGGTGGACAAAGCGATGGGACCAGATGGGATCCATCCCAGGATACTAAGAGAGCTCAGAGAGGTTCTGGCGAGTCCTATTAAAGACTTGTTCAACAAATCTCTGGAGACAGGAGTGATTCCTGGAGATTGGAGGAGAGCGGATGTGGTCCCTATTCATAAAAGTGGTCACAGGGATGAAGCAGGAAACTACAGGCTGGTGAGCCTCACTTCAGTTGTTGGAAAAATAATGGAAGTGTTGCTGAAAGAAAGGATAGTGTACTTCCTTGAATCTAATGGGTTACAGGATCCGAGGCAACATGGCTTTACAAAAGGTAAATCGTGCCAAACGAACCTGATTGAATTTTTTGATTGGGTGACCAGAGAACTGGATCGAGGACATATGCTAGATGTAATTTACTTGGATTTCAGCAAAGCCTTTGATACAATTCCTCATAGGAGGCTGTTGAACAAATTTGAGGGCTGAAGTTAGGATCCAAAGTGGTGAACTGGGTCAGAAACTGGCTGTCGGACAGACGCCAGAGGGTGGTGGTTAATGGAAGTCGCTCAAAGGAAGGAAAGGTGACTAGTGGAGTCCCTCAGGGTTCAGTGCTGGGGCCAATCCTGTTCAATATGTTTGTGAGTGACATTGCTGAAGGGTTAGAAGGAAAAGTGTGCCTTTTTGCAGATGATACCAAGATTTGTAACAGAGTAGACACCGAAGAGGGAGTGGAAAATATGAAAAAGGATCTGCAAAAGTTAGAGGAATGGTCTAATGCCTGGCAACTAAAATTCAATGCAAAGAAATGCAGAGTAATGCATTTGGAGATTAATAATAGGAAGGAACCGTATATGCTGGGAGGAGAGAAGCTGTTATGCACGGACGGGGAGAGGGACCTTGGGGTTATAGTGTCCGAAGATCTAAAGGCGAAAAAACAGTGTGACAAGGCAGTGGCTGCTGCCAGAAGGATGCTGGGCTGTATAAAGAAAGGCGTAGTCAGTAGAAGGAAGAAGGTGTTAACGCCCTTGTACAGGTCATTGGTGAGGCCCCACTTGGAGTATTGTGTTCAGTTTTGGAGACCGTATATGGCGAAAGACGTAAGAAGACTTGAGGCGGTCCAGAGGAGGGCGACGAAAATGATAGGAGGCTTGCTCCAGAAGACGTATGAGGAGAGACTGGAAGCCCTGAATATGTATACCCTAGAGGAAAGGAGAGACAGGGGAGATATGATTCAGACGTTCAAATATTTGAAGGGTATTAACGTAGAACAAAATATTTTCCAGAGAAAGGAAAATGGTAAAACCAGAAGATATAATTTGAGATTGAGGGGTGGTAGATTCAGGGGCAATGTTAGGAAATTCTACTTTACGGAGAGGGTAGTGGATGCCTGGAATGCGCTCCCGAGAAAGGTGGTGGAGAGTAAAACTGTGACTGAGTTCAAAGAAGCGTGGGATGAACACAGAAGATTTAGAATCAGAAAATAATATTAAATATTGAACTAGGCCAGTTACTGGGCAGACTTGCACGGTCTGTGTCTGTGTATGGCCATTTGGTGGAGGATGGGCAGGGGAGGGCTTCAATGGCTGGGAGGGTGTAGATGGGCTGGAGTAAGTCTTAACAGAGATTTCGGCAGTTGGAACCCAAGCACAGTACCGGGTAAAGCTTTGGATTCTTGCCCAGAAATAGCTAAAAAGAAAAAATTTAAAAAAAAAAAAATAATTTAAATTGAATCAGGTTGGGCAGACTGGATGGACCATTCGGGTCTTTATCTGCCGTCATCTACTATGTTACTATGTTAGAACTAGTTCTAGTGCAGAATGTAAAATACTTTACAAAGACACATAACAAACAGTCTGTGCTCCTTGAAACAGAAAATCTTTTAAAGATTAGACAGACAAAGACAAATAAGTGGATTTGGGTTTAAATAGTAAGGGTGTGATTGAAAACTAGAGGCCGATTAGCGTCAGACTAGCACAGACATTAAGATGCACAGTATTTCAGAAAAGCTCTAGCATGGAAGATGAGGGTGGCACATACTACCACAAAGAGCATGCAATATAATTAAACTAATAATTAGGTCATTACCTATTCCCTCCCAGTGCTAAAAGAATATCACACAAAACAAAGCCACCCTTACCTCCAAAAACCTAATGCCAGCTCGGAGATGGCTTAAGGTGTCTGAAGAGAGATTTCTTATGCAACAACTCTTCATGGGGGTTGGGGGTGAGGGTGACAGTGGTGTGCTGAAGTTTAAAATAAGATGGCATAGAATAAGTGGGAAGTGAAAGTTGATTATTTTTTAAATGGTAATTCCCAGAATAAGCTGAAAGTACGGATGCTTTTTCACACCTCTGTGTATCGATCCTGAAGTTAGCCCAAAAGCATCCATCTTTTTAAATATTTGCCTGGTGATATCCCTGTCACTGCCTCCAGCCTCTAGTTCTGACTGAGCATACTCACAAGAGCTGTGCTTACTACACAGCTCTTGTGTACATGCATCAGGCACATTCCTCCCCTTAACTTCCCAGTGCTCAATGCTAACAGTGCACAAAATTTGCATATTATTAGTGTTGAGTATTGGGAAGTTTTTTTCAGCGCTGTTCCTATGGTATTTCCCAGCGCTATTCTATAAGTGCTGGAATTCTGAGAATCAGGCCCCAGGTGATGTAGCTGATGTTAGCTGAAGAAGGGGAGGTGTAAATGGAGGAATGTTTCAGGGATTAAGGCTTTTTAAAAGTAAGAAAAGCCAGGTGGGGTGTTAGAAATTTTAATTAATACTGTGTGAAGGAATCCCACTTGACACCTAGACAGTTCTCTTCAGATCTAAGTAGTATAATAGAGAAAAGAGAAAAAGAAATTACTATAGGTTCTTACCTTGATAATATCTTTTCCAGTAGATAGTGATTATATGCTGAACCACAGGGTTATCCATCTATGCTCCTGAGCATATGCAGATGTCAATAACAGCTTTTCAACTCCTACTCCTTCTCCACGGTCTCTGCTTCCCCCATCAGTTCATACCAAAGCTGGTGACAGCCCTACAGAAGAAGATATGGGAAGGAGGAATAAGGAGAATTCCCTGAAACCAGGCATCTGAACATTTATGGAGCTCAACCATTTTTCATTGTAATCATACATACAGTCTTTTCCTAATCCAATAGTCTAATTGACAGAGAAGTCTTAGCTATGGATTTGACCATTAAGCTTAAGTCAGAAAGCAGGTGCATCAGATAAATTGCTGGGCAGCGGGGTCCATCATATCATCCTATCTACTGAAAAATATATTATCAAGGTAAGAATCTAATATGTTTTTCCAGTGCAATAGGGATGGATGTACCTAAGCAGTCCCAAAGTTCTAGGGTGGGACAGATGAGCCTGAATATAGTACTGAGGACCCAAAACTGGCATCCTCCTATGCTGCTATGTCCACCCTGTAGAATTTGATGAAGGTATGAAGGTAGGACCAGGTTGATGATCTATAAATCTCCTTGAGTAGAACTGCCCGAGCTTTCGCCCAAGAGGAGGTCACTCCTCTTGTTGAATGTGCCTTCAATGCGATAGGTGGCTGTTTGTCACAATTGATATATGTAGAGGATATCGTTGTATGAATCCATCTAGAGATGGTGGCCTTGGAAGTGGGTCTGCCTTGTCTTACCTAATGTTAACATGAAACGATGTTATGAGAGAAGAAACTCATTGGTCACCTCTAGGTAACGCAAAAGAACTCTCCGGATGTCCAAGACTTTCTTGGACTCTGTGTGGTGAAATGCTGGCAGTCTAATCTCTTAGTTGACATGAAATGCCAAAATGACTTTTGGTAAGAAGGAGGGAACATACGCAAGGCACTCCCACTTCTGTGATCCTGAGGAATGGCTCTCTGCATGACAGTGCCTGCAATTCTGAGACTCTCCTGGCAGATGTAATTGCAACCAAGAAGACTGCTTTGACCAATAGATCCATGAGAGAAGCTTGCTGTAAGGGCTCATTCAGAACTTTGCTGAGACCTTCTAAGACTATATTAAGATTCCAGGATGGAAAAGGGTCTCAAATCAGTGGCCTTAGTCTCAGGGTGCCCTTCAAGAACCTGACTATGGGGAAGATTCTCAAAAATAAAATGTGTCTTTAACGTGCTCGCTAACTGGTTCCAGCCATTTTAGTGTTTATGTATTTTAGTGGCAGATTATCAAAATGAGTTACTGTGGTCTTTTCCAAGTTTCCTAGCAGTCTCCAATACTGCCATGCAAATGTACTACAATGAGGTCATCAATCATCGCCGAGTGATTCCCTAACCTCATTGTGCCATATTTGAAGCCAAAATTTGCTGACAGGTCTGAGCTGTCGTAGCCTTACTTTCTGATCAGTGCCTGAGTGCTGATTGGCTCTGGCACTGACAGGAGCCACCTGACAGGAGCCACCTAGCACTGACAGGACCCACCATGTAAATAAATATTTTAAAAAATTAAAGATCAGCAGGAGAGATGCCCACTCTTTCCCGCCACGTCACACAATCAAACACTACTACCCACCCCCACCCCATAGCAGAAGAGATGCCCACTCTCTCCCACCATGTTGCACAATCCACTGACACAACTACCCACCCACCCCCACCCCACAGTGGGAGAGATACCCACTCCTTCCCACCATTGCCCAACTTCCCAACAAATCCCCCATGCTCCTGATGCCCATCCCACCCTTCCCTACCATATTCATGGCTGGAAGGACGTAAGGTAGGCCTACCAGCTGGAGTGGGTAGTTGTCCTTCTGACCGGACTTCATGAATAAGGTAAAGAGGGGTGGGGAGGTTGTCGGGGGCATGGGGTAGTTGTCATGGGGGGGTTGGGCAATGGTGGAAGTAAGTGGTCATCCCTCCCACTGCAGGAGTGATAGTGGTGGTGGGTGGGTAGTAGTAGTGTTGGGGGATTGTGTGGCAGGAGGGAGTGAGAATCTCTCCCGCTGTGGGATGGGGGTGGGTAGTACTGTCAGGGAATAGTGCGATGTGGCGGGAGAGAGTGGGATTCTCTCCTGCTGCAGGGTGGGGGTGGGTGGGTAGTAGTGTTGGGGGTTGTGCAATGCGGCGGGAGAGAGTGGACAACCTTCCCACTTCCAGGGGTGGGTGTCAGGAGGTTGTGCGAGCATCTCTCCCACTGTGGGGTAGGGGTAGGTAGTAGTGTTGGGGGATTGTGCAATGCAGCGGAAGACAGTGTGCATCTCTCCTGCTGTGTAGTGGAGGGGGTGTAGTAGTGTCAGGGGATAGTGCGATGTGGCAGGAGAAATCCATCATCATGAAGGGGCCTAAGGTTCTGATTGGCAAGGATGCTTAAAGCCCCTCCTATGGGGCATCCAGGCCAATCAGAGCCTTAGGCCCCTTCACTATGCATCTGGAGAGGGGTCTGAGGCTCTGATTGGCCCTACTTGTTTAAGGCCCCTCCCATGGGAGAGGCCTTATACAACCTGGGCCAATCAGAGCCTTAGGCCCCTCCCCAGATGCATCCCAGCTGGCAGGAGTAGGTCCGTGTCTGTCCTACTCTTCAACTTGGAGGTAAGGAGGGAGGGGCATTGGGGGAGTTTACTTGCCAGTGGGAGAGAGTGGGCATCTCTCCCGCTGGGGGGGGGGGGTTGGGGATTAGTGCCCCGAAGGTTTTGTAAGTGCAGCGGGAGAGTGTGGGCATCTCTCCCGCTGCAGGGGGGGTGTCGGGTCAGTGGTGGGAAGGTTAGTCTTGCTGTGTTTTTGTTATTATACGGCAGTGTTGACAGCACATGCAAATTAGGAAATCTTCGCAATGGGCACATGCAAATTAGGAAATCTTTGCTGCTGTCCGCCAACCTTATTTGTATGCACAATTTTTTAAGAATGTTTGTGGTTTTTAGATTTGGTATTAGAACGGCTGTGTTAGCAGACTATTGCTTTTTAAGGCGGGTTTTTGATAATCTTCCTTAGTTTCTTCAATCACAATTCAGTTCAGATACTAATGCATCATTGCAGACAGCAAAACTGACAGGAGGGTTGATCCTGGGTAAATTTGTCAGATTCCTGTACTATCTTTTCATAAGTGCTTAAAGGCTTATTACTTTCAGAAGGCCTTTGGTAGTGTATATGGGAGATATTACAATTTTATAGATATTTTCCTTTTAGGGGAGTTATAAGAGAATATTCTGGAATGCTTTTTTGTTAATGTGTATATGTTTGGTTGCTTGTTTTTTTATGCTTATGCATAACCCACATAGATTTTGGGAAATGCGGGATATAAATGTACAGGAAGATAGAGGGGAAGACTCACCGGATCGCAAGCAAAACAGACCAAAAGGAACACAAGAGGGAAGGACATGCAAAAAGGGAACAGACTGCAAACTCAAGTGTATGTACACGAACGCAAGGGGCCTTAGAAATAAGATGGGTGAATTAAAAGCTGTGGACAAAAGGATAATGTTGACATCATCGGCATCACGGAAACATGGTGGACTGAGGAAAATGTATGGGACACAGTGCTACCGGGGTATAAACTATACCACAGAGACAGAGTGACTCAAAAAGGAGGAGGCATTGCCATATATGTCAAAGAGGGAATTGAATCTACTGGAGAGAATATGCCACACCAGATGGATAAGTTAGAGACTCTATGGGTCAAAATTCCAAGAACAAATGGACCAGAAATTAGGATCGGTACCTACTACCGACCCCCAGGACAGTCCGAGGAAATTGATTGGGAAATGATGGATGAGATTAAATGCAACTCCAAGGGAGGCAATGTAGTTATCATGGGCGACTTCAACTATCTGGGGATAGACTGGAACCTACGCACTTCAGGCTGCACTAGAGAGACCAAGTTCCTGGATTCTGTAGGCGATTGCTTCCTGGAACAACTTGTCAAGGAAAATACAAGAGGAAACTTGATTTTGGACTTAATTCTAATGGACTGCGAGGACCGGCACAAGGTGTAGAAGTAGAAGGAATGTGGGGAAACAGTGATCACAATATGATCCTCTTCGACCTGGATGAAAGGGAGAAACATCGGTCCAGCACGACGGCCACGGCACTGAACTTCCGAAAAGCGAATTACGAAGGGATGAGATGCATGGTGGGGAAGAAGATTAAGAAGAGCATGAATAATGTAAAAACACTAGAACATGCTTGGTTCCTTTTTAAGGATATTGTCACCGAGGCGCAAAATCTCTATATACCGCATATCAACAAGGGATCCAACAAGAAAAAGAACAAAGAACCAGCGTGGCTCACTGTAGAGATAAAGGAAGCGATCAGAGACAAAAAAAACTTTATTTAAGAAATGGAAAAGGTCAAAAACTGACAAAAACTGGAATAAGCACAAACAACATCAACGCAGGTGCCATAAGGCGGTAAAAGGTGCCAAAAGAGACTATAAGGAGAAAATAGCCAAGGAGGCGAAAAACTTCAAGCCGTTCTTTCGATATATTAAGGGGAAATGACCCGCGAAGGAAGCGGTGGGACCGTTGGATGACAAAGAAATAAAGGGAGCTCTAAAGGAAGACAAAGCAATCACCGACAAACTGAACACATTTTTTGTGTCTGTATTTACCAAAGAGGATATACACAGCATACCTGAACCCATCAGGCTATATGCTGGAAACGAAAATGGGAAACTGACAGGGTTAACGGTCAGTCTAGAAGAGGTATGTAGGCAGACTGATAGACTTAAGAGTGATAAATCCTTGGGACCAGACGGTATCCATCCAAGGGTCATCAAGGAACTGAAAGGGACTATAGCTGAACTGCTTCACCTAATACCCAATCTGTTGATCAAATCGGGAAAGATTCCGGAGGACTGGAAGGTGGAGAATGTTACGCTGATCTTCAAAAAAGGTTTGAGGGGAAACCTGGGAAACTACAGACCGGTGAGTCTGATCTCAGTACCGGGAAAGATGATAGAGACGCTGATAAAGGACTGCATCATTGATCACCTTGACGAACACGGTCTGATGAGGACCAGCCAGCATGGTTTCAGCAAAGGCAGATCTTGTTTGACAAACTTGCTGCACTTCTTTGAGGGAGTAAATAGGCAGATAGACAAGGGCGACTTGGTCGACATTGTATATCTGGATTTTCAGAAGGCATTTGACAAGGTTCCTTATGAACGACTAATTCGGAAAATTGCGAGCCATGGAATTAAAAGGGTGAAATACGTGGATTAAAAACTCCCAGGAAAGGACTCGATCCAAGATGGCTGCCGCCACCTGTTGCTGAAAAGACGCTGGAGGGTGTCTTTTTACCTTACTTGCAATAATGCCGAAGAGAAGGGGTAGAAGCGTTGGTGGAGCCTCCCAGCGCTCGAGCCCCGCAGTCCTTACCGTCGATGACATTTTCCGACGTCTTCAAAGCGAGCCGAGTCGTTTGGGGAATCGCCCGATGGGAGCGCCGGCTGAGAGGAGTGCTTCGGCGGATATCCCCGGGCTGGATGTCACGCTGAGCCCCGACGTCAGGACGCCTCCCCTACAGCCGTTGCCGCTGGGAGCTAGCTCTCCGAGGGAGGAGAGCATGTCTGAAGAGGCAGAGTTTTCCTCTCAAGAGGCCAGCGAAGCGGAGGGCTTGCTACAAGGAACAGCACAAGGGGAATTTCTCCTTGTAAGAGAACCAGCAACCGGGACAACCATGTCTGAGGGTCAACAAGGCTCAAGGGAGGTAAAACACTCGGATGAACCAACTAATATTGCACAGGTACTTTCCTTTGCCCCTATTCGACCCCCTGAGGTTACATTGGAATCCTTATGGGATTTGGTCTCTAGTTTGGGTAATTCTCTCAGTCCTCAGATAAAGAATTTGGATAAAGAATTACAAGTTCAGAAAGAAGAAATTAAAATTGTTAAACAGGACATTGTACTTATAAAAACTGAGATTCAAGAAGAAAAGAAGGACTTAAAAATGTTAAAGAGCAACCAAGATTTGATTGTGAAAGATAACCTTAATATGAGAAGAAAATTGGAAGTGCTTGAAAATAATAGTCGGTTTAATAATTTGCGTTTGATTAATTTTCCGAAGGTTGCGTCAATTCCTCCAGGAGAAATGATAAAACGTTACTTTCTGGAAAATTTAAAAATTCCAGAGGGTTCATTTCCACCATTGTCAAGAGTGTACTATTTGCCCAATAGAAAAAATCAGGACTCTCAAAAAAAAGATGGTGATGGCAGACCACAGGAAAATCCTTTGGATGTTACAGCTTTATTGGAACAATCTGATAGAGAGGTGGCTAGCTCAGCCACCCTCTTACTGACTGTAGCTTTGGCTCCGGACAGAGATTGGATTCTTAAACTTTTCTTCAAAAATAGATCCAGGGATTTCCTTGGCTTCCATATTCAAATTTATCCTGATGTTTCGAGAGAAACTCAGAAAAGAAGGAGGGAATTTTTATTGTTAAAACCTGGTGTGACCCAGATGGGGGGATTATTTTTTCTTAGATATCCTTGTAAGTGTGTAATTAGATATAATTCCCTTAAATATATTTTCTTTGAACCGTCTCATCTGACTGCTTTCCTCTCTATGAAGCACCTAGAAAAAGGAGAAACATCTGTGTCTTAATCAATTAATTAAGCTCTCTTTCAGCATCAGATGACGTCTTTTGCTTAAATTTCTTATTGTACTATATTTACTCCTAATTCCTTAATCTTGGATCCATTGTTGAGGACTAGTGTATGATTAAGTCGGACTTATTACCTTTTATGTAATTTTGATTTATTTTCAAGTTTGAGAATAATCAATGATATGTTTTCTTGATCGTACTTTTCTGTACAAGATTGTAATGCTTGTTAAAATTTTTAAAAATTCATAAATAAATAAAAAAAAAAAAAAAAAAAAACTCCCAGGAAAGAGACTTGGGAGTTCTGATCAACAAGTCGATGAAACCGTCTGCGCAATGTGCGGTGGCAGCGAAAAGGGCGAACAGAATGCTTGGAATTATAAAGAAGGGGATCACGAAAAGATTGGAGAAGGCTATCATGCCGCTGTACCGGGCCATGGTAGCCCTCACCTGGAGTACTGCGTCCAGCACTGGTCACCGTACATGAAGATGGACACGGTACTACTCGAAAGGGTCCAGAGAAGAGCGACTAAGATGGTTACAGGGCTGGAGGAGTTGCCGTACAGCGAAAGATTAGAGAAACTCGGCCTTTTCTCTGTCGAACAGAGGAGATTGAGAGGGGACATGATTGAAACATTCAAGGTACTGAAGGGAATAGACGGTGGAAAAGGACAGGTTGTTCACTCTCTCCAGGGTAGGGAGAACGAGAGGGCACTCTCTAAAACTGAAAGGGGATAGATTCCGTATGAACGTAAGGAAGTTCTTCTTCACCCAGAGAGTGGTAAAAAACTGGAACGCTCTTCCGGAGTCTGTCATAGGGGAAAACACCCTCCAGGGATTCAAGTTCCTACTGAACCGGAATGTACGCAGGTAGGGTTAGTCTCAGGGCGCTGGTCTTTGACCAGAGGGCCACCACGTGAGCGGACTGCTGGGCACGATGGACCACTGGTCTGACACAGCAGCGGCAATTCTTATGTTCTTATATATATACTCCCCTTTATAAAACCACAGCGTGGTTTTTTGCACCGGCCATGGCGGTAACAGCTCTAATGCTCATAAAATTCCTATGAGTGTCAGAGCTGTTACCGTGGCTGGCACTAAAATCTGTGCTACAGTTTTGTAAAAATAGGGGGGGGGGGTATAGTTTGGAAAAACAACCCTGAAAATTCATAATGTATGCATTTTTATCTAACATATACACAGTCTTCAGAAATTAATGTTTGCTTTCTTTACATTATAAAGTATATTTTCTACTATCAAAACCAAACTGCTTTTATTTTATGTTTTTTGACTTTCTCCATATTGTTCCTTATGGGCAAGAGATATATACCAGGGGGTGCTGAAAGTTCTCAATCCAACCAATCAACTTCCTAAATTCTGAGCGTTATTTTGCCACTGTAGCTGAAAAGAGTGTTCTCCTATTTCTTTAAGTGCCAATTTGCAGAAACAAAATTCTATGTTTCTGACATTGTTTCAGATAATTGATTGAGCCATATCCATGTCATTCTTTTCTTGGTCAGGCTGAGAACTTTTCAGCACCCCCTCATAATTGCTTATATGTTCCAGAAAGAGGAATAAAACTTTTCAGAGGAAGCTTTTTTTGTCTATGTCTTGGAATATGATGTAGGTTGGACATTGAGGGGTAAATTCTCTATTACTGCGTTTAACTTAGGCGTGCTTTGGACGTCCGATGTAAGTGAATAATTACGGAGTTAAGGGTCTTAATTAATGTTAATTGGGAAATAAACGACACATAGACGTCCCTAAGAGGTAGTTGACGGACTGACATCTACAGAAAGCATAGTCCCGTCTCCAGCTCTGGACGTGGGCGTTCCGTGGGCGTGCCAAATGGGGACGCTAGATAGGCGCTACCTGAGCGAACGCCTGTGTCTAAATATCGTGTATTATGTAGACGTAAGAAACCCTGGTCTAACTTGGATTTCAATGCCGTTTCAATTTTCGTAATTGCGGCTCTTTGTTAGACGCGAGGCAGACGTTCGCTGTGTTTTTCATCAATAATTCCAATAGTGAGTTTGAATAGGTAATTTTCATCTTTTCTCTGTCCTAATAAATATAATGTCAATGGAACACATTATATTGCATGGATAACAAACCACATTTCTGCCCGAACAATAATATAATTTACACATGGCTTTTACAACCCCCTTTTTTTTCTCAACAAACAGCACTGCAATCGGCTCTCTTTTGAAAGCAAAGAAAAACCAGCACACATTATCAGCACTTAAAAAGAGAATAAACAGATACACACCTTAACATTCAAGCTTCCTTCATTGCAAAATGGAGGTCTTCAGTTGCACAAAACTAACCTCATTGTGACCTCATCAATCTGCACCTTCAAAGTAGTATGCCACAATTAAAAGGTGTGCTGGGTGTAGAACTCACAACCTCTGGATGTTAGGAGCACAGGCTGGCTCCTAACACATAGAGCTACAGCTGCTTCTACTTAGGTCCATCTCACCACCCTTTCATATCATACTTGACTGAGCTGTCTATGCTTCATTAGCTATCATATTAGGATGAACTCAAATAAGTTTAAGCAAAGGAATGCCTAAAGATTTGGAAGGTTTTCAAGTAGAAAACAAATATCAAATATGTATTAAAGAATTGCAGCACAAATGACGCTGATCGGTAAGGGCAAAAAAACACCACTTTTCCGGAACAGATTACTTACAGTCATATATCCATTAGTACAGTGCTTAGAATGAAGATTAGCGTGTGAGAAAAATGGAGCTCCACCTCACATGCATTCAAGCACACTTGGGAATATGGGTTTGGGGCTCAGTGAAAGCAGCGCTTTTAACCATTGAGCTACCACTCTTTTGTCTCAGCCTACTTTGACATTATAGCTAAACTCCTTTTCCCTTAGCACTTCACTAAGATATGATATGACAAGGGAGCCAGAGACATTGGAGCAAAAGGTGCTGTAGCTCAGTGAGGAAAGGCACTCTCTACCAATCCTCTGGGCTTTGCGGGTTCAAATCCCAGCCTGTATTTTACTTGTGGCATATCTGCCTTCCAGGTGCACCTTGATGATGCTTTCCATTTCTTATAGGAGTTGAATATAACATTACTGTACAACTTTGCTGTGTAGCAGAAAAATAAACTTTTCCCCCTTCCATGCTAAGAATTTGAGTTCAACTCATCTTATATTTCTCCTTTTAAACATGGCATACTTTGTTAGTTTTTATCATGGTAAAGTATACATTTCTGAAATGGTGAAGAAACAATAATATACAACTGCAGTGTTTTGTCTCACCAAACTGCTATAAGCACAAGAAAGCATTTCTAGGTCAACACGGTAATGCTCCTGTTCCGAGCTCTGAACTCTAAAACTCCCTGGTTCGACTCCCACCTTTGCTCATTTTAATAAGGTCCTATTTTTTTCCTATTAGCTCTTATAACAGGGTCTACATGGTGGACTTTGCCATTTGTAAGATGCACATTTCCCTTTCCAGGCAAACCTATTTTCAACTTACCATGGCTCGGACATCCTAAGCAGTGATGAGAGCACATTAACCAGGCGATCCACAAATGTCATCTTGCTGTCAGAGGAAAGGTTTCCTCTCATCACTGCTTAGGATGTCCGAGCCATGGTAAGTTGAAAATAGGTTTGCCTGGAAAGGGAAATGTGCATCTTACAAATAGCATACTACTTTGAAGGTGCAGATTGATGAGGTCACAATGAGGTCAATTTTGTGCAACTGAAGACCTCCATTTTGCAATGAGGGAAGCTTGAATGTTAAGGTGTGTATTTGTTTATTCTCTTTTTAAGTGCTGATAATGTGTGCTGGTTTTTCTTTGCTTTCAAAAGAGAGCCGATTGCAGTGCTGTTTGTTGAGAAGAAAAAGGGGGTTGTAAAAGCCATGTGTAAATTATATTATTGTTTGGGCAGAAATGTGGTTTGTTATCCACATTTTTCTAATGTCCAACCCAGACCATTCTCACACGCTAATCTTCATTCTAAGCACCTTCACTTTTGTTTCCTTGCATCCTAACAGTTCTCAGAAGTGGTGGAATTTGCTGTTTCTCCTCAGCATTCTGCAGCCACAGGTGCATGAGATACGATACTTTCATTTGCTCCTAACTGCAAGCCATTCTAGTAGGAATGTGTTTCTTTTGATGCAATATAGGCATTGGCCAACAGCTATGAGTTAAATCAAACTTCAGAGGGCTTGGACAGGTGTTGAAGAATGATCCAGTTAGGGGGGATGTTTTTGGTGGGGGAGGGTGTTCAGCATGAGAGAGAACAGGTTGCATTAAATATTAGACAATGGCTGCACATAATAAAAGCTGAAGCAAAATATTGATATGTAAAGGCAAGGCTAAAGAGTTACCAGGTGTCCTGGCTGAGAAATGAATATAAACTATTTGCTAACCTTACTCAAGACTTGAACCCCCTGATGTATGGAAGATAAAAAGCAATGCCTTAAGGCATAGAGCTATAGAGGTAACTTTATTTAGAACATAGAGCTTCGTATCAAAGCTTAGAGATGTGAAGGAAATGACTACAACGTCACTACAGCTGTATATGGCAAAACGACATCCAATGCACATCCAATTAGATTTGAATCCTAACGGTTCCTATGACGTCAGCCGCTAATTAGGCGTGCTTAGTATATAGAAAGCTTTGGCACAGCCATTTTTCCTATGTAAGACCCCCTCATGTGAGTTGGTGTTTGTGGTGTTCCGTTTCCTCAATGATGAAACTTTGTGCTATGACTTGCCTGTTCTCCTTTATACTCCCTTCTGCCTTTGACACTCCTCCCCACCCCCATTATCTGTATTTCTTTAGTTTATGGATTTTTCTGGTTGTTGGTGTGAGGGATTGTTGAGGACTTAGGTTTTGTGTTAAGTGCGGAGGGGAATAAATTGTTAGGGAAAAGAAGGGGCCAGGTCAGGTTACACACAGATGCCCACACCCACCACTCTCCCTGCTTTCATAATGTCATGGTCTGCCCCACCTCCATTTTCCATATTAGCAGAGTACACCAAAAAGAAAGAGCGGAGGGGACCTACAACTTTCAATTAACTCCAAGTGGAATGGATGGGAACCTGTGTTTAAATATGGGAAATATGTCATCAACCAAGGCAGCTACTGCACCAGATGGGATACATATTAATGAGATTCTTAAGTTGAATGCAGGAGAGGTGTCTAGATATGGCCAGACTTGGGGGGGGGGGGGGGGGAGAGATATGCTGGATAGTAGTCTGGAATGAGAAAAGATAAAAGCAAGAGGTGGAGGATGTCATGGAGGCAAGGAGAGATTAGGGATGCAAGGGTATTTGCAAACAGAAAGGGTGAAAGGTTGACACTGGGATGGAAGGAGATTAGGGAGAAACACTAGGTTTTGAGGTGGAATGGAGAGATGGCATGTAGGTTACAGCCCTCTCCTCCCCTCCCCTGGTATGCATCAAGGAAAATAACAGAAAAGAGAGGGACAGATGTTGATGCATAGGGAGCTAGGCTGTGAAAGGTGGGATAAGAGGATTGTAAGGGATAGCCCTAATGAGCATGCATGAGAGACCTGCATCTAATAGAGGTGTCAGCCATCAAATCTACCACTATGCATATCCATTAGGGGTATCCTCAAACCCTAACTGGCCTAGTGGTCGTTCATGACACTGTTGGGACATACCTCTGTAAACCACATGATACAGCAAAGTAGCTCTGTGAAGCACCTAACGAATACAATATAAGCTGAAACACAAACACACTGTCAGCTATATATGTTTCATTTATTTGTAAAACATAAATCCATTGACTTGCTGTTGTACATAATAGATGGAAATATGCATAATATAGGATGCAACCACAAAAAAACAAAAGGGAACAAGCCTGAAGAAGTATTTAATACCTTATTTAACTCAGATGGTGCTCAGAATCCACGGATGGAATAGAAAAAACTCAGGATGGGGAACAAACCCCTAAAGAGATTGGTCATTGAAAGTGCTTCATTCTGTTTAGCATGTCCATAACATAGGTGAGTATTCAATGATTCAAAAAAATATAGTTTCAAAAAGTGCAAACAAACTTAACTTCAAAGTCCATACAGCGATGGTCCGGCAGGGTTCTGACGCGTTTTGCCAAGGAGGCTTCTTCAGAGAACCCGCTGTGCTGTGTGCAATTCAAAATTAAATGCTTCCTGGTTCAAAGGAAGAAGTCTTTCATTTCCTGTGACAAAGATGAAGTCAGGCAAATGTCCAGGCTGCCAACAGATGGCACGGGTTGCACCTTAAGATGAAGTCAGGCAAATGTCCAGGCTGCCAACAGATAGCACAGGTTGCACCTTAAGATGAAGTCATAGAAACATAGAAACATAGAAAAAAGCGGCAGAAAAGGGCTATAGCCCACCAAGTCTGCCCATTCCAAGTATCCCTCCCCCCTGAGTTTACTCCCTTAACGATCCCACATGAGTATCCCATTTTCTCTTAAAATCCATCACGCTGCTGGCCTCTATCACCTGGAGTGGGAGTCTGTTCCAATGATCCACCACTCTTTCGGTGAAGAAGTACTTCCTGGAGTCGCCATGAAACTTCCCTCCCCTGACTTTCAGTGGATGCCCTCTGGTGGTCGAGGGTCCCATGAGCCAGAAGATATCCTCTTCTGTCTCGATGCGTCCCGTGATGTACTTATACGTTTCAATCATATCTCCCCGTTCTCTTCTTTCCTCAAGTGAGTACAGCCGCAATTTCTTTAGTCTTTCTTCATACGTGAGATCCCTGAGCCCCAAGACCATCCTGGTGACCGTTCGCTGCACCGACTCGATCCTCAGCACGTCCTTTCGGTAGTGTGGTCTCCAAAACTGAACACAGTACTCCAAGTGAGGCCTCACCATGGCTCTGTACAACGGCATCATAACTTCAGGTCTCCTGCTGACAAAACCTCTGCGGATACATCCCATCATTTGTCTTGCCCTGGAGGTAGCCTTCTCCACTTGATTGGCAACCTTCATGTCCTCACTAATGATCACTCCTAGATCGCGTTCCGCCGTGGTCCTAACCAAGGTCTCACCATTTAGTACATAAGTTCTGCGCGGGTTTCTCTTACCCAGGTGCATTATCTTGCATTTTTTAGCATTGAAGCCTAGCTGCCAAGTAGTCGACCATTGTTCCAGAAGCAGTAGGTCGTGTGTCATATCATCAGGTAACAAGCTTCTGCCTACTATGTTGCAAAGTTTGGCGTCGTCGGCGAACAGTGATACCCTTCCTCTAAGTCCCCGCATCATATCTCTTATGAATAAGTTGAATAGAATTGGGCCCAGGACCGAGCCCTGCGGCACTCCACTGATCACTTCTGATGCTTCGGATGGGGTACCATTCACCACCACCTTCTGAAGTCTACTGCTTAGCCAATCCCCAACCCATGTAGTTAGAGTGTCTCCTAATCCTATCGATTTCAGCTTGTTCAGTAATCTTCGATGAGGGACGCTATCAAATGCTTTACTGAAGTCCAAATATACCACGTCCAGTGACTCTCCGGCGTCCAGTTGTCTAGTAACCCAGTCAAAAAAGCTAATCAGATTAGATTGGCAAGATCTTCCCTGGGTGAACCCGTGTTGGTGTGGATCACGCAGTTTTTTTTCGTCTAGGATTGTGTCAATATGCTGTTTGATCAGTGTTTCCATGAGTTTACACACTATAGACGTGAGACTCACTGGTCTGTAGTTTGCTGTCTCTGTCCTGCAGCCCTTCTTGTGGAGTGGGATTACATTAGCGGTTTTCCAGTCCAAGGGGACTCTTCCTGTGCTTAGGGAAAGATTGAAAAGAACAGATAATGGTTCAGCCAGGACTTCCCTTAACTCCCTGAGCATTCTGGGATGTAGGTTATCCGGTCCCATGGCTTTGTTTACTTTGAGTCTTGATAGTTCATCGTAGACGCTACTGGGCGTAAATTCGAAATCTTGAAACGGGTCTTTCTGGTTATCTCCTTTCTGCAGCTGTGGACCAGCTCCCGGCATTTCGCGGGTGAACACTGAACAGAAGTATTGGTTTAGTAGTTCTGCCTTCTCAGAATCTGATTCCGCAAAGTTACCGTCCGATTTCTTCAGGCGTACTATCCCATCTTTATTTCTTTTCCTGTCGCTAATATAGCTGAAGAAAGATTTATCCCCTTTCTTAATTTTCCGTGCTAGCTCTTCCTCCATTTGGAGTTTGGCCTCTCTGACTGCTGTTTTGACAGCTTTAGATCTCTCTAGATAGTCCTCTTTTGCCCTCTCTCTGCCTAAGTGTTTGTAGGTGATAAATGCGTCTTTTTTCTGTTTAACTAGGTCTGAAATTTCTTTACTGAACCATTGGGGTCTTTTGTTTCTCCTGCGTTTACTTACTGTCTTTATGTATCGGTCTGTTGCTTCGTGTAGTATGGACTTCAGAGACGTCCACATGTCCTCCACATTGTCAGATTTTGCTTCTTTATGTAGCTCCTGATGGACAAAATCTCCCATGCGGTTGAAGTCTGTGCCTCTAAAGTTGAGAACCCTTGTTGCTGTGTTTGTCTTAGGAAAACCTTTCTTGAGGTTGAGCCATACCATATTATAGTCGCTGGAGGCTAGTGTGTCTCCTACTGAGACTTCCGTGACGCTATCTCCATTGGTGAGAACTAGGTCTAGTAACGCCTGGTCTCTGGTGGGCTCCAATACCAATTGCTTGAGATGTGCACCCTTTATGGAGTTTAATATTCTTTTGCTGCTACCCGTAGTCGCGGAGAGTGTGTCCCAATCTGCATCTGGCATGTTGAAGTCTCCTAGCATTACTGAGTCCCCGCGCAGTGTGATGTTCTCTATGTCCTCGATTAATTCTATGTCTTTGTCCTCCTGTTGCCTGGGAGGTCTATATATCACACCAAGGTATAGGCATTTTTCCTTTCCTCTGGCCAGGTTCACCCAGATGGATTCCCCGGTGTATCTAACATCTGTGATTCTGGTGGTTTTGATGCTTTCCTTAGTGTATAGTGCTACTCCTCCCCCCAATTTACCCACTCAGTCGCAACGAAGTAGGTTGTACCCTGGTATAACCTGTGATATGCGGAGTATGCCTGCTAGGGTTGACCCTGATCTAAACCCCCAGGTTAGAAAAGGTAATTTCCCAGCCACTCAAGTTAAACCCCAAAGTAACCTTCTGCCTGACATTTCTTCCAAATCCAGCAGAGGGAGCTTGGGGGTAGAAGTTCAGACTTCCCCTCCCCCATCTCTTCCCAAGGCTGCAAACCGGAAATGCACTTCAGCTGGGGAGGCTGGGCGGGGCTGTAGGCTCCTTAACCGAAGGTCTGAACGGTTAGAGAGGGAGAAGCAGGGCTGGAGAGCAGGAGATGAGATTCAAACACAGCTCCCTCAGGCTAGCTCAGGGCTAAGAGTTTGCCAGGATCCTCAAGGTGCTGAAAGTATGGAGATTGAGGAAAGTGAAACTGTGCTGTCTCCTGAGTGCTCAGACAGTCTGCAAGACATGGAATTGGAAGGTGAAGCAACCTGGGACGATCAAGCCATGGATATCGGCGTCTCCAAGGCAATTGCCACCCTGCCTGACTAAAGGTATCATAATTCCATTTTTACTTTAAGGACACTAAATTGTCTTGTATTTTTCTGGTGTATGTTTTACCAGTGTGGTGGGGGGAATTAGCCCCACGTTCGAGGTGGGATAGAGGGCTCTTCATGTAGCGCATGTCAACACGTGGAGCACCACCACCTGGCCAGCACTACTATCTGCTAAAGTAGTGCAGTGCAGTTACACTTTGCTTTTTGGGCCAAATTTTGTCTTTGGTTTTTTTTTCTTTGGAATGGAAAAGGACTGTTTGGGTGGTTGCTGATTGAAGCAAAGAACTCTAAAGATAAAACTCAGAGGGACTGAGGTTTTGGTATTTTTCTTTGGACTATCTTGAATGAACATTAAGTTTACTTTTGGGAACTGTTGGATTTATCTGAAGAAACTGGAACAAAGTTTATTTTCCTTGTTTTGCTGTGGAATACAATAAATCCAGTCCAGATTTTCGTTCTGATTTTTCCTTTTAAGTTAAGCCAGTATTCTGACAACTCTTGGGGCAGCCTCTCGCAGCTTACAAAGGCCCCAAAATCTTGTCCCCGCATTCCTGGACTCCTAGCTCTGAGAGTGCGGGTGACAAACTTGGTATCAGGAGTGGGATTACTATTACTGCCTCCTGCTGGACGTATTGGTGAACTTTGGTGATTGGAAAAAAAAAAACGCTTGAATTTTTTTTTTTAGTTTGTTTTGTTGTTCCTGACTAAAGAATTGTTTAGGCAAGAGGACTCTTCAGGTGGCTGCTGGAAGGGCCGAGTCTTCTAGGTCGTGGAACGGGACCCCCGGAAGGAAGCCGTCCGAGGAGAAAGCTGTGGAGATCGGAGCTTACCTGGACCAGACCTGTTTCGGGAGGTGGCCGATAAGGGAACAGACCCGAGGTTCGAGGGAACAAGCCTGCGGAGAACGACTGGAGGCCAAGGAGGCCTAACAACCAAAGGCGCAGACTCACCCAGGCTGCGGGTAAGAGTACCTAAGCTCAAGGGTGAGGGGGGAACTGCAAGGTTGACCCAGTCTGTTTGAGGGTTCCGCACTTGGGTTTCTTTTCTTTTGTTTGTCTTTTACAGCCTCCCGATGGATCTCCAGCAACTGTTTACCCTCCTGTCTTCGGAGAGACAAAAACAGACGGAGGATTTAAAAGTCGTTCTGCAGAGTAACCAAGAACTCTGGCGGGCGAGCCAAGCCGAGACTGGACGGCGGCATGAGGAGCTAGTCAAGTCTATGGCGGACCAGACTAGGACTGTGGCACAGCTGTTCCAAGGAGCGATGAGCGGGACTACTGCGGGAGCACCTACAATTATGGGAGCTGCGGTAGCATCACAAAATCTACAGTCCATGCAAGTATGTAAGATGGGGCCCACTGACGCTCCCGATGACTTTTTACATGCATTTGAGAGGATGGCTGTGTCAGCAGGCTGGCCTGAGCTTCAATGGGCCACGAGGCTGATACCGTGCCTTGCTGGATCAGCATTGGCCGCCTATCAGACTCTTAGTCCTGAGCTAGCCAGTAATTATAGGGCTATAAAAAACCATATACTAGATTACCTGGGATTCACCCGGGAGCACTATCGCCAGGAGTTTAGGGGCACCCAAATGGGGGAAAAGGAAAGGCCCAAAGCTCTCTTTCATAGGCTAAGGAAATTGGCGGAGAGGTGGCTACAACCCTGTCTCGGGGATGCCCAGGCCTTACTCACCGAGATTCTTCATGAGCAATTTCTTGAAGCGGTGCCTAAGGGTTTGAAGGCCTGGGTCCAGAGACAGGGTAGTCGATCTTTATCGCAGGTAATCGACCTGGCAGAGGCTTATCTGGATTCCCTATATACCACTACACCTGGGAGGGAGGCCCAGGCGAATAGGGGGTCAGGTAGGGGCCCTGGAGATCAGGCGAAATCCTGGAATAAGGCCTATGAGGGTAGTAAGACACCCCTGAGGAAGGTAACCGATACCCCAATCTCCGAGAAGAGTCCCATTACCTGCTTTAGATGTGGAAAGGCTGGACACTTACAAAAACAATGCCGAGTCAAGTTAGCCCTTACCACTTCTGGTAGTGAAAAGAAAAGGTCCCGGAGCCCTTATGTCGTTGAGGTGCAAATAAATGATCGGAAGGTTAAGGCCTTATTAGACACCGGGGCCGAACAATCCATTATGTCTCGGAATTGCTGGGATCAAGCCAGGAGAAGGGGGCCATTTAGCAAGGTCCCGGGAAAGGCAATAGTGGTGTGTGTACATGGGGGCAAAAGCTCCTATCCTCAGTACTTCATTCCTATAGAGTACAAAGGGGCGGTAAAAGTGCTGAAGGTAGCCATTATCCCCAAAGCGCCGGTGCCTTTGATTTTAGGCCGGGACTGGTCTGAACTAACGGAAACTATACCCTATAAGAAAGGTTCTGAGAGGCCAAGGGAGAGAGAGAGACATACTCTGATGGCAAGGGGTGAGGCACGAGAAAGGCCAGGGAAATATAAGTCACGTAAATGGGATTCCCCTCGGGGAGGAGGGATCCATGGACACTGGCGACCCACGATCAGGTGGGCGCCCTTGTCCGAACACGCCTTAGCACCCACCGTTGCCTATGAGAAGGCCGCAGGGTGCGATGTTTATGCAGCCCAGGATGCTGTGGTGGGGGCTAAAGGAAGGGTACTGATACCTACGGATATCCAGGTGTCCCCGCCACCCGGATCGTACCTAAGAGTAGCCTCCCGGTCCGGGTTGGCCGCCCAACATGCCATTGATATCGGGGCGGGTGTGATCGACCCTGACTATCGGGGCAACGTCCTCATCTTGATGATAAACCATGCTGAGGAAGAATTTCAGGTGAAGAAAGGGGACCGTATTGCCCAGTTAATATGTGAGCGAATCTGGCACCCTAGGTTAGAGCAATGGAAGCAGTTGTCACTCACTCATAGGGGGGCCAAAGGATTCGGTTCCTCGGAATCATCGTTAGAGGGGGAGCAAAACGCTGCTGCTACGGGTATACCCCAAGGTAGCCCAGACCCCGTAGCCGAGTTCGAAAAAGCAGTAGAGCAGCAATTCCATAAGCTGCATCAGGAACTAGCGCAAAGACAGGTGGATCAGCAGCAGTTGTGGGAAAAAGCAGTGCAAGGGATACACGGTAGTTTAGGCCCCAGTTTGAAAGAAACAATTTATCAGACTGACCAATTGCTCAAAACCACTCTCGAAGAAAACTTACAACAATACCAGAAAGATTTACAGGCATTAAAATCTAGTACTGAGAGTCTTAAGGAACAGATAGGACATCTCGAAGACCATGTAGAGGAACAACCGGATCACATAGCCGAAGTTAAAAACATTGCATGTGCGGTTGGTGAGGTACGGGAGGAGGTAAAGAGAGTACAAGTCCAGATGGAACTTATGGGCAGAAATAACCTCAAAGAAATGTGTGATTTAATGACGGGGTTTGATACTCGTCTAGGATCCTTAGAGGAAGGGTACCCTCTAGGGCGACCACTATCGGCAGAATTATCCCAATCCCAGGAATTGATTTGGGATGGAGATTTTTATACTGCGGGCCCCACCAAACCTGCCCCTAGGCGGGGAGGTAGATATAAGAAACATTAAGGCGGACTCTCGCTCTCGAAGCCGAGAGGAAGATACTCCCAAGCATAGGCCCACCCCTAGCAGTCATTTAAGGGGGGGGGGTATGTGATATGCGGAGTATGCCTGCTAGGGTTGACCCTGATCTAAACCCCCAGGTTAGAAAAGGTAATTTCCCAGCCACTCAAGTTAAACCCCAAAGTAACCTTCTGCCTGACATTTCTTCCAAATCCAGCAGAGGGAGCTTGGGGGTAGAAGTTCAGACTTCCCCTCCCCCATCTCTTCCCAAGGCTGCAAACCGGAAATGCACTTCAGCTGGGGAGGCTGGGCGGGGCTGTAGGCTCCTTAACCGAAGGTCTGAACGGTTAGAGAGGGAGAAGCAGGGCTGGAGAGCAGGAGATGAGATTCAAACACAGCTCCCTCAGGCTAGCTCAGGGCTAAGAGTTTGCCAGGATCCTCAAGGTGCTGAAAGTATGGAGATTGAGGAAAGTGAAACTGTGCTGTCTCCTGAGTGCTCAGACAGTCTGCAAGACATGGAATTGGAAGGTGAAGCAACCTGGGACGATCAAGCCATGGATATCGGCGTCTCCAAGGCAATTGCCACCCTGCCTGACTAAAGGTATCATAATTCCATTTTTACTTTAAGGACACTAAATTGTCTTGTATTTTTCTGGTGTATGTTTTACCAGTGTGGTGGGGGGAATTAGCCCCACGTTCGAGGTGGGATAGAGGGCTCTTCATGTAGCGCATGTCAACACGTGGAGCACCACCACCTGGCCAGCACTACTATCTGCTAAAGTAGTGCAGTGCAGTTACACTTTGCTTTTTGGGCCAAATTTTGTCTTTGGTTTTTTTTTCTTTGGAATGGAAAAGGACTGTTTGGGTGGTTGCTGATTGAAGCAAAGAACTCTAAAGATAAAACTCAGAGGGACTGAGGTTTTGGTATTTTTCTTTGGACTATCTTGAATGAACATTAAGTTTACTTTTGGGAACTGTTGGATTTATCTGAAGAAACTGGAACAAAGTTTATTTTCCTTGTTTTGCTGTGGAATACAATAAATCCAGTCCAGATTTTCGTTCTGATTTTTCCTTTTAAGTTAAGCCAGTATTCTGACAACTCTTGGGGCAGCCTCTCGCAGCTTACAAAGGCCCCAAAATCTTGTCCCCGCATTCCTGGACTCCTAGCTCTGAGAGTGCGGGTGACAAACTATATCCCACCCATGCGATTCTGTGAACCAGGTTTCGGATATCGCTATCACGTCAAGATCAGCGTTTGTTATCTCAGTCTCTAATTCTAGAATTTTATTGCCCAAGCTGTGTGCATTAACATACATAGCCCTCCATATCTGTGAAGAGATTCCTTTATGAGTTAGTGTGGCTTCTAGATTATCAGTGATTTTTCTCCCTGAATAATTGTGGATATCATTGGTACTTACCTTAGATTTGGTAGTGTCAGTGCGACTCGCCTCCACAGGGTGGTTTCTTACTGCTCTGGGATATAAGTATGTACCCTCCCCCAACTTACCTAGTTTAAAGCCCTGTTGAGTAGGCGGGCCAATCGATGTCCAAATACGTTTCTACCTCTTCTGGTCAGGTGGAGTCCGTCTGGTCCCTGCAGTCCCTGGAGCGTATCGCCGTGGTTCAGGAATCCGAAGTTCATTTCTATGCACCATTTTCGGAGCCATTCGTTAGTCCGTTGAATACGCTCTTCTCTCGCTCTGCCTCTATTTCTCACTGGAAGAATTGACGAAAAGACCACCTGTGCTCCTGTCTGCTTCAGCTTCTTTCCTAGTGCTCCAAAATCTCTGGGGATGTTCTCTGTGTCGCTCCTAGCAGTGTCATTTGTGCCTACATGGATGAGAAACATGGGAAAATGATCATTAGGTTTTAGAATTTTGTCCAGGCTAGTGGTAATATCCTGGATCCTGGCTCCAGGGAGACAGCAGACCTCTCTTGATTGTAAATTAGGCCTGCAAATTGGTCCCTCGGTGCCCCTTAGTATGGAGTCACCAATGACTACCACTCTTCGTTCCTTTCGAGGGGGTCGGTCTGCGTGCTCTGGATTTGACGTTGTATGCTGGGTATCCTCATGAGCCTCTTCTGCTGTTTCCTCGGTGGTTTCATCTTGTAAGATTTGAAATCTATTTCTGAGAGTTAGCTGTGGTATTGATGAACAGCTATCCTGTTGAAGAGAAAAAGAAAAAGAAGAAGAGCGTGAGAATGGGGTGGGTTTATTTCGCTTGCCCGTAGAGGAGGTTACTAGTTGCCAGGGGCCAGCATCTCCAATCATCTCCTGTACTCCAATTGTTGTGTTTAGTGCTGTAGGTTTGGGCGTGTCAAGGATGGACCTGTCGTGGGTTCTCTCTGTGGTGTGTGACAGTTCCAGGATGGTGTCATCGATGAAGGCCTCGTCATCTCTTATGCTCCTCAGGCGCTTAACCTCCTCCCTGAGGCTCAGTAGTTCCTGCAAGATATCCTCGTCTAAGTTTCCCAGCTCCTCTGTCTGCGTAGAGACTGTAGTGCACTTTGGGAGGGGGGGGGAAGGTCTCGGTCTGCACTGAGACCTCTGCCCTCTGATCCATGTCGCCCTCTACCGTCTGTGTACAGACCTCGACCATCCCCTGAGTCCCTCTGGATGCTGGAGTGTCGATCTTGATAGCAGCCTTGGTACTCCGTGTCCTTCCCGCCATTTCCAAGTTAGAGGGATTTATTTCTGTAAAGAGAAAGGTCGAGATGTTAGAGAGTATGTAAGGAGAAAGATTGAGATAGAGTTATTAAAGATATAATTTTTTATTATTTTTTTTTTTAATATAGGGTCTGAGAAGTTCAAGGAAGGATTAATTATCTGGCTGAGAGTGTAAGAAAGTGTGTGGATGTAGGAAGAAAAGAGGAAGAGTGTGATTGATGGAGTGGTAGATGAAGAGTTTAGATTAGGCCCTTCTCAAGGCCCTTCGCAAAGGCGATCTCGCTAAGGCGAGCGCCTTTGCCGCTCGCCTTCGCTGCGCGCCGAACGGCTGCGCGCCGTTGGCCCGCCTCCTTTTATGGAGGGGCCCGGCGCCTACTGCTGATGCGGTGGGGGTGGGCGGAGCTACTCTTGCCGCTACCCCGAAGCTGTTTTTGCTTTTTGCCGCTCGCCCTCGCTTTGCCTCGCGCTTTCACTGCCCTCTCCTGCCTTTGCCGCTCGCCTTCTCCTGCCTCGTGTGCTGCTTAGCAAGCTGTCCTCTCCTCCTGCAGCAGTGGCCTGACCGTCGGCTCGCCTCCTTTTATGGAGGGGCCCGGCGTCTACTGCTGATGCGGTGGGGGTGGGCGGAGCTACTCTCGCCGCTACCCCGAAGCTGTTTTTGCAAATGTCCAGGTTGCCAACAGATGGCACGGGTTGCACCTTAAGATGAAGTCAGGCAAATGTCCAGGCTGCCAACAGATGGCACAGGTTGCACCTTAAGATGAAGTCAGGCAAATGTCCAGGCTGCCAACAGATGGCACGGGTTGCACCTTAAGATGAAGTCAGGCAAATGTCCAGGCTGCCAACAGATGGCACGGGTTGCACCTTAAGATGAAGTCAGGCAAATGTCCAGGCTGCCAAAAGATGGCAAGGGTTGTACCTTAAGATGAAGTCAGGCAAATGTCCAGGCTGCCAACAGATGGCACGGGTTGCACCTTAAGATGAAGTTAGCAACATGGCTCCTGGAGAGCTACAGATCCTTGGAAGGGTGTAATAGTTATTATCCAACTATGATGCCCTCGATAGGAGTTGAAGCTGATGAAGATTGGCACTCAGGCCAGGAGGCTATCTGGATGAAAGATCTGCAGTGACTGAACCGTGATATAGAGGCTGTGGCGTGTACATGCAGAGGAGGTCCAACGGAGCCCCAGGGTCCATGCGGCATGACTGGCCTGGGAGTGTTCAGAGGACTTAGTGGGTCCTAATGGGGGTCCTTTCCTTTTCCCTTTCCCCGGCCACGGCCTCGACCCTGGCCACGGGTGGCCGGGGGGGAACCCTGCCTGGTGGGAGCCTGGCTGGAGGAGGTCTGGGAGGTGGATTGAGCTCCAGGATCCCCATGGGAGGCAGTCTGGGTGATGAGCTGGGGGAGAAGGTGTGAAAGAATGCCACACATGTTCTCCAGGGCCCGGCGAGTCCCTGCCTGCTCTTCCAGCATTGCAGCCTGCAGGGCACGTGTTGCAGACTGCTCGGCCACCAGGGAGGCCAGGTGCTGGTTCATGACATGTGTGGCTTCTTTTATCTCAGCCACCTCCCTGATGAGCAAAGTTTGCCTTTGGTGGATGTGGTCACCCACCTCCACCAATTGACGGTGGAGCTCATCAGGGGGGGCCTCCAGCTCATCACCCTGATGGAAATCTTCCTCCCCCAGGGCTCCGACCTCATCAACCTCTTCTTCCCCCTCCAACTCTTCCCCCTCCAACTCTTCCCCCTCCTCTACTGCCCTGTTGTCATCGTGGGGATGAAGGGGGGGCGCCGGTGCAGCTTGTGTATCAGTGTTCTGAGGAGGAGGGGTGGCGTATGATGTGCCAGCCACTGCTTCCTCCTCCTCCTCCTCCTCATCCCCTTCATCCCTATCAGCAGCAGAAGGAGGATGGGACGCCTCTGCAAAAAGACAAGAAAATACACATTGGTATCTGAGAACATCATTTGAATTGCATCACAGGTCACAACACTGTACATCTGGTCATTTACAAGGTATTATGCAGGCTAACATATGGAACATTAGCAACTTATTCCACATGTTAGGCTTCCAAGAGTATCAAAACAGGCAATGGCTTTTATTATATTACTATGAATTGCATTGGTTGTATAGTACTGTTGTAGTTTAGAAAGATATAAAATATGAGTTAAAACACCAACAAGTCAATGGCTTCTATGTAAAGTGATTTTACCTTGGTGCCCCAGGGAAGTATCAATGGCCCCCACAACAGGACCTATTCCAGGACCCACTATGTCCATCACCTCACTCTCCAGGACAGTCAGTTGGAGGTTGCCGCAAGGACCCTGCGCATTAATCCGTTCCTGCTTCCGCCGGACCTCTCTCCGCAGGGCACGCCACCGTTTTTTCAGAGCCTCTATATCACGGCCCTGATGGTGTACAGCATCTATGTCACTGCAGATTCTTCTCCAGATAGCATGCTGGCCTTCTATCCCAATCCTATCAGCTTCCCTCCCAAAGTGGGAATCATAGTTGGTCCCGACTTGGGCCACAAGGATCTGCAACTCTCCATGCAAGAAATTCGATTTTCGCTTTGGAGCCATGTTGCAAGGTGTAGCCATCTTTTCAGGCTACTTGTAGAACACGTTGAAACACCCCCCCTCCATAGAACACCCAATGAGGTGTGGTGTGCGTGGTTAGGAAGCGGGCCAAGGAACCGCACCCGAACGGCACCCAATAGGCATAGAGAAAGTTTTCCCGCCATGCTGACGTCAGACACTACATAGGCGTGCATGGGTATAAGAAGGTCCAGGTGAGCAGCATTTCCTTTCTATTCTGTCCTATTGCTTATTCAGATGTTTGAGACTTTACTCTGTCTTAGTCTTTTACATTTTTTTTCCTATCTCTGCCTCCCATTTCTCTCTATTCCACAGAGCCATTAACAAGCTACATGTCATTCTAATATGTTGTTTTATCTTTTCTAGAAGCAGCTCAGATAGTAAGTCCAGGTGAGAATGATATTTTGTAAGCTACTTAGGTGTCCTTATGATAGAACTAAAGAAACCAACCAGCAAAAACTGACTTCTCTTTATGGGCTTTCATTGTGTGCTATTGTTTATAATAGTTATTTTATATCTGATATCTCTTACTCTCCATTCCACAGGGCTGACAAAAATGACTGAGAAGACTGATAAAGACCATGCTGGGAGAAATTTTGCTGGGAGAAATATGGATATGTAAGTAAAATGGATGTGTTCATACATCTGAGAGGGTTTACTCATAGAGCTAAAGTTAATTCTTTGTAGAATCAAATTACAGGCAAGTTAAAATCAGGTGAGGAATGGTTCTGTGTACTAACTCATTGATAAGAATAGGTCGGGTGTGTTGGGGGGGGGGGAAACACTGCCATTCAGTGGACATCCAATCAGTGTACATGGTTCAGGTGGAAAACTCCTAATGAGTGCCTAATGGCTGCCATTTTTAATAAGGAGTCTAAAGGTATGTTAGCAGCTCTGTTACTTCTAGGTGTGTGTTCTGCCACAACTTCAGTGTTTAATTTTGGAGACATAGGTTTTTGTTAACAGTTTCTCTCTATTCTTCATTTCAGGTTAACTCTGCTCATCACCTATGTGTTTGCCAGAGAAAGACCAGACGAGCAGCTCAGCACACCAGCTTGCACCTAGCCAAACAGTTGTAAGTGAGAATGATATATGGTAACCTTTATTTGCTTACTCTACTATTCTTCACTTGAGTCACTCTTCTGATGAGTGAAATAAATGTTTCACACTTCTATTGTTCTCTT
Source organism: Geotrypetes seraphini (assembly GCF_902459505.1). NCBI lineage: Eukaryota > Metazoa > Chordata > Amphibia > Gymnophiona > Dermophiidae > Geotrypetes > Geotrypetes seraphini. The sequence continues at coordinate 515,513,976 of NC_047084.1, read as the reverse complement.
CACACAGGTATCCTTGATGACTTTCAGGAACAATAGTAAATTGATAATGTTGGCCCCATAGAACACCATGGCACACATTCCTGCTGTTATATGCACACAAACTTTTTGTTTTCAGTTAGTCTATTCCCTCACATGAGTTCTAAACAGTAGCAGTGGAGGATTACAGGTGATATTAACCCACACCATCAGCGAGTTAAGGCTATTGCTTTAACAACTATACCACAGTGACATCTAAACAGCTCAACATAAATGAGGTTAACACTTTGCTTCAGGGAAGGGAGGACAGATATGGACCTTGGGGGTTGAACCCCCTGTTTGTGAACCTTGTGTAAACCAGCTTCTTCTCTTTTCTGTTTTCAGGCAACTGTAGTTGTTCCTGCAGTACTGTCAGATGGGGTTTTGTATTACTGAGAGCAGTGCAGCTGTGAGCATCTTTGTGGTTTCCACACCTGCTTAACCAAAATAGTGCAGCTCAAGAACCAGGAGGATAGATTGAGGTATCTGGCCTTTACTTCCATCACCTTCCGTGAAAGGAAGAAAAACCCACATGTCTCATTTGGATTCTCCTGGGGTGGAGCCAACTCTTACTAGCAGTAACCCTATTCCTCAACAACAAATCTACCACAGTGACTTATATTCTCTTCCTTATGTAGCCATTTACTTTGGAACAGGGACTGGCTTACTTTGCACATCATAGCTGAGATGTCGTCATCTACTTACAGTTGCATATACCCTTGCATTAACTTGCTACTTTCCTAGATTCTGCAATGATTTGACATCAGAGTGGCTAGCAGGTAATAGAATGAATGACAGACCCCAATAAAGATTGTCAAACTTTCTATATGTCACCTTTTTGTTATATTGAAAAGGGCCCATTCAGCAGTCCCTCCTGAACCCCTATCTACCTTGGACTCTGTCCACTAAACTGCTGATGCTACAAGGTTAAAACCACACAGGAAAGTTTAAACTATAAAAAAAAATTTTATTCAAGTATAAAACTTTTAAAAATTTAAACTTTTGAAAAATATAACTATTTACATATAACACATAACGCAGGGAAAGAGGGTGGGTGCCCCCCAAGAGCAGCTTGAGCTACCTCAGGCGAGGGGGGCGGAAGAGGTGCAGTTATTGAGAGGGTGTATGGCTGCTGGCACCATGCCCTCTTTCGGCTACCAGCCGCAAGAGGGCATGTTCCATCCTCTCAAAACACCCTCTCAATACCTGCACCTCTTCCAAGAGGGCAGAGTAGGGCTCTATCTCCCTGACCGCCCCCTCCTGAGGCTGGTCGGGCTGCTCCTGGGGGGGGAACAGCAAGGAAAGGGGGTGGGATGGGAACAGGAAGGGCAGGAGAGTGAGGGGAAGGGCTATGGGTGGGGGAAGGGGAAGGTCCAACAGGGGATGGTGGTGGTGGTCCTGGAGGTAGTGGTGGGGCAGGCGGTGGGGGTCCAGGGGGCAGTGGTGGGGCAGGCAGTCCAGAGGGCAGTGGTGGGGCAGGCGGTGGAGGTCCAGGGGGCAGTGGTGGGGCAGGCGGTGTGGGTGGTCCTGAGGGCTGCCAGGCCTCCTCCTCCTCCTCCTCCTCCTCCTCTTCCCTCTCCTCTTCCTCCTCCTCCTCCGCAGAGGACCAGGGTGGGGCTCCCTCCATTAGTTGCGGTGCCTCCTGAGGGGGTGCCTGTGCTGCTACTTGACAAGAGAGAAATAGGATACAGTCAGATATGTACACAACACTTTTGAACATGACATTCTTTACTACGTTATTTTCTTCAAATGCTAATAACAGGATGCAAAGCACCTACTCCACTGTAAACATCAAAATGTAGCGTAAGTAAGTGAGGCAAGTAGAACACCATAAAGCCATTGTGACATGATATCACAATAGCAGCTTTACTGCAGATTTTATGATTAAGAATGGTTTACAGCTACTCAAGCATTTTCATCTATTTATTCTGGTAGGCTGATCACAAAGAAACACACGCTGGACTCATTACTCACCGGCTTCAGCGCGCAATTCCTCCATCACCCCCTCAAGGAAGGCCCGCTCCTGGTGCCTCAGCAGCCGCCCCCTTTTCCTGAGATCCTCAACCTGGATAATAGAGAGAGAGAGAAAGAACAGAGAGGGAGGGATATGATGAGTGCCATCTAGCACTGTGGCATAACATGTTTACTTAAGTATTGACCTCTATAAGCACATAAAAATGGAGTATGCTGCCCTCCAAGAGCCCCTATCCGCTTTGCTGCCTGCCTCCACCCCCTTCTGTCACATGTTTTACATGAATGTATTCACGTACTCCAGCATTTTCCCCTTTCTTTGAAGGAGGCATCGCTATCTCTCTACTGTACCTGGGACAGTGGGGGGGGGGGGGGGTTGAGGTGACATGGCCAGCATCACAAGGAGGAGTGTGGGATTGAACTCACAACCCCAGGGTGCTGAGGCTGTAGCCTATCAGCACTGCCCCATATTACATCATGTCCTGGTGAGCTTACAATCATGCAGCAGGGGCAATAAAATAGTTTGGTCAGAAGGAGCAGCATGGCTTGAAACCCCTGACATCAGGGTACTGACGCTGTCACTTTAAACATCATGCCACTATCTCCCTAGACCAGCAGACTGATACAGGAAAGTTGTAGGTATTTGAAATGACATAGCAGCACTTTAATATATTTGTTTTCCTTTGGCAAAGTTGATTTCAAGATGTTTCTATTACAAATGCGAAGCTCGTGACACAAAAATTAGTTGTGTGCATGTTGTGAATGGAATAGATGCCTTCTAGGAGCTAAATTTGTCATTTGAAATCCTACTACTGCTCCTTTGGGATGTGCTTTAATTTCAGTATTCAATGTAAAAGATTTATTATGCACAATTGTAGTTTTTAAAAGGAATCAAGATTTACCCACAATAACATGACCAATTTGATTGAGACAGGTTTCCATCATCATTACATGATTATTTGTGAGGGCCTGACTTGGAATACTTACTTCCCGGGGACATGAGGCTCTTCTGTTATACCGCCGGGTCAGGCGGGTCCAGGAGTTGACCAGGTATGACCTGCGATGTCCAGGCACTACAAAGTAGTGATGCTCGTTTGGTAGGAAGAGCCTGGCCAGCAGCCTGGAGTCCTGTGTAGAGAAATTTGGCTGTCTCCCGGCTGCCATTTTATATGAAATAACTGCATATGAAGAACGGGCGATTCTATGACGTCACAACGCAAAAAACAAACAAACACGATGACGTCTTTTATGCCGCTTGGGCGTGCTTGCAGCGACCCGTCCGCTCTACATCAACACTGTTGATTACATGCTCAACAACGCCGATATCGCTGTTATACAAAAAAGTATAGCAGAACGCTTAGAAGCTTACCATGTAAACCTGATGGGACTTCACCTCCCACCATGTATTTAAGTTCACACAATCTACATTTGAACAAACACAATGACATAAATGAAATAAATGAAGATTGGGAAGTAGGAGGTTCACATATTTTAGCTTAGCTATGCATGTTTGGGTGGGTGGAAAAACAAAATAATATTATGTCTTTGGTAACCTTAGTCAGGACTTGAACCCCTGACCTTTGGAAGATACATGCAGTGCTTTTAAGCACTGAGCTACGTTGGGGATTTGGGAATGGGAGTCTCCAGAAATGACTTTAGGTACAAGCTTAGAAGCTTACCATGTAAACCTGATGGGACTTCACCTCCCCCCATGTATTTAGGTTCACACGATCTACATTTGAACAAACACAATGACAAGTTATAAATGAAATAAATGAAGATTGGGAAGTGAGGTTCACATATTTTAGCTTAGCTATGCTTGTTTGGGTGGGTGGAAAAAAAAAGAATATTATGTCTTTGGTAACCTTAGTCAGGACTTGAAACCCTGACCTTTGGAAGATACATGCAGTGCTTTTAAGCACTGAGCTATGTTGGTGACTTGGAAAGGGGAGTCTCCAGAAATGCCTTTAGGTACAAGCTTTGACAAGGGGTAATCATTGCAAGTATCTACAGGTGTATTTGATCTGAGAACACCCAATGAACGTCCAAAACGATTTCAAAATTCTAACGGCTTCTATGACGTCAGATGCTACTTTATGGTTAGGGTTAGGGTTACAGTTAAGTAGCTCGGTAGCTCAGTGAGTAAACGCGCTGTACCAATCATCCATAGGTTGTGAGTTCAACTCCCAGCTTGTCTTTTACTTGATTATAACATGAGGGGTTTATGCTGCAGGAGAATGTTGTTGGGGTGTTGCAGGGGTGTCTAGGATGACAGAGAATAGTCACTTGCATTTTCAACAATGCATTTGAATTTCTTAAGATGAAACCTTAGTGAGCCGGGGGAGGAAGGTCACCGCAGCCTCGCGCCTCAGATGAAAAGGTTAATTTTTGAGGGACTGTGTAAGCTGATCTGGGACAGTCTTCAGTGACTCGGAGCCCTCCTCCTGGCTGGGCAGAAGGAGGAGGCTTTGGCGGTGGTGGTTTTGGTGGTGAGTGAGGGCGGGAGGGGGGAGTCGCCTGGCTGCTGCATCTGCACTCCTGCTGGCCACAGACCTACTGATCACAGAGCAGAGATCACAGAAGCACGCAGGTATGTGCGCATGCGCGGCTAGGGTTTTATTATATAGGATATACACCTATCGCATCTCATTTTCATCACAAACACATTAGCGAGACTATACACAATACATTACAAAGTTGAGCTTGGGTTTGATAAAATAAACAGCATAGTTTTGACTCTGTATTACATTTATTGAACCATACTTAAGAATATGGGTGTTGCATCTGTGACAACGGTGCTTTACACCATTGAGCTACCAGTCTTTTGCCTCAACTGACTGTGATATGATAGCTAAGTAGAGTATACTTTAGCACATCACTAAGGTATGCTATGACAGGGGAACCAGAGACACAGGTGTAGGTCAGTGAGTAAAAGCACTATATTGATCATCTGTAGGTTGTGAGTTCAACTCCCGGCTTGTCTTTTACGTGTGGCATATCTACCTTCCAGGTGCACCTTGATGATGTCACAATGAGGTCAGCATTGTGCTGCTGGCTACTTCCTCTTCCTGTGAACTAGAAGCCACATTCAGGTCTAATCTGTGTTTTGATTCTGTTTCTAAGTTGGGCCAGTGTAAGTTATGGGATTTACCTTTGTTCTGAAGAATGAGCTGATTGTTGCAATGTTTTAAGACCAGGAGAGTGTTCTTTCGAGCAAGATATCACTTCTAAACTATCCTCTCTGAAATAATGTCTCTGGGAAATCGAGAGAAAGCTTATTGGATGACTTAGGGTGCCTTTCCTGCCAGTCTTTGTGGAACTTAAACGAAGTTTATAAGAAGTCTATATGGTGTTCAAAGTCCTATCCTTTCCACTTCTAATAGGAGGTGAGTATGCCATTTCTGTACAGCTTTCTGTGTAGCATACATCTACCGGTTCCCACCTTCCATACTGATAATGTAAGTTCAACACCCACTCGGTACGTTTCATCTTCTAGTTCTCCTTTGAAACATAACATATTTTTTTTCCTTGTATTAATGGTAAACTGTACAATTCTGATATCCTAGAGGAAAAAGATACAACACAGCAGTGTTCTCTGTCTGCCATTCCCTACCTCACTGATATTGCTAGATCAACTAATATATGGTTTACAAAATTAGATAATTGTGTTTTGGTTATCTTTTTCATCATCCTATACTTACAATGCTGAATGAGTGATAATAAAGAGTATATAAAAAGTATAATCTAAAAAAAAAAAAAAATCGTACCCACGTCTATCACAGGTCCATTGGAGACGTCTTAATGACGTTTCAGAAACCTGCGTCTATCTTGCGCGAAGAGGTTGTAGGGACGTCTACCGCAAGCCTAAGTACCGTTTGATTGACACTTGCGTTTGCCGGACGTCTAAAGCACGCCTATGTTAGACATACTAATAGAGAATTTACCCCTGAGACTCTTTTTTGAATTTGGTTTGAAAAAAATTATTTTTGCTTCTTTTGTTTTCAGAAACCTCTGTCCTGATGCAGTTTTTTTTTATTATTATTATTATTTCTTTATAAGTTTCATAATACAAATACAAGAATCCTCTTGTTACAGTAACTCAGAAAAACAAAACCAAGGAAGATAAATAAATTGCATAGTAATAGATAGAAATCATAAGAAAAAGAAATTTTTTTAACATACATAATTAATTAATATGCAATAATTCAAAAGGTAATTAATCAATCTTTCTTAGACCACTAGATTTAGGAGGAACAAGAATCTGAGAGATAAGGAGATCTCCAACAATATATAATTTTAAGGAAAGAAAATGGCTTAACATGACTTCTTCCGGTATCATCCAAAATACAGCTTACATATGAGTGATCTTTTTCTCATCCAGAAGACTACGAAGTTGCTCAGGCACAAAATAAACATATTTAGTTCCTTGATGTTTAACCAGACATTTACAAGGGTAACTAAGCAAAAAAGTAGCCCCTATTATGATTGTCTCTTCCCTCATAGCCAAAAATAATTTTCTCCTTTCTTGAGTGGAAAATCCATATTTTTTCCCCCAGAAATAAACTCTGGGATAAACGAAAGAAAATTCTCATTATCATATGTAAGTCCTGTTCAAAAACAAATGAAACAAGCAGAGTACCCCGATATTGAATTTCGTCCTGTGATGTTTCAAGTATAGCAGTTACATTTTTTTAAAATCTATTTTTTAAAATCTATTTAGGAAAGGAATTTTCCACCTTTTCTGGTAGGAAATATATTTTATTAATCGGTGGTATTGATTCCATTGTCCTGATGCAGTTTTAACAAAATACGATCAGGATGAGGGAGGTTGCTGTATTTCAAAGCTAAGTGCTGTTTCTAAGAAAGTATTATAAAATAATAATCATTTTAAAAAAGAGGTCATAAAAGACAGAATTAAGGTACCTGAATCTACGAGGATTGGAAGTTGTCCAGGTGCCATTGAAGTTACAGGCAACTGAGCTACTTGTATCTGATGGTCCAACTAATCCTGAATATGTCCTTAGGAGTTGGTGATAACTGATGGTGTTTAGAAGCTGCAACCTTTTAATTAGTTATACTAGTACACAGTATTGCAAGCTTCTTACTGCGGGCTGGTGAGGAATAGAATGAGTGTCAGAGCACTTACCTTGCTGGCCTGCAGTAAGAAGCTCATCTGCAATTTAGTTAAAAGGAGCCCAGAATGTAAATACTGTACAATATCTCACTGCAGGTGTGTATTATCATAAAATACATATCTGCAATGATGTTGCAATATATTAAATTCTATATATTTGCTGGTACTGCAGTGTCTTCAAACCTGTTTTAAATTCCTTTAAATTATGTGTCAGTCTCAGTTCATCGGATAATGCATTCCAGAACTTAGGGTCCATTATGAAACCAAAAATTCATACATTTCCATTTGTATTTTATTTAATCCAAAATGAATCCACCAAGGGCAGGATTGCCAGCAGCCATTTGTTTCCACCTCCGTTTCCTTTGTGCTAGCAGCTTGCAGTGTGGGCTGGGAATTCTGGCTCTGCCTCACCAAAGGATTCTCTTCACAGCCCATTTTTTTTAAGGTAATCAGATAGTTTCCCTTCTCCTTCCCTTCATCTCCCTGGGTTTATTTGCAGCATTCTTTCTGTTCATAGCTGAATGCTATCTTACTCTGTGATGTATATAGACCCCGTTCCAAAATCCAAACTAATCCTCCCCCTCCCCCTTTTACTAAGCCATGGTAGAGGTTTCTTATCATGGCCCAGAGCACTGGGGCCCCGATTCTATAAAGGGTGCCTAAGTCATGTCTAAAGTTAGGCGTGCTTTAGTCACCCAATGTAAGAGTCTTAACAAGTGATAATTGGTACTTAGGCGTCCAAAGCTCATAATACATTTAATAAGGCACCACATAAACGAGGCACATCAAAACAGATATATTGCATGTAAAACCTTCTATTTTTGTGGACAAACAGCAATGCTATTTGCTAATTAGAGGAAAACATCCATTAACTGAAGCACAGCACATGAAAAACATAGCTTTAGTTTTTTTTGCTTAAAAGCTACCCTTTTTTCTGACTAAACAGTGCTCCAATCAGCTCATTCTTGAAAGCAAAGAAAGCACATGACAAAAATATATAGATTGCATATATAACTTAATTTGTAAAAGGTTAAATACAAAAAAAAAATAGGTGCAGACCTTAGCATGGCTTCTACTTCATTGCAAATGGAGGCTTGCAGCAGCATAATGGTGACCTCTTTGTGAGATCATCAAGGTGCATTTGCAAGATAGAATGCCACAATTAAAATATATGCTGTGTAGAAATAAATAATAAAAAATAAATAAATAAATAAATATATATATATATATATATATATATACTGGGGGAGCTGAACTCATGACCTCTGGAAGATGAGCACAGGGCTTTGACTTATTGAGCTATAGCAGTTTCCAGGCAAGTGTCTCTGACTGCCCTGTGAAATGAAAGATTAGCAGATACCTAAGCTATCATATCACAGGGCTCCAGTCAGAGACACCTGCCTGGAGAGCTATTTAGCAGATCGCATTAAGTACGTCCAAACTGTGCCTAAGTTCCGGCATTAGAACTCAGGTCTATCTGAAGCCTAAAATATGCTCAAAAGTAGACTTCCTTACCATGCCTAGTTTTACAATTGCTATGCAGCTTGCTAGCTCATTCTGTAGCACACCGATTAAACTTACAAGCATTAAACAAATCCAACTCCCAGTATTACAATTATAATGAAAAACAGAATAAAATCACCATTCTAATGACATAATAATAAAATATTATAACATTAAGGACATTGTTTGGATGTCTAAATCTCACCTAAACCTGATTCTCTAAAGGACGCCTAAATCGTTAGGTATCTGTATGCCTAAACAGTGAAATTTAGAGTAATATTATTATGAATTATGGAAGTTAAGGACTGATTTTATTATTTTGATAGAATTAAACAATAAAGTGGACTGATGAAGATATGAGATAGCTGGGCACAATTCATGGTCCGGTTATTTTCCGAAGGTCCATACATAAGAAAAGAAGAAACAACAAAAAAGTATTGATTGATTTTCTCTTATCCTGATATACAACGCCGCAATATGCAAGCGGACATTGTATAGCTTCATAACAACAGCAATATGAGAAGACGATAGGTGATAGCTGACAACATTGACACTAACAGTTGGGGAATAAGTTTTAAGCAAGAGTAGCATTGGAGCATTTGGTGCTCCGGGCTGCGGTAGAAACCTCTACCGCAGCTTAGTAAAAAGAGGGCCTAATTTTTATAGCTGTTCTATTTTTTTCTCATTTTGGGGTCCTTTTATTAAGGTGCACTAACTGATTCAGCGCGCACTATAGATTAGTGTGTGCTAAACGCTAAGGCATCTATTATATCCTACGAACATCATAGCATTTAGCGTGCGCTAAATCGGTTAGCGTACCTTAATAAAAGGACCCCTTTATTTTTATTACAAAAGTTTGTGGAAAATAAAAAACAACCATTTTCAAATTATTATTATTATTATTCTGATTAATCTTGGATAAATAGTGTAGAAGTCTATGTTAGTCCATTTTTAAAGATAATAAAAAGAAACGACCCGAAGAAAGTACTGCCTTCAAAACTAGTCAAAAACTGTATTTAGTCCAATGAAAAAGGTATCTTCTTCTTTTCTTTTCTTTTTTTGTTTTATTTATATATATTATGGGGCCCTTTTACGCATGCTTAATGCTGCTTAAAAATGGGGCTAGCGGGTTACGCTCAGGAGCCACACACTAATTGTGGGCTCAGTGCGTTCCACCCACATGCTAAAAACGACATTTTATATTTTAGCATGGAGATGAGTTTGAGGGCAGAGAGTAGGAGCGCGTGTGGACATTGGTATAAGGCTAGGTTCTATAAACGGTGCCCTAGTAAAGTATGACATTTAAGCGCAGTTCTATATAAAAGTTAGGCACACTTTATATGAGGGGTGATTCATGTCCTGGCAACTATATTTTCTCTCTCAAAAATGAACCAACACTGCAAATCTAATATATACGTTTGAAAGTATACTTCTTAATGATGCCACCAGATAAGAGATGAGTGCAGGTGTCTCTGGCAGGGGAGAAGCAAAAAAAAAAAGACATTCAAAATCATTTATTTCTGCCGGGGTTTTCTTGGGCTATATAAGTGTGCCCAATTAAGGTGTCTACCAGTGCCCATGTTTATAACTGGCACCCTGATACAAAAAAATGCCCACGATCTGCCCCTAATCACTCCTACTTTGTTTGTAGGTGCCTTGGACTAGATACCTACCAAGGTAGGCACCTAACATCCAATTAAGTGCAATTTATGTCAATTAAGAGGTGCTGATGGTCAATTAACAACTGGCGCTGATTAAGCTTATTAAACAATTACGTTAGGTGCTGCCGATGTAGGCACCTAACTTTAGGCACTATTTATAGAATCAGGCCCAGATTCTCAAACCGGTGCTGATATCAGTGGCTGCTTTAAAAGCAGCTACTGATCACGTGTCGATCATGTATCGACACCGGTTTCGGAATCACACTGATGTGAAAGATAGGCACCGAAAATCCAGGCCAGGGATTTCCGGGCCTATATTTCCGGCACCTATCATCATGTGAATCATGCCTACATAGGCACTTTAAGGTCACCTAATGCCACTTCCATTGTTAGCCACGCCTACTTTGGCATTTGGCAACCTAAAGCACCTACATAGATTCAATTCCAGGACTGATTTTCTATGTACAACGATATAGGCAAAATTTATTGTGACAACCAAAGTATATCTAAAAACCTTTTTACCAAACACGGTCCGTGTTTCGGACAACCTTCATCAGGGGTCCATGGTAGAAAAGGAAAGAAAAATGTGTCACAAAAAAATTGCAGTAGAAAAAATTGCAGTAGAAAAAAACGGATTGTATGTATCGCCGAGGGTCACCGATTATTGTGAAATCTCACTTTAGCGATACATACAATCCATTTTTTTCTACTGCAATTTTTTGTGACACATTTTTCTTTCCTTTTCTACCATGGACCCCTGATGAAGGTTGTCCGAAACACGGACCGTGTTGGGTTCCCTGTTTGGTAAAAAGGTTTTTAGATATACTTTGGTTATCACAATAAATTTTGCCTACATCGTTGTACATATCTGCAGTTTTGGTTTGTTTGTTCCTGGTTGGTTTTTTCACTGCAGACAAGATTGGACCTCCCTTTTCCTTTGCTTCTGTTGCTTTCTGATTTTCTATGTGCCAGTGTGCGCTTCAAATCTCAGCTAAAAACACCAATTGGATGGTGTTTGTAATGGAGGTATGAGCACCTACCGGTGCCTAGAAAATCGGTGCCACTTTCAGAATTTGGGCCTCAGGTCCTTACCATCTACAGTAGGTGACGGTAAGGGCTAATTTTGAAATTAGTGTTTGACCATTAATGGGGAAAGCAAAACTGTGGCCATTTTAGAGCCATGCTACAAAATGGTCTCAACACAAGGGTAACCCTTGCGCTAAAAATAGTGCAGTCCACTTTTTAGCGCAGCTCAGTAAAAAGGCTCCTACCTTTATTAAATCTGAAACTTATTTAGGATAACAAGACCTTTTTCACTTAAATGAGCAGTAAACAGCTTTCAGGTGAGTCTATCTGTTACACTTTGATAGTATCATTTCTTTTAACTTTTCCGATGAATAGGATTCCAAATCAATTACAGTTTATCTCTAAATGGTTTTATTTATTTTTATTTTAAAGAAAGTACTAGAAGTATGGCTTTCAATTTTTTTCACATGTCTATCACAACTTTAACTTGGTGCTTTGATAGTACCAGTAGGCTTCAGTTTCCTTCAGACTAAGGGGAACAATGCTGATTAGAGATATTTCAAAGCAAGAAACAACTATTTTTTTAATGGTGAGAGCTAATGGGGCAAGTGTGGTGCAATGGTTAAAGCTACAGTCTGAGTTTGTGGGTTCAAACCCATGCTTCTCCTTGTGACCCTGGGCAAGTCACTTAATCCCTCCATTCCCCCAGGTACATTAGATAGATTGTGAGCCTACTGGTACAGACAGGGAAAAATATTCAAGTACCTGAATAAATCCATGTAAACCATTCTGAGCTCCCCTGGGAGGACAGTATAGAAAACTGAAAAATAATAATTTTCTTTAACTGAAAGATTTTAATAATCTTGCAAACTACAGCTAATCAAGATTCATTTTTATGGATCACCTAAATATTCACTAAAGGGCTCCTCTCACTGCTGTTAAGTGGCAGTTTAAAGACAGAGTGACTGAATGGCGGAAAATATTATAGAATGTTGCGGAAAATGTTATGCAGTGAAAAAATACATTGGGAAAGGTAAAAATATACCCCCTCATTTACAAAGCCGCGCCAGCCGTGTGGTAACAGCTCGGACGCTCATAGGAATTCTATGAGTGTCGGAGCAATAGCCAGCGTTAAAAACGCTAGCACGGCTTTGTAAAGGAGGGGGATGGTGAATGCACGACTTCTTTATAACACTAATTGAAATGGACTTTGACGTGAGTGCTGTTAGATGAATTAATATTTTCTATTAAATGAGGGTCTGTCACTACAACTGGTAGATGGAATAACAGATTAGTGCAGTACATTTATAAGAATCAATAGAAAATCATTTCTCTTTCCTACCTGCTAGCAAAGCTGTTAAATGCTGTTCTATTTTTGAAAACCAAGTGAGCTGTGGAAAAGCGGCAGGCTTACAGAAAGCAGTAGGCTTGCAATGATTAAACAGGACGCATTTAGCAGGATACCAGATTTGATTCCATATATAGAGAGAGGTAAAGCAGTTCTGAGCACCTACACACCGTTGCCAAAAATATTCATTATGTTTTGCATGAAGATGGAGCTGAGAGAGGCCAATCAGTAATTTCCAACAGCTTTATGCAGATAATGTCACTAAAAATGATCACTGATTGCTCCATTGCTATCCGGCACCACACAGGAGCTGACACGGGAGAGCAAGCGTTTTCTGTGCGATGCAGAAAATATTTGCTCTTCAGTTGCAACAGCTCTGCAGGCAAGAGCAGTGGGAACAAAGAAGCAAACTCTTACAGCTCTGTAGATGATTTAGAGTTTTCAGATGTACCAAGGATGACTCCTCCCAAAAAATGAGCTCCACCACTCTAGTGAGTGGGACTGAAGGTCAATGAGTTAGGATTTTCTCGTAGTATATTTGGGATATAAGTTTGTCATGATAGAGGGTCTGAAGCCTTGAAGGGAGGGCTGCTGGTCATGCTTATTGACAAGTAATGCATCTATAATAGATTTCTGCATCATGAGTAACGTGACCATTAATTTTTTTTTCCTCAACACGGGACAGGACCCCGGACCTTTCCCCCCTCCGGTACCTTTTTTTAATCTCACAGCTTCCTCCTGTCCTGATGCCTTCCGGCAGTGGCAGAGCAGTGCACAAGGCAGGCGCAAGCTTTTTGCACACCTGCCTGGTCCCGTGACACTCATTGAATGGCTGCCATCAGTTCTCACAGTAATTAATTGTTCGACGAGCTACTGAAGTTGCCATTGCTCTAACTCTATTTGCTGTGACAACACTTTCCAGTAGCAGCCCAGTCCAAGCATAATAAAAAGAGGTACAGTCCAAGAGCCAAGTGGAGATTGTCCTCTTGATAACTGGCGCTCCAAGTTTGTTAGGATCAAATGACAAGAACAGCTGAGTGGATTTTCTGTGAGGTTTTGTCTGATCCAGGTAATAAGCAAGAACATGTTTGCAGTCCAATGTGTGGAGTGCAGCCTCACTAGCATGAGAAAGTGGTCTTGGAAAGAAGACAGGAAGAACTATAGGTTGGTTGAGATGAAATTTGGAGATGACCTTTGGGAGGAAGTTAGGATGAATTTGGAGAATGACTCTGTCAAGGTAGAATGTTGTGTAAGGAGGATCTGATACAAGAGCTTGTAGTTCACTGACTTGATATACAGAAGTAATAGAGATGAGGAAAACCACTTTCCAAATGAGATATTTAAAATATGAAGGCACTAGTGGTTCAAAAGGTGGCTTCATTAGGGTTGAAAGTACAACATTAAGATTCCAAGCTTCTGGAAGAGATTTGATTGGTGGCTTGGTTTGAAAAAGGCCTTTCATGAATCTGGAGACTAAGGGATGTATTGAAAATGGCCTTTTGTCTGGAGGTGCATGAAAAGCACTAATAGCACTAAGATGAACTTTGAAGTAGTTTTATGGCCAGAGTTGAAAAGATGCAAGAGATATTCAAGTATCGATGGCAGGAGAGATGTTTCTGGTTGCAGAATATGTTAAATATACCAGTGTGAAGTGAGTCCACTTGAAATGGTAACTTTGCTGGGTGGAAAGTTTTCTGGAAGCTTCAGTGATAGCTGATACTGGTGCAGAGAGAGGAAAAACATCTACTCATTGGGAGAAAGATGCCATGCTGTGAGAACTAACAAACATAGGTTGGGATAGAGACGAGATCCTTCATGTTAGCAATGTTGGAAAGATTTGTAGCATGATGGGTTCTTGTACAATGAACTGAAGAAGGAGAGGGAACCATGGTTTTCTTGGCCATCGGGGTGCAATGAGTATCACAGTAGCCTGTTCTTGGTGTAATTTGAACAGAATCTTCCCAAGTAGAGGTTTTGGAAGAAAATCATATAGGAATTTGTCCAGTCTAGGAGAAAGGCATCAGACTCCAAATCATTGGGAGTGTAGATTTTGGAACACAAAACTGGAAGCTTGTGATTGTGAGGGGAAGTAAAGAGATCCACTTATGGGGTCCCACAATTGGACAGCTGAGTTGACCACTTGTAAGGCTGCAGAAGTCTGCTGAGATTGTCTACTAAGATGTTCTGTTTTCCTGCCAGATAAACTGTTTTGAGAAATATGTTTCAAGGAATCACCCAGAACCAAATTTTGATCACTTCTTCACAAAGTGGGCGAGACCCTGTGTCTCCTTGCATGTTCATGTAGTATATGGTGACTTGATTGTCCATTCAAAGAAATACTACTTGATTGGGAAGGCAATCTTAGAATTTGAGTAGAGCATTGCAGATCACCCACAGCTTGAGGAGATTGATGTGGAGAATTTTAACTTGAAAGTTCCAGTTGCCTTGAGTATGGAGGCTGTCGAGGAGGGCTCCCCAACTGAGCATGGAAGAATCCATCGTCAATATGGATTCTTCCAATTTTGATGGAGTTGAGTATGAAAGAGGAGGCCTCTGGACAGACTGAGTGGTGACAGCCACTACTGAAGGGAGTGGTGAAGCACTGAGGTTACTTGCAGTTGCTGGGATAGCGTATCAGTGGCTTAGAACCATTGAGCTGAGAGTGTCCATTAAGGATCTCAGAGATATAGATGGGCAAATGGAGTTACATGAACTGTAGATGCCATGTGACCTAGAAGATGTATTATTTTATGTGTGGTGATGCTTTGAAGAGTAGAAACCTTCTGGCAGATATGAATTAGATTGTCGAGTCTCTGTTGCAGTAGAAAGGCTCAAGCTTGAGTTGTATCTAGAAGCGCCCTGATGAATTCTAGAGTTTGAGTGGGTTGGAGATGAGATTTCTCGTAACTAGCTACAAATCACAGAAGTTCTAACAATTGAACTGTTGCATTCATGGCTTGGTGAGCTTGCTGAGATATTGGGCCTTAATCAACCAGTTGCCTAGATAAGGGAATACATGAAAGCTGAATGAGAAGAGGATTGCAGCTACTACCACTAAGCATTTCTAGGTGCTGAGGCCAGACTAAATGGTAGAACTTTGTACTAGAAGTGGCGAGTTCCCACTCGAAACTGAAGGTGTTTTGTGTGGAGTGGAGGAATGGTAATGTGTTGTATGCTTTTTTGAGATCTAGAGAGCATGGTCAGTCATTTTTCTCCAATAGTGGTAACAGGGTTCCCAGAGAAACCACACAAAACTTCTCCTTCATCAAGTATTTGTTGAGAGCACAGAGGTCCAAGATTGGACAGAGACCTCCTGTCTTTTTTGGTATGAGGAAATACTTGAAGTAAAACCCTTGGCCCTTCTGTAGAGGAACCTACTCAATGGCATTGAGCTCGAATAGTTTCCAAGTTTATTATTCAGTTGATATACCGTCTATCAGTGATTTATCTAGATGGCTGAGAGCTCTTGTTGAAGTAGTGAGCACTGACTGGAATTGAAAACTGACTCTTTTGGAGGATGATATGGAGGTTTTGTTTGCAACTGAAGAGCAAAACCTTGTCTCACTATTTATAGGAACCATTGGTATGTTGTTATGAGGGTCCAAAATCCATGGATCCAATAGGAAGAGACTAAGACAAGGGCTAAACTAAACTAAACTAAACCTTAGGTTTATATACCGCACCATCTCCAGGGTTGTGGAGCTCGGCACGGTTTACAGGAATTGTAAAGAAAAGGAACTACAAGGAGAGGGTTAGAAGAGGATCAGAGGAAAGAAGGACGTTAGCAGGCTAGGATGTCAAAGAAGAGGGAAGTGTTAGATTTTTGAGAATAACCAGGTTTTCAGATGTTTACGGAAGGGTTGGAGAGCACTCAGGTTGCGAAGGGGGGAGGTAAGGTTGTTCCAGAGCTCGGTGAGTCTGAAGTGGAGGGAGGTTCCTAGTGTTCCTGGGAGGGAAATGCCTTTTAGTGAGGGGAAGGATAGCTTCAGTTTTTGGGTGGGTCTGGTGGTATTAGGATTTGATGAGTTCCAAGAAAGCGGAATTAATAGGGGGAGGATGCCATGGATGATCTTGAAAGTTAGGCAAATGCATTTGAAATGGACTCTGGGAATTATCGGAAGCCAGTGAAGCTTGAGAAGAAGCGGTGAGACATGATCATATTTACTTTTTGCAAAGATAAGCTTGGCTGCGGCATTTTGAATCCGTTGGAGTCTGTGAAGGTTTTTCTTTGTTAGGCTTATGAAGATAGAATTGCAATAATCCAGTCTGGATAGAATGATGGATTGGACAAGAATGGCAAAATGATTTTGGTGGAAACAAGATCTTACTTTCCTCAGCATGTGGAGGCTGAAATAACATTTTTTTATCAGGGAGTTGAGGTGGTCATTGAAGGACAGTGTAGAATCGATAATGACACCCAGGACCTTGCTGGAGAATTCGAGCTGCAGTGTGGAGCCAGAGGACAGTGGGATTGAGGTGGGAAGCTGAGCTAAGTTTGGGCCGAGCCAAAGAAGTTTTGTCTTGGATTCATTCAGTTTCATTTGGACGGTGTGGGCCCAAGAATGGAGGTTCGAGACACAAGCGGAAATGTTCTCTGAGAGATTGGTGAGGTTTGAGTCAGTCTCAAGAAGGACAAGGATGTCATCAGCGTAGGTATAAATTGTTTCAAGGGAGGATAAACGAAGGAGTTTTAGAGAAGACATATAGATGTTGAAGAGGATAGGAGATAGAGGAGAGCTTTGCGGGACTCCGCAGGTTGGTATCCAGGGAGAGGATGAGGTGCCATTCATGTTGACAATGTAGGATCGGGAACGGAGGAATTTTGAGAACCATTCGAGGACTGTAGAGGTGATGCCAATCTCAGAGAGTTGGTGGATTAGAATATCGTGGTGAACGACGTTGAAAGCGGCAGAAAGATCGAATTGCAGGAGGACGGCGAACTTGTTGTGGGAGTGAAGTTGTTGAATCTTGGAGATTAGGGAGGTCAGTAGGGATTCGGTACTGAAATTGGGGCGAAAGCCATATTGGTAAGGTAGGAGAATGGAGAATTTCTCAAGGTAGGATGAAAGTTGGGTCGATATGATGGACTCAAGCATCTTAGTTAGGAGAGGGATATTTGCTATTGGGCGATAGCTGGCTGGTAAAGAGGGGTCGAGGTCGGGTTTTTTCAATAGAGGGGATAGGACGATACGGCCCATTTCTGGGGAGAATAGGCCCGAATGTAGGGCGGAGTTTAAGAGTTTGGTGATGGAAGAGATGGCCTGAGAGGGTATTTCCTCATAGAGGTAAGAGGGAAATGGGTCTAAAGAACAATTGCAAGATTTCAGTTTGAGACAGATTTTAAGGATGAGGGATTCGGATACGTGCTCAAAGGTAGACCAGAGTCTATCGGCTGGGATAGCGATAGAGGCCAATGAAGTGGCTATTGGAGTGGGGTTGGGGTCCGTGAGCACCAAGGAGTTGTAGGAGACTGTGGGTGGGAAGGAGCATCGCAGGGAAGTGACCTTTTCATTGAAGAATTTTGCAAGGACTTCAGCTGAGGGAGAGGAGGGAAGAGAAGTGGAGTCCATTTTGGAGATTAGAAAGCGCCAGATTTTGAAAAGTGTGCTACTCTGGTTATTGGATCTGGAGATTTTCTCGCCGTAGAAGTTCATCCTTGCTTTTTTTAGTGCTGAATTGTAGAGCTTAATGTTGACTCTCCAGGCTTGTCTATCTATGGGGGAGTTAGATTTTTTCCATTTGCGCTCCAGGGTGTGACATTTTTGCTTCAGTTCTCTGTGATAAGGGAGGTACCAGGGGGCTTTGCGAGGATAGGAGATAGATTTAGTTGAAAGGGGAGCGAGGGAGAGGAAGGTGGATTCGGAGAGGGCGGTACAGTTATGCCAGTTGGATTCAGGATCTGCATGCTTAGGTGCAGAGGAGAATTTTTTGAGGAATTTTGACCAAAACAGGTTGCTTGAAATTTTTTTGCGAAAAGTGATGGAATTAGTGGAGCGGGGAGGGGTCCCGAGGTGCGACATGAAAATGGGGAGGCAGAAGGTCCCAAGGAAGTGGTCAGACCAGGGGACCTGTTCCCAGATGATGTCGCTGACTGAGGTTTTGTAGGTGGTAAGGTCCAGGAAACTGATGAGGTCTAGGGTGTGTCCCTTTTCATGGGATGGGGAAGGTGAAGGGGGGGGAAATCCGAGAGAGGTAAGGAAGCTCTTTAGTTCAATCGTATCCTTGTTGGTGTTGTCATCAAGGTGGAGATTAATGTCCCCAATGATCAAAAGTCTTTGAAATTTGAGGAAGGCATTTGATATGGTTTCGAGAACGAGCTCAGAGGATTTGTTCCAAGGGGTGGGAGGGCGGTAGAGAAGTAGGATACCCAGTGGGTGAGGTTGGAGTTCGTCATTGACCGAGATTAGCATGTG
Organism: Geotrypetes seraphini; assembly: GCF_902459505.1. NCBI lineage: Eukaryota > Metazoa > Chordata > Amphibia > Gymnophiona > Dermophiidae > Geotrypetes > Geotrypetes seraphini. The sequence goes on along the minus strand of NC_047084.1, from coordinate 515,494,905 downwards.
TTCTAGAGAGGTGTGGCTGCTCTTTTCGATGAGCTGGACATCGAAGAATGATTTGTAGATTAGTGCCAGGCCTCCTCCTTTTCGGTTAGATCTGGGAGAGAAAAGACCTTGATAGCCGTGGGAGCAGAGTTCATTTTGCGTAAATATGTCATCTTTTGTGATCCAAGATTCCGTGATGCATAGGAATCCTGGGTCAGAGTCTTCAAGTAGGTCCTTCAGGATTTGAATCTTATTGCAAGCAGATCTGGCGTTGCAATAGAGTGTAGGGACTGGGGTGAACGAGTCAGATGCAAGATTGGGGAGATTTGCGGGGGGGACAGGTTTTAGGGATGCGTGATTGACTCTACGAGGGTTTTTTTTGGAGGGATGGTTTCTGGTGCGCAGCAACGTGGGGATTCTGAGGCCAGGGCAGATGTTGAGATCAATGGAGGGGTCGGGGAGGTTGGGGAAAGGAGGTTTCAAGCATGGGATGGTGAGGGGAGAAGAGCAGAGCAGGAGGAGAAGGAGCCATGAAGGGGGCTTGTTGATGAAAATTTTTTTTTTTTTTTTTGTGGGGTAAGAGCTAGGTAGTTTGAGTCAGTAGAGGAAGAAGGTTGGCATGGAGCCCGAGCCTTGGAGGAGGGTGGACTATGATAACTAAGCTGGATAAGTGTCAGGCTAGTGAACTGGATAGGCTGTTAGGTTATGAACTGGGAGGGTCACCGGGAGGTGGGATAGGAATCAGAACATCTGGGAGTCAGACTTGGTAGCAGAATAAATGACATGTAAGAATAATGAGTGGCAAATTAAGGCAATGATTGAGGTTAGGATCAGAACAACTAGAGAACAAGGTAAACTGGATAGATAGATAACTGGATGATATCAGAACAGCTGGATGCTGTCCTGTAAGAGTTTTCAGTAGGGTAAGAATGGGGGTTTGGACCAATCAGGTCAGTCAAAGGTATGACGGGGCAGTCCTTTTGAAAGTAGATGTGGGAAGAGACGCTGGTGGTTTTTTTTTTTAATTTTTATTTTTAAAGTCGGCTCTTCTGTGTCGGGAGGGGGGCGGAGCAGGGCTCCCACGCTCCTCTCCTTGTGCAGAGGGGCCGGCGAAAGAGGCAGGTTCCTCCGATGATGTTTTTTAGGCGAAACTCGGCTCTTCTGTGTCGGGAGGGGGGCGGAGCAGGGCTCCCACGCTCCTCTCATTGTGCAAAGGGGCCGGCGAAAGAAGCAGGTTCCTCCGATGATGTTTTTAAGGCAGAAGTCGGCTCTTCTGTGTCGGGAGGGGGGCGGAGCAGGGCTCACACGCTCCTCTCCTTGTGCAGAGGGGCCGGCGAAAGAGGCAGGTTCCTCCGATGATGTTTTTAAGGCAGGTCGGCTCTTCTGTGTCGGGAGGGGGGCGGAGCAGGGCTCACACGCTCCTCTCCTTGTGCAGAGGGGCCGGCGAAAGAGGCAGGTTCCTCCGATGATGTTTTTTAGGCGAAACTCGGCTCTTCTGTGTCGGGAGGGGGGCGGAGCAGGGCTCCCACGCTCCTCTCCTTGTGCAGAGGGGCCGGCGAAAGAGGCAGGTTCCTCCGATGATGTTTTTTAGGCGAAACTCGGCTCTTCTGTGTCGGGAGGGGGGCGGAGCAGGGCTCCCATGCTCCTCTCCTTGTGCAGAGGGGCCGGCGAAAGAGGCAGGTTCCTCCGATAATGTTTTTTAGGCGAAACTCGGCTCTTCTGTGTCGGGAGGGGGGAGGAGCAGGGCTCCCATGCTCCTCTCCTTGTGCAGAGGGGCCGGCGAAAGAGGCAGGTTCCCCTAACAAGGGCTGTGTTATGCTGGCTATGCTCTTGCGAAGTAAGTCAAAAAGACTGCTGAGATTTTTGCTGAGTCTGAGTCTTTTGTTGCCTAGAACGTCTTTGAGAAGGAACCGTGGAGGATGTAGATTAATGATATCTGTAAGAATAGAAATAGCACTTTGGGTTGTAAAAGTGCTTAGTTGGTTGAGGCTTTTGATGATTTGCAGCAGAAAGAGTAGACATGGACTTCTCATGTCTGTTGATCTTTTGGGTGGGCTCTTCTATCTTTTCTCCAAATGACTCATCACCCAAGCAGGGAATATTGGCCAAACATCCTTGTACATTGGCATCCATTCTGACACTCATAGCAGGAGGTGACATCAAAAATGTCAAAAACTGATCTGGCCAACAGTGTTCCCTCTAAGCGGGCGGGTGTTGTGAGCAAACTTTTTTCACTGTGAGCTAAAAATATCGGGCGCCAGCAAGTTATGAGCCAAATAAATATGTTGCTTTCTACCACAGAACTTCCTTACGTTTGTATGGAATCTATCCCCTTTCAACTTTAGAGAGTGCCCTCTCGTTCTCCCTGCCTTAGCTACTAAGTCTATTCCCTTCAGTACCTTGAATGTTTCTATCATGTCCCCTCTCAATCTCCTCTGCTCAAGGGAGAAGAGGCCCAGTTTCTCTAATCTTTCGCTGTACGGCAACTCCTCCAGCCCCTTAACCATTTTAGTTGCTCTTCTCTGGATCCTTTCGAGTAGTACCGTGTCCTTCTTAAAGTACCAGTGCTGGACGCAGTACTCCAGGTGAGGGCGTACCATGGCCCGGTACAGCAGCATGATAACCTTCTCTGTCTCTTCAGTCCAGCATCTGCCCCTTCCATTCACTGTCTGTCTTTCCCTGCCATCTCTCCTCCTGCCCCCCCCACCCCCCAATTTGGTCTAGCATCCATCATCTTCCTTCTGTTCCCCTCATGGTCTGGCATCTCTATCCTTCCCTCCCCCCTGTGGTTTTTAGCATATCTCTCTTCTCATTTCCTCCACTCAGATCTGATCATTCTCTGCTCTCTCTTCCCTTTTCTTCTCTGGTCTTCCTTCTCTATTTTCTGCCTCCATCTAAATTAAATTCTTTCTTACTATTTAGTCCCATTTCCCTCTTTTCACTGTGTCTACACACAGCTTGTCACCCCTTTCCCTCACCCCTCCATTATCTTACTATTTTCTTCCCCCTTTATTTATCTCCTCCTTCCATCCAGTATGTGTTCTTTCCCCACTTCCATTCAGCATCTGCTCTCCCTTCTCAACTGACATCCATCTGCCTTCTGCTCTCTCTCCCTTCTTCTCACTTCCATCATCTGTCCCCTTCTCTCTCTCTCTCATCTCCTCCATTCCATCATCTGCCCCTTCTCTCTCTCTCTCTCTCCCCCCCCCCAACTTCCATCATCTGCCCCCCTTCCCCTCACCTTTGTGGGTCACTTTCTTTCCCCTGAGGGTGGCTCATGTCACAGGGGAAGCTTTGGCCGAGCAGAACCGCTTGATTGACAGTGGAACTTACTTGATTGATGTCGATGCTGGGGCCCGTTGCCGTTTGAAGGAAAAAAAAAAAGGTGGAAAAAAGGAACCTGTAAAGGCGAGAGGAAGGGAAACCTCCAGGACAGCTGCTTTTTGCCCTCCTTCAGCGGCCCAAGAGTTCAGACCAGCAGCGGCAGCTCTGTATGCTTTTAACTTCGGCACAGAGCTGCCCCTAATCAATAGTTTAGCGCGGTTTCATGAGGCAGCCTCGGGGCCTTTGATAGCCGGCCCGCTTCGATGATGCGATGTGGGCCGGCCTAGCAAAGGCCCCGAGGCTGCCTTATGAAACCGCGCTAAACTATTGATTAGGGGCAGCTCTGTGCCGAAGTTAAAAGCATACACAGCTGCCGCTGCTGGTCTGGAGGTGCGGAGACAAGGCAGGAGGCAAACGCGGTGGAAGGCAGGAGTCCCGGCGAAGGCAGGAGTCCCGGCACAGCGACTGCAACAGGAAGTTGCAAGTCAGTTGACGCCGGCCTTTCGTTGCGGCGGGGACCGAATCCTTCGCGGACCGGCAAGATTTTGTTTGCGGACCGGCGGTTGAAGAACTGTGCTCTACACTGTGTGCGCTGTGACGAGAAACTTGTGCGCTGCGAGGTAATATTTTGAGCGCCAGCGCACCCCAGCGCAGCTTAGCGGGAACGCTTGTTTCCAGGAGGTCATTGGTAATATGTTGGAAGCTTAGTTTTCTTTTATCACCAGTTTTGTGCATTGTAAAGATATTTATTGATTGGACTTCTGATGAAGGCTTTCGCTGAAACACTGCCAGTCATACCTAATAAAGGGCTTGTTCCTTTGCATCACATTCACTTGCTTCGCTTGTTCCCACTGTGTTTACTTGACTTTGGAATGAGGTAAAGTACATTTATAGTGTGTACTTTTTGAATCATTTCTTCAACGTGCAAGTTAGAATGAAGAAGTTGTACTATGAACTTTCTATAAATCGTGCAGTGTTCTGTGCCTATCTGTGCCAGCTCCTGGGATATCATCCATAGGAAAAAAGGTACCAATTTTTTTTTTTTTCCCAGTCACGCTACAGGTTGTCAGAAAATAGGCACTGCTAACTTGGAAGAAAAAGCAGAGTGGGTGAGAGTTCACTAATAAAGCAGCTCCCTGACTCTCCTTCCTTTGGGGTATGTTCTCTAGACAGGTCAGACAGATTAAAAAGACGCTAGACAAAAGCAATCAGAAAGTCAAAGAAGAGAGGGAACAAAGTCCCTTTAATTCACTGAAGCTCCTCGGGCCTTTTTCCTTAAAAAGATTCACCTATCACAATGTTGAAAATAATGAAATCAAATCTGTAATGATCAGATAAAATATAGAAACCCTTCAGCTGTTGGCAGTTTAAAAACAGCCAAATACAAAGAAATGCAAACAGGAACGGTAGCTGTATAATTTCTGTCCAGGAGGATTCTGCATCATTGGGGCTTTTTGCCTAGTTAGGGTAAAGGGAGCTTATGGACAGTGGTGAGAGGCACCTGGGGTGGTGGCACCCCTTCCCCATTCTCATCTCTGGCTGGCCCCCCGCTCCTCCCTGCCGCATGCACCCCTTCCCTTCCCCCATACCTCTAGTTGTTCACTGCCGCGAACAATAACAAATTCAACGTGTTCCTCGCAATCCTGCCAGCTCTCCCTCTGTCACTTCCTATGTGTGGCACCAGGAAGTGACGTCAGTGGGAGAGACGGTGCAGTATTGGTGTTGCTATACAGAGTTAGTGTTTCTGTGATGGTTCTCTATACCTGTGCTACAGAAGGTGTTCATTGGTGCTTTTGGGTATCATGGCATGGTGTATTTATATATCCTTTACTGAGTATACAATATTCACCACTATCTTCACTAATATAAAGTACTCCCCCGATATTCGCGGGGGTTCTGTTACAGGAACTCCCGCGAATACGTTTTTTCATTGGGGAGACTGGAGAGGGCAGCGGGAGAGGCAGGAGAGAGCAGCCGGAGCGCCAGCGAGTGCAGGAAATCACTCGCTGTATGCTCCGACCGCCTCTTCCTGCACTAAGTCGGGCCTTACCAATCAGGAGCTGCGTGTCAAAGCAGCTCCTGATTGGATAAGGCCCGACAGTGCAGGAAGAGGCGGTCGGAGCATACAGCGAGTGATTTCCTGCACTCGCCGGCGCTCCGGCTGCTCTCTCCTGCCTCTCCCGCTGCCCTCTCCTTGTCGGAAGTTCACGGTCGGAAAATACCGCGAATGACCGGGGGAATACTGTATATACAGAATACTATTTATGAGATACAGTGACCAGAAATGTGCACAGTATTTGAGGTGCAGCCATACCATAGAGCAATACAAGGGCATTATAATATTTTCATCTTTGTTTTCCATTCCTTTCCTAATAATTCCTAACATTCTATTTGCTTTCGTAGCCGAAACCACACAATGAGCTGAGGGTTTCAACGTATCCTCAACAGTGACCATTTCCTGGGCAGTGACTCCTAACGTGCACATTGAAAAAAACAAACAAACTGAGGAGAGCAGGAAACAAGTCCTGATACAGGGAGGAGAGCACATACCACTGGAGAAAGCTAGGGGACAGCCAGCACACGCTACTGGCAGCTCCAGAGCTGCTGGAAAAGAACAATTCTAAATGGGAGGGGGGGGAGGAAGGAGGGATTCCCTTTTGTGCATCACAAGGAGAGATCATTTAAATACTAAAGAGCTCCGTGCAATGCATTTGCATAGGGTTCTTGATGGCTGCCACGAGAATCAGTAGCAGCCCTGGAGAACCCTTTTTAACATCGGGAGGAGGGTTTCCATGACAGAAAAGACTGCTTTAATGAGTCTTACTGGCATGGAAACCTTTATGCATTAGGGTCCTAGTTACTAAAAACTGGCACTAACAGTAAAATAACCCATCTTAATGGTAGCCCATGTTGAAAACTTCCTCCCTCAGTCATTACTAAGGGCTCCTTTTATCAAGGCGCGCTACGGGGGTTAGCGCGTCGGACATTTCATCATGCGCTAACCCCCCCGGCAGCCTAAAATCCTAACGCCTCATTAATGGAGGCGTTAGGTACTAGCGCGGCAGGTGGTTTAATGCGCGGTATTCCACGCATTAAACCGCTACTGCGCCTTTGTAAAAGGACCACTAAGTTTATGTAGAAGAAAAAAAAAGCAGTTTTGGTGAACAAGATAAAATAGAAGGCTTTATTTTGGTTAAATGTTACCTCTAAAGATGTAATTGAACCTTATACTGTGAGAGATGTATATGAGCCTTCTCAGTTAATTACTTTTTTTTATTTAGTAATAAGCAGCTATGAGATATTCTCTTACCTTCCTCTCTTGTGCTGGCTACTTCATTGCTCTATCTGTCTTATTTCTTCTTTGTATATTTTACCTCAGGACTTATATTTTCTAGTATTGAACCTTTGATCTTTCCTTTCATTAGTGGACCAGTAGAGGTTTTTGACTTTCTTTTTCAGTATTCTCTTCATTTGCATGTAACAAATATAATCAATTCCAGTTCTAACAAAGATATAGTGCATTTCTTCAATTCTAAGACGTCCTCAGTTTTAAGACCCACCCCTCCTTTTCATAGGAGAGGGGAAACACTCGTTTCTAAAATGACCCCCCCCCCTCACACACACATCGTTAATTCTGGTAATTTTACAGCTCCATCATAGGAGAGCAAGAATGAAGAAGGGAGAGCCTCATGTGGCCTTAGAGCCCACTGTCCCTGTAAGGAACTTGCTCATATTGAGTTCTTCTCCCTTCATTGGTGGCTATGTGGGTGTTGTAGTGGAAAAAATAAAGAATTAGTCCATGTGATTTGAAATTTTGGACCTTGATTCTAAGAGGCCATCAAATATCAGCTGCACCTACTTTACACAAATGCTCTGGATTGCACAATTGCATATGCCTGGTTCCAGAGCTATAGGCAGCCCAGTAAAGATGCACTTGTCGTGATTCTATTCCCTCCCCCACTTGACCCCTAGGCTCAGGATGGGTCCTATGCTGACCACCAATGGCCTAAATGGGCTCAAAACAGTTTGAAGACAACCCATGGTCAGGTAAATTTATATATATAGTGGGTTGTATAACTTTAAGTAACCTGAAGATAATTACCACCTACATACAGTATACATTAGTTGTTCTTTGATATGCATTAATGGCTTAGTATATGGGCTCCCTTTAGATTTTAAAATCTTGTGATTAGGGAAATATCTACTTTACTGGAAAGAAAGTTTAATTATGACTAAAATTCCAAATCCAAAATTTCACTCCCTGTTTCATATATGAATGATTTCATTGGGATTATGTTTATGTTTATTCGTATTTATAGACCGCCCTTTGCTACAACAACAAAGCGGTTTTCAAAAATTAAAAACAGAAGGAAAAGAACTCCATTGTCAGGAAGGAAGCTCGTAGATGCCATCTAGCAGCGGCATGGCGAGGATGAGCATGATACGATGCGATAAAATTTTTTAAATAATATAAATGCTGCTATCAGGAATCCCTCCTTAGGATTATTCACTGGAAAAAATGAAAACTCCAGTTAGGGTTGTTTTCAGTGGCCTTCCTTTCCTTTGGGGCTCATATAACTACAGACAAGCAGTCTTGACACTCCCCTTCATGCCTCACTTAGGGTCTGATTCTACATAGGGCGCCTAACTCAGGGCTAGATTCTCAAAAATTTGTATTAAAAACTGATGGGCCACTGTCATACCCATTATTGTAGCGATTTTAAAAAAAGCAAGTCATTCTCCAAAAAACGCTCATTCAAATAAGGTTGCTGGAAAGTAGCAAAGATTTGCTAAATTTGCATGTGCCCATCGCTGGTGATAGCGATGAGCACATGTGCAGAATAAATACAAAAAAACCAACAGCAACTAATCGAGCTGCTGAAGTCAAATGACCCCCCTCCTGGCACCCTCCCCGGCCAAGCAATGCCCACTCCCTCCTGCTGCCAAGCAAAGCCCCCCTAACACCCCCCTCCCAACACCTCCCCCTGGGAGCGGGAGAGATGCCCACTCTCTTATACTGCCAAGCAATGTACCCCCCTGGCAGAGGAAGAGATGCCCACTCCCTCCAGCCACCATACAACCCCCTCCCCATGCCACCAACAACCCCCCACTCCCTCCCCCTTACCTTGCTTACGACGGCAGGCAGGAGGAATGCCTACTCTATGGCCAGCAGGCTCGCCTCTTCAAAATGACAGGCCTTCCCTCGCATCGGGGAGGGGCCTAAGGCATTGATTGGCCCAAGTTTTTTAGGGTCTTTCCTATGGGAGGGACCTTAGATGTCTGGGACAATCAGAGCCTTAGGCCCCTCCCTGGTGCATACCACCCAGGATGCACCAGTGTATGCTGATAATGAATTTTATTGTACACTGCTTTGAATTTCAGATTAAGCAGTATAACAAATTTTTAATAAATCTTGAAACCTTGCCTGCCATTTTGAAGAGGTAAGCCTGCTGGCTGGAGAGCATGGGCATCCCTTTGGCTAGCCATCATAAGCAAGATAAAGGGGAAGGGCAGAGGTCATTGGAGCCCCGAGAGGGTTACGTGGCAGCGGAAGGGAGTAGGCATCTCTCCCGCTGCTGAGGAGGAAGTGTCGTGTGTATAGGGGGGGGGGTCGCTTGACAGCATCGGTGGGAGGGAGTGGGTATCTCTCCCGCTGGAGGGGTAGGGGAAATAGCAGTGTTGGGTGATTGTGCGATGCAGCAGGAGAGAATGGGCATCTCTCCTGCCAATCTTCAATTTTGGGTTTGTTTGTTTTTTTAATTTTAATGGGTTTTTTTTGGTGTGGGGGGGGGGGTCTAAGCTGTTAAACACTGATCAGGCACTGATCAGAAAGGCAATGACAGCTTAGACCTGTCGGTAAATTTTGACCGCAAATGTGGCACGAGGTTAGAGAATCACTCAGCGATTGTAGAGAATCACTCAGAGTGATAATTTTAGTATTAATGACCTCACTGTACTACATTTGCATGGCAGTATTGGAGACTGCTAGAAAACTAGGAAAAGACCTCAGTAAGCCATTCTAATAATCTGCCTCTAAAACACATGCACGGTAAACCGGCCGGGACCAGTTTAGCGATCACGTTAAAGGCAGATTTTAGGTTTGAGAATATGCCCCTCAATAAGCACCTAGAAAAGCAATACCTACTACATGTCAATCAAGTTAAGCACCATTTGTAGAATTGCAGCTGCCAGTGCCTAAATTGATTTAGGCACCGATAGGCATTCACTCCTTAGGTGTCAGTATATTAAGCCAGGAAATGGCCTAAAATACTGGTGCCTAACTCAATCCATGCCCAGACTTCACCACAAATCCAGTGGGTGCCTCAGTGTAGACACCTACATTGAAGTGGTAGGTACCTACCAGCTAATTAATTTTTAAATTGTTTTTTAATGGTATTTTCAATTATCAGCACCAGTTAAGTCAGTTAACTCGCAACAACCAATCAGCTAGCAGCTCTGCATGGGTAGGAGTGAAGGAAGGTCACTCCTGTTATGGTTCACCACTGGACCACCAGGGATTCGAAAGGTATGTGGGCGAGGGAGACATAATGGTCACCATAAAAAATTGTCAAAAATTTACTCCAAAAATTCAAATCTCTGCTGGTCATGTAATATTGACATTTGACCATATGTTATTTCATTGTCCTAACATTTCCAATTTTTGGATGCTGGTTTGGATTACGATATGTGACATTCTACTCATACAGTCTCCAGTATCCTTCTTGTTGATAATTTTTGGAGCACTTGTTATTGATGACAATTTAGACAAGTATCAAGCTAAACTATTATCTTGTTTATTGCAAGTAGCACTCAAACGTGTATTAGCCAGTGTTATTTTTAATTCCCAGATCATTCTGAATATCCTCCTGCAAAGCAGAGCCCTTAAAGAGTCCTCTAAAAAGGTAAAAGTTGGTGTATGACAATGAGACTTTTTATGCTATCTGTGTGTTATTGTACATAAGGCACTGAATCATGGCTTAGCTTGTTGGTCAAAAATAACTTTTTCAATTCAGGTACTGTTCAGATTAGCACATTGAGCCTTGCAGTGTTTATCAGCAGGGAACAACATCATAAAATTGTATCTTATTCAATGCAGCTCTGAGCTCCTGCAGCATCCTCTTCAGCTTTTCATTCTCGTCTTTTTGATTTTTTTTTTTTTTCTTTTTATTACTGACAGAATAAGCACAAAGTGGTTGAGTCATACAACTGTGGAGGGAAAATGGCAATAAATAAGTTTTGCAGTAGTTGTAAATAAGGTGTGCATGATAAAGATTTAGGGGTCCTTTTACTAAGGCACACTAATTGATTTAGCATGCGCTAAATACTAATGCACCCACTATGGGCGCGTTAGCATTTAGCACGTGCTAATCTTTAGTGTGTGCTAAATCGATTAGCGTGCGCTAAATCAGTTAGAGCAGTATTTTTCAACCTTTTTAATACCTGTGGACCGGCAGAAATAAAATAATTATTCTGTGGACCGGCATCGGTCCATGGACCGGCGATTGAGGAACACTGGACTAAGTCGTAGGCCAGACCCCGCCCATCTCTACCCAATCTCTACCCGAGACCCTGCCCCCATAATAGTACTAATTGCACCTTGCATGTCCCGTGCCTCATCTGGAAGCCTTCCCTCTGACGTTGCAACAGAGAGAAGGCTTCTGGTTCAAGCACAGGATGCCCGTAGGAGCCACTGCCCGTGGCTTTGTGCACTGAATCAGTTAGGAAGAGGGAGCTGGCTCAAAGATAACGCCGCATCGATCACACCTTGGACCGGCGGCTGAAGAACACTGTGTTGGGCCTGATGCACGTGCTGGCCCTGTGGACCAGCAGGAAATTTCTGTGGACCGGCACCGGTCCACGGACCGGTGGTTGAAGAACACTGAGTTAGAGCACCTTATTAAAAGGACCCCTTATTTATTTAAAAAAATTTCTAACCCGCCTAGACCTAAGCGGTTTACAAAACTACAAACATATTTTGGGTTTTGAATAATTGGGGGAGAGCTAATTTTTGGACTTTTTCTTTTCAGTTCATGTTAGAAACTAATATGTGTAAATTATAACACACATAAAAATGCTTCAACAGATATACAGTACTCCCCCGTGATCAAAAACAGGAGAGGGCAGCTGGGGCACCGGCAGGTGCTTAAATTGTACTTACGAAGCCGGGCACATTTTCCAACCGCTTCTTCCTGGTACTAAAGTCATGGTTACACCAATCAGGAGCTGCATTGATACACCAGGTAGCGTGTCAAAGCAGCTCCTGATTGGTGTAACCATGACTTTAGTACCAGAAAGAGGTGAACGGAAAATACCGCAAATTACTGAGTCCGCGATTTGCGAACCGCAAATTCACAGAGGTTTAATGTAAATCAAATTTATTTGGATCAAGGAGTTATAATTGTAGGCTACTATTAAGATGGATTATTTTACCTCTAACTCATGCTATTTTAGCACAGGTCTCATTTTAGGCAATGACTCCAAGTTAATAATAATGAGGGCTAACTGTAAAATAATACAGGGTTGCAATTACACCCCTTTGAATATTTATACCTTAATTCCCAAACTTAGGGCCTCTTCTATCAAACTGCACTAGCAGTTTGTAGCGCGGTGAGCCGCGCTGAATGGCCCGCACTATTCTTGACACTCATAGAGTTCCTATGAGCGTTGGGAGCAGCGCAGGCCATTCAACGTGGCTCTCTGTACTAAAAACTGCTATCGCAGTTTGATAGAAGAGGGCCTTAGGCTCTGAAACCAGGAGTAACTAGGCTAGTGCCAGTCCTGAAAGAATTCTTACATCCCCCACCTATTTTTATTTTTTTTTTTCACATTTGCGGCACGGTCATAAATTTACATTAAAAGTGTACAGTAATCATTTATAACACAAACAAGCATTTCTTAGACAGCATTATCTACCAGTTACAGTTGATCGTGCACCTGATACCACACTAACTTGCACAAATGGCACTAAATCTATTGACATTTGTCCAAAGCAATTTAAACAAGTAGGAGCATCTCCTGCCTACTTAAATCACTTGTTGTTGTTAGATACCATCAACTCATGTTCAAGTTCTAGTGACTTGATGAATTGTGGATCTAAAAAGAAACTGGTTTTGTACTAGTCCGGAAAGATCTTCGCTCATGACCCCCATGGTTGTTTTCATGTGTCCAGCCATCTGATTACTGGTCACCCTCTTTACCTGGTTCCTTCGATCTTCCCAAACATGATGTCCAAGTTTCCAAGTTTATTAAAATTTTACTACCCCGCACCTTGGAAAAACCATCAGGGCGGCATACAATCTAAGGCCCATTGGTTACCGATAAAAAGTAGGATTTCTTATAAAATCGCATTATTAAGCTTCAGAACACTTCAGACCAAATCTCCCCAATTTATCGAAAAATACTTGTTTCCTTATGAGCCGACGTGCTTTCTTAGAACTTCAGACCGTAAACTACTTGCCATTCACTCGTTGCGAGTAATTGGCACCAAGCATGAAGACATCTTTTCTGTGGTTGCTCCCCAGCTTTGGAACACTCTGTCCGCTCTTGTTAGAGAAGAAAATAACTTAGATCACTTCAAGGACCTTCTTAAAAGCCATCTGTTTAAAGAAGCCTTCAATACCTAGTCCCTTTCTATTCCTTCTCATTTGAAGCTATCCAAAGAAACAAGAGGTAGCATTTACCCTCCTTGTGTCCTTTCCTTTAACATTTCCTATCCTTTTCAATTGTATTGCTTCTCCGTCTACCTACCGTTTCTTATCAGTCCTGTCTAGACTGTATAATATCAAGTATGCCATTTAATGTTGTTTTATCTCTCTTTTGTAATAATTTATACTGTTATTGGTGTTTTTATTTTATTTTTTACCCCTTACATTTTAATTGTAAACTCACTTAGAAACCTGATAAGTGACAGAATCAAATTTTAATAAAAACCTGAAACCTGAAACCTTCATCATTTGGGCTTCCAGTGACATAGTCGGTTTGATCTCTTCCAGAATCAATTTGTTAGTTCTTCTGGTGGTCCACCAAATGCCTAAAATCCTTTGGTAGGACATTTTATTCTGTACTGTTGCTTGAGTTTATCTAATGATGCCACAGTCAGCAAATTTCTGCCAGTTAGTAGAGCGAAGGTGAATCTCTCATAGAGCATATTGTCTCCTGCTGACAGGCAGAAATATGATTGTCCAGAGGCTTGAATTCATAAGCACAATGTCTCTCCTAGAAGTATAACTTTATTTTTTGGAGTCTCGGGGTCTTCACCTACATTTTCATGCAGGTCTTATTCCTGATTCTTCCTTTTGCCTACATTTTCAGCAGGTCTTATTCCTGATTCTACCCCACCAGAGAGACCATGAAGGAAGAGCTGAGCCAGACTCTCCACGAATGGACGAGAGTTCGGGTATGGAACCTGAAGCAATGGTATCGCTTCAGTCCAGGAAAATGATCAGCGTGGTAAAGGAGCAGCTGGAGAAGAACTTCATCAGAAATTTATTTTGCCTCAAGTCCAGAAACCAGTCCTGCAACCATCCTCAGGACCAGGGCCCACTTGAAACAGGCCTCAACACCGAAGACTTCTCTCCTGTTCCCCAGGTGAAACCCCTATTAAAAAAAATAGACTCAGACACATTTTTATCCCCTTAACCGCTGTTACACTTACCAATCTGCAAAGAATTGGAATGTTTTGCCAACAGAAATTAGGCTGGAAACAAAACTGAAATATTTAAGAAACACTGAAAAACTTTTCTATTTTTAACTGTTAATGATTATTTATACTTCTGGCTTTTTATGTTCCCGGTATTTAACTTGAGATGGATTATTTTAATATGAACCACATTGAAAAAATGCAGAGTATAAATGGAGCTGTAATGTAATGTAATTTTAAAAATCTGGGACAGTGACTTTTCTGTGATGCCTCTTTGCTTTGGCCATTGTATCAAGCCATACCATCTCATGATCTCTGATGCTCTGGAGGTTTTCTACATGAAGATTAAAAATGTTTCTTTATTCATACGTTTCAGGAACAGTAATCTCTCTTTCCTCATAGTTTCTATTACTGTTCTTAGGAAAGACCCTTATAGGGAAGCCAAAATTTCTTTACTTTAAACTGGTTTCACAGTTTATTCCAATTCCCACTGAACAGGTTAAAATCTCCCCAAAGCATTTCCTCCTTCAACCTTACCTTTGGATGTCTATAACCTAACCTATGTCAAATTTTCTTACCTATATCAGAAATCTTGGCTGGAAAGAGTAGCCTAATGGTTAGAGTGACATAAGAATCAAAAAAGCATGATTCAAATCTCACCGCTACTCCTTGTGACCTTGGGCAAGTCATGTAACTTTCCATTGTCTCAGATACAAACTCAGAGGTCCTTTTATTAAGGCATGCTAATTGATTTAGCACACGCTAGCGATTAGCTCAGGCTAAATGCTAAGGCGCCAATAGAATATAATGGGCGCCTTAGCATTTAGCGTGCACTAATCGTTAGCGCATATTAAATCAATTAGCATGCGCTAAATTGGTTAGCGCACCTTAGTAAACGGACCACTCAGATTGTAAGCCGACCAATGCCTATGGCAGCTGAACTTACTCTGCTTCAATAACTTGCAAGTGCATTAAATAAATCTATAAAACCAGCACACGTGGAAGTGCTGCTTCACCCTTTCAGGGAAGGGCACAGTATCTCTTTCTTTTTCCATGGCTCCTGCATTTGAGTGCTTTTGATTGGTGGTGGTTCTTGTTGTTTTACCTATACAGGGGAAAAGATACATAACTAAAGTAGGCCCTTTGAATAAGGCAGTTGAACTTGAGTATATTATTCCTTCTCACAGATACAGATTGATATTCTAACAATAAAATTTTCTTACAATTCAACTTCATTAGCAGTGATAATCTGACACAAAAAAAGAACAATTCTATAATAAGGCATTTACCTTAGGTATGCCTAAGGTGATCATACGTCCCTTTTTGAATGGGACCGTCCCGTTTTTGGATCCCCTGTCCTGTTGTCCCCACACACAGTTTCGGGATGCCAAAATGTCCCGTTTTCAGCTGATTGGGGACAACTGGATAGGCGATCACTTCCTCTCTCTCCCTGCCGTGCCAAAGCTAGTCTTGCTCCATTGCCAGATTCAAACACCCCCCCCCCCCCCCCACCGGTCCACCGCCGCTGCTGCTTGCCACCCAGAAGCCTTCTTCCCGACATCAATTCTGACATCAGAGAGGAAGTTCTGGGCCAGCCAGGCAGTGATTGGCTGGCTCGGAACTTCCTCTCTGACATCAGAATTGATGTCGGGAGGGGGAGGGGCGGAGAGAATACTTGTAGGCCTGGCGCTTGTGCAGTGCAGTCACTGCATGCACCTTGATGTTGCTGGATCAGGGAAGCAGGGTGCGTGGGGGCAGGGAAAGAAGGGTGGCTTGGCTTGTCGGGGGCAGGGGAAGCAGGCAAGCTTGGCTTGTCGGGGGGCAGGGGAAGCAGGCTGCGTCGGGGAAGCAGGGTGGCTTGGGGGGGCAGGGAGACAGAAAGAAATGAAAGAGAGGATGCGTAGTCAGAAGGAAGTCCAACCAGAGTCATGAAATCACCAGATAAAGGTTAAAAAAATGATTTTATTTTAAATTTAGTGATCAAATGTGTCACTTTTGAGAATTTATATCTGCTGTATATATTTTGCACAATATTTAATGGGATCTGATCAGTGGGGGGGGGGGGGGAGAGAATGGATCCGGGGGTCCTGTCCCATTTTGAGGAAAAAAATAAATGGTCACATTAGGCATGCCCCACTTCGACCTTAAGTTCAGAGGTAGAGTTTTGCTACAGGGGAAGGGAAGAATTGGCTAGTCGATCATCTCCCCTCTCCATATAAATGTCATGAATTTCAGAACTACAATATAACAATGTACACTTTCCTCCAGTGGCTGCTTGAAAGCATCCTGACTCAATTTACCAAATAACATTTTTTTATTGGAGAAGATCGCAGCAGATTGTTTCATCTGCCCACAACTGCCATATGACGAGCTTGTTTTCAGCTGTGTAGCATCCGTTTACCCTCATTTCATCATGTCAGTTTTTGCAAGCCAATGGTTTATTTCCATCCTACCCACAGAAAAAGATGAGAACATTGCACTTTAAAAAATAATTGCTTACATCCTATTGATTGATTTTTTTTTCTTTTTTTGCACAGATATAGATTCAGAGCGTTGCCAGAGATATTCTGTAGTTTTCATACAATGACGCAAGGGCTATTAATATAACCCTTATGATATGTTAATTGAAAAGAAGGCATTTTATTCAAATGAAGACCAATCAATTTTATCATCAGGTTCATCAGAAACTGCAAAAGACGTTTGTCGCTTTTATACTTCAAACAGTGCTATATGTATTTCATTTTCCAGGCCACTTATACAACTGACTACAGGTTTAGAATGAAAGTAAAAATAAAACCAACTTTAAAGTAAAAATAAAACCAACTTTGTCAAATAAGTTAAAATTGTTAGGGAATTCTCTTTAGTTTTAGTCTTTATTTATTGAAAATTTACAAATAAGAAGAAACATTCTAAACATGGGAAGTGAATAACACAGTAAAAAAAAAAAAAAAGAAAAAAAAAACCCAAATAAATAAGGTAGTGACTATACACTCAGGAGGAAGAAGCTAAGTAGATTTTAAGGCAGACCATTTTTGTTGAAGACACTAACCCCCTCTTCTATTAAACTGCGCTAGCAGTTTTTAGTGCAGAGAGCCGTGCTGAATGGCCCACACTGCTCCCGCCGCTCATAGGGACTCTATGAGCGTTGTGAGCAGCGCGGGCCATTCAGCACGGCTCCCCGCACTAGAAACTGCTAGCGCAGTTTAATAGAAGAGGCCCTAACAGTATTATTCTTTTTTGAAAGATAACATTCATATCTATAAATAAGACAGGTCAAGTTGCACAATTTGTCATAGCATACTTGTGAAAAGTTTTTCCAAGAAACACAAATTTTTAAAGCAATTGCTAATAATGCATCCATAATTAGTCCATCACGAGTAAATAATGAGGATTGGAAACATATACCCGTAAGCAAAATTATTTTGTATGTACATGAAAAAGAGAAATTAAATATATTACTTATATATAGATCAAATAGATGTTGGCACTGTCATACTGATATAGGGACTTTAGATCATGTTATTTTTTTGTCCGCTTATATTTAGCTTTTGGAAGTCAATTTGGGGACAAATAAATATAGTCTTAGAATCGGATATTCCATTAACATACGAAGCAATAAATTGTGGTACTATTTTACATATTAAACCTACCCTTGATAAATTTAAAAGCCGCCTTTTCTTGATTTTAACTGGAATTGCGGTTCAAATGATCACAAAAAACTGGAAAAGCCATGACAGATTAAATTATACATTTTGGTGGACAAATGTATGTAATACATACAGATATGACAGAGTGAACACAGATATGCTTAGGGTTTAGTGTTTTATTTAACAAAATATGGAGTCCATTGGCTTTATTTGCTGTTTAGCATTAAAAAAAATAATACACTGCCTTCTGAGTTTTTTTCATTACACATCTGGGTTGGGATGGGGAGGTAGGGTAGGGAAAGGTACTGAAAAATGGATATTAAATTTTCATATTTAAGATGTTTAGTATTGTCAATATTAATAATTGTTAGAAGAGGGTCGAGTATAGTTATGATTCTATAACATTAGTTTGAAATAGTGTATTATTTGTAATTTTTTACTATTTTCAATTAAATGTATTACACTATTGTAATTTAATAAAATAATAAAAATGTTAAATAAAAAAAAATATATATATATATATTACTTATGGTAAACCATATTTCAACTAAAAAAAGAATACTCATAAAGAAAATGTTTCACATTGCCAGTTTGGCCACAGGGATCAACAACTTTTAGATAGAGAAGGATTGAGTAGATGTGACCTCAAAGGGGTCCATAAAGACCTGTGCATAAGAAAATACATGGATTGCATTGTAGATGTGGATTTGGAGGCTTTGAATGCAAAATACCACAATTTTATCCCAGTCCAAATCATTAATAGGTTGTTGTATGTCTTCCTCTCATACCTTACAAGAGTCAAGTTGTTGGATGGAGGGATACCTTTAAAGAAGTTGTATAACTGTGATGCAACATGACCTTTAGAAGAAATTTTGATAGAAAAAAGTAGATATCAGGTACTGATTGTAAGTTACTTAGAGAAATTTTACTATTGCAAAATACAGATCTTAATTGAAGCCATAAAAAATGGGGTATCTTTCAATTTATATAATTCTTGGACTTCAGAAAATCTCCAATTTTTGGTTACAGGATCTTCAAAGAAACTAATATCCTCAATACTACATTTTTGCCAAGAAGTCCAAGAAATATGCTTTTTGTTCATTAGAAAAGCTAGATTATTCCAAATTGATAAAGCAAATTAATTGGAGATAGGAGTCCAAATGATGAAGCAAATCATGGGATTGTCTTTTCCCAAACTAGTAACAGCCATTCCAACTAACTTAGAGGTCCTTTTACTATGCGCACTAACCGATTTAGTACACGCTATTCGATTTAGTGTGTGCCTTTTTTGATGGACACCTTATCATGTAGCACGCACTACTATTTAGTGCACTAAATCAAATAGCACATGATATATCGGTTAGCATATTCTAAATCAGTTAGTGTGTCTTAGTAAAAGGACCCCTTAGATAGAGGTATAGGATTCATGTAATTTTGTTGGATGTGTGACCATCTGGAGTTGGAAGAAATAGATGGTGGCCTTAATAGGAAGGCCTTACGGTAAAGAAATAGATCTGGAAAATTTACTCCTTCCAATAATGTAAGTGATTTTAATTTATTTAAGGAGATCCTCAGAGTTTTGTTATTCCATAGGAATTTGGTAAGTAATTTTTCCATCAATTTATAGAAGGAGGGAGGGAATAAGATTGGAAACATGCTTAGCATATACTGTATATAATTTTAGGGACAATCATCATTTTCAGTGAATCTAATCTATTCCTCTAAGATAATTTAATTGCATTTTAAAGAGATTTGGAAGATAAAAGGGAATACAGTGGTCATTTAAAGTCATTAATTCAGTTTTTATTCCAGTTAATTCTGTAACCAGAAAAATTAGAAAGGAGGAGATGGTTTTAATAAGTTCCTGAAGTGATTTTTCTAGGTTAGTTAAATATAAAAGTACTAGTGTTTTAGCCCATTACATTCATTACAGTAATGGGTGCTAGAATAGCCCCACCTATGCCCGGACCCTGCCTCCCACTGATCCCAGTCCCACCACCTCATCTTTCACCATTTCCTTTGTACCCTTTTGGCCCTCATAGATCCTCCATTGCATTTATCACCTGACAGAGTCTTTACTTACCCGAGGCGGCAGCAGCAGTCCTGACGTACCAACCTTTCCTCCCTCAGTGCCCCAAAGCAGCAGTGGTCCTACCATTTCCATCTCTCCCTTTCCCCCTTTCACACCCTCTATCATCTCTCTGACCCTGTTTCACCCGTTTTGCCATCTTTCCCTTTCCTGTCCCCCTCTGTCCTTCCCCAAGACCATTTCTCTCTCCTGCCCCCTCCACACTCCTTAAAGTCTATCTCTCCCTATCCCCTACCATCTCTCCTGGTCCCCCTATTAGCCCCTCTGTCCTTCTCATCCATCTGTCTCTGTTTCCTCACCTCCTGCCTCTGCAGAGCTCTCGCAGCTCCTCCTCGTCCTCCTCCAGCCAGGCTTCAGCCATCTGCCGCCTTGGCCTGCAGCCGCCGCGGCCGACATCCGCCTCGGGGGATTCTCAAGCATGCGCACTCCTACCTGCGGTGCCCTACAGCGCACGGAAAACGGGAGCACACAGGTGGGAGTGCGCATGCGAGCTTAGGGCTTTATTATATTAGATTCTATGTTGGGCCACATCCAGGCTTCAGCATTGAATATCCAGATTTTGCAGATCTGGCAAATTCATAGCCAGTTACGTTTATATTCAGAACTGAGGGCTGGAGCACTGGTGGGGTGAAGAGAGTGGAAGGATAGATACTAGATTGTGGATGGGGGTGAGAGGCACCGATACAAAAGTTGGCTCAGGGCATCACAGTCCCTTGAACTGGTCCTGTCAGCACTTAATTAACCATGGGTTACCACATAAAGCTGGGACTGTTTTTTATGCAGTTACTCCAGTTGATTAAGTACTGAATATCGGCACTTAACTGGCCAAGAGCTGACTCTGTCCCTCAAATATCCAGTCTTCACTTAGGTGTTAACCAATCATTTTTAGCAATGATAACCAGTTAGGTACTGTTGAAAATGAATAGATTGCCTCCAACAAGTGATTTAACCGGTCAACGGCCATTTCTAGACGATTAAATTGTTTTGAATATTGACCAGTATGTCTTTAAGTATAGTACTGTAATATCTCTGTTGATTTCTAGTGGTGTAATGAAAATGAAATGCACTAGTTTGCAGTTTCCTATTGGTGGTTGGAACAATGAAATCTGCCTGTATGATTAATAGATTTGCCACATTTTTTAACCTGTTGTGTCTGATTACTAGTGTTTCCCTCATGCTAAATTTCATCTGATTTCATTAAATTTTCAGAGTTATTTTGCTCTCAGACAGACAGACATTCTCAACCCCCTTTTTGTATAATTCTGCCAACATCTGTTGGATTGGAAAAAGTAATAAAGAATGTGCTTAGTAACAATTTTTTTTACAAAATATTATGTCAATAGATTGAGTGCCACCTGTGCAAACTGGTGCCAGTATCAGGTACTGGATCAACCATATCAGAAATGGGTAGACAATGCTATCTAAGAAATGCTTATGTGTGCTGTAAATATTCTAGATTTTTTTATTATTATTATAAATTTGTGATTGAGAGTTCTGAAAGGCTGGACTAGTGGTTCTGTCTACCTAAGGTGTGGTTTGAATTTTGGATTTTCATTTGTGGATTTGTTAAGAGAAGCAGTGTGTATTTAAGACTCAGCTTTTGTAAATCTTTATTCATTTTTATACGTACAATAAGTGTGATAATACATAAACACATTTGCACATTGAGAATATCACTTAATATTCAGCAATAATACCGTTCATAAAATCTTACCTCCCTCCCTTCCCACCCCTTCATAATAAGTAATTAAATTACTTTATATAAGATGTTATACTTAAAATCCCCCCCCTTCCCTGAAAAATGAACTTTAAGAATTAAAGGAAAAGTAACAACTAATCATTACAAAATTTTGTTAATGGCTCCCAAACATCTTGAAATTTCCTAATATATTCTCGCTGTGTTGCTATTACTCTTTCCATTTTATACATATGACATAATGAATTCCACCAAAAGAACTGGAGTAGACTAAATTATAAGACTCAGCTTTTGGACCTAATTACTTTGGGGCTTATTCTATAAATGGTGCCTAAATTGGCCAGCACCTAAAAAATAGGCGCCAGCTGTGCATCAGTCATGCTTCGGCACTGTTTACAGAATAACGGCTAGCGGCGCCTATGTAAACATTTAGGTGCCTGAAATGTAGGCGAGGATTTTAAAGGTCATTTCAGGCACCTACGTTTTTGGAGAATCACGCTTAGCGACGCCTAAATCAGACTCTGCCCATAGAAATGCCCACTTAGGTGTTAGGCGCTGCTAAGCACATTACGATAAGCATCTACCTTGTAGAGAAGGGGTGTCAAAGTTCCTCCTCGAGGGCCGCAATCCAGTCGGGTTTTCAGGATTTCCCCAATGAATATGCATGAGATCTATTTGCTTGCACTGCTTTCATTGTATGCTAATAGATCTCAGGCATATTCATTGGGGAAATCCTGAAAACCCGACTGGATTGCAGCCCTTGAGGAGGGACTTTGACACCCCTGTTTTATAGAATCAAATAGGTGCCTATTACCCAATTAATTATTTTTTTAAAAACCAATTCTTGAGTCTGTTAAGGGTATTTTGCCAATTAAGTTTGGCGCCTAAGAGGTGCCTAATTTGAAGTGCCCGTTATAGAATCAGCCCCTTTATGTCCAGCATGAAGCTTCCTTTGAGTTTTAAGTTAGTGTCTTGTGAGAAGTGCGTGCACAAGCCACAAGTTTTATTCACTCCTCTGCCTGAATGCTGAAGCAAGGAGTAAATGTTAGGGTTTGAGCCAGAGGTAAAGGATGGAGAGGGAGAGAGAAAGTGAAGCTTAACTACAGAAGAAGGAATTGTTAGAAAAGATTCCCTTTGTAAAGAGTCTATGTGAAAGGAGAATCTAGGAAGTTTTGTGCAGAAGGAAATAGAGACTGGTACTTATTAAAACAGATAACAGCCATAGATAAATATATATATGTGTGAGATGTGTGATCTACAGCATTTATTCAAAGTTGTATAACCTCATGGAAGAAATACTACCTCAAAGCAGTACATGTTTTGCATGAGTTTTCAATAAAGTCGGTTAGTGCGCTCTATATCTGTCTCTGAGTATTTCTGGTGAAGAGGGAAGACTACCTGGACCTTGAAGCGATATGCCCCTCCCCCTCCCCTGAGTGTGCATGCGCTAGTGATGACAGGGCTAAAATAAATGATCTGTAGAGCCCCAGGTTACAAAACAACTTATGGACTGCCCCACTCCCTTAAACCTACTTGTATTTTCTTTATCTATCTTACCATAAATATTTATTTGGAAGTTTACTTACTTACAATGGTGTAGAGAGGATGAGAGGTGCCCGGGTGGCGATACCCCCCCGCCCTTTTCTCCGCCTCCCCCCCCCCACTCATTCCACGCCTCTCTCTTGCCATACCCGTGAACTCATTCACTTCCCCTATACCTCTTTTAACTTTCCTTTACGAGCAGCATCATCAGCTTGCTGCCTGCGTTGGCTCTCCCTCTGGTGCCACTTTCTAGGCACGGGACCCGGAAGTGTCGTCGCAGGGAGAACCGATGTAGGCATGAGCAGAAGATTGGAGTTGCTGCTTGCGCCAGTTAAGAAATAGAAGTAGCTAACTCATATATAAAATTAATTTATAAAGTTTATATATGAGTTAGCTTCTTCTGTTTTTTTCTAAGAGGTAAAACTTTGGTACAGTGGAAGCTTTATAGGATGGGTGTCCTATTTGTATATTGATTGGTTTACCAGGTGAAGAATTAGAGGTACAGTAGGGGGGGCGGAGGAAGTGAAGTTGGCGTGCACGCACATAAGAACATAAGAATTGCCACGGTTGAGTCAGACCAGTGGTCCATCATGCCCAGCAGTCCGCTCACGCAGCGACCCTCTGGTCTAAGACCAGCACCCTAACTGAGACTAGCCCTACCAGCGCACGTTCTTGTTCAGCAGAAACTTGTCTAACTTTGTCTTGAATCCTTGGAGGGTGTTTTCCCCTATAACAGCCTCTGGAAGGGCGTTCCAGCTTTCTACCACTCTCTGGGTGAAGAAGAACTTCCTTACGTTCTTACGGAATCTATCCCCTTTCAACTTTAGAGAGTGCCCTCTTGTTCTCCCTACCTTGGAGAGGGTGAACAACCTGTCCTTATCTACTAAGTCTATCCCCTTCAGTACCTTGAATGTTTCGATCATGTCCCCTCTCAATCTCCTCTGTTCGAGGGAGAAAAGGCCCAGTTTCTCTAATCTTTTGCTGTACGGCAGCTCCTCCAGCCCCTTAACCATCTTAGTCACTCTTCTCTGGACTCTTTCGAGTAGTACCGTGGAGGAAGGAGTGGGGGGCGGAGAGGAGGAGGGTTGCTGGCGCCCCCACCAAGATGGTGTCCAGGTAGGACCACCCCCTGCCCCCTTATTATGCCACTGCTTAGATATTTCTTGTTTAATGGCCCTGCTGCTTGACTTGTTTCCTTGTGTGGACCATTGCCTCTGTTCCTGTTTTCATACTTTCCGGGTAAGAACTGGTGCATATTCCACGGGTGAAAATGCCCATGGTCTTTGTGACAGTCTGCACAGTTTGCAAATCACCCCAAAGGTCAAAAGTAAAGAGGTTCTGTCTGTCTAGTCTGTTTAGATTGTAAGCTCTTTCAAGCAGGGACTATCTTCTTTGTGACTCTGTACAGTGCTGCATCCGTCTGATAGTGCTAAAAAAATAATTAATAGTAGTAGTAATAGGTCCTGTTGTAGAGCTTATTCTTGTGTCCAGTAGAGTTTTATTTGTATCAACTCAAAGCTGGATTTAGGCGCAGACATAGGCATAGACTTACAGCCTGTTTTACAAAGCCGCGCTAGCGGCAACAGCCCTGAATCCCTTTAAATCTCTATGGGCTTCGGAGCCGTTACCGCGCAGCAGCCCCTAGCGCGGCTTTGTAAAACAGCCCCTTAGTTCAAATTCTAAAGTCACATTACAGCTGAATCCTTTGATCCCCCATATTCCCATTTTGGGGAGACCTCTGCCTCCTCATTTGACTGCAGCATTTGAGAGCATTATAAATCCAGCCCTGGATTCAATTTATCTTTGAAATTACTTGTAGCACACAATTGGATAGAAACATTTTCAAAAAATGAAAGCATTTAAAATTAAAATTGTGAATTACAATGGCCAATTACTGCCTATTTGTGCCTTTAGGCATATTTCCCTGTAGTTCCTTCTCAGAAGTTACTTCTTGCTGTATACAGTATATATAATTTTTTTTTTCACCCACACGAAGCAAGTAGATTGCAGAACAGCCAATCAAGTACATTGTTGCTATGGAGATCCTTTTCTACTTTAGATGCTTTCATGTTATTTTTATTCTCTCATCATTCTGCAGGCTGAAAATACCATCGATTCTCATTCAGACCATCTGTGGCAATGTGTGCAAGCGTTGAAGACCATGGCCTTAAAATATAAAGCCAGGCAATAGCTCAGAGGCAAACAAAAATATTTATTCATGCAGTTAAAGGTCAACATATAGAGGTACCTGTCTTCCTTACAGGCTTTTTCCAGCTCATGATTAACCATCTAAAGGGGGTCATGTCTTCTGCCAGCCCAACAATGGAGTACACAGATATGAACAAGGTTCAAATTTTACTTTGCAGGATACACAGTGAAACGATGTTCCCGTGATGAGCTGAATGTATATATGCAGCACTACATGTGAAGAAATGTTTCTTTGAAGAGAGTGAGGAGATAGAGGAGGAGAGTAGTAGAGTCAGTGGATGGATAGAGGCAGAGCGAGGAGAAAGTGTGAGAGGAGAGAGAGTAGAAGAGAGTGTGAGAGACAGATTCTAGAGATAGAGAGGATTAGGGAGAGAGCTAGAGATAGAGGAAGGAGAGAGAAGGACAAGAGATCGGAGAGAGGTAGATAGGAGAGAGAAGCATATTCATCAGAAGAGAGCTCAGTTACTCCCCCCTGTTCCTTTGTCTCCTCTAAAGGAAGCACATATTTAAATACCAATATCACCTTCCCCCCTCCCCCCCCCCATTATGACCATGAGGGCCTGAAGAGCCATCCATTGTGTGAAACTGTGTCGTCGTCGTCGTCCCCCCACACACACATACAGGATCATAGAAGCGCTCATGTGCAAGAACCAGACGCAGGCTGGGTGTGGCTCCAATACATCTAACTGCTCATGTCCTAAAAAAAATGCCACTGTGTAAAGCACAATCTACAGAATGAGGCATGAATAGCTCATATGGTCTCCCCCCATCCCGTGCCCTGCAAACATGAAGGAACCCATAGATATAAGACCCCTTCCCTCCTCCTGTCCCACCCCTACATAGTCATAGCAATGTACAGGGCAGCTCACTAAAGTGCAGTGAGCTACCATAAACCACAACTTCCTTTCTCCAAAGACCATTTCCACCTACCACGAACAGTGCAGATGTTCTACACAAAGCCCACCATGCCACCCTTGGGCCCCAGGCAAACCCCAGCTCACAACCCACTTGGGATATGTTGGCTCCCTCCCACCCCCCCTCCCAGCCCTCCTTGCAAGCACCTGTTGTTAGGGTTACCAGATGTAGTCAGGAAAACCCACACATGTCCTCTTTTTAGAGGACTGTCCAGGCTCCCAGACACTTTCCAAAAACCAGCATTTGTCTGGGTTTTAGAAAGCCCCGACTAGCTCCAGCCACATCTGGAGGGCCTCTGAGCATGTGTGGATGATGTCACACACATCCGTGCATGTTCCAAGCCCTTCAGAAGTGGCTGGATCTCATCCAGAAGAAGAGAGGAAGCATTGTGGGAGGCGAGGCTGGGGTAGAATGGGTCAAGGCTGGAGGTGGGGCGGGGCTGGGATAGAATTGGGTGGGGCTGGAGGTGGAATGGCCACTCCCCATGCATCACGCAGGAGGAGGCAAAAGGAGCATGAGGAACTGAGCACCCCTCCTGCTCCCAACTTAAAGGTATGGAGAGGAATGGGGCTGGGGGATGATCCGACCTGACCGCGGGGGACCCAATGGCAGGAGGGAGTGGGCATCCCTCCTGCCATAAGTTCGGCGGGCGGGTGGGCAGGGGGGTTCAGGGGGAATTTTAGCGGGGGGGAGTGGGCCAATGGCAGGAGGGAGTGGGCATCCCTCCTGCCATTTATTTTGAGTTGGGGGAGAGGGGTCGCTGTCGGATGCTTTTTTTTCCATTTTTTATTATTGGGCAGATATTTTGCATGTGTAATACATGCAAAATATCTGTGCCATTAAAAAAAAAATCCTCCCGACAGAAGCCCTGACAGCAGTGACAGGAGGCTGCTTCTCCTGTCACTACTGTCAGGGCTCTGCACTGACTCAATCGCTCACTGAGCGATTGTGTTGGGGAGTTTGAATTCAAATGATTTGCACCTCCGTGCAAAATCATTTGTATGCAAACTTAATAGTGAATCAATCGCTGTTTAAAAATCGGCCAGAGAATTGGCCAACAACGACAGAGTCGCTGTCTTTAGTGAATAATAATAATAGCTCTACTTATATCCCGTTATACCTTTTCAGTTCAAGATGGTATACAACAAGAGGTGCTGTAAGGACAGCAAGGTAACATCAGATTAGAATTGGGGAGGGATAGAAAGACAGTTAAGCGATGAGGTGACATAGGGTAGGAGGAAGAGGTGTGTAAGAAGAGGTAGGTGTCGTGCAGATTTGGTGGATCAGGTGAATTTGTCGAATCTGAGCCTTAATTCCCCCATTGCCCCATTAGATAGATTGTGAACCCACCAGAACAGACAGGGAACAATGCTTGAGTACCTGAATAAATTCATTTAAACCATTCTAAGCTCCCTTAGGAGAACAGTATAGAAAATTGAATAAATAAATAAATGATAGGCACTGGAAATATAAGCCTTGAAAACCCTGGCCTACATTTCCAGCACCTACCTTTGCTGGAGGTGTGATTCTCCAAACAGTGCCATCACATGGTTGACATGTGATCAGCAGCCACTTTTAAAGTGGCCGCCAACAACAGCACAATTTAGAGAATCCGGACCTTAGCGCCTAAGCCGCAATGGTTAATTTGTGGGTGGTTCAGGAGTGGAAACAGTACTTAGTGATTAAATGCCAATATTCAGCACTAAACCGCATAAGATTACCCCATAAATAAGATTGCATAAAAATCTGTCCTTTATGTGGTTCAGCTTTTGTGGTTAAGTGCTAAATACTACTGTTCTCAAAGCCACACTAAAAGGAGTTCTGTGGGGTTGTGTTTACATCAGGGAAGTAAAGCAGCACACATACAGTTGATTTTCAAATATATTCATGCCCCATGGATTGCCCACAGTAACAAGAGGGGCAAGCACTGAAACAAGAAATAAAAAACACACTCTGCCAAAAGGACCCATACTTTCCGCCGAGTGTGCACTATTTGCAAAGGTACACAATCTTTTGGAAAAAAGTGTACACTCTTTCCTGATAATGTGCTCATGATAAACCATTGCCGTCTTGCATATATGAGGGTCCACTGAAACATTCTCATCTCAGCCAACGAAGTTGGGACAGTTTCCATTGAGGGCTATACACTTAATCCAGCGTTGTTCCACTTTTTGCATTACGTATTTTTCTGACGGAATGAAAAAAAGTGGAAAATCGCTGGGCTAAGTGTATAGCCCTCGATGGAGACTGCCCCAACTTTGTTGGTTGGGCTGAGAACTTTTCAGCGGCCCCTCGTAGTGCACAGTTTGGAAGAGTATGCACTTTTTCTGAAAGAGTTCACACAATAAATGATATTGCTTCCATAACAAATCAAAACAAAAAAAGCAAAATCCCCTTAGATAACACAGAAGATGATGCAAAGTGTCACATTCTGGGCTACACTCCTTTAATAGGTACCTTCTCAATGCCTGTATTAAATTACAGCAGTGAGAAGTTTCAGAACATACTATCAAGCTGCCACATTAACTGTTATCGCACATCTAACAATGTGGTTATAAATTCTTAACACATTTTAGGTAAGTAGTATAATTTTTTAACAATTTCCAAACAGGGAATGTTTCTGAATATTTGCTCACTTAAATTTGACAAAATCAAGCACTTGAACAATATCAATGTTATCTGTATGAATCTATAGCTATATAATACATTATTGATGACTTCTTTATTTTATTTAAATGCATTGCATTGTGTAAATGATGGTAGCTTTCCAAATGTCACCCATAAAAGAGCTTTCAAGTCCGTTTAAAGCAAAGGTGTTTTTCAAGTGTTCTAGTTCTGATGCTCATTTCATCTGTTCAGAAATATTATAAAGCGGAGCTGGGTAAAAATGCAAGGCACAAGCTTCCTGTGGCTCGTCACACTCTTTGACATCTATGTTATGTTCAGCTGTTGGTGGGTTTTTTTTAATGCCTCTCCATTAGCTCCTGTTAATTTACTGATGACACTAAGAAACATGCTGTATGGAACCTGGGGTCAAAGAGAGAGCTTGTTAAATAAGAAAACTAACAAAATATTTCCTGCTTATAATGAGAGGCACATATGTCAGATTAAATATGATCAAAGTAAAAGGAGGTATTTTACTCTAAGCATGGGCTAGATTCACTAACATTACTGAACCTTACCGATCATGTCCCTACCACTTTGCAACCCTGACCCAATTGACTAACCTTCCTCCCGATCCGATCAAATCCACGCATGCAAATGAGGGGAAATGGCATGCAAAAGTAGGAAGGCAGCGATTCACTAAACAAATTCAGGAACACCAATTGGGCTGGCCGATCAAAAAAGAAACGACTGCTGAGGACCAGTTACTCACGTTCTTTCCGACTGCCCTGACATGTAATGGAGCAGGAGGGGTGCTCAGTCCCTCCTACTCCAATGCCTCCCGACTCCCCCCTCCAAAAAAAAAATAATGGCATGAGGGATGCCGACTTCCTCCTTTCACCCACCAGCTGCCCCCTCCCCGTTTCCGGTCTCCTCCCCACCCCCTCCCTGTATTTGTAACGGAGCAGGAGGAGTGCTCAATACCTCCTGCTCCAATGCCTCCCATGGTGCTTTTGAGGCTTTAGGCCCTGCCCCAGTGCATCATGTAATACATGGGGAGGGACCTAAGGTCCTGATTGGCTCAGGCTCCTCGGGCTCCTCCCTTGGAAGGGGCGTGAGGTGCCTGAGCCAATCATGGACTTCCTTAGTCAGTCCCTAAGGAAGTCCCTGCTTGGATGATGGACAGTGAGCACAGAGAAAGAAGAAAGTGTCAAATGGGCAGGAGACCCTGGTAAGCAAGTTAACAGAAGACAAACAGAAACCAGAGCCTGGGACCACCTTGATTTAAATAAAAACTTGACCAGACAACAAAAGGTAAAATAAATAATTTTATTTTATATTTTGTGATTACAATATGTCACATTTGAAATGTGTATCCTGCCAGAGCTGGTGTTAGCGAGCGCGTGCTAACAGAGAGAGGAAAAGTCATTTATGTTTATTTTGTTTACACCATAGCACAGGTATGGAATTGGAGAGGGCAAAGGGGTGTGTGTGAAAAGGCTACATAATAAACCTGCCAGGATGTTTGGGGAAAAAAAAACGCCTGATTGGGCAGAAAAAGTGAATCAAATCGAATCAAAAAATCAATTCAGTAGGCTGAATCGAATCAAAAATTTTTTTCTGTGAATCGGGCAGTACTAGTTAGCACAAGATGGATGTAGCTATATTAACTGATTAGCACTGGATAAGCTTAATCTCCACTCTCAGTGCTAAAAAATATTTTCTATTTTTTAGCCCATCTTTATTTATTTGTTTTATTTTTTGAATTTATAGACCCCTTATAGCTTAAGTGGTTTACATTCAGGTACTCAGGTATTTCTCCCTATCTGTCACGGTGGGCTCCCAATTTGACTAACATATCTTGGGCAATGGAGTGTTAAGTGACTTGCCCAGGGTCACAAGGAGCAGTGCTGGGCTTGAACTTGCAACTTCAGGGTTCTGAGGCTGTGGCTGTACCTGTAGCTGTTGGGGAGAGTGTGGCGCAGTGGTTAAAGCTACAGCCTCAGCACCCTGAGGTTGTAGTTTCAATCCCACACTGTTCCTTGTGACCCTGGGCAAGTCACTTAATCCCCCCATTGCCCTAGGTACATTAGATAGATTGCGAGCCTGCCGGGACAGACAGGGAAAATGCTTGAGTACCTGAATAAACTCATGTAAACCGTTCTGAGCTCCCCTGGGAGAACGGTATAGAAAATTGAATAAATAAATAGCTCTAAACAAATGATTACTCCTCCACTCCCGTAGGTAGCACACGCCAAACACAAACCTATTGTGGGATGCCTAATTATGCTCCATGGTTGTGCTTTTTACCCTGCACAAGTGCTTACCGCAGCATGGTAAAAGGCCCCCTATATTTCTTTCTACGTTGGATCTAAGGCATCGTGAATTGTTCTGGTACCAGTGCTGGTACTACTCGATTGCTTTTAACAATTTTTTGGGCTCTACTGTAGTGTGGTAAATAAATTTTTAAAACAAAATTAATCTCTCCAAATGCAATACAATAAATGGCCAATGCACTGCAAGAACTTTCACCTGAAATATAGTAAGGTTTCCAACTAATATGCAGGGCCTTATTCAATGACAATATTTTCACATATGCAAAGAATGGAAAGAAGTGGCGTTGAGCTACTTGCCTAATCTTTCCTCCCAAATGACATATCTGCTTGCCCAGACTGGTATCTCTTCTGAGGGTCATTGCATATTGATGGCTGCTATTTGTTGATGGAAGCTGAAAGCACATTACATAGAAACATAGAAACATAGAAGATGACGGCAGAAAAGGGCTACAGCCCATCAAGTCTGCCCACTCTGCTTACCCACCCCCTGTCTATGCCCTAATGACCCAATTTCCTTATCGACCCTCGTAGGGATCCCACATGGGTATCCCATTTATTCTTAAAGTCTGGCACGCTGTCTGCCTCGATCACCTGCACTGGAAGCTTGTTCCAATGATCAACCACTCTCTCTGTGAAGAAATACTTTCTGGTGTCGCCATGAAATTTTCCGCCCCTGAGTTTGAGCGGGTGCCCTCTTGTGGCCGAGGGTCCCTTGAGAAAGAAAATATCATCTTCCACTTCGACACGTCCCGTGAGGTACTTAAATGTTTCGATCATGTCTCCCCTCTTCCTACGTTCCTCAAGAGTGTAGAGCTGCAATTTGTTCAGTCTCTCTTCGTACGAGAGACCCTTGAGCCCCGAGATCATCCTGGTGGCCGTCCGTTGAACAGATTCAATTCTGCGCACATCTTTACTGTAATGTGGCCTCCAGAATTGCACACAGTACTCCAGATGAGGTCTCACCATGGCCCTGTACAACGGCATTATGACTTCAGGCTTTCAGCTGACGAAACTTCTATTGATACAACCCAATATCTGCCTTGCCTTAGATGAAGCCTTCTCCACTTGATTGGCAGTTTTCATGTCTGCACTGATGATTACTCCTAAATCTCGTTCTGCTGAAGTCCTAGTTAAAGTTTCTCCGTTCAAGAAGTACGTCCTGCATGGATTTCCGCTTCCGAGGTGCATGACCTTACATTTCTTAGCATTGAAGCCTAGCTGCCAGGTTGAGGACCAACTTTCCAATGTAAGCAGGTCCTGCGCCATATAATTCTGTAAACTGCATTCACTTACTATATTACATAGTTTGGCGTCATCGGCAAATAGTGTTATTTTACCTTGAAGCCCTTGAGTCAGATCCCCTATGAATATGTTGAAAAGGAGTGGACCCAGGACCGAGCCCTGCGGCACTCCACTGGTCACCTTCGATGTTTTAGAGAGGGTACCATTAACCACCACCCTCTGAAGTCTGCACTCAGCCAATCATTGACCCATGCAGTTAGTGTCTCTCCTAACCCCATCGATTCCATCTTGCTTAGCAGCCTGCGGTGTGGGACACTGTCAAAAGCTTTCCTGAAGTCCAGGTACACGACGTCCAAAGACTCTCCCAAGTCCAACTTTCTTGTTACCCAGTCAAAGAAGCTGATGAGATTGGATTGGCAGGACCTACCCTTGGTGAATCCATGCTGACTGGGATCCCGAAGATTCCCTTCATTCAAGATCGTGTCCAATTTGCTTTTAAAAGTGTTTCCATGAGTTTGCACACTATTGATGTGAGACTCACCGGTCTATAATTCGCAGCCTCTGCCCTGCAACCCTTTTTATGCAGAGGAACGACATTAGCTAATTTCCAGTCCAGGGGAACTTCCCCTTACTTAGGGAGAGATTGAATAGCTCAGCCAACGGTTTCGCCAGGACATCGCTCAATTCTCTGAGCATCCTTGGGTGCAAATTGTCTGGTCCCATGGCTTTGTTCACCTTGAGTCTTGCCAGTTCACTGTAAACTTCACCTGGTGTGAACTCAAAATTCTGAAACGGGTCTTCTGTGCTTTGTGTTGCCTTCAACTGGGGACCGTGTCCCGGTGCCTCACAGGTGAAGACTGAGCAGAAGTATTCATTAAGTAGTTCGGCTTTATCGGAATCTGCTTCCACGTAACTTCCGTCCGGTCTTCTAAGGCATACTATCCCGCCTGTGTTCCTTTTTCTGTCACTAATATACCTGAAGAAGGATTTGTCCCCCTTTTTAATGTTTTTTGCCAGAATTTCTTCCACTCGAAGTTTTGCCTCCCTAACTGCCATTTTGACCGCTGTAGACCTGGTCCTATATTCTACTTTTGCCTCTCTTTTCTCCATGCGCTTGTAGGAGAGAAACGCTTTTTTCTTCTCCTTAATGAGGTGCGAGATCTCCGCGGTGAACCATTGGGGTTTATTGTTTCTTTGTCGTTTATTTACTGATTTTATGAAGCGGCTAGTTGCTTCATGTATGGTTGATTTCAGTGTTAACCACTTAGCTTCTACATCATCGGTCTCCGCTTGGTCCTGCAGCGTCTGATGGACGAAATCTCCCATGCGTGCGAAGTCTGTGCCCCGGAAATTGAGTACCTTTGTTTTCGTGTTTGATCTAGGGAAGCCTTTCCTAAGGTTGAACCATACTATATTGTGGTCGCTGGAGGCTAGCGTATCTCCTACTGAGACCTCTGAAACTCTTTCCCCGTTGGTGAGTTCCAGGTCGAGGATCGCCTGGGCCCTAGTGGGCTCCGTTACCATTTGTTTGAGACGTGCTCCCTTTATGGAGGTTAAGAGCCTCCTGCTACCGCTGGTTGTCGCTGAAAATGAGTTCCAGTCTGCATCAGGCATATTGAAGTCCCCTAGCAGTACAGCTTCTCCTCGTAGAGTGATATTCTCTATGTCTTCAATTAATTCTGCGTCCATGTCTTCCAGTTGTCTTGGGGGTCTGTAAACCACACCTAGATACAGGCATTTTTCTCTGCCTCTTGCCAGGTTTACCCAGAGGGACTCCCCGGTGTACTTGACATCTGTGATCCTGGTGGTTTTGATGTCCTCTTTAATGTATAGAGCTACCCCCCCTCCTAACCTGCCCTCTCTGTCCTGACGAAGTAGATTGTAGCCCGATATAGCCATATCCCACCCATGTGAGTCCGTGAACCAAGTTTCAGATATTGCCACCACTTCTAGGTCGGCATTCCTTATTTCAGCCTCCAATTCTAGAATTTTGTTACCTAAACTGTGTGCATTGACATACATGGCCCTCCATATCTTGTGTTTGCTAAGTCCCTGTGAGGCGTATCCTACCCGAGTCGGTGTGACTCCCAAAGAACTGTTTGCAATGTGGGTACTTACCTTGGACATGGAAGCGGAGTTTCAACTCACCTCATCAGGATAATTCCTTTCTGCACTAATATGTGAATGGGTACCCTCCCCCGACTTACCTAGTTTAAAGCCCTGTGAAGCAGGCGGGCTAGTCGGTGTCCGAAGACGTTCTTACCCCTACTGGTCAGATGGAGTCCGTCTGGTCCCTGAAGTCCTTGTATCGCTTCCCCATGGTTTAGGAATCCGAAGTTCATATCCCGGCACCATCCCTGTAACCACTCGTTCGTCCTCAGGATACGTTCATCTCTGGCTCTTCCCTTGCCTCTAACTGGGAGGATCGATGAGAAAACCACCTGCGCTCCTGTCTGCTTCAGCCTCTCACCCAGTGCTCCAAAGTCTCTGGTGATGTTCTCCGGTGTGTTCCTGGCAGTGTCGTTGGTTCCTATGTGGACAAGAAGCATAGGAAAGTGGTCTCGGGGCGTGAGTAGTCTATCCAGACTGGCGGTGACATCTCGTATCCTGGCTCCAGGCAGACAGAAGACCTCCCTAGATTGCATATCCGGTCTGCAAATTGGTCCCTCGGTGCCCCTCAGCATGGAATCCCCGATGACTATTACTCTGCGCTTCTTTGGGGGGAGCCGGTCAGTTGTCCCTGGAGATGGAGCTGGGTGTTGGGCATGCTCCTGTTCCTCATCGGCAGTTCCTTCCTGAAGAATCTGGAATCTGTTCCGCAGGACGAGTTGAGGGGTTGATGTATAGCTGCCCTGTTTGTAAGAAGAAGGAGAAGATGAAGAGATTGAAAAAAGGGGGGTCTCCTATGTTTGCCCGTGGAGGAGGTCACCAGCTGCCAGGAGTCAGTGCCGCTAGCCATTTCCTGTATCCCAATTGTTGGTTTCAAAGCTG
The DNA here is from genome assembly GCF_902459505.1 of Geotrypetes seraphini. Classification (NCBI taxonomy): domain Eukaryota; kingdom Metazoa; phylum Chordata; class Amphibia; order Gymnophiona; family Dermophiidae; genus Geotrypetes; species Geotrypetes seraphini. The sequence continues at coordinate 515,459,693 of NC_047084.1, read as the reverse complement.
ATGATTTGGGTGTCTCGAGGATGGACTTGTCATGGGCCTGCTCGGTGATTTGGGACAGCACCTGGACGACTCCGTCGATGTAGGCCTCGTCCTCTCGGATGCTTCTCAGGCGTATCACCTCCTCCCTGAGGCTCCTTAGTTCCTGCATGAGATCTCCATCCAGCTGCGCAGCCTCCTCTGTCTGTGTAGAGACTGTAGTGTAGCGCTGGGGGATGGTCTCGGTCTGCACAGAGACCTCTGTCCACCGTCCTGGGTCTTCCTCCTTCTGCACGCAGTCCGTGGTCGCTTCCTGGATCCCCATAGCGACTGGAATACTGGTCTTGATTGTAGACTTCGCGCTTCTTGTCCTCCCTGCCATTGCTGAGTTGTAATTGAGGTCTGCCTGTCAGTAAGGAAGAGAATTAGGAAAATTAGAAAAATCTGTCTGTGAGCAGGTGTGAGATTTTGAAAGTTAGGGTGTCTGAGAGTTGGAAGATTGGGGTATCTAGTGCTTGAAAGATAAGGGTGTCTGAGAGACTGAGAGTTTGAGATGTCTGAGAGGGTTGCTGTCTGTGAGTTAGTATGAGAGCCTGTATGATTAGGGTGAAGACAGATTTGTAGAGAAAGGCTGTTCCTGTCCTTTCAGATAAATCACCAGTTCGAAAGAGAGAAGAGGGAGTGTGTTTGCATCTGTAGTTAATGATGGTTAAGCTTTACATAGTAAGGGATTAGACAAATTAATATCCATTGCTGCCTGCTGCCTGTAATACCTGTGCACTTTCAGTGCAGGATTAATAGAGCTCAAGAACAGATCTTTGTTTTTCCATGCACTGACTAAATTGGTTTAGCAACTGTAAAGGGATTCCAATTAGCTAAATGACTAGTTTGCAAATGCATCTTTTCCTAAAGATATGTGAACTTTTTTTTGTCTACGCACTATAAATAATTTTTCCTAGATTCTAAAAATGTGATAGAGCATATGTGGCAATGACCTTTACCTTTGCCTAAATGAATATCGATTGTATAAAAAAAAAAAAAATCTCGCAGCTTCACACAAAAGTCTAGCAATTTTAATTAGAAACTACCAAGAACTTCAAAATACATTCACAGATTAATGTCCAAAGCTAAAACATCAATTCTGAGGTTGATTGCGGCTGTTTCTTTCTTTTTTTTTTTTTTGTAAAGATCTTAATTATTTAAATACATAGATTTGATCATTTGACCAGTCAATATTCAGCTGCATTTTTAAACGCTGACCATTGCCAGCTGTTAGTTTCAGCTTTCAATGCTGAGCCACGTCTGGGCATTGGCATTGAATATCCAGATCTGGCTAATAGAGCTTTGAGATCTGAAAATCAAAAGTTGTTGGAACCGATAATGCGAGGTCGATATGCTGAAACCAGAGCCGCTGATTTTTGTATTGCAGGGATTAAGCTGTGAAACGCATTGGTGGGACAGTTACGGCTGTGTTCTGAGCTTACCTATTTACTTTAAGTCTCCCTTTCCCCATGTTTACAAGAAATTTCCCAACAAAGTCTTTTTTTTTTTTTTAAACTTTAGTTTTTTGTGGGTTTTTTAAAAAATATCATTTTTATTAAAGAGGCAACCAGAGAAACAGACATTATATAGTATACAATGTGTGGACAGAAAAAAAATAACAGAAGGAAATAATCAAGAATACAACCGTGGGCAGTAGTTGTACATGCAGAACCATAATGCAAAGCAAATGCGGCAGTATACAGAGAAAGTGAGAGAAAGAGATCTCACAAAAACCCACTAACTAGGTGCCAAGATAACAAAAAGTGCAATACAATTTACATACAAATAATAATAATCAAATAAGCACTTATAAACAATCAGAATCTGTACAAAAGATAAAAATTCCCTCCCCCATCCATCATTGCCATCCCCTATAAGAAAACCCTAAGCATCTCTGCCACCGTGATGTGTGCGTCCGTGGCCACATTCCAATTGCGGCACATGGGGTGGCTTGTGGCACGTGTGCTGCCTTGGGGTGCGTGCAGTGAATTCAGCAGTTTGACTCAGGAACAGCAGGAGGCTAGCTTGGGGCGCGTGCAATGAATTCAGAAGCGGTTTGACTCAGGAGAGTGTCGTGCGGGTAAGAAGTGGAGGGGGAGAGAGAAAGGGGGCTGCTTTAGGGGAGAGGTGTGCTGGTGGGCAGACAGCAATCATGCTTTGCTCTGGGAGGGGGGAACAGAAGTGGGCTACGGAGCAGGCAGGCAGGCATGGCACAACAGAGAAATACAGGCAGGCAGGGGGCCAGGGAAAGAGGGAAAGGGGGTCTCTGGACAGGGTGGGAGGTAAAAGGAAGGGAGAAGGCTTACTGGGGAGAAGGCTTATTGCTGGACAGTGGGAGCAGGGAAGAGGTGCTGCTGGACAGGGGGGAGGTAAAACGAAGTAAGAAGGGCTGATGCTGGACAGGGGGAGCAGTGAAGGGGTACTGATGGACAGGGGGGAGGTAAAAACGAAGGGAGAAGGGCTGCTGCAGGACAGGGGAAGCAGGGAAGGGGTGCTGCTAGACAAAAAAAGGGATGGTTAACAAAACTAAGAATGTTATAATGCCTCTGTATATAAAAGGAAGGGAGGTAAAAGGAAGGGAGAAGGCCTACTCCTGGACAGGGGGAGCAGAGAAGGTGTGCTGCTGGACAGGGGGAGGTAAAACAAAGGGAGAAGGGCTGCTGCTGAACAGGGGGTCAGGGAAGCGGTGGTGCTGAACAGCCGAGGAAATAGAAAGAAAGAAAGACAGACAGCGGCCAAGGAGAGAGAGAGATAGAAAGAAAGACAGACAGACAGAAAGCGGCCAAGGAGAGAGAGAGAAAGAAAGACAGATGCACACATCTATTCTAGCACCCGTTAATGTAACGGGCATAAAGATTAGTCAGGAATAATACCAAAACAAAAGATATACCCCCCACTACCACCACCACTCCTACCCTCCTGGATGTGAACCAGTGAAGATCTCTCCGTATTTGAAAGTCCTCTCACAGCACCATAGAGCTCGCCAACTTTCCGATTGCCAGACAGTGCAGTATAGCTATGACACCAGCTTTTATTTGACCCTCCTTCCCTCTTCTTACCTTTTTTGGATGATTTTTTTGATAAGGATGGAATTAATTTTTTTAGCTGCCTTCATATTTCTTACCTGCTATTTTTTATTTGCCTTGTACAACAGTTTCTCTTTCTTGACTGAGATGATTGAAAAAAATAAATAAGTGGGTGTACAAAGGTTAATCAAATTTGGTAAACTTTATCATGAAGAGAAAGTGATAATGCAAATGAAAAATAAAGTCTCTTGCCTACATTGCCATATGATTTATTCTCTTTATTAGGTCAGAAAATATTTTCTTTATTCTCTTTGCCTTTTCATTGACTACTTAAACATGTTTGTTAATGGAATAACCTTTCCATTCAGTAGACTGTATGTTCAGGGAGCATCATTCAAAACAGAACAGTAAGCTAACCTTATTTTAAATGTATGGTAATAATGTCAGCTATTCCTACAATGTTGTTTCATAGCTTCTGTCTTATACAAAATAATTTTGTTCCAAGGTTGACTTGCACTAAGTGATGAGTCATAGGGGACATAACACAATGAAAGCTTTGTCAAGGATATGTTTATGTTTCTTCAATAGTAACTGGAAAACTGATTCATACTTAATCCAGAAGGTCATCCAAGCTGCAGCTACTTCTCTATAGATGAGACTCATTAGTACCATGAGACAGCCACGAGAATTGGCATAAGCCATTTTAAGGTGGCAGCCGCCACAGGCAGAAGCAAATGGGCATCATTCCCACCCTTTGGACCACACTGGATTATCAAGGTAGGCCTGTGGGGCCTACGGAGTGGGAGGAGTGGGGGCCCTTCTTAACCTCAGGGGCGGAAGGGAGGGGATCAGAAGGGGGGGCTGTGCTTCCAAGGAAAGTTTGAGACAAGAACACTGGAACTCTAAGGGAGAGGAAGGGATAGTAGATGGCTGGGCTTTCTTCTTATAAGGGCAATGCCTTATTCTCCTGGGAAATGAGGTCCTTTAGTTGCCAACTCTTAAAAGGGCAGGAACGTTACACTTTGGACCTAAAGTGTACCCAAGAGATTAGAGCTCCCTCCGGTGACTTCCAGCTGGAAACACTGCCATATTCTTCCTTAACCCACAACCAGGGCTCTAGAGCTCCTCCCTGTGGCTTCTCCAGGCAATAGTTCCCCCCCTTTCCATAGCTGACATGAGCTAGACCTGTCACAGTATGCTCCCTTGCACTTACATAGCACTTACATAGCACTACATTATGGAATTTGAAATGTATGATGTCAGCACAAATACAAGCTTTTAACAAGAGGCACTTTGGGCCGGATTCTATAAATGGCGACTAGCAGCATCTACATTGTAGGTGTCGCTCAACACAGTTGTCAATCAATCATTAGGTGCAGTTTATAGAATCCCACCTAGTGCCGCCTAGGCATGCATAGGCATCACTAGGCATTCTGGAGATAGGCGCCGGTATATTAGGCCAGGTTTTACGAGGCCTAATTTACTGGCACCTAACTTGGACACCTAACTCAATCACACTTATTCTCCACCCCTAACTATGCTTACTTTTAAGAACATAAGAATAGCCTTACTGGGTCAGACCAATGGTTCATCAAGCCTAGTAGCCTGTTCTCATGGTGGCCAATCCAAGTCATTAGAACTCGCCAAAATCTAAAGAGTAGCAACATTCCATGCTACCAATCCAGGGCAAGCAGTGGCTTCTCCCATGTCTTTCTCAATAATAGACATTTCCTCCAGGAAATTGTCCAAACCTTTCTTAAAACCAGCTACGCTATCCACTCTTACCACAACCTCTGGCAATGCGTTCCAGAGCTTAATTTTTCTCTGAGTGAAAAATATTTCCTCCTATTGGTTTTAAAATTATTTCCCTGTAACTTCATTGAATGTCCCTTAGTCTTTGTAATTTTCGACGGAGTGAAAAATCAATCTACTTGTACCCATTCAACTCCACTCAGGATTTTGTAGACTTCAATCAGATCTCCCCTTAGCCGTCTCTTTTCCAAACTGAAGAGCCCTAATTTTTTTTAGTCTTTCCTCATACGAGAGGAGTTCCATCCCCTTTATCTTCGTGGTCACTCTTCTTTGAACCGTTTCTAGTGCTTAGATAAGGAGATCAGAACTGAACGCAATACTCCAGGTGAGGTTGCACCATGGGGTGTTACAGAGGCATTATAACATTCTTAATTTTGTTAATCATCCCTTTTTTAATAATTCCTAGCATTTTGTTTGCTTTTTTGGCTGTCCCCGCACATTGGGCGGAAGGTTTCATCATATTGTATGAAATAACACTCAGATCCTTTTCTTGGGTTCTAACCCCCAGGGTGGACCCTAGCATCTGGTAACTATGATTTGGGTTATTCTTTCCAATGTGCATCACTTTACATTTGTCCACATTAAATTTCATTTGCCACTTTGGTGTCCAGTCTTCCAGATTCCTAAGGTCTGCCTGCAATTTTTCACAATCTGCATGCATTTTAACAACTTTGAACAGTTTAGTGTTAACTGCAAATGTAATCACCTCACTCATCATTCCAATTTCCAGATCATTTATATATAAGTTAAATAGCTCCAGCTTCGAATGAGTACATGCATAAGACATGCCTTTAATACATGTGCTCAGGATGTGCCTCTAATTCACATGCGAGAGACGTGGTTTTGAATTTTTTTGCCCATTACTATAATTTATATTAATAGTGTGTTTTTCTTTTGATTTTTATCAGAAGCCACAATCAGATACATGCTTCTGAGATGTGCTTGTCACAGTATTGGTACCCCAGACCAGTCGGTAATTTTGAATCATTAAAACTTGGTGCTTCATTTGGAGAATCATCCAGCAATGACAGAGAATCGCACGGAGTGTTTGTTTTAATATTAATGACCTCATTGTACTACATTTGCTTGGCAGAGTTGGAGGCTGCTAGGAAGCTCAGAAAAGACCATGGTGAACCGTTCTGAGAATCAGAAGGTAAAATACTGACACGCTAAACTGGCTAGATCGGTTTATTGGCCATCGTTAAAGACATAGTGAGTTTTGAGAATCCAACCCCAAGAATGCCCATTGAAACTACAGCCTCTTCTTCAGAAGTGGTAGCAGGTTTCATAGAAACAAACGTTTGCAAGGAGAGAAATGTCTAAGCCAGAAGAGACCAACTCTGTTCCACTGTGAATGACCTCCAAAAGCTCCATGTATTCCAGGAGTCAACAACTCAGCTGATTTTGAAGGACCGACCACTCAAGTATTCAATTGATCCTAGAACAATGAAAGCTCTAGAAAGGCCCATAGCTTGCAAGATAAAACTGCTCAACAGAGACAGAACTTCTAAACTGAAAAAAAACAGTCACATAGAAAATTGCCAGAGTTAAGAGCCGTGTTCAGCAATCACACACATCTTACGATGCTATATTTTAGCAGTCTAGCACCATGAGATGGAAATTAATTTCTTGCATCTCAGGACACTGTACATGCATGTATAAGAAAACACCGAGCCGGAAACAAGCATTGCCTTTATGTGAAAAGTAAGATCTGTAACAGAATGCTCGAGGCAATAGATCTCGAAAGACAGCAAAAAAAAAAAAGCCAATCAGACATTATATCAGGTAATTAGTGACAATGCAATACTGAATCAACATGATGTTAGGAACTTCAATTCATTGAAACTGCTTCTTAAAATTGCTGTTAAACAATTCAGTAAGCTCTTTTTGACTAAATCCCAATTCAACAAAACTGACTGGAATAAGTGAAAGCAGAGTTAATTGTCTTCTCATTTCTTTGCTTCCAATAAGCAGAACAATTTGCTTCTGACTTCCTCATTTGGGGACTTCCAATATGTTGCTTTTCACTGCTACATTATATTAAAATAGCCACATTTAGTCACATAAGTGCCTGGATTCCATACCCAAGCAATATGAAATTCAGCATGGTAATACAGTTACTCTGCTTGATGTCTTGCAAAAGGGCACTTTGTCCTTTGAAATTGAATTCAAGAGAGCAATTTCAAGCTTCATTTAAATGTTCTCAGTAGTTGTTGCTAAATTATTCTCCTCTAAAGCACCAACTCACTGAAGACTTCCATCTTTGCTTAATTGCTTCTTAAAATCGGACTCTCCAGGAACATCATGCCTCTGGAGCTGCACTGATGTATCGCATCACATTAAGCAAAGAAACTGAGGAGCATCATAAGATAGGTATAACATTAGGAAATATGAGAGGTGGACTTATGATAGGTGGAATCCCAATAGCAAAGATTGAAATTGTCAAAGATTCTCACCGTAATTTCTCATGGGCATAGTCTCCTGCTTACTTTGGAGTCCCAAGGGTAAGGATATCATGTTGACAGGAGAGACAGGCCAATTCAGCATTGGCACCCAGAGCATTTGAAGAGGGGGCACTGCCTCTCTCTCCCCCTGCTCACATCACAATACGAGGTGAGCGACCGTCTATTGAATGTCAAAATGTACAGCACTGCATATTCCTTTTAATGCTATATATATTATATATGCATAATATATGCTATAATGTATGCTATATGTTATAATGACTCAATTTTAGAATAAAAAGCCAAAAAATAGTCTTAGAGACATTTGGAGCATTGAGATAAAACAGTACATTTCTGTATCTCGATGGCCACGAGGTTGAAATTTACAGCGTCAGCATCTATGAGATAAACATGGTTATTTTTATTACATAGGATTTTTTGCACTCCAGTTAGATTACAAAAAATAGAAAATTATAAGTAATAGATGCTGGCATTGTCATATTAATATTGGGACTCTTGATCATATGTTATATTTTTGTCCACTGATACTTAATTTCTGGAGGTCAATTTGGGGACAGATAAATATTATTCTTGAATCATCTATTCCTTTATCTTATGAAATCATAATTTGTGGTTCGTTGTTACAGGTAATTGATCATGACAGGAATAGCCATCCAAATGATCACAAGGAACTGGAAATGTTATGACAAACTTAACTACACATTCTGGTGGGCAAGTGTGTGTAATACATATAAATATGAAAGAATGAATGCGGAATGCTTGGGTCTTAGCAATACATTTAATAAAGCATGGAGCCCATTGACTACATTTGTTAACATACAATAATAGAGATATATCTTTTATTTCTTAGATTTCCTTACACATCCAGGGTGGGGGGAGGGGAGGGGAATGTATTTGGAAGAGTTTAAAAATATTTAAATATAATATTGTAATAAATAATATGATTTAATATATTAATAATTGGGAGGAGGGGGGATATGGATGTTTTCTTTAATAATGTGTGTAATATGGTGTATTTTATGCAATCTGTTAAAGTTATATTAATTGTAATACACTGTCAAAGCTTGAAAATTAATAAAGAAAAAAAAATGTTATGTAAATGATACATAGTAATAGTATGAACAAAATCCTTCTTAAATACAGTAAAATGGAATTGACAGCTACAGTCAAGCAGCTGTACATCACTGCTAAATTACTTGTGCAGACAGTCAAAGGTCTGGCTTGATGAGAGAGGAGTCCTCGCAGTGCTACTCTCAATAGAGTGAACTTTGAACTTTACACCCGTGGCTGAATTATAGACATCTCATCCTCACGACTCCTTTTGCTGTGCCTTGATGAGAGAGGAGAAATAGCCTGTTAAAGTGCTGATTTTCTGCCAGGTCATTTAAGGTTGCTGGACCTGGAACTGTTTCGAACTGTAGGATTTTGCATCCTTTCCGAGGGGAAAGGAAGAGATTTCAGTAAACAGGGGCTTTAGGAGAGAAGTGGAAAGCAGGGCATTGACTCTAGCAGCAGGAGCCCAGCATATGCTATGTCATGGTTCAAGCCAGTTCTTCTCTTTCCTCTCCCAGCTGCCATTTCAATTTGCCAACTTGCAGCCAACTTACTCCTTCTTCCTATGGAACACAGTACTGCAGAGTTAAAAGCAAGATCAGACCGGAGATGCAGGCAAAGATGTAGTATCAGCAGCTGCTGGTTTTAAAAAAGAAAATTGAGATTGGCAGCTGATGTAAGAAAGCCTAAGAAGGGCCTAAATATTCCTTCTGTTGCCATTCTTCTCTAGTTCCTGTCCAGTTGGGGTTCAGCTCCCAGCCAGTATGTCACTTGATTCATGCAAGGAAAACATGTCTGGCGTCATCAGTGCACATAAAAGAAGACAATTGTTGGGGTTTTCAGTTACAATCCAATTTCCCCTTCAGGGATGTTTTATTGGGGTGTTTTAGTTATATCTGAAAATAAGAACCCCTAATTATATGTCTGTAAAAGCACCCCATTTGATGCAGGCATTTACATGTGACAAGCAAAGGTGATTCCAGGATTGAAGCTGGGGTGGGAGTTGACTTTATGTATACTTTTGTTTTTTTTAAAACTATCCCTCTCCTTTATAAAGCCGCGCTAGCATCAGCTACCGTAGCAACCGCTCCAACGCTCATAGAATTCCTAGGAGCATCCGAGCTGTTACCGCCGTGGCTGGCACTACAAATGCAAGTGCAGCTTTGTAAAGGATTGGATATGTATATATGTGTGTTCATGAAAATCTGAGTATATTAAATAGTGGGTGGAAACGCACGTAGATATTTTCTCTTTAAAAACTGGGGTAACTTATGCATGTACTGGCTGCATGAGTTAGGCAGTATATTATACAATTTCCCTTTATGCGGTTAATTTTATAAATGATTTTCATGTGTAAAAGTCTGATTTGATACATAAATATCCGCTTATAAAATACTGACCAGCTAAAAGGTATGTATTTTGCTGGTAGGTATGTACAGAGGATAGACCATGGACAGAAGTAACAGGTATCCCTCCACTTCAAAATCACTGAGCTCTGGAACAACCTTACCTCCCCTCTTCGGAACTTGAGCTCTTTCCAAGTTTTCCGCAAACATCTGAAAACCTGGCTTTTCTCAAAAAATGTAAGTCTCCCTCCAACTTAGGAAACAAGGAAACTCTTATATCTTGGCATCCCAAGTCCTCTAAATTTTCTTCACACTTCTACCTTTAACCCTCTGTTGTAGTTCCTTCCTATTTCTCCTACTGTAAACCGCGTTGAGCTCTACGAACGTGGAGATGATGTGGTATACAAACCTAAGGATTAGATTAGATTAGATTAGGTATACAAGTTCTCAGGTAAACTCTGTAATAAAATTATTTTTTATTTTTATGCCAATTAAGATCTATTAGACCTCATTTTTATAAGAAGGGCAGTTCATATTTTTAGCTGTAGCTTTGGCACCTTTTTAACTTAAACTATTGGGACTCTGTTTATTCAGGAATTACTATGAAACTCCAGAAAAAAGCTGTCAGCATGAAGTGTTTGCTGACAACAGCCACTTCTGAAGAGTCTTAAAAGCATACAAACCCCCTGTTTTACTAAGGTGTGCTAAGCGTTTTAGCGTGTGTTTAGCGCATGATAAATCTACATGCGCACTAACCATTAGCACGTCCATAGACTAACATGCATGCGTTAGTGTTTAGTGCGTGGTTAGCGCACGCTAAAAAACATAGCGCACCTTAGTAAAAGGATCTCAAAGGGATAACTGTAGGATTTTTGACATGTTTTGGCATCAATGCTGGTCTGGGCAGTTTGTTTGGAGTGTGATCTGATCACAAACAGAGCCTCCATATCAATCTCCTTGAGTTGCGAGCAGTGTCATAGTAAGGGGGGGGTGCAGATTGCCCCGGGCACAAAGTTGGGGGGAGGGGGGAGACACATCTCTGCCCTGTCATACCATGCCAACCTCGCACCATCCCTCCCCCTTACCCGTACATCTGTATTATCTTCACTTGCACAAGAAACTTCTGCCTATTGCTTGTACCAGCCTGGTTCTCCTCTGAATCACTTCTGGGTCACGGGACCAGAAAGTGATGTCAGAGGGAAATCCAACGCTGGTGCAAGAAGCATGCTTGCAGAAGTCACTCGCACTGGCAAAGATTAAGAGGTATGGGGGAAGGGAGAGCGCAGTGTGTAATAGGGGCGGGAAGGAGTGGGGATATGGAGAAGAGGGCATGGGGGTGCAGGGTGGCACAGGGGGTACCACCGCCCCAGGCACCTTCTAGGTTTACTAAGCCACTGGTTGTGAGCGATAGGGAATGCTCTCAAGATATTCCAAGACCGTGTACACCACCACATACCATGTTTCCCCGAAAATAAGACAGGGTCTTATATTAATTTGGGGTCCATAAAATGCACTAGGGCTTACTTTCGGGGATGTCTTATTTTTTTCATGTACAACAATCATCTCTCCCTTCCTCTCTTCCACCTCAATTCTTCCTCTCCCCCAATGTGCAGCATCTTTCCTCCCCTCTCACCCATCCCCCTTGTGCATCATCTTTCAATCCCTTCCTCCCTCCCTCCCATCCTCCTGTACAGCAGAACCCCACCAACCCTCCCTCCGTAAGACTGACATACCTCTGCTCCGAGGCCTCCTAAAGCAGCAGGGGTGGAGGTTGCTGAATTGACAAGTCCGATTTTTCCAGCAAATCAGGCAGTATAAGAACATAAGAACATAAGAACTGCCATCTCCAGATCAGACCCATGGTCCATCGAGTCCGGCAATCCGCACACGCGGAGGCCCAGTCAGGTATACACCTGATGTAGTTTTACCACCCATATCCCTCTATGCCTCTCATAAGGAGATGTGCATCTAATTTGCCTTTGAATCCTAGCACAGTGGATTCCTTAATAACCTCCTGTGGAAGAGCATTCCAGGCGTTCACCACTCGCTGCGTAAAGCAGAACCTCCTGACATTTGTCCTGGACTTGTCCCCCCTTAGCTTTAAACCATGTCCTCTTGTCCGTGTCACGTTGGACAGTGTAAATAATTTGTTTTTCTGCTCTATTTTATCGATGTCTTTCAGTATTTTGAACGTCTCTATCATGTCCCCTCGCAGCCTCCTCTTCTCAAGGGAGAACAGTCCTAGTTTCTTGAGTCGTTCCTCATATTCCAAGTTCTCCATACCTCTTATTAGCTTCGTTGCTCGTCTCTGCATCCTCTCCAGCAGTTTTATATCCCTCTTTAGTTTGGGAGACCAATGTTGGACACAGTATTCCAAGTGTGGTCTGACCATTGCTCTATAAAGCGGCATTATGACTTTCTCCGATCTGCTCGTGATTCCTTTCTTTATCATTCCTAACATTCTGTTCGCTTTCTTTGCCGCTGCCGCACATTGTGCCGACGGCTTCAGGGTCCTATCTATCAGTACACCCAGGTCCCTTTCTTGTTCGCTCTTACCCAGAGTTGCTCCTGACATTCTATACTCGTGTTCCTTATTCTTACTGCCTAAATGCATTACTTTGCATTTCTCCACGTTGAACTTCATCTGCCATTGCTCTGCCCATTTCTCTAACTGATACAAGTCGCTCTGGAGTTCTTCGCTATCTTTCTGCGTTCTGATTGTCCGGCATAGCTTTGTGTCGTCTGCAAACTTAATGATCTCACTGGATATTCCGTCTTCAAGGTCATTGATATAAATGTTAAATAGGATCGGCCCAAGTACCGAGCCCTGGGGCACACCACTAGTCACTTTCTCCCAGTCTGAGAACTTCCCATTTATGCCCACTCTCTGCTTCCTGTTTTCCAGCCATTTGCCTATCCACCTGTGTATATCTCCCTCTATTCCATGGCATTGTAGTTTCCTGAGAAGTCTTTCATGCGGAACTTTGTCGAATGCCTTCTGGAAGTCCAAATATATTATGTCCACCGGCATTCCACTATCAATTTGCTTGTTCACGGTCTCAAAAAATTGAAGCAAATTCGTTAAACATGATTTCCCTTTCCTGAACCCATGTTGACTGGGTTTCAGCAATTCGTGTATATCTAAGTGCCGGACTATGCTATCCTTGATCAGTGCTTCAACCATCTTTCCAGGGACAGACGTAAGGCTCACAGGTCTGTAGTTGCCCGGTTCTCCTCTTGATCCCTTTTTGAAAATTGGCGTGACGTTCGCTATCTTCCAGTCATCTGGTATCTGTCCAGTTCTGATTGTCAGATTGGCGAGTTTTTGCAATAACTCTCCGATTTCAACCTTCAATTCCTTTAAGACTCTCGGGTGAATTCCATCCGGTCCAGGGGATTTGTCACTTTTAAGTTTGTCGATCTGGTAGTATATCTGGTCCAAATCTACTTCAACTGTGGTGAGGATGTCTTCTATTACTCCACTAAACACTTTCACAGTTTCTGGTATTTTTGCGGTATCCTCCTCCGTAAAGACAGACGCAAAGAAGGAATTTAGTTTGTCCGCAATTTGTTTATCTTCCTTAATGTACCCTTTTCTTCCCTGATCGTCCAGGGGTCCCACCGCCTCTTTTGCGGGTTTTTTCCCTTTCACATATCTAAAGAAGGGCTTGAAGTTTTTGGCCTCTTGCGCTATTTTTTCTTCATAGTCCTTTTTGGCATCCCTCACCGCCCTGTGACATTTCTTCTGATCGTCTTTATGTTTGTTCCATGCTTCGGTTGTTTTCATGTGTTTCCATTTTTTGAAAGAGTCCTTCTTTTCTTGTATGGTTTCCCTCACCTGTCTGGTAAGCCATGCTGGTTCTCCCTTACCCTTTGTTCTCCTTTCTTTGGAGATCCTCGGAATGTATAGGTTTTGTGCTTCTGTGATAGTTGTTTTCAGTAGGGACCATGCCTGCTCTACTGTTTCAAGTTTATCCACCTTTTTTTTGAGTCGTTGTTTCACCATGGCTCTCATGCAATCGTATTTGCCCTTTTTAAAGTTAAAGGTTTTGGTTAAGGTTTTGGCACTTTTTCTATTCCCGATGTCAAGCTTAAAGATGATCACATTGTGATCGCTCGTCCCCAGCGGTGCCGTAACTTCTACTTCTTTTGTCGGTCCCGTGAGGCCATTTAGCACCAAGTCCAGGGTGGCGTTGCCTCTTGTCGGCTCTTTTACCATTTGTTCCAGGAAGCAATCCCCTAGCGCCTCCAGGAACTTGACCTCATTGCCGCAGTTGGAGGTTCCTAGTTTCCAGTCTATCCTCGGGAAATTGAAGTCTCCCAATATTATTACATTGCCCGTCTTGCATTCTCGTTTGATTTCCTCTATCATTTCAGAGTCAGTTTCATCCGCCTGTCCCGGGGGACGATAGAAAAGGCCAATTTTCGTGTCTGCACTGTTTTGGCCAGGAATCTTGACCCAGAGGGACTCTAGCTTCTCTTTCGTTTCCGTCGTAGCCACTTCAACAGATTCTACTCCTTCCTGAACATATAGGGCAATACCTCCACCTTTCTGCCCTACTCGATCTCTTCTATATAGTTTGTATCCCTGAAGTACTGTGTCCCATTTGTTTTCTTCATTCCACCATGTTTCTGTTATGCCAATGATTTCCAACTTATCATTTCTTGCTATTGTCTCTAGTTCCCCCATTTTGTTTCCTAGACTTCTAGCATTGGTATACATACATTTGAGTTCTCTTCGAGTTACTTTTTTGGACTTTCTGCTCTTTGCTGTCCCTACTGTTTCTTTCACGGTCTCCTTAACCGCTCCAGTGTTGTCTCCCTTATTTGCTGTGCGGTCATCCCCTCCTGTGTATGAGTAGTAGCCCATTGATCCTTCATCGGGGCATCCTGTTGTCCGTACCATCGACTGGTGGTCGACTGTCGGCTTTCCCCTATTTATTAGTTTAAAGCCTTCTCGATGGCCCTCTTCAAGTTGCTCGCCAATACTCTTGCTCCTTCCTTGTTGAGGTGTAGTCCGTCCTTTCTGTAGTACTTGCTTTTTCCCCAGAACGCCGTCCAGTTGCGCACGAAGTCAAAGCCTTCTTCTTCGCACCATCGTCTCATCCAGGCGTTAATAGCTTGCAATTCCCCTTGTCTCTTTCCATCCGCTCTTGGTACTGGGAGGATCTCGGAGAAGGCCACCCTCACCTCCCTGATCTTCAGCAATCTTCCAAGTGAGCGGAGCTGGCCCTTCATCTCTTCCCTGTCATACTTCCGTCCGCTCACATCATTTGTTCCCACGTGGATGAGCACAGCAGTATCCTCTCCCCCTGCGCTGTCTATGATTCTGGAGATCCTGTTGGCCACATCCTTGACTCTTGCTCCAGGCAGACAGGTGACGATTCTGTCCTCTCTTCCTCCTGCGGTGTGGCTGTCCACGTGACGTATAATGGAGTCACCTACGATGATCCCCATCTTCTTTATTCGAGGGTTCCTTGGGGGTTGTAAGTCCACGTCTACGGTATAGGGCCAGTCTTCTTCTTCCGGAGCTACTCTTGAATTTGTTTTCGTCTCTTCAGATGGGGGGACCTCTCCCTGTGTTTTCTCTCTTCCTTCTTGTGTGTGGATGTCTCCTACCTCATCTTCGGTTTTTTCTGGATTTGCATGTGTGTCTTCTCTCCTCTCTTCCAGTCCGTCTTTCTAGTGTCAAGGATGGAGTCAGGGAGTGTCAGACACATTCGGGGGAGGGAGGGGGCTTCTGGGATCAATATTAACTAGGGCTTATTTTTGGGATATGGCTTATATTAGCAGCATCTTTAAAAATCATGCTAGGGCTTACTTTCAGGGAAACAGGGTAGTTCTCATCCATACAAACAACCAGGGGGAACAGGGTCTCATCCCCTTTGTATGAAAGCAATCAGAATTCGGACTTTGGCAACTGCTCATGGGATTATTTTCAGGGCAGTTTACTTAGTGGGGAAGCAGAATGTTCTGGCAGACAAGTTGAGCAGTCTTCTTCAGCCTCACACATGGTCTCTCAGCATGACCATATTGCATCCGTTTTTTTCTCAGTGGGGGACACTGCACATAGATCTCTTCGCTTCTCCTCTGAACAACAAACTTCCACAATTTTGTTCTAGATCGCTTTACCCCAAACTGCATGACTTCGGACCAGTGGCGTACCTAGGGGGGGGGCGGGGGGGGCGGGCCGCCCCGGGTACCAGCCCTGAGGGGGTGTTCCCGGCCTTGCCGCTCAGTCCCCCCCCACGCCCGAAGGACCGCTCGCCCCACTGACCTTCCAGCACACCTATGAAGCAGCCCGCAGCAGGATCGCGACGTCAGCAATCCCTCAGCTGCTTGGGCGCTGCTTCCTGCGCCGCGGTCCCGTCCCTCCTCTGACGTCAGAGGAGGGGGCGGGACCGCGGCGCAGGAAGCAGCGCCCAAGCAGCTGAGGGATTGCTGACGTCGCGATCCTGCTGCGGGCTGCTTCATAGGTGTGCTGGAAGGTCAGTGGGGCGAGCGGTCCTTCGGGCGTGGGGGGGGCAGTAGCTTAAGGTAGCCCGGCGCAGGAAGCAGCTCCTAAGCAGCGCAAAGATAGCTGACGTCGCGATCCTGCTGCGGCTGCTTCATAGGTAGTGCGGGGAGGCCAGGGGGGCGAATGGTCCTTCGGGGTGGGTCGGGGCATCAGGCCTTCAGGGTGGGGCGGGCGGGCGGGCAGGCAGACTTTCAAGGGGGAGGGGGGTGACAGGCAGGCAGGCAGGCCTTCAAGGGGGGGTGCAGGTCTTCGGGGGGGGTGCAGACCTTCAAGGGGGTGCAGGCCTTCAAGGGGGGGACAGGCAGGCAGGCCTTCAAGGGGGGGACAGGCCTACAAGGGGGGGGGGACAGGCCTACAAGGGGGGGGGGACAGGCCTACAAGGGGGTGCAGGCCTACAAGGGGGGGGGGACAGGCCTTCAAGGGGGGACAAGCAGGCAGGCCTTCAAGGGGGGGTCAGGCCTTCAAGGGGGGGACAGGCCTACAAGGGGGTGGGACAGGCAGACCTTTAAGGGGGGGCAGGCCTACAAGGGGGTGGGACAGGCAGACCTTTAAGGGGGGATAGGCCTTCAAGGGGGGACAAGCAGGCAGGCCTTCAAGGGGGGGTCAGGCCTTCAAGGGGGGGGGACAGGCCTTCGGGGGTGCAGGCCTTCGGGGTGGGTGCAGGCCTTCGGGGTGGGTGCAGGCATTCGGGGTGGGTGCAGGCCTTCGGGATGGGTGCAGGCCTTCAGGGGGGGACAGACCTTCGGGTGGGGGGTACAATCCTTCGGGGAGGGTGCAGGCCTTCAGGGGTGGGGTTTAGGCGTTCAGAGGGGGACAGACCTTCGGGTGGGAGGTAAAGTCCTTCGGGGGGTGCAGGTCTTCAGGGGTGGGGTGTAGCCCTTTTGAGGGGGGACAGACCTTCGGGGGAGGGGGGTCCTGGTGTAAAAGTACACAGAGGGAGAGAGGGAAGGGGGGGTTCAAAGATACGTGCATATGCCAGACTTTGGGGGTTAGAAATAATGGGTCTAAAAACAGAGGAGTGGGAGAGAGATGGTGCATAATGGGATTTAGGGAGGGAAGGAACAGAAAGTGAGAGAACTTGGAAACAGGGGATGGTGTGGAGGGGGGATAGAGATACTGGATAGGAGGATAGTTGGGAACAGAAAGGGAGAGATGGTGGATCCTGGGGTGGTGGGGAGTTGAGAAAAGGTGAATCTGTGGATGGAGACAAAAAAAAGGAAAGATGCCAGATCTCCGGGAGAGGGAAGGGAAACGGAAGGGGAGAACAGAGATGGCAGACGGATGGTTAGCACGGAGAAAGGAGACCCTGGCAAGCAAGACAACAAGAGCCTGGGACCAACAAGATTTGAATATTGATCAGAGAACAAAAGGTAGAAAAAATAATTTTATTTTCTGTTTTGTGATTACAATATGTTAGATTTGAAAAGTGTACATGAGACAGCTTGAAATGGGAACTTTTCTATTTTTGTGAATGGCAAGGCTGAGTTCAGTTAAAATATATGCTTTATAAGAAAATATAATAATGTGTTTTATAAAGTTTATAAGCATTGCTGGCATACTCGGTGAGGTGTTCCTAGTGTTGGTGGTGGTGGTAGCATGTCAGTGTGTTGAGAGGAAGAGGTAGTCTGGGAAATTCTGCTGAGCAAACTCTGGGCCCATTTCCACCCCCAGTTAGTCCACTCCACTCAACTGGTTCACACACTGAGTGGGTCTTTGGGTGTTATTTCTGGGTAGTTGTTTTAGAATCTCTTCCAGTGGTTTGTCAGTATCTCCTTCTGGTCCAAGGAAGGAAACTTTGTCAACCTTAGCATTGACCTTCAGAATATGTTTGTAACAGCGCTGCTTGTGTGGCATTAGGCTATGTAGTGATCGAAAGAAAAAAACAGACCTTTGCACATTTTTGCACTATATGGTGGGTGTATGAGGAGATTCATTTCCTGCACAGTTAAGTCCATGTGAAGTTACCTTGTGCTGTATTTGACATCTAGCAAGGTCTCTGTTTGGAAGGAAAGATCTAAGCTTAAAAATGAAGTGGCCAGAAGTTATGTTAAAAGTAGATAGCGTAGCTGGTTTTAAGAAAGGTTTGGACAAATTCCTGGAGGAAAAGTCCATTGTCTGTTATTAAGACATGGGGGAAGCGTCTGCTTGCCCTGGATTGGTGCACTCAGCAGCAACAAATACTAGTTTTGGCTGGCTCTTTCCCCGCATTTCTCCTCTCTTCCCCACGATTTAATATCCAGTTCAGGCAGTAAGTAAATGCATCGGCAGGGGGGGTCTGGTAAGTCTTGGGGGCTGGGGATGGAAGGTGAGAATCAGTTCTGTAGGCTATCAGAAATTTGCTTAATTATCTACTCACACAGAAAAGCAGTAAAGTCAATAGGTTCTCTGAGTGGGAACAACCTGTTTGATCTTGCACTCTTGTGATTGACCAATTGTTTATCACTGTTTAATTTATCACATTGATTAATTTGAGCACACCTGAGGTGTCCTATGATGGTGTGCACTGCAGGCAGAGGAGCCTTATTGTGTAAAGCACTGGAGAATTCTCTCCTCTCGCTTACCTCTCACGCTGAGGACACCCTGCTTCAGTATAATCATTTATATGATTTATCTTATAAACATTATTACGTGGTCTTTTCCTCACGTGCTGAGACATCAGGTTGTTCCCACTTGGAGAACCTATTGACTTTTACTGCTTTTCTGTGTGGCTTTAACATTTTTGCTATTCAGTATACCTAAACTATTATTCAGTAGAAAAAATATGGTTTGTTCAATCAAATCCTGTGTGGACATTGGACTTCTATGAGTGAATGTTCTGCTTGATTGAACAAACTAAATTTTTTCTACTGAATAATAGTCTAGGTACAATGAAAGTAAATAGCAAAAATGTTTGAGTAGATAATTAAGGAAATCTTTTTCATATTGTTTGCTTATGGACTGGGAAAAAAGACTGTTCAAGCAAATGTCTCCAGAACTGCTTTAATGGAAAAATGTGATTTTTTTTTTTTAAGTACTTTGTGAAATTTATTGTTGTTGTGAAATTTATTGTTATACTTTGTTTAAACTTAAAAAGCGGTGTCATTAACAGTGAATCTAATCGAAAAATCGATTCAACAGGGTGAATCGAATCGAATGAAATATTTTTCTCTGAATCGGGCAGCACTATTGGCTACCATGAAAATGGGCTACTGGGCATGATGGACCATTGGTGTGACCCAGTTAGGCTATTCTTATGTTATGTTCTCATCTGTAGGGGCCTTTGTTTTCACTTCTTATTTTAATGTATTTTTTTCCTGGGAACTTATCAGTGTTTTTTTATAATGGGAACAAAAATGGAAGAGAATTAATGTGTGTGGAATGGGGGGGTAACTAATTTCTTCAGCTAAATAATTCAATCCACTTCAAACAGACATAGGAGAACTCACGCACCATTCACACACCCTCCAACCAAAAACGTCAAAAGAAAAAAACTGTTCGACAACCTCCTAGCCATTCGAGCTGCAACACTTGACCCCCAACTCTACAACCTATTGACCTCGACCACAAACTACAAAACCTTAAAAAAAGAAATAAAAACCCTTCTATTCAAAAAACACATAAAACCAAACTAACATAATCAGAACTGTCCCAAGCATCACCTGCAACTACTCCATATGTACTTCTGATGTCATGACAATTCCGACATAATTTATGTTATGTTATGTTTGGAATAATGGTTACATAAATGAGGTTCAATAAAAGAAAATTTTCACTGCCTGTTTCTATTCTGACCATTTATTCCATTTCATGGTTATTGCAAAAAAAAAAAAAAAAATTTTCCATGGGGGGGGGGTGGGGTGTCAAAAAATGATGGGCCCCGGGTGCCACATACCCTAGGTACGCCACTGCTTCGGACACCTTTCTTTCTCGTATTTCATTGTGGAAACAGTTCCCAGTTTCGATTCCTCTCATAGGGAAAACTCTGTTAAAACTTTGCCAAGATCAGGGCACCATGATCCTGATAGTATATTTCTGACCATGCCAGTTTTGGTTTCTGCTTCTACTAGAGCTCTCATCCAAGAAACCATGGAAATTGCAACCATTTCCAACATTACTCACTCAGAATGAGAGCTCTCATTTTCTTCTGAACTGTTTCTGCCATTCAGCTGCAATATCTGCTGTCATAGAATCCTCTAGAAAGCCTTCCACCTGGTGTTGTTACCTTTTTAAGTGGACACAATTCTCTTCCTGGAGTGAATTCATGCTCTAGAACAGTGAATTGCAAACTGTGTCGCTGCAAGATTGCAGGTGTGCTTCAAGTCGTCAGTGTCAGCTGACTGCCTACAAAACGTGCATCTCGCAGAGAAAGCTGGCACCTGTAGACAGTCAGCCAGCGCCTTTCCTCCTCCCCACGTTTCTTCTGTTGAACACCCCCATGCTGGCAACTCAGGGCCTGTCTGCAGGGCCTTCGTGCAAGCGTAGATGTTGGTGTGATTTCACCTTTTTGATATAGCCTTCAATCCATAATCCTACTTCCCACTGCCTAACAACCCAGCTAGCAAATTAACCATTCCCCTTAACTATATAAGAACATAAGCAATGCCTCCACTGGGTCAGACCTGAGGTCCATGGTGCCCAGCAGTCCGCTCACACGGCGGCCCAACAGGTCCAGGACCTGTGCAGTAATCCTCTATCTATACTCCTCTATCCCCTTTTCCAGCAGGAAATTGTCCAATCCTTTCTTGAACCCCAGTACCGTACTTTGCCCTATTACGCCCTCTGGAAGTGCATTCCAGGTGTCCACCACACATTAGGTAAAGAAGAACTTCCTAGCATTCATTTTGAATCTATCCCCTTTCAACTTTTCCAAATGACCTCTTGTTCTTTTATTTTTCGAAAGTTTGAAGAATCTGTCCCTCTCCACTCTCTCTATGACCTTCATGATCTTGTAAGTCTCTATCATATCCCCTCTAAGTCTCCTCTTCTCCAGGGAAAAGAGTCCCAGTTTCTCCAATCTCTCAGCATATGAAAGGTTTTCCATACCTTTTATCA
The DNA here is from genome assembly GCF_902459505.1 of Geotrypetes seraphini. NCBI lineage: Eukaryota > Metazoa > Chordata > Amphibia > Gymnophiona > Dermophiidae > Geotrypetes > Geotrypetes seraphini. The sequence continues at coordinate 515,438,425 of NC_047084.1, read as the reverse complement.
GACGTGTCGCTCTCCTCTGAACCCTCTCGAGTAATGCCATATCCTTCTTAAGATACAGCAACCAATATTGGATGCAGTACTCCAGATGCAGGCGCATCATCGCCCAATACAATGGCAGGATAACTTCTTTCGTTCTGGTTGTAATACCCTTCTTGATTATACCTAGCATTCTATTTGCTTTCTTAGTGGCCGCTGCGCACTGTGCTGTCGGCTTAATTGTCATGTCCACCATTACCCCCAAGTCCCTTTCTTGGGTACTCTCCTTCAATAACATCCCTCCCATCGTATAGCTGTACCTCGGATTTCTGCTTCCCACATGTAGTACTTTACATTTCTCAATGTTGAACTTCATCTGCCATCTCATTGCCCATTCCCCTAGTTTGTTCAAGTCCCTTTGCAATTCTTTGCAGTCCTCTTTAGCCCGAGCTCCACTAAATAATTTGGTGTCATCTGAGAATTTTATTATTTCACACTTCGCCCCTGTTTCTAGATCATTTATAAATATATTAAATAGCAGTGGCCCGAGCACCGAGCCCTGCGGGACACCACTCGTGACTCTCCTCCAGTCTGAGTAGTGGCCTTTCACTCCTACCCTCTGTTTCCTACCCGTCAACCAGTTTCTGATCCATCTATGTACGTCTCCTTCCACACCATGGTTCTTCAGTTTCCAAAGTAGGCATTCATGGGGTACCTTGTCAAAGGCTTTTTGGAAATCTAGATATATGATGTCTATGGGGTCTCCTCTGTCCATCCATTTGTTAATTCCTTCGAAGAAGTGCAATAAGTTTGTTAGGCACGATCTCCCCTTGAAGAAACCATGCTGGCTGGTTATCAGAAGTTTGTTTCTTTCAATGTTGTTTTTATCAGTACTTCCACCATTTTTCCCGGAACCGATTCAGACTCACCAGTCTGTAGTTTCCCGGGTCATCTCTTGATCCCTTTTTAAAGATGGGCACAACTTTAGCTATCTTCCAATCCTCCGGGATCATGCAGGGATAGATTGCAAATTTGCTGCAGTAGTTCCGCTATCTCCTCCTTTAGTTCCTTCAGAACCCTTGGATGGATTCCGACTGGACCCGGGGATTTGTCAGTTTTTAATTTTTCTAGCTGCCTGCGTACGTCTTCAAAGCTCACTTCCATGGATGTTAATTTTTCTGCTTGACCTCCATTGAAGATTTGCTTAGGTTCCGGTATGTTGGATGTATCTTCGTTTGTAAATTCGTTTGCAAATGGAACACAGCCACGGAGGTACAAATCACAGCGGCAGGGACCACGCCATTTCAACTGCGCATGCGCAGGTAAGGGTTTTATTATATTAGATGACAATTTTGCATGAGGTAAAACTCTTTATAGTTTATAAAACTATTGTTTGAACCTAAATCTTTCCTTTGGGCTAAGTCTTAATAATAATAATATTGTAATTTATAGCTAGTGAGACATATGATCAAGAAACTGTTTTATTTTACTTTTGTAATTATGATAAACATACCAAGGGCCTAAAAATAGTACCTGGCGGGCCGCATGTGGCCCCTGGGCCCCGGGTTTGAGACTGCTGGTTTAGAGGGAACAGTGATAGCAACCTTCCTCCAAGTTCTGGGAATACCCCAAACAGTTAACATAGAGATTTTGCACCTAATGCACTTTAACTTTGCTCTCCCTCCCCTGGTTTTGTGAAAGTAGACTTGGGGCTCCTTTTACAAAGGCGCGCTAAATATTAGCGGGGGCTAACCACGTGCTAAATGCTAATGCGTGCATATTAGTCTATGGACGTGTTAGCAGTTAGTACGTGCTAAAATGTCTAATGCACCTTAGTAAAACAGGGCTAGTTTAATTCCAAACCTTTTTTTTTATTAACTCAGTGGGTGGACAGGCAGTTCGCTTGCATTTCAGAGCTGATGATATAGTGGTATGTATAATGCCAGTAAACACTTAACAAGTACAGGGTTTAATGATATGCAAAATCATAATTGTTGCTAGTTATATGCCATGATTGAATCATCTTATATTTAGAAAGTAAGCATCACAAAAGTGCCAAGCAGAATAACAGGATCATTTACATGCCTGGAAAAGAGTTTGCTCAGAGCACAGCTGAGCTGGCACAGAATACTTACACATCTTAGAGCAATTTCACAGAGACCAAGAGACTAGCTATCAACACACAGTACTTGCATTTAACAATAAATAAATAAAAGAATGAACGCATGCAACAAATTGAGGAAAACTAGAGTTCTTTTTAAATTGGGATGTCTTTATTATAAAGTACTGATGGGTCAGATCCCTTCTAACATGACAGATTTGTTTTGTTATTGCTTTACGCATTATTCACGTATTACCAAAGCTTTCTTCATTTTGCCACCATTCAAGGGCTGTAGGTATAAAAGATATCATGACAGAACTCTTTCTGTTCAGATTGCATTGTAGGATAAAGATTTTAAGCGGCTCTTATCCTTATCTATTTCTTATCTTCACTATAGGAAACAACTCAAGACTTTCTTGTTCTCTAAGGGGTCCTTTTACAAAGGCGTGGTAGCGGTTTAATGCACGGAATACCGCACGTTAAACCGCCTGCCGCACTAGTACCTAATGCCGCTATTGATGAGGCGTTAGGATTTTAGGCTGCCGCAGGGGATAGCGTGTGATGAAATGTCCGACGCGCTAACCCCCATAGCACGCCTTGATAAAAGGAGCCCTAAGTTTCTTGGTTCTTAAATATATCCATCATTTTGAATTATGTTTTCTAGTTAATCTTTTCTTAACCACATTGAACTTTAAGGTAATTGCGGTTTAGAAATAAATTATTATGTTATGTTATTCTATAGCTAATCCTCTTCTAAGGATATCCACAAAGAACATGACCATAACATACGAGTTGCCATACTGGGACAGACTGAAGGTTCATCAAACTCAGTATCCTCTTTCTAACTGTGGCTAATCCAGGTCATAAGTACTTGGCAAGATCCCAAAGAGTAAAGCAGATTTTATGCTGCTTATCCTAAAAATAAGCAGTGGATTTTCTCAAGTCCATCTTAATAATGTCTTATGAATATTTCTTTTAGGAAATTATCTAAACTTTTTTCAAACCCTGCTAAGCCAACTACTTTTACCATATTCTCTGGAAACAAAATTACAGAGTTTAATTACACATTAATGGGGAAATTCTATAAACATAGCCTCAACTTAGGCGCTGGTAGGCACCCTACCAGTGCCTAAGTTAAGAGGGAAATGCCATTTTACACAGTATTTAAGTGAAAATTTAAAGCGCCCACTAGCGCCTAAACAAGTGGCATTAGAATAATGCCTCTGGAGGTGCCTACTGACGTCAAACACAACTGTAGATATTGTTAACGCTAGAAGTAGCGTTAAGCACCGGTCATCGTTCCAGTGTCCTCTGCTCGCAGCCTTGGAGTTGTCTTTCATTCTGACCTCTCATTTTTGGTTTTGTTTTATTTTATTTCTACGTATATCCAACACACTGCTAAGGCCTGTCGCTTCTATCTCTACATCACCAAAATTTGCCCCTTCCTCTCTGAGCGCAATACCTGACCCTTGTCCACACCCTGGTAACCTCATGCTTAGATGACTGCAATCTACTTCTAACTGGTCTCCTGCAGTGCCACCCCTCCCCCCTGCAATCTGTGCAAAATTCTGCTGTGCGACTCATCTACCAACCTCAAAACACTCATGTCGCTTCTTTTCTTAAATCACTTCACTGGCTCTATATCCACCTTCGCATACAGTCCAAGCTCCCATTGCTGACCTACATGTGTGTTCATTCCTGCTGCCCCTCAACATCTCTCCTCTCTTCTCTCTCCTTATATTTCCAGAGAACTCCTTTCCTCGGTTAAGCTGGGCTTAGCTTTACCTGTCTCCTCCACTGCCAAATCCAGACTTCGTTCCTTCCATCTAGCTGCCCCTATGGAATAAAGTACCTGAGTTTGTCCACCAAACCCCTTCCCTTGTTTAAAAGCAGACTGAATGGGAGAGAAACAAGATGGCAACAAGAGCGGACGCCTGAGTAAGAGGCTCCCTCTCTTGCAGTCGGCCGGCATTTGCTGTGATACCTAGCAACCCTCTTACCTCAATATGGGGAAGAGGAAAGGAGCCCTTCGCAGCAATCCTCCGGCGGCGATAGCGGCACCGCGTCTGGTGCAGACTACAATTCAGGGAGCGTTGGCCCGCTCGAGCGAATCTTCGGGGGTACTTCAGGGGTAAGCCCAAATACGTCGGGCGAACTCAGCCAGCAGATTCGGGCGTTGTTGAGCCTGGAGCAGAGGCAGCCACCACTACAACCCGGAAGCAGTGCAGAGTCGGGAGTTCCTGAGGCAACGATGACCCCGGAAGGTATATCGATCCTCAGAGAAGGAGGACAGCCAGCTCCAATTCTAGCGGGAGCTAAAGAAGCCAGAGAACAACGGCAGTTTTCCCACACTGCAGAGGAGGTGAGAGGAGCTTCGGGAGGAAGTAACATTAACTTTGGGGTGTTGGAGAAGCCTAAGAAAATAGATATGGAGGCTTTATGGCAGGCCATATCAGTTATGAACGCTAATCTCAAATTGTCTTTTTCCACTTTAAAAATTGATTATGGGACTATTCACTCTAAAGTGGAGCAACAGGGCTTGGTCCTTAAAGATTTAAGTGAGAAATTAGAAAAACAGGAGTCAAGAATATCCAAAATGAAAACTTTGGACTTGGAATTGGTAAAAGAAAGATCATTTACTGCCAGAAAAATGGAAAGTTTTGAGAACCAATTAAGGAAAAATAATTTGAGACTCCTAAATTTTCCTAAATGTCCCTTAATTTCACCAATGGAGATGGTAAGAAAGTATTTTAAGGAAATTTTGCTAATTCCTACAGAAAGTTTGCCACCAATTGTTAGAGCTAATTATCTTCAAGTAAAGAAACCTGTGGAAGTTTCCACTCCTAATGAGATTCAAGGGACAAATAATGAAAACATGAACTTAACGACGTTTCTGGAGAACTCTTTAGAGCAGGGGTGCCCAACGCGTTGATCGCGATCGACAGGTCATTCGCTCAGGCGACCCCAGTTGATCGCACTGCAGGTTCCCTTCTTCCCTTCTCTTTTTTCCCCTCCTGACTGGCCCGCCTCTTAAAGAACGCTGGCCAATCAGAGTGCTGGAAGGGCGGGGTGAAGGTCGGTGGGGGACGGAGCTCAGCGCATCACAAGAAATAGAAGCGCCTGTAATGATTGAGGTAAGAGCGAGGCCTAATGCTGCCCGATATACAATTTTTAAAACTCCAAAATCGGCCTCCCAATCAGTGGCGTACCGAGGTGGGGCGCTCCGCCCCCACCCCGGGTGCACGACTTGGAGGGATGCACAGCCATCCGGGTCCTCCTGCCCTTCCTTTCCACCGGTCTGTGCACGGGGCTCGCACCTGCCGCCCAAATGGTGCTGTTGGTTATCGCGAGACTCGCGGGAGTTGACGGCACCATTCGAGCGTCGGCGCGGGACCAGGCAGGCACGAGCCCCGAGCGCGAACCGGGGGAAAAGAAAGGCAGGATGACCCGGACCTGCCGGCTGTGCACCCCTCCAAGCCGTGCACCCGGGCGGATCGTCCCCCTTCTAAATCCATTGTACTTGTCTTTTATTCAGTTCCACTAATGAGCATTGTGACAGGCAGTTCTTATGGGGCAGTTCTTGGAAGTATTTCTTTGTTTTTCTGTGCCTAAGTATTCTATTAATTTAACTTCCTTATTCCTGTGGGGATCTCCAAAGGGGACGAATGGGAGATGGCCGGTGGCAGGTGGTACTTTAGCAATTCTTACAGGTTGCCATAGGCCTCAGGAGCTGTCTTCCCTCTGCCGTGGTCCTGCCCCTCCTCTAAGTCAGAGACAGACTTGGGGCAGAGGGAAGACAGCTCCTGAGGCCTATGGCAACCTGCAAGGATCGCTAAAGTACCAGCGATCCTCTCTGCAGACTGCTCCCTGCTGGAATTAGGTAAATGGATGTGGGGAGGGTAAGCCTTCGGGGGGGGGGGGGGGTGCAGTCCTTCAAGGGGTAGTGCAGGCCTTCAGGGGGGGAGTCAACCTTTGAGGGGGAATGTGCAGACCTTCAGGGGGGGGTCAGGCCTTCGGGGGAGGGGGGCTGTATAATAAAAAAATATTTGAACATAAATACAAAGTACACTCGGTGTGTGTATATATAAATATATACGTCCACATTTTTTTTTCATTTCGAAAATTGTCTAAGTATACGTCATGTTGATCTGATCGTCCAAGTCGCTAAATCGTCCATCTTTATACCACATTTTCATCCAACCTTTCGTCCAAGTCAAAAACACCTAGAACAAGCCCTTTTGGAAGTGGGAGAGATCTGCAAAGTGATAGATTGAACACCCAGACATGCCACCTAAATAGTGGGGTACCTTACAGGGCACTGCTGTGAACTTCACAAAAAGGGTGCAATGTCTTCTCCTCACTATAGCTCCCTTATGGTGAACACCCCAAACCACCTCCAGAATCCCCTAGACCCACTTATCTACCATCCCAATAGCCCTTATGGCTGCAGTAGCCACTTATATGCCAGTAAAAAGGGTTTTGGGGATGTATAGGGGAGTGCACGTTTCAATATCAATGCAGTGATTACAGGGGCTTATGGGCATGGGTCCTCCTCTCCATGGATCCCTAACCCACCCCCAAGATGGCTTAAGACGCCTCTATGCAGCACAACTAGGCTTTCCTATGCCAGGCTGCCAGGTGATGATGTTCTAGAGGCACAATTTTCAAGTTGTGATTAATATTTTTATGGGGGTGGGGGGTTGGTGATCACTGGGGTAGTGTGTGTGGGTCTGTATTATGTGTTTGCAGTGCTTATCTGGTCATTTTAGGTGGGTTTTTGTGACTTAGACCATGTTTTAAATGGTCTAAGTCAGTGGTTCCCAACCCTGTCTTGGAGGACCACCAGGCCAGTCAGGTTTTCAGGATAGCCCTAATGAATATGTGTGGAGCAGATTTGCATGCCTGGCACCTCCATTATATGCAGATCTCTCTCATGCATATTCATTAGGGCTATCCTGAAAACCTGACTGGCCTGGTGGTCCTCCAGGACAGGGTTGGGAACCACTGGTCTAAGTCACAACGTCCAAATTCCATCGATCCTGTGCTGTATAACTTTTGGTTATACTTGCAGTATGACTAAGTCTAAGCCTGCCCACGTTCCACCCAAATCCCGTCCTTGACACTCCTCCTGAAACTCCTCGTTTAACTATGGTCGTTCAGCAGCACTATGAAGGCCTAGGTCGTTTAGAAATACGTCCAAAATCCGTTTTTATTATCGGCACTTGGATGTATTTTGACAATGTTCATCCAAGTGCTGACTTAGGCCGGTTTTTGGACGTTTTTCTCTTTCGATTATGAGCCCCATAGCATCTTGCCAGGTCTCTAACACATAGCATCATAGCAAGTTGCAAGTTTTCACAATCCTGTTGTGATTTAACAACTTTGTGTTATCAGCAAATTTAATTAGCTCACTAGTTAGTCCCATCTCTAAATCATCTGCTATAATAAAACCCTTAGCGCGCATGCACACTTCAAACTCCATGTTCCATGCCTCCGTGGTGCCGTGCTGCCGCATGCGCAGTAGAAGGAGCCTTTGGTGATTTGCGATGCGTGCGGCGGTTTCCCCAGTGGCGGTGGCGGTTTGCGACGTGTGCAGCGGCTTATCCAGCTGAAAAAGGAGCCTGCTGCGGTTTGCATGCGGCGGTTTCCCTATCACTACAAGGAACCTGCTGCGGGTCCTGGCAGAACTGCTTCAGGAAACACGGGAGACTTATCAGATAAGAGCAGGGAAGAGGTGCTGCTGGACAGGGGGGGAGATAAAAGGAAGGAAGGGCTACTGCTGGACAGGGGGAGCAGGGAAGGGGTACTGCTAGACAGGGGGGAGGTAAATGGAAGGGAGAAGGGCTACTGCTGGACAGGGGGAGCAGGGAAGGGGTGCTGCTGGACAGGAGTGAGCAGTGAAGGGGTGCTGCTGGATAGGGAGGATAGACAGAAAGAAGGAAAGATAGACAGACAGCGGACAGGGAGAGAGACAGAAAGAAATCTTTTCCAGAGAAAGGAAAATGGTAAAACCAGAGGACATAATTTGAGGTTGAGGGGTGGTAGATTCAAAGGCAATGTTAGGAAATTCTACTTTACGGAGAGGGTGGTGGATGCCTGGAATGCGCTCCCGAGAGAGGTGGTGGAGAGTAAAACTGTGACTGAGTTCAAAGAAGCGTGGGATGAACACAGAAGAATTAGAATCAGAAAATAATATTAAATATTGAACTAAGGCCAGTTACTGGGCAGACTTGCACGGTCTGTGTCTGTGTATGGCCGTTTGGTGGAGGATGGGCAGGGGAGGGCTTCAATGGCTGGGAGGGTGTAGATGGGCTGGAGTAAGTCTTAACAGATATTTTGGCAGTTGGAACCCAAGCACAGTACTGGGTAAAGCTTTGTATTCTTGCCCCCCAGAAATAGCTAAGAAGAAAAAAAATTTAAAAAATTTAAATTGAATCAGGTTGGGCAGACTGGATGGACCATTCGGGGTTTTTATCTGCCGTCATCTACTATGTTACTATGTTACTATATAAAGAAAGACAGACAGACATGAGGCCAGAGAGAGAGACAGAAAGAAAGACATACAGAAAGAAAGAAATGCCTAAGTCTACACATCTATTCTAGCACCCATTAAGGTAACAGGCTAAAAAACTAGTTTATAAATATGTTAAAAAGCAGTGCTCCCAACACAGACCCCTAGGGAACCCCACTATTTATTAGGAATACTGACTATTTAGAAACGTTACAGATTATAAGTGGGGTAGTTTCTAAGCAGCAGTAAAACAACACATTTTACTAGAGTAATATTTGCTGCATGCATCACTAACTTTTAGTACCTCAGCAACCCCCCCTTTTACTAAACCATGATAGGGGTTATTTGTGCAGGGAGCCACGCAGAATGCTCTGCGCTGCTCTCAATGGTCATAGGAACTCTGTGAGCGTCAGAAGCAGCACAGAGCATTCAGCATGGCTCCTTGCGTCAATAACCGCTATTGCAGTTTAATAAGTGGGGGTGGGGGGTGGGGGGGAGTTGGTAACATAGGTTAGTAACTCTAGCCTTAAATGAAAATTTGCCTGGCCATAGCCAGGATCATCGCACATTCCTGGCTGTTGTACAACAGATGACCTCTGACCTCTCATATATCAGAACCTCATCCATAGAGACCAGTCTCCCACCTTCTGATTCCTCTCTGTTTTGTGGCTTTCCCTGTTTTTTAGTGGGCAAGCAGGAGTGATTCCTTGTTAATGCTATTTTGAACTGCTAGGCTCAAAATGGCAGCAGTCAACCCCTAGCAGTCTTGTTGTGGTATTAATGCTAGAGGTCAAGCTACCGTATAAGAGCTGCTTGCCCTTATTTGGCAGCCGGAGCTCTAATGGTGGCAATATGAGACTCACTAGGAACCAACCCCTGCCATTTGGAACCCTGGTTCTCAACAGTGCAGGAGTGACTGGGGATCACTTTGTCCCATTCACTAGAAAGCTGAGAAAGCCATGTGCGATTGTTTATGAATGCTATGAGAGCGCTTGGATCAAAAGTTCAAACAAATGAAACCCATGCATCCAGGAGGGGTGGGAGCGGGAGTGGGGGGGGGGGGGTATATCTTTTATTTTGGAATTATTCCTGAAGGTAATGATGGATGGGAGAGGATTTTTTTTTTTTAATAAATTTATTCATTTGTTACAGAAATATAACAATCAGGTAATTACACACTTTTCAAAGTAAAAATATATACTAAACATTAAGATTTGTCAAGTCCACATTATCATCGGGGCTAGATATCTACTGAAAAGGTCACATCAATAAAAAGAAAATAAAATGTCATTCTCTGAGAGCAGGACCAGTTAATCATCTTTATATCGCTTCACTTTCAACCTGGAATTTTTATCTTTTGTATAGATACTGATTGATTATAAGTGCTTGGTTGATTATCATTATTTGTATATAAATTGGATTGCGCTTTTTGTTAGCATTAAAAACTAAATAAAGTTCAAAAAGTTCAAACAAATGCAGAATCAAAAAATATATGAAACATTTGTAATCTGAGTACAAAAACATATATAGAACTGTGTACCAGTATAGCACAGCCCAGTGAGCCAACTATTATCACCTCTCAAATTGTATCTCGCTATATTTCCTCCAAAGTGAAAACTGATGTGAAAGTAACTGCATCGCCATCAACTACTTTGGTGTCAAATCCCACCTAGGGTGCTACTAAAACATTGCTATTTTGGTTAAACCAGTACCTAACATCAAAGTGCTGTAAATTTCAGATGTGTTGCAAGTTCAGCTGAACAGGCAGCTACAGTGACACCATATAGCATTTATCACCTCTGCAGTAGCCATCGTTGCCTGAAAGTTCTGTACACATCCTCTGCAAATAACTCCTAATCAAATTGGTCATCAGTGTTCTGTCCCTTCAATTACCATCAGCACTTGCAACTTATATACTGTATATCACTGAAGCTGCCTGCTAGGTAACAAAAAGAGAGCATGACACATAGGTCAACACAAAAGAGTTAAAACTTCATGCCAAATTCTTCTTGTATTGAATGTATTTTTGTATTATCCTATTGTACTGATTATTTGATTCTTTCAATAAAAATTGTTATACATAAAGTTTTCTCAAAAAAAAAAACACAAAAAAAACTTCATGCCAGCACGCAAAAAAAGGGCAATTCTATAGTTTAGGAGCTCACATTTGTGCATGTGTAATGTGAGCAAATGTTCAGTGAGAGTACAGAGTGGAGAACTAGCTTAGTGGTTTGCACAATGTCCAGAGAGCCTGAGGACCTGGGTTTGATTCCAAGTGTAGCTCTTTGTGACTCCAGGTAAGTCTAGGGTTACCAGATGTCCGGATTTACATGTCCACCTTTTGAGGACATGTCCAGGGATCCGGACGGTTTTTCAAAACCCAGGGCTGGGGCAGGATCGGGGCATGACGGGTCTGGTATGGGTGGGATTGGGCGGGCCTGAGGGTGGGTTTAAGGGGTCAGGATTAGAATGCTAGGTATAATCAAGAAGGGTATTACTACCAGAGTGAAAGAAGTTATCCTGCCATTGTATCAGGTGATGGTGCATCCGCATCTGGACTACTGCATCCAATATTGGTCGCCGTACCTTAAGAAGGATATGGCGTTACTCGAGAGGGTTCAGTGGAGAGCGACACATCTGATAAAAGGAATGTGTCGCTCTCCTTTCATACGCTGAGAGATTGGAGAAACTGGGATTCTTTTCCCTGGAGAAGAGGAGACTTAGAGGGGATATGATAGAGACTTACAAGATCATGAAGGGCATAAAGAGAGTGGAGAGGACTTAGAGGGGATATGATAGAGACTTACAAGATTATGAAGGGCAGAGAGAGAGTGGAGAGGGACAGATTAATCAAACTTTCAAAAATAAAAGAACAAGAGGGCATTCAGAAAAGTTGAAAGGGGACAGATTCAAAACGAATGCTAGGAAGTTCTTCTTTACCCAACGTATGGTGGACACCTGGAATGCACTTCCAGAGGGCGTAATAGGGCAGAGTACGATACTGGGGTTCAAGAAAGGATTGGACAATTTCCTGCTGGAAAAGGGGATAGAGGGGTATAGATAGAGGATTACTGCACAGGTCCTGGACCTGTTGGGCCGCCGCATGAGCGGGCTGCTGGGCACAATGTACCTCAGCGGAGGCATTGCTTATGTTCTTATGATTTCCAGATGGAAAATCTGGTAACCCTAGGTAAGATCCCTTAACGCTCTTTTGCCCCAGGTACAAAATAAGCAGTTGTACATGATATGTAAACTGCTTTTGGTATATCAAGTTCCTTTCCCAGAAGAAGTGGTGGAGACAGAGACTATGTCTGAATTCAAGAAGGCGTGAGATAAGCATGTTGTATCTCTTAGTGAGAAGAAGAGATAATGGTTATTGCAGATGGGCAGACTAGATGGACCATTTGGCCTTTATCTGCCATCATGTTTCTTTGTAATATTAGCACATATGCACATATGCCTGTGTACAGTAAGTACTAGCAGGGCACCTAACATATGCATATGGCTATGTAACTTATGTACCTGAGGGGAATACACAAGAGCAAAGCACAGGATAACTTACACAATGTCGCACTTAGGCAGGCCGATACTGAGTTATACTTATATTATATAACAAAAACCAGGTGCCTAGATTCCATTATAGAACAGGCTTCTATTACCTGCCTTCAGAGCCACTGCATCCAGTTATAGAAATGCCCCCAAACTTTTTACTGTTTCATACTCGACAGTGCACACAGTTCAAAATGTGCAAGTGCATCACAACACAATATCCACTGGAACTGCCAGAAAATGTAAAATGCTGCAGTTTTATAAAATGTGAACCTTGCATCATCCCACATGTCATGTCCTCCAAGAGCAAGTATTTATAAACTAAATCAACTTAAAGTGGAAAAATCCATAAAAAAAATAATTGATATAATAGGGATGTGCAAGTTTCCTTCCTGTTGATTCATTTCAGACAAAATTAACCTTTTTTCTGTCAAAGAATTTGTAGCTTCCTACTACTTTGCTATTTGTGCATAGATTTTATTTTCAAAACAGTAATATATATTTTCTTTATACATACCTACATATATGTATTACATATGTTATATTTTCCCCCCAAAAGGATTTCTCATTGATAAATAACTTAGACCATATTTCTATAACAGGAAAAGATGTGTATAGTTCAAGGATGATTGTGGGTAACAAAATGATAGTACAGATCTCATAATTGGCATAAATTTCACTCTAACAACCACTGCAAAAAGTGTGTGTTTGCTGATCTAAAAGGAATACTCATCACATTTGCAGCTGTCAAAGAGCCTGGTATGTACTGTTACGTTCACCTCTTAGAGGGGTGAGGGGTCAATGACCACTGGGGGATTAAAGGGATAATCCACAGGCATGACCATGCTACATACAGAACATTGAATAATAGCACTTAAGTGGAAATTTGGCAATATATTCCTACACTTTTGTGCATTTCATGTGATCAGTAACTGGGCAATTTTATAAGAATCTGCTGGAGAACATAAAATGCTGCTCTACACACATCACACAATTCACTTGTAAACTTATCTCCATAATGCTTCTTGAGTGTTCTGGTTAAATGAATGATTGGAGTTCATTATTATGTCTAGGGTTTATGTAGTATTGATATTGTTGTTTTGTACATGGCCACGCTTCACAGACGTTGCAGTGTAACTTCGGCAGCAGAGCCTAATCAAGGCAAAATGCCAAGGAGACAAATGTAAACAAGGGGTGATACTTGAAAACAATTTCCAAGAATGAGTGATAAAGAAACATATGTTGTAATGAAGAAATCACTCAATAGTAATTTTTATGAATGAGCTATGCTGATGATATAGATGAGTCTACAAATTTTTATGCTCAGAATCATGGAGGGGGGTGCTGGGGATAAACCCCGGGACCAACCACCTCACTGCCCAATCATCGCATGTAAAAAGTAGACAAATATTATATCATCTAAAAATATTTTAAATGGTGAACGTCTACTGAATTGTTAAGAGACTCAGCAAACTTATCTGTTAGCTTGCAGGTCCCGACGCGCGTTTCGCCCCTGCCTCAGGGGACCAACGATAATGGATGAAAACAATCATGCGGTGGGCTCAGAGATTCTGAAAAATATAAAAGGTTAAACGAATTAATATTTATTGAGTTAAAGAACATATAAAACCTAAGATATAAACGCACATAAATGCTGTGTATCTTGGCCATACAGAAAGGGACTTACCAAAAAACAGCACTTGCCTCGCGCAATAAAGCGATAGACAAGTGTCACAGCTTATGACTCCAGTATGTTACCGGGGCGGAAGAACCGCCATGTTTTTAAAGGGCTCCAACGTGCTGACGTAATAGACGTTTCAATGATGACCCGGCCAATCAGAGACCGCTGGGTGCCCTGATCAAAAATGAGGGAAATTTAAGTAATGAAAAGGCAAAACGAACTACCAATGCTGACTGACATGCGAAAGAAGGGGAGAAAAAAAAACCCTTAAATAAAAATAAAAATAAAATAAAATAAAAAACTGCAGAAAAATATCAAAATTTGAAAAACTACCTAAAAAAAAACTAAATGTATTTGCATATACACATTACAGGAAGGCTCGCCATTCGATCTCACTGTTGAGACCCTGAGGGTGTAAAGTGTGCAGTTTGTAAATCCAACTCTGTTCTCTACTGTAAAGTCTCGCTTTCAAATTGCCTCCCCGGGGAAGAAAAGGTACTTCCAAAATTGAAAACTGCAATGATGATAACTGATGATTTTGTGTCAACCATTGTTGGGTAAGTGGAGCTTCCATTACTTTGGTGGTAATTCTACTAAGGTGTTCCCCTATGCGTACCCTAATGCTTCTACCACGTATACGACTCCACTGGTGGAACAAGTCGTGGAAATAATATTTGTACATTTGTGCACCCATGCAGGTAAGTTAATTTGGGACAATGGTACGCTGTATTGACAAATTTTACATGTAGAACAAGGGGAATGGGTCCCACCCGATGGTCTTAGAGTAGTGCCCACAGACTGAAATTGAGATCTCATCAAACACTGTTTCAAATTCCGACTACGGGAATAAGCAAACCGAGGGGGCTCTTGAAAAATGGAGTGATGTCGCAAAATATCCCAATGAGTGTTGATAATCTGTTTGATCTTAAATGCGTGTTGAGAATAAGGTATAACGCAAACTAGGGATGATTCAGAGGCTTTATTGTTGGAAGATAATAGTACTTCTCGTGGGGCATATAAGGCTCTCTTGAAAGCTTTTTTGATGACTGGATTAGGATAACCTCGGTCTCTGAATCGTTGTTTCATATCTTCTGCTGTGCTCAAAAATTCTTGCTGGGATGAACATAACCGTCGTAACCTCAAAAATTGTCCCGTAGGTATATTGTTTCGCAAGTGTCTGGGATGATGACTCTCATACCTAAGGAGATTATTGCGATCCGTAGGTTTTCTAAAAATGGTGGTAGAAAATTTTCCATTATTTAATGATATGTTAATATCCAAAAAAGATAGAACATGTGCATTGAAATTGATAGTGAACTGTAAATTGGGATCACCTTGATTCAACCATATGGCAAACGTCAATAATTCATCTGATGTACCCAACCAGACTGCGAATATGTCGTCGATGAAGCGTTTCCATATAAGAACCTTAGAGAACTGTGCAGCAGAGTATAGATATCTTTGTTCAAAGGCTGCCACATAAAGGCACGCAACTGTGGGTGCCATTTTTGCACCCATGGCGGTTGTGCTTTAACTTGAAAAAAATATGATTGATCAAACTGGAATAGCTTCTTGCGTTAAGAGGCCACTGAGCTTATGCTGGTTTAAAATTTTGATTGCGTTGAAGTGGATAAACCCTTTACTTTCAAGTGATGTTAATAATAGATATAGCCGCATCCTGTGGTATGTTGGTATATAGTGCCGATGATGTTCAAACGACACTAAATTCGCCACTGAGAAGGAATCAATGTTGGAATGTTTCCAAAAAATTGATCATTTCACCAGTATCTTTGTATGTATGACTGACTTTGAGGTACTTTTATCTTTATAATTGAAGGTCAATTGACTTCTGACTGAGGCTCGAGGACAAGATTCCCTATGGCCAGCCACTATAAGGAGCGAGCAGGGGATTCACTAAAGTACTTTGTGTATTTTGGGAACAAAATAAATGACCGGAGTCACAGGATAGGGACAACTCAAAAATGTATATTCCCCCTCTGTGATAACATTCGCTTCCAAAGCTTGCAATAAAAGATAAGCAATGCCCTCAGAAAGTTCAACAGTGGGGTCGTGATCGATCATCTGATAGTAAGTGTCGTCGAAAAGTTGACGGTGGGCTTCTTGGATGTATGCTGAAGTGTTCAATATCACAGTACCGCCGCCCTTATCTGCAGGACGTATCACGATGTTAGTATCAGAGGATAAGGATTTCAATGCCTCTCTCTGGGGAGTGGTTAAAGGGCTGGCGTTTGTCCCCACCTCCAGATATAGTCCCCTTGATACTTGCATTAGTCTCTACAAATTTGTACGTAAATTAAAACTCAAAATCTTCTTTCAAGACACACATGCTGATCAAGATACTCAGATAGAAGATACTGAAGGCTGCACGGTCCTCTGTCTTCCAAAAGACTTAAATCAATCTTGGTGGTCCTCCCGGAGCACCGGTGGACCCCGCTACTTCAAGTCTTTAGACAATTATGGAGTTAGAAGTGGCAGATTGCAGAGTGTTTTTATTTTATTTTTATTTTATTTTATTTTTGTTTTTTTCTCCCCTTTCTTTCGCATCATTGTCAAGTCGGCATTCGGTAGTTCGTTTTGGCCTTTTCATTACATTAAATTTCCCTCATTTTTGATCAGGGCACCCCAGCGGTCTCTGATTGGCCCGGGACATCATTGAAACGTCAGTACGTCAGCACATTGGAGCCCTTTAAAAAACATGGCGGTTCTTCCACCCGGTAACATACTGGAGTCATAAGCTGTGACACTTGTCTATCGCTTTATTGCGCGAGGCCAACGTGCTGTTTTTTGGTAAGTCCCTTTCTGTATGGCCAAGATACCACAGCATTTATGTGCGTTTTATATCTTAGGTTTTTATATGTCTCTTTAAACTCAATATATTATTAATTCGTTTAACCTTTTATATTTTCTCAGAATCTCTGAGCCCACGCATGATTGTTTTCATCATTATCGTGGTCCCCTGAGGCAGGGCGAATCAGCGCGTCGGGACCTGCAAGCTACAGATACGTTTGCTGAGTCTCTTAACAATTCAGTAGACGTTCAACCATTTAAATATTTTTACATGAATATAATATTTGTCTACTTTTTACTCATGCGATGATTTGGGCCAGTGAGGTGGTTGGTCCCGGGGTTTATCCCCAGCACCCCCCCTCCATGATCTGAGCTATAAAATTTTGTAGGACTCATCTATATCATCAGCATAGCTCATTCATAAAAATTACTATTGAGTTGATTTCTTCATTACAACAAGGAGACAAATGTAGCACACTAGAAATTGGTCCCAGCATGGGGGAAAGAAATCATTGGCATCTGTGTGGATGCAAACAAAATTTCATGCTCTTAATAATCTAGACTGAGAATATGTCGAGCAATGATTGGCCCATATTCTACAGCAGTTTTGAAAATATTACAAAACGACCACTTCACAGGATATTGTAACTCTAGTTATTTACATCAGCACTCAAATTTTATTGAACATTTCACTGAAAGCGGCAGTGAGCAACATATCATGTCTGACGATTTTTGGATATAAGTGATTTACAATAATATTGAAGATTTCATGTTTAAGCTTTATCCGCATACATAGATGGGTCAGTATTCAGCAAGTCTGTGAGGAGCATTTTATACGTTTTTAAAGAAAATGGACCAAAATTGCTAGAATTTTCAAAGGAAATAAGTTATGCATAGACCCCTGAATTCTATAAATGGCACTTTGAATATGTTTTTTTTTTCTTTTTTCTTGTGTTTCTTGTAGTTCTTAAGTTGTTTAATCACGAACATTGGTTAGAATTTGTGCTGTGCTTTTCTGGTCAAATGAAGGAATAGGGATTCTGTGTGTGCAATGATGATTCCCATAAAATTGTGGTCATTAATCATTTTATAATATGGCCGGTGGTGGTTACTGAGCACATTACACAATTATTACAGTATAATCCCGTTATAACGTACTTTAAGGGACCTGGCAAAACAGTCTGTTATATCCAGAGTCCGTTATATCCAGAGTTGCTTTCTAATACTCTACATTAAAAGATGTTCTAAAGCATTATGTCATACTGTACGCAAATTACTGGAAAAAAAAAATCTGTCATTTTCTTCTGGGCTGCATTTCTTTCAGAGGTTTTAGTGATGGATATCACCACCATGCCATGTGCCTTGTAGGTGGAACCTGCATGTCTGTTATAGCCGAACAAAACAAGCTCTGGGGACCAAATTGTTTGTCCGTTATATGCGAAAATCTGTTATATGCGAGTCCACTATATGCGGTTGCTTTTCTGCATGTTCGTAAAGGCACCAAGACCAGTGGACCTTGTCCACTATAGACAATATTCCGTTATAAGCAAGTCCATTATAACGGGATTATACTGTATTGAGTAAGTACACATACACTAGATAAACATCAAAGTACTAAATTTTAGATTAGAATATAACAGCCAAACTGGTTCAGCATCCTGTGTCCAATAGTGGCCAGTCCAGGCCACAGTACCTGGTAGAAATCCAATTAGTAGCAATATTCCATGCTATCGATCCAGAGCAAACGGTGCCTTCCACCATGTCTGTCTCAATGGCAGACTATGGATTTTTCCTCCAGGAACTTGTCCAAATCTTTCTTAAACCTAACCACGTATACCGTTGAAACTACATCCTCTTGCAAAGAGTTCCAGAGCTTAACTATTCTTTGAGTAAATATAAATATTTCCTCCTATTTGTTTTAAAAGTAGAAACATAGCAACATGATAGCAGATAAAGGCCAAATGACCCATCCAGTCTGCCCATCTGCAGCATCCACTGTCTCCTAATTTCCCTGAGAGATCCCACATGCCCTTCCCACGCTTTCTTAAATTCAGACACATTCCTTCCATCACCTCTACTGGGAGACTATTCCATTCATCTACCAACCGTTGTGTAAAAAAAAAATTATTTCCTTAGATTACTCCTGAGCCTATCACCTCTTAACTTCAACCTATGCCCTCTCATTCCAGAGCTTCCTTTCAAATGAGACTTGTCTCATGTGCCTTTATGCCCATAGGTACTTAAACCTTTCTATCATATATCCCCTCTCCCGCCTTTCCTCCAAAGTATACATTATTGAGAACTTTGAGTCTGTCTCCATACATCTCTATGACTAGACCACTGACCCATTTCTAGTAGCGTTTTCTCTGGACCAACTCCATCCGTTTATATCTTTTGAAGGTGCGGCCTCAAAATTGTACACAATATTCTAAATGAGGTTCTCCCAGAGTCTTACTACAGCGGCATCAGAACCTTTTTTTTCCCTAATCATGTACCCTCGCATCCTTCTAGCTTAAGCCACTCTCCTTTTTCAACCTGTTTGGCTAGTTTAAAATTATCACACCCAAGTCCCGTTCCTCTTTCATTAACAAAAGTTCTACACCCTCCTAACCAGTTGTGTCAAATGTCGGTCCTTGAGGGCCGCAATCCAGTCTGGGTTTTCAGGATTTCCCCAATGATATTCATGAGATCCATTTGCATGCACTGCTTTTCATTGGTATGCTAATTAGATCTCATGCATATTCATTGGGGAAATCCTGAAAACCCGACTGGATTGCGGCCCTCGAGGACTGACATTTGACACCCCTGCTCTAAACTGTACCGTTCCCTCAGGTTTTTGAAGCCCAACAATACATAACCTTCATTTCTTAGCATTAATATGTTAGCTACCAGATATCAGGCCATTTCTCCAAGCTTTGCTAGGTCCTTCCTCACTTTGTTAGATACCATCAGGGATGTCTACTCTGTTGCATATTTTGGTATCATCCACAAAGAGGCAGATCTTACCTGACAGCCCTTCTCAGCAATATTGCCTACAAAAATGTTTAAAAAGAAACAAGCCATGAACTGAACCTTGAGGCACACACTGGTAACATCCCTTTCCTCTGTCTCCCTTCCTTTCAACCAGTTCCTGACCCAGTCATCACTGCACACTTAATACGTTATAGAATTATGGTAGGCATTAGTGCTGCCCGATTCCAGGAAAAAAATTTAGATTCAATTCGATTCGCCTACTGAATTGGTTTTTCGATTCGATTTTCTATGCCCAATGGGTGTTTTTTTCAACATCCTGGTGGGTTTATTTTATAGTTTTCTTCACCCCCTTTTGCCTTCTCCTAACCACACTGGGCCGCTGTGGTGTAAACAAATAAACAAACAAAAAGACTTTTCCTCTCTCTGTTTAATCCTAGCTCACGTTTGCGGTTCTAACACCAGCTCTGAAGGATACAAATTTCAAATCTGACACATTGTAATCACCAAAATGGAAAAATAAATTAGTTTTTTCTACCTTTTGTTGTCTGGTCATTATTCAAATCTTGTTGGTCCCCTGGCTCTGGTTTTCTTCTGATTACTTGCTTGCCAGGGTCTCCTTCTTTCTTCTTTTTCCGTGCTAACCATCCATCTGCCCATTTCTGTCCTCCTCTTCCGTTTCCCTTCCCTCCCCCAGAGGTCTGGCATCTTTCTTTTTTTTCGTCTCCCATCCACAGATCCACCTTATTCTTAACTACCCTTTCATCCAGCATCTCTCCCTCCTTCCCCCCACCACCCCAAAGTCCACCATCTCTCCCTTTCTTTTCCCAACTACTCTCCTATCCAGTATCTCTATCCCCCTCCACACCATCCCTTGTGTCCAGCTTCTCTCCCTTTCTGTTCCTTCCCTCCCTAAATCCCACTGTCCATCATCTCTCTCCCTCTCCTCTATTTTTAAACCCATTATTTCTTGCCCCCCAAAGTCCGGCTTATGCTATGTCTCTTTGAATCCCCCTTCCCTCCCTCTTGTGTACTTCTATACCAGGGCCCCCCTCCCCTGAAGGTCTGTCCTCCCTGAAGGCCTGCACCTGCCCCCTGAAGGCCTGTACCTCCATCCCTGAAGGCCTGTCCCCCATCTTGAAGGCCTACCTGTCCCCCCTGAATGGCCTATGCCACCATCCTGGCCTGTCCCCCCCTTTGTGAAGGCCTGTTCCCCCTTAAAGGCCTGCACCCCCAAGGCCTGTCCCACTCCCTGAAGGACATGCCCCCCCGAAGGACTGCCTGTCCCCCCTGAAGGCCTATGCTACCATCCCTGGCCTGCCCCCCCTTTGAAGGCCTGTCCTCCCCCTTAAAGGTCAGCACCCCCCCTTAAAGGCCTGCACCCCCCAAGGCCTGACCAACCCCCTGAAGGACTGCCCCCCAAAGGACTGCCCCCCCCAAAGGCCTGCCTGTCCCCCCTGAAGGCCTATGTCACCATCCCTGGCCTGTTCCCCCTTTGAAGGCCTGTCCCCCAAGGCCTGTCCCACCCCCTGAAGGACTGCCCCCCCCAAAAGACTGCCCCCGAAGGACTGCCCCTCCCCTGGGAAGGCCTCCGTGTTCCCCCTGGCCTCCCTGAACCGTTTACCTTATAGCTTCAGCCTGCAGCGAAGATCGCGGTTACAGCATCTTTGCAAAGTGCTTTAAGCTGTTTCCTCCGCCGCGATCCTGCCTCTGACGTCAGAGGAGGGGCGGGACCGCAGCAGAGGAAACAGCTCAAAGCAATGCAAAGACACTGTAACTGTGATCTTCAGCTGCAGGCTGAAGCTATAACATAAACGGTTCGGGGAGGCCAGGTGGGAACATGGAGGCCTTCCCGGGGGGTGCAAAGTCTTTCGGGGGGGACAGTCCTTCGGGGAGGCCAGGAGGGAAGCCGGACAGCAGCACTTCCTGACTGATCCCTCTCTCCTCACCCCTCTAAAACAGGTGCGGCAGCGGCCAGCCAGCAAGAGCAGCGCTGCCACTCCTGCTTTAGGGGGCGAGGGGAGAAGGTCTGAATCGGGAAGCCGATTTTTTAAAAATTTAAATCGATTTGAATCGATTCACCCGAAGTGAATCGGTGAACCGATTCAAATCGTGAATCGGGCAGCACTAGTAGGCATGTTCCTAAAACCAGGACAATAGCTAGTGTAAGTCTGAACACCTAAGTGATACATGCAATGTGCTCAACTTATAATATTCTTTATGTTGCACTTGTTTGGTGCCATGCCTGTGGCTTGCCTATGTGCAACCCTGTGTATGCTCCCTTGCAGTTATGCTATACAGTTCTGGTGAGATATTTATGTGGCACCCTTTATGTGAAGTTCCCAGCAGTGCCCTGTAAGGTGCCCCACTGCTCTGTTGCCACATCTGGGTGGCCAATCCATTATAGGACTGGCCCCTCCCATGTGCAAATGGTCTTGTTCTGGGCATTTGGGACTTGGATGAAATTTTGATCGAAAATGTGGTATAAAGAAAGATGTCCTGGCCATCTGTGTGACTCAATGGCCTGGATATCTGGATAGATAATTAGACGTCTTTTTCGAAAATGGGCTTTTTTCTACTGCCGACTTTGAGCACTTAGCGCCATACATCCAATTCGGACTTAGACATATATTTTGATTATGCCCCTCCATGGGTTTTCACTACTGTTTACCACATGGTAAACCCTGTATTGCATAACACAGCATAGTGAAAAGGCCCCTATATTTTACAAGGTTAATTTCCTCCAGGCTTCTGCAAGACCCCTCTCCTCTCTCTGTCTCTATTTTTAAAAGTCAGCAATGATTGAAATAAAAATTCAGATACACCTCATCAGTGGTGTACCAAGGGGGGGGGCGGTCTGCCCCCGGGTGCACGCCTTGGGGGAGGTGCACAGCCGGCTGTTCTCACTGCCTCTAATGCCGGCCCTGCAGCTCCGGACTTCCCCACACCTGCTCTCCAACCTTCCCCCCCCCCACTGATCGCTATTATTTTAAACGTTATGGCAGCCACGGCGCTGTATCCATCGAAGGAGACTTCTAACCTCGGCCTGCCCCGGAACTCTTCCTGCAACAGCATCTTCCTGTTCCCGCCTAGGTGGGCAGTGGCTGCAGGAAGAGTTCCGGGGCAGGCCGAGGTTAGAAGGATCCTTCGATGGATACAGCGATGCGACTGCCATAACGTTTAAAATAATAGCAATCAGGGGGGAGAGCTGTGTGGAAGTTCGGAGCTGCAGGACCGGCGTTAGAGGAACTAAGAGCTGATGGTGCCGCAGGGTCCTGCATTGGGGGGAGGGAGGAAGAGAGAAGAGTAACCGAAGCATTGACAATTTGGGGGGAGCAGGTGTGGGGAAATCCAGAGCTTCAGGGGAAAGTATTGCTGTACCCAGCTGGAGGGAGAAGGAAGATGAGGGAGGGAATGAAAGGAGATGCCAGGGCTTGGAGGGAAGGAGGAAGGTATGCCAGACTAAGGGAAAAGGAAGGGGGAGATCTCAGAGCATGGAGGGGGAGGGAAAGATGGAAGGAAAGGAGAGAAATGTCAGAGAATCAGGGAAGGGCAGATACCAGACTGTGGGGTGCAAAGGAAAGAAAGGAGAAGAGAGAGATGCCAGAGCATAGGGGATGGGTTGGTGACAGAGAGAAAAAAATGGAGAGGTGGCAGAGCTGAAATCAATCATGTACAAAGGAGAGAAGGGGCACAGGATAGATAGTTATGAAAGGAGCATAGAAAGAGGGAAGATGTTGTATAGAAGAGAGAGAAGGCAGACAGACATTGGATGGAAAGGGCAGAGAAGGCAGTGACTGGAAGGGGCGAGACAGAAGGTAAACAGTAGATGGAAGGGGTAGAGAGAGAGGGACAGCCACTGAATGGAAGTGTGGGGAAGAGGAGGGACAGCCACTGAATGGAAGTGTGAGGGAGAGGGAGAGCAGATGCTGGAAGGAAGTGGGGAGGAGAAAGAAAAAAGGGCACATGCTGGATTGAGGGACGAGGATAGAGTTAGATACTGGAAGGGGTGAGGGAAAGAGGTAGCAAGCTTTAGGTAGACAGTAAAAAAGGACATTGATGAGAGGGTAGTAAGAACGTAATCTAGACAGATGCAGAAAATAAACTGAAAAGGAAAATGAGGGAAAAAAAGAGAAAGGGAGAGGGAAGGAGCGGAGAGAGATGCCAGACCAATGGGGGTGAAAGGAGAGATGGAAGGGGAAGGCATACAGTTTCTGGAAGGGGCATAGAAGGAGAGAAGATGCCATATATTGGAAGAGAGATGGCAGACAGTGGATGGAAGGAAGAGAGTTACAAGAAGATGAGGAAAGCAGAAACCACAGAAGACAAGGTAGAAAAAAAAATTTGTATTTATTTATTGCTTTAGGAGACTTATGTCACTGTTTCTGTGGTGTTGCATTGTATGCAGAGTCCAGCTTCTTACTGGTTCAATTTAACCAACGGACTAGGGGGACCCGCTAAGGAGGTGGCGGTACTAGCCCCACTAGGAAACAGCGATCACAACACGATCCAGTACAGGCTAGAAATTGGATCATCAAAAGTGAAAAGAACTACAACGACTGCACTTAACTTCAAAAAAGGGAATTATGATGCCATGAGGAAAATGGTGGGAAAGAAACTCAACGACAGCGCAAGGAAGATGGAGTCCGTAGAAAATGCCTGGACCATACTCAAGGGCACAGTGCACGAAGCACAGAACCTGTGCATCCCCAAGTACAGGAAAGGGTGCAAAAAAATAGAAAAAAAAAACCCAGTGTGGATAACAAATGCAGTGAAAAAGGCGATAAGTGACAAGAAAGCATCATTCAAAAAATGGAAAAAGGACAAAACAGAGGAGAACCAAAAGGAACACAAAAAAACACCAAAAGGAGTGTCATCGAGTGGTTAGGAAAGCAAAAAAAGAATATGAAGAGAGACTGGCAGGGGAAGCAACAAACTTCAAATCATTCTTCAGGTACGTTAAGGGGAAGCAACCAGCAAGGGAGGAAGTGGGACCCTTGGATGATGGGGACAGAAAGGGAGTGGTAAAAGAGGAAAAGGCGATAGCTGACAGGCTAAATAAGTTCTTCAAGTCAGTTTTCACAAGGGAGGACACAACCAACATTCCGGAGCCCGAGGAGATCGTAAAAGGAGAGCAGGATGAAAATCTGGTCCAGCTAGAGGTGGATGTCCTCAGGCAGATAGACAGGCTAAAGAGCGACAAATCACCAGGTCCGGATGGCATTCACCCAAGGGTACTCAAGGAACTAAGGAACGAAATAGCTGAGCCATTTCGACAAATATGCAACCTATCCCTAAAAACTGAAGAGATTCCGGAAGACTGGAAAATAGCAAATGTCACGCCCATCTTCAAGAAAGGCTCAAGGGGAGACCCAGGAAACTACAGGCTGGTGAGCTTGACCTCAGTCCCGGGAAAGATGATGGAAGCACTGATTAAAGACAGCATTTGGGAACACATCGACAACTATGGGCAGCTAAAGTCGAGCCAGCATGGCTTCTGCAAGGGCAGGTCATGCCTCACAAACTTATTATACTTCTTTGAGGGGGTAACCAGCCAGGTGGATAAAGGGGAATCCATAGATATCATTTACCTTGACTTCCAAAAAGCCTTCGACAAGGTGCCACACTAAACTAAACTAAACTAAACCTTAAGTTTATATACCGCGTCATCTCCACGGAAGTGGAGCTCGACACGGTTTACAGGAATTAAAACAGAGAAAGGAACTCCAATGGAAGGAAGAAGGGCTGCTAAACAGGAAGGAAAGAGGGGACTTTGAATAATGGAGGTGGGGGGGTGGTTACATTTTGGAGAAAAGCCAGGTTTTCAGATGTTTTCTGAAGTGTTGGAGGGAGGTCGAACTCCGAAGATGGGCAGAGAAGCTGTTCCACAGCTCGGTGATCCTGAAGAGGAGGGATGTTCCAAGTTTTCTTGTATGGGAAATGCCATTTAGAGATGGGAAGGATAGTTTAAATTTCTGAGTGGATCTGGTGGAGTGAGTACTCGAGAGCCAGGATAGTGGAAAGAGGGGAGGAAGGATGCCGTGAAGAGATTTGAAGGTGAGACAAGCGCACTTGTAGCGA
The DNA here is from genome assembly GCF_902459505.1 of Geotrypetes seraphini. Lineage (NCBI taxonomy): Eukaryota > Metazoa > Chordata > Amphibia > Gymnophiona > Dermophiidae > Geotrypetes > Geotrypetes seraphini. The sequence continues at coordinate 515,412,748 of NC_047084.1, read as the reverse complement.
ACCCTGAAGGTGACTGGGAGCCAGTGAAGCTTAGACAGAAGCGGGGAGACATGGTCGAATTTGCCTTTTGTGAAGATTAGTTTAGCCGCGGTATTTTGAATCCGTTGGAGTCTGAGGAGACTTTTCTTTGTTAGGCTTAGGTAGATGGAGTTGCAGTAATCAAGTCTGGATAAGATGATGGATTGGACAAGGACAGCGAAATGTTGTTGGTGGAAGCAGGATCTGACTTTTCTTAGCATATGAAGATTGAAAAAGCATTTTTTTACTAGGGAGTTGATGTGGTCGTTAAAGGACAGTGTAGAGTCGATGATGATTCCCAGAACTTTGCTAGAGTGCTCAAGCTGCAGGTTGGTGCCAGAGGGAAGTGGGATGTGGGAGGGTAGCTGATCCAGTTTCGGGCCGAGCCAAAGTAGTTTTGTTTTGGTCTCATTTAGCTTCATTTGAACAGTGAGGGCCCAGGATTGGAGATTTGTTATACAAGATGAGATGTTATCAGAGAGGTTGGTGAGGTTAGAGTCGGTCTCTAGAAGTATAAGGATGTCATCGGCGTAGGTGTAAAGTGTTTCAGAGGTGGATAGTTGGAGGAGTTTCAGGGAGGACATATAAACATTGAAAAGAATCGGGGATAGAGGTGAACCCTGAGGAACTCTGCAGATCGGTTTCCAAGGGGAGGATGAGGTACCATTCGTGCTAACGAGGTAGGAGCGGGAACGTAAGAATTTTGAGAACCAGTCTAAGACTGTGGAATTTATGCCAATTTCAGAAAGTTGGAGGATTAGTATGTCATGGTGGACAATGTCGAAAGCTGCAGAGAGGTCGAATTGAAGAAGAACAGCAAACTTATTGCGTGAGTGAAGTTGTTGGACTTTTGAAATTAAAGAGGCTAAGAGGGATTCAGTGCTGTAGTTGGGTCTGAATCCATGTTGGTAGGGTAGGAGAATGGAGAATCTCTCAAGATAGGATGAGAGTTGGGTGGCTATGATGGACTCCAGCATTTTGGTCAGGAGAGGGATGTTAGCTATTGGGCGATAGCTGGAAGGAGTGGAGGGGTCCAGATCAGCTTTTTTCAAAAGAGGGGATAGGGAAATGTGTCCCATTTCTGTAGTAAATAGGCCTGAGAGCAGGGCGGAATTTAGAAGTTTGGTGAGAGATGAGATGGCCTGTGCTGGAATGTTCTCGTATAAGTAGGAGGGGAAAGGATCCAAAATACAGGCGCAGGATTTTAACTTGAGGCAGAGTTTAGAGACCTGGGAATCAGAAACGAGCTCGAAGGCGGTCCAGAATCTATCGGCTGGGATGTGGTTGGTCTCGGTTAGATTAGGGTTGGAGATAGTGAGCACCAGAGAGTTGTAGGCGGGTGTAGGGGGGAAGGAGCATCGTAAGGTAGTCACTTTCTGATTGAAGAATTTTGCTAGATCGTTAGCAGATGGAGAAGAGGGGAATGAGGAGGAATCATGTTTAGTGGATAAGGAACGCCAAATGTTGAACAAAGTGTTACTTTGGTTGTTGGATCTGGAGATTTTGTTGCCGTAGTAGTTCTTCCTTGATTTTTTTAATTCCGTGTTGTAGAACTTGATAAGAGCCCTCCAGGACTGTCTGTCGGTGGGGGATTTGGATTTTTTCCATTGACGTTCCAGTGTTTGACATTTCTGCTTTAGTTGTCTGTGGTAGGGAAGATACCAGGGGGCCTTGCGGGAGTAGGAGACAGATTTTGTGGTTAGAGGAGCAAGGGAGTGGTAGGTGGTCTCAGAGAGGGTGGTCCAATTGTGCCAGTTGGACTCAGGGTTTGAAGGGTTTGGGATGGTTGGGATTAGGTTGAGGAATTTGGCCAAGAACAAATCGCTCGCAATTTTTTTTCGGAAGGTAATGGGATTGGAGGAATGAGGGGGAGGGGTGTCGAGGAGGGACACAAAAGACTACTAAGGAAGCTATGGAACCATGGGGTGCAAGGGGAGGTCCACCGATGGATCAAAAACTTGCTGGCGGACAGGAAACAGAGGGTTGGAGTAAAGGGACATTACTCAGACTGGCAATGGGTCACGAGCGGAGTTCCACAGGGGTCGGTGCTGGGACCGCTCCCTCCTATTCAATATATTCATTAACGACCTGGAAGCAGGAACAAAATGTGAGGTTATTAAATTTGCGGATGACACCAAACTATATCGCAAGGTCAATAACATGGAGGACTGCGAAGATCTCCAAAAAGATCTGACAACACTGGAAAAATGGGCCAAAATGTGGCAAATGAGTTTCAACATAGGGAAATGCAAGGTCATGCATATAGGGAAAAAAACCCCGATGTTCACTTACAAAATGGGGGGGATCAGCGCTAGGGGTGAGCGACCTTGAAAGAGACCTGGGAGTGATGGTAGACACAACATTGAAGTCGTTGGCGCAGTGTGCCACGGCCTCAAGGAAAGCAAACAGAATGTTGGGTATCATTAAGAAGGGTATCACGACCAGGACTAAGAAAGTCACCCTGCCACTGTATCGTGCTATGGTGCGCCCGCACCTGGAGTACTGTGTTCAGATCTGGTCGCCGTACCTCAAGAAGGACATGGAGGTACTTGAGAGGGTCCAGAGAAGAGCAACTAAGCTAATAAAGGGCATGGAGGACCTCTCATATGCTGACAGACTGAAAAAGCTAGGGCTTTTCTCCCTGGAAAAGCGGAGACTTAGAGGAGACATGATAGAAACCTTCAAGATCATGAAGGGCATAGAAAAAATAGACAGGGACAGATTTTTCAAGTTAAGGGGATCAATAAGTACAAGGGGGCACTCAGAGAAATTGAAAGGGGAGAGGTTTAGAACAAACGTCAGGAAGTTCTTTTTCACACAGAGGGTGGTGGATACATGGAACGTGCTACCAGAGGATGTGATAAACAGGAGCACGCTATAGGGGTTCAAAGAAGCTTTGGATAGGTACTTGGAAGACAAAGGGATTGAGGGGTACAGATAAGAGTAAAGGTAGATTATAGGGATGGGATTAGAGGTAAGTTACAAAATTAATCAGGGACCACTGTTCAGGCACTAGGCCTGATGGGCCGCCGCGGGAGCGGACCGCTGAGCAAGATGGACCTCTGGTCTGACTCAGCGGGGCAACTTCTTATGTTCTTATGTTCTTGTCTATGTATTTCTATTTTATCCCCCTTTTACAAAACTATGGAGTGTTTTTTAGCGCCAGCCGTGGTTGTAGCAGCTCTGATGCTCAGAATTCTATGAGCGTCAGAGCTGTTACCACTGTGGCTAAAATCCACACTACAGTTTTGTAAAAGAGGGAGGGGTTAGTTTGTGATTACATATTCCACACTGTGTTCTGTGTGTTCGAAAGACATGGTTTTTTGTTAGGCATGACTGCAGGATTGATCTGTACTAGTTTGGCTTGTTTAGTTTTACAATGGGTGTATTGATGTTGTACTGCTCACTGCAGTATGTAAGATACTGCCTTTTCCTAGGTACTCATGTGTGACTTGTGGCTTGTTACTAAAAATCATGTTTTCTGTACAGATGGGGGGGGTGTCAAAAAATGATGGGCCCGGGTGTCACATATGCTAGGTACGAAACTGCACCTCATAGAGTACTTTCCTTCGCTCATTCTTAGCTTTGTTTCATTTAATTTTTTCTGGAACAGAATGAATCCAAAATAGCAGTCATCTTTCATTCAGGGAAAACCATTATTTTCCAGAAAAAAAAACAACCAAACTAAAAATAAATCAACACCTTCCTACACACAATTTTTCTTCTCACACACTTAGCTAACTTTCTCACGTTCTTCAGCAAATTTGCCCTTCTCACACAGAGCTCAACAAAAACAACCTCTTTTGTCTTTCTTCATCTAACTGAAAAACAGTGAAGCAGCACAAATCGGAACTACTTAGCATGAGCCCATCCCACCTTAAGCATATGCCCTCAGTACAACTTCTGCATCTAGCACCCAGCAATTGTATAATTTTGTATTCAAATAGCTGCCTTTATGCACATACATTATCTACTCACTCTATCTGCATATTTCCTTTTCTTAAACTAGATGGGCTATTTGGTCTTTGTCTGCCATAATGTTTCTATCGGAGAGAGAAAGAGATAATGTTTACTGGGGATGGGCAGACTAGATGGGCCATTTGGTCTTTATCTGCCATCATGTTTCTACACTGTTCATTTTACTTCTTATTTGAAGTAGAGAGCATCGATTGTAATCTTTCCCATGTTCCAATACCCCAAATTATCCTGTACAGACTCACCTCCCTGCAGGGTAGGATTAATCATTCAGTGGGCCCTAGGCACACAACTACATTGGGCCCTCTGACTCCTCCCCTCCTCGCCACTGGCTCCACCCTTGCCTGCCCCTAGCACTGCCCCCTAGCCAAATCAACAAAGATTACCTCTTTGCTGACAGAATCCAAAGCATTGCTTCATGAGTGGGATCCGGACATGATGTTATTGGATCAGCACACAGCCCCCCCCCCCCCCCCCGATCCCTTAGGGCCCAAGGCATGTGCCTACTTTGCCTATCCATTAAGCCGGCCCTGCATTTCTGCAGCTACCCACGCATACCAGTGACTTCATGTAGCCCCGGTTCTACTACCATTACTCACTCCTCTTTCATCCTGATCCCAAGACTGTCTAGCCAGCATCTATCTGCCACTCAGTCTTCTCTCATGATCTCTAGCGTTCAGCTTATGTACTTACTGCTCCTATAGTGCTGATCTCGATGCTCCAGACACTGATGTATCTTACTTACTCAGACACAGCAGATTCTCAGACTATTTTTATATAAATGCCAGACCATCAGAATCTGACCAGTTACTAAGGTATTCTTCCAGGTACAAAGTGATCTGTGTCTGAATTCAAAAAAGCACATGGGATCTCTTAGGGAGAGTAGGAGATAATGGATGCTGTGGATGGGCAGACTGGATGGGCCATTGAGGCCTTTATCTGCCATCATGTTTCTATGTTTCTCATTAGTCCATTTTTTTTCATTATTTTTTATGTACAAACAATATGAATCATATAAATTCAGCAAATATAACTTTAAGAATCATAGGAAACCTTACCCTCTAGCTTGATCATGTTTCACATTTTGCTACATCAGGGTGGAGGTCCCTGTAAACAGTTCCCAGAGGTTCAGTATTTCAGTCAATCCATTTGAAATACTGAATATCTGGGAACAGTTTACAGGGATATCCACCCTGATGCAGCAAAATGCAAAACAAATATGTTGGAGGGAGGTTTCCTATGACTCTTTTGAAGATTAGTTACATTTGTGGAAGGCAATGCAGGCAAACTGCACCAGCAAAAAGTAAACAAACAAAAAAAACCAGGCTGGCTAGAGATTCACTCAGTCCCCTGAAGGCCCTGAAAGCACTACTCTGAATATGATTGGCTGAACAGGCAGCCTCTCCTGTAGTCTGCTGCCTGCTCCAGCAAATGTAGCCCGCCCTCAAGAGATTTAGGGGGAAGTTCTGAATCCTCTGAATGCTTTGACAGCACTGCTCTGACTGACACAGTGAGGACAGAGCTCAGTTCTCCTCCCCTAGAGAGATTCCCAGTCCAGCCCCACTGCTGACCAGAGCAGGACAGGCCACTCCCTCTCCTCAGAGACCTGGAAAAAGAAAATTGCCGGAAAGAGTTTGTTTTAGCTTTGTACATCTGTGTTCTATCTGGAAAGCTACACATTTGTCCCGAAGCCATTTTTTAACTGTGTGTAACAGGACGTGCAGCTGCTTCACCTGAGGGCAGCTATGTGACTTTTGCTGCTTTCCCTCATTGTACAAGGAAAGCATTACAAGCCATTGCATAAAGATCTGTAGCTTGCACAAAAAATGCTTTCAAAAATAGGCAATAGTATAAAATATAAATTTAATCCTTTTCCTGGGGCAAGAAACACTGCAATTGTTTTCCTGGCATTTGCTGCACAGTGTTAATATAATCCATTCTGGACTGCATTCTCATATAGCATGAGCATAGCAGAGACATTTGAAATGATAGTGTGTGTGCTTTCAAGATCAGTCTACTAGTTCACTGCCTCTGATTTTGTTTTTCTTGCAAAATAACGGATGCCCTCTCTTTTGATGCTCCTCTGGTCAAAGTGATCAGAAGTAAAGTGAGGAGCAATGTGGCTATGTGTGCGTGTATGGGAGATTCTCCCAGTACTGAAATAGTTATTCATACTGTTGAAAAGAAGTACAAATTGGGACAGGACCAATTTATTTGACAATGCTCTATTCTCCTTCTTTATGCACAGAAAAACAACTGTTCTCCTTCCCCCCTCAAGTTCATTGTTGACTGAAAAATTCATTCATCTTAGTTGGACTATGTGTGCTATATATCTATTCATCAAACATAACAGTATTTAAGGTAATTACTGGTATGCCAGTTAAGGTATGATAAATCCACATGGATTAACAAGGAAATTCCCAGTTAAAGCCTTAAGAGGGTATTTGTTCAGCTGAAAAAGAGCCATCAACTATCTTCCCATGTGAGGCTGTGACACTACTGACCAATATGTATCAATGACATCTACCCCACTAGCCTGTCCACAGACATTTTATTGTGTGCATGCTGAAGATGGTAGGCATTTCCAAATGCATTTTCTTTATCTGCTGAGAAATGCTTTCTTCTTCAAGTTATGGCTCTTCCTCCCATCCCCTCTCCTCTTTGTGTCGTGAGATTGGATACAGAGGCAAAGAGTAGCAGAAAAGCAGCCAGAATGATGTGGAGGACTTCAGTGGCTTGCACTGGCCCCTGGGCCTTGCATTGAAAAACATTGGCTGTTTCTCTTTTTGGCTTAAGTTCTATCTTTACTGGCTTGTTTATTGTACTACTTAAATGCCAATAAACAGTTTGAACTGGAAAAAAAATATGCCCTTGCTGTGTCTTTGATGTGCGACGTGTGCTGTTATTCGGTTACCTTGTCACAGGGAAGATCCGGTAAGTAGCGAGGAAATCCTGCTGAAGCCCGTGCCAGACATAAAACCCATCAGAGGTGCACAGATCCCTGCACAGCATAGACTGCATCACTCAGGCTAGACCACCGAGAGAACAGATTGCCTAACAGTACTGCACAGACTGTCGTTAAGTAACCATCTACCTGTTTATCATTTCCCGGAAGCAAATCTAAGCCCGTTTCTCTAGGTAAAACAGGTCTGGAAGGGATAAACTTCAAAGACAAAGCAGTTGCACTAAAGGATAGGCGGAGATCTGGTTCAGTCTAGGTCAGAACATTGGAAAGCACCCAGCCAGCCAGGGGGAGAGTCACACCTAGGGCTGGTCTTGATTAGCAGTAGTACAATGGAGGTAAAACCCAGATATCTCAATCTGTCCTCCTTTTTCTGGAGCCATATGCTAACCCTAGTCTAGCATTTCCCTTCCCTATCTTCTCATCCTGGGGTTCAGTATCTTATCTCTTAGTCCTTGCAAAAACCACCTAAGGGGTATAATTATTAATGTGGGCTATCATGAAGATGTTTCCACTAACTCATGCTATTTTTAGGACAGGTCCTGAATGGGTTATGTGAAACTGAGACAATGAAGTCCTCAAGCTATATGAACAGACATATGAACAGCTCATAAGAACAAGATTACACTACTGTTTGACTTCCCCTCTATATGCCTCCAATATGCTTTTCAGCCCATGCCCTGCTATGATCCCTATGTTACTCAAGTCCCCTCCCCCTAAACTATGCATTCCCTTTGTCCCTCCTGGTTCCCCTCTGTACACGATAACATGTTAGCCTCATCTTGTACTTAGATCTGCTGCCTACGGAATCTGTACATTTCTCCTTGATGATAATTTGATAGCCTTTGATATTTGTATCTAGGTTCCGTTTTCTGTAACCCAATCAGTTCTGTTACCCTGCTCTCTGAAACTGTGTTTGTTCTACTGTTACCTGCCCTGAGCTTTCTGGTCCACATTGATGGCTTCCTTTCTAAGCTCTACCCAGACCACTCTTCAGCAATGCCTACAATATGTGCATGTTCATGCCATTTCTCATAATATGCTCCTGGTGAATAAAAATGGAGGACTGAGGTGGCCCAGCGATATTCTCCCCGTGCTGTTGCATTATGATGCGTAAAGAGGTTTGAACAAAAAGAAGCAAATGAGGCGACCTTGATGCTCAGCCTTTTAGTCATTCAAGACCCGACACGTACGTGTTTCAGCCATATGGCCTGCCTCAGGGGTTTTATCCTCAATGAGACGCGCTTTGTTTTCTGTTTAGTGGAGACACGGCATTGCTCTTAGGCACAGCTGATTAGTTTTTAAAGGTCATCCTTTCAAACCACCCTTCATTTATTTCCATTTAGATTGTTTCACTATAAGAGGAGATTTGAAAACAAAGTGCGTCTCATTGAGTATAAGACCCCTGAGGCAGGCCATACAGCCGAAACACAAACGTGTCGAGTCTGGAATGAATAAAAAGACTGAGCACCAAGGTCGCCTCTTCTGCTTCTTTTTGTTCAACCCTGAGGAGGTAGAATCTCCTATTTGCGAGTAAAGAGGTTTAACAGAGTTCACTGGGAGCCTTGTTCAGTTACAGCTCCTGAAGACGCTTCTGAGCAAAACACAGTTCGGTTGTCAGACTGAACTGCTGCTGTCTGTGGTGAAATGGAAAGTGATTCTGAGGATCTTTCGCAAGGATGATGATTGGATACCAACATGAAGCATGGAATATGCACGTAGTTCTCGAGACAATTGAAGAACCAAGAACTAGTGTGAACTTTGCATATTTTATATACTGAGAAACGTCAGTTTTATGCGGGTGGTTACAGGAGAAGGCTCCTAATGTTTTGATCTTTATGTTTTGATGTTGGGATGTGGTTGTATGACATACTGAGTATTTAATTATATAAATACATATAAGAACAAGAGGGCATTCGGAAAAATTGGAAGGGGATAGATTCAAAACAAATGCTAGGAAGTTTTTCTTTACTCAGCGGGTGGTGGACACCTGGAATGCGCTTCCAGAGGACGTAATAGGACAGAGTACGGTACTGGAGTTCAAGAAAGGATTGGACAATTTCCTGCTGAAGAAAGGGATAGAGGGGTATAGATAGGGGGCTACTGCGCAGGTCCTGGACCTGTTGGGCCGCTGCGTGAGCGGACTGCTGGGCACGATGGACCTCGGGTCTGACTCAGTGGAGGCATTGCTTATGTTCTAAATAGGTACTGATTAAAGTATAACAATTGTAATAATAAATAAAATATATTTTATAGAAACAAAATAGCTTCAGTTAGAAAGTATATTTTACCTGGCACAATTTTATGAGTGAATTTATATGTATATATTGCAATATGCATGCATAAATTACTTTCTAAAATTACTTCATTAAGAGCTATTGTTTCAAGGTATTGAAGGCAGAATCTGGTCTGGTCTGGATCTAACCATCAAGTAGTGATGACTTTTTTTTTTTCTCTAGAAATGCAAGCATGAATGGCACATTGGTTGGGAGACATTGATCTAGGAGATTTCTCAGTCTGAGAAATCCACAGTAAGTTGAACTTTCTCCAGCTAAATGCCCAAAGCAAATCAGGTAGCCTCTATGTTGTGACTGAACTTGGTCTTTCTGATTTGCTCTATTAATTCATTTCTCTGCTTTATGCACTGCCTGTTAAGATGATTGACACATGAAATGATTATTCCATGCAACATAATCTTAACAGTCTCCCACCAGAGCATAGGAGAATATTTACTAACATAATATATTTCATTAAATTCAAAGACAGCTTCCTCCAATAAATTATTGAAACGCTCCCTGTCTAATGGAGAGATAAGCTAAACCTTTGAGGTCATTCTGATTGAGGTCTAATTGAAAATTGAAAGTCTAATGTGATAGAGATCAGATTATGAAATATTTCTGCAGATAACATCATAGGAGCTTCTATGAAAACATCTAAGGAGCAGAAAAAGTAATCTAACAGGTAATAGGATCCAAATCTGGGTGAGTAAAATGAAAATCTCTATAGGGAAATACAACTCCCACCATTCATCTATTGAAATGCAGACTTTAATTAAATCCTATAAGACACAAAGAAGGTAATCTTGAGATGCACATAAAAAAGTATTATAGGCATGGCTTTAAACAAAGATTCTAAACTGTTCCACATGTATAATAGGCTTGAAGTACAGTAAAACGTAGCCTTTTAGGAAAAAATGTTATGAGTCATGTGGAAGGTATCTTTGCAATATGGTACCTGCTGCAATATTGCTACTGGAAGCCAAGCAGGTTCAGGCCAGGCTAGTACCTGGATGAGGGACCAGTGAGGAATACCAGGCACTGCAAGCTGCAGGGCCCTATTTTGGGCTGCAGCAACATAGTGGAGCCACACACACTGCACAGCAGAAAGCAATGGCAAACCACTCCTGTACTCTGGCCTGCAATGTAACAGGGAGGATTCCTCATTGTGCATGCAGCCATGGGGTCAGTGGTCAACTTCAAGGCATACACACACACCTGGTTTAGAAGGATAAGTAGGTGCCTACTTAGTCACATTTTTTTTTTATAAAGACAAGCAGGTAACTACTTGTCTTTACAGAACACTAGTGAAGTGGCAGAAATTCTACCCTACACAGTACTGTAGACATGGATATTTACCCTGCCCTGGAATACATGTAATTGTCTGCATCTATAATTTTTAAGTATAAACAGCATATTTTATAATCTATGCTTGCAAGCTTTACTTCTAAGCACATCTGTCAACAAATTATGTGCCTTCATGTCATGGTGCTTTCTTGTACACTGGCTAGAACTTTATGAGGCCATTTATGCGTGTAGGTGGCTACTTTCTAGAGGCCACTGAAAAGTTCTCAGACCAACCAACAAAGTTGGGGCAGTTTTCATCGAGCGATATACACTTAGGGGCAAATTCTATAAATAGCATCCCGATTGTAGGCGATGGTAGGCATCCTACCGCTGTCTAATCAGACAATCGGTTTGCACATTTTTTTAAAAAAAACATCCCAAGGAAAGCTGCCTACATTGTAGACATCTTCGCGAGCCTAGGGAGGCACGGAGTACTGCCTAAGCTCGCCCTAGGCTAGGCATGGGCGTGGTTTCGCTGGTGGATGTGTCAGCGGGGTAGGAGCTAGGGAAATTGGGCACTCCTCCTGTCATGGACATTCAGGGGTTGGGGAGCGGCTTTGGGGGTTCCGGCAGGAGGGACTGGGCATCCTTCCTTCTGGAAGTCTTCGCGTGGGTGGATGGGTTCCCTGCCACGTCTGCTAAACTGATTGCGGCAGAGATATTCCCTTACCGTGATCAGCTCAGAGGCAACCCGAACTGGTACTTATACCTGTTGTATCTTCGTCTGAGTCACAACACTCCGTCCAGGCAGCCTCATAAAACTTTCGATTATCGCTGCAGGACAGCTAAGTCTAAGTGGGCCCACATCCTGCCCATCTCCCACCCTAACCACTCCTCTAAAACTGCCCCTTTGAGCTCTGGGCGCACAGCGGGATTCAGAGGCCTAAATAGTCTCTGAATATATCCAAAAACCCATTTCAATTATTGGCACTTGGACAACCTGTCTTTTAGGTTGTCCAAGTACCGACTTTGGCCGGTTTTTGGACGTATTTTTATTTCAATTATGAGACCCCTAGCATCCAATTACTTTTCACTTAAGCCAGTTATGAGGTACTAATTGCTTAGTATCGTCACCAATTAAGCTGTTTAAATAATTAAGATAGGCGTCTAGATTGGCTAGGGGTGTCGATCTTGGCGCCTAACTTTAGGCATCTTTTATAGCATCTGGGCCTTAATGTCACCAATACCTGTTAACTCTCACTCCTCCCCTCTGTCTCTTGCCCAGAATTGTAATGACCAATTAGTGCCAGTATTCAGGAGTTAAGTGCTGGTAAATATTGGTGGCTGGATAGCTGGGCCTGATTTAAGCATGCAGGAGCCTCTTCTATCTACTTAAATTACTATGAATATTAATCCCTTAAATACTTTTAAAGTATAAATCATGGGTAGGGAACTCCAGTCCTCGAGAGCCATATTCCAGTCGGGTTTTCAAGATTTCCCCAATGAATATGCATTGAAAGCAGTGCATACAAATAGATCTCATGCATATTCATTGAGGAAATCCTGAAAACCTGACTGGAATACGGCTCTCGAGGACTGGAGTTCCCTACCCCTGGTATAAATGGACAGGATATGGGTATTTTTCAATTGAAAAGAAGCTCTGGAACAAGTGGTCATAAGATGAGGAATCCAGTCCTCATCATCCTCCTGCCAAGTAAACAGCAGGCACACCACACAAACCAGACAGGCAAACATACCACAAACACACTCCCCATTCATTCTCCCCCTCCTAGGAGTGACTTTCACATTACACTCACATACTTTGGGGGTATTTTGCTTATTAAGTTGGGGAAGCCAGCATTCTTCTGGTCCTGTGTGACCTCTGTTCGCTGGCTTGCTCTTGGCAGAAGCTGGCATTCTCTTGGTAGAAGGCGCAGGGTTCCACCTCTTGCTCTGTATTATATGTCTCATATCTGATGCTGTTAAGTGACTGTTGTATTTTTCTTGTTCATATATTTGTTAATTGTGTTATTCCTGTTCTTTTTTTGACACCTTAATAAAAATGATATACAAAAAAAAAAAAGATGAGGGTGTGTCAGTGCATAAGCAATTTCAACAGCTTATGCCTTTATTTCATTTTTATTGTGCATTCAGCTGAAGATCCAATGAGTCAACAGAGCACAAAGGGTTAACCATAAGGGAATAGTATGGAGAATATTCTCTGGACTTCCACACATTGCACTCTAATCTAATCTAATCTTTGGTTTATATACTGGATCATCTCCCAGTGGAGCTCAACTCGGTTCACATGTAATAAAGACTAGAGTACATAGCAGAAAACATAGGAGAAGGAAGAACTAATTAACAACTAAAGTACATAAGAAAAGCATAAGAAAAATAACTCTAATATAATTTCGTTGAGACTGTAGTTAAACCATTTAAAAATTGTGAGAACAACAAAGTTTTCAAGAATTTACGAAATAATTACAGCTGGCCTAAAAGCTTAATGGAGTCAGGAAGTTCATTCCAGATCTCTACAAACTTGAAAACAAAAGATCGACTGAGCTTTCCAGCAGACTTAATTCCCTTAAAGGAAGGGAAGGCTAACTTATATCTTTGTGTGTTTCTCAAATGGCAAAGTTTAAGGGTATTCCAACATAAGGGGACAAAAGGATCAAATATTCCATAGAGAAGCTTGAAGATTATGCATGCGCATTTAAACTGGATCCTAAAGCGAACTGGGAGCCAGTAAAGCTTTATCAACAAAGCGGAAACATGATCATACTGGTTTCTAAGACAAGATGGAATAAAGCGGGACTTGGACGTTTTAATCACCAAAATGTCCAAGTGCTGATTTTTGAAACTGATTTCCTAGACGTCTAGCTAGGCTTTTTGTCTGCAATGCATTTGTTGGAGGCATGTTATGGGTGGGCTTAGTGCTTAGACATCTTGTGGCAATAATCAAACATTTACCAAGGATGCCATTTAGAAGTCCGGAGCTAGACCTGTTTTAAAAGCTTCTAAGTGCTAAAAAAGATACCCAAACTCACCATATAACCACTGGAGGGATTAAGTCATGAACCCTACACACTCTCCCAGTGGTTCCCTCCAAAGATCTGAATGAAACAATACATACCTGTATGTATAACAGCAGCACCTGGTATGGGTAGGGTTAACAGATGTCCGGATTTCCCCAGACATGTGTTCCTTTTGAGGGCATGTCCGGGGTTTCGGATGGATTTTCAAAACCTGGCACTTTGTCTGGGTTTTGAAAAGCTTCCAGACAAAATTGTCGGGAAGGGCATCTATGCATGCGCGGATGCAAAGCAGTTACGTCACAAATGTACGCATGTGACATCATTGTGTTGCATCTACGCATTCATGGATGCTGTTTGGGGGCAGGGCTGAGAGGCAGAACAGGGCGTGACAAAGGCAGAACTGGGTGGTCCTGGGGGTGTGGCCATGGGTCCAGATTTTCCTGAAGGAAAATCTGGTAACACTAGGTATGGAAAATCCCTAGTACAGCAGCAAACAGGTGTCTGGAGTAACCTTGTGGGTGGTGTAGTGAGCAAAGGCAATGAGAAGAGGGAATCAAAGTAAACTTCCCCCTCTGAATCCATGGTTTCAGCATCCGCGGATTCGGTTATTTTAGATTTTTAAACAAAAAAAAAAAAATTTTAATTTTTTGGGCTATTTTAAGCCCTGTAATCCCCCCCTTAAGCCTTACCTGGTGGTCTAGTGGGTTTTCAGGCAGGAACAATCTTCCCACGCTCCTGTCCCGTGTAGATCGCTCATAGGAAATGGCTGCCTTGAGCTCCCGTAATCTCTTGAGACTACGACGGGAGCTCAAGGCAGCCATTTCCTATGAGCGATCTGCATGGGGCAGGAGCGTGGTAAGATCGCTCCTGCCCCAAAACCCCACTAGACCACCAGGTAAGGCTTAAGGGGGGGATTACAGGGCTTAAAATAGCCCAAAAAATTAAAATGTGTTTTTTTTTGTTTAAAAATCACGAATAACCGAATCCGCGGATGCTGAAACCATGGATTCAGAGGAGGAAGTATACTTTGATTCCCTCTTCTCATTGCTTACAGGGCTTAAAATAGCCAGGGGTAAGCGGGGGTTAGGGGCAGAACCGGCTCAAATATTATTCACGTTTTTTAAAATATTTGCGGGCCAGCTCTGCCCCTAACCCCCTTGGATATGGAGGGAGAACAACACAACAAACAGTGAGCATTAAGGGCCTCATAGACTGGGATATCAGAGTTCACTTTATTGAAAGACCTGAGACGGGCTATGTTTCGGCAAACAGTGTCTGCATAAGGGGTTCATTCAACTTCAAATGGGATAAACAATTAGTCAGATTGTATGAAGAGAATGCTGTTTTAGCAGAAGTGAATTCGATTTTTGTAATTCTTTTGTAATCCGCCTTGAACCGCAAGGCAATGGCGGAATTGAAATCTCTAATGTAATGTAATATTTGTCTATACAAGTTTCATTTGGATTGTTTTTTGAGCGTTTACACATACCGTATATACTCGAATATATACTGATCCAAATATAAACCGAGTAACCTTTTCTTCCCCCAAAAAAAGGAAGAAAAAAGATTGACTTGAATATACACTGAGGTTAGAAATTTGGGTATGTGAGTGTTATTTGTCATCCCCACCACAGCACCCGCCCTCAGTCACACATGCAGAAAACAGAAAAAAAAAACCTTTTCAAATACAAACCCACAAACTAAAAGTACTATTATACCAGACTAATATGCTAGACTAATATGCCAGACTCTTCACACTGTATACTACAAGAGAAATAGAAAGAAATGCATTTCTTCCTCAACAGTCCAAAATATAAAATCAACAGATGTAAATTTTCAAAGTTGACATATTGCAATCACTAAATTGAAAATAAAAAAAACATTTTCCTACCTTTGCTATCTGCTCAAGGCTTTCTGGACTCCCTTTGATAATCCTGGAGAGGGCGGGAGCCAACAGGCCTTGAGCATGCACAGAAGCTCAAGGCCTTTCAGTCCAATGCAAGAACATCGGCGTTGGCTTCCAGAGCATCAGGACTGTAAATGCAATGGTATGGGGAAGGGGGGCGCAGGTAATGGAGGATAGGAGTACTGATCAATAAGGAGGGGGTGAAATAGGAGTGTTGGTCAACAGGGGAAGGGGAAGATAGGAGTGCTGGTCAGCGGGAGGGGGAGATGATAGGAGTGCCAGTCATCACAGGGAGGAGGAGATAGCAATGGTCATCAACGGGGATAGCAATGCTGATCATCGGGAGTGGGGAAGCGATAGCAGTGTCGGGCTTCTGGAGGGGTGGAAAATAACATTGTTGGTCATTTAGTGGGGAGGGGTGAAAAAAAAGCACTATCATCCAAAGGAAGCTTAAATATAAACTGAGAACCCCATTTTTGCACCATTTTTTGGCCCAAAAATCTCAGTTTATATTCGAGTATATATGGTAATTATAAATGATCTATAGATGGGACTAGTTAGTGAGGTAATTAAATTTGCTGACGACGCAGGAGCCATTACGGAAGCCGCTCAGCACTGAGCAGCAGAGCAAAATTGCACACTTGCTCGTGCTTCTTCTCAGTGGCCAAAGATGCTCACAGGCACTGGAACAAGTGGAAAGTTTGCTCCTGCCCGCTGCACCTCCACCTACGATCACCAGTTATGAGATATGAGCCTGAGGCTAGGACAGGGAGGGCGGCAGGCTGCAGAGGTGCAGAGGGTGCAGAGTCTGACAGGGGAGGGAAGGAAAGAAGGAAGGGGGCCTGGTGCAATGCCTGACAGGGGAGGAAGGGAAGAAAGGAAGGGGGCTGGGTGTAATGCCTGACAGGGGAGAGAGGGAAGAGTGCTGGGTGCTGTGCCTGGCAGAAAGGGAGCTGGTTGCAGAGCCTGACAGGGCAGAGCACTTGAATATTAAGCCGCCCGACTTATATTCAAATCAACCATTTTTCCTTCTTTTTTGGGGGAAAGGGGAGTCTCGACTTATATTCGGATCGACTTATATTCGAGTATATACGGTACTTGTTTACTTTTTCCAAAAATATTAGGACTAGAGGTCATGGAATGAAGCTACTAAGCAGTATATTTAAATTGAACTGGAGGATATATTTCTTCCCTCAATGAGTAATTGAACTCTGGAATTCATTGCAAGAGAATATGGTGAAAGTAGTTAGCAGGGTTTAAAAAGGTTTAGATAACTTCCTAAAAGTCCAGAAGCCATTATTAAGATGGGCTTGGAAAAATCCACTGCTTATTTCTAGGATAAACAGCATAAAATCTGTGTTATTGTTTAGTGATCTTGCCAAGTATTTGTGACCTGGATTTTCCACTGTTGGAAACAGGATACTGGGCTCGATATACCTTCAGTCTGTCCCAGTATGGCAACTCTTATGGTCTTATGTTTTTATGTTATGTACAGTGAGACTTTCTGCATCAGTCTCGTTAATTGTAAGCCCTCCTAATGTAACAGAATGTAACTTGAGCTACTGCTAAAAATAAAAGTGTGAAATAAATTTAAATAAAACCAGCCCTGTCCTTTCCTGTAATGCAGGGAATAAACAAGGAAGGTTTTGTTTTGGGGGTTTTTTGTGAAGTAAAAAAAAAACTTTATTATGTATCTTATCTTTAGGAAGGTCCTGTCATGCATGCCTTCACAGTACTCCCGACCAATCTATGAAAAATGATGGTTGCCATTCAAGCTGTGCGGGGACATCTTCTTTCTGTCACCCAGATTAACCTCGGCAAGAGATAAAGCAGCCAATTAAGGTTTTTGTATACTCGTATGTGTCATCATGGAATTACACTCTGCAGGTTTGAACAAACGATTCTGTATCATAGCCCTGAACTGAATATACCGCAGAACCAAAAACTACTATCGCTTGTTCACTCTTTCCAAGCAATGAAGCTACTAAGTAGTAATTTAAAAAAACATCAAGAAAATATTTCTTCCCTCAACATATAATTAAACTCTAGAATTCTTTACCAGAGAAAGTGGTGAAAGCAGTTAGCTTAGCAGGGTTTTAAAAAATGTTTGGATAATTTCTTAAAAGAGATGTCCATAAGCCATTATTATAGATGGACTTGGGAAAATCTACTGCTTTATTTCTAGGATAAGCAACATAACAACTGTTTTACTCTTTTGAGATGTTGCTGGGTACTTGTAACCTGGATTGGCCACTATTAGAAACAGGATACTGGGTTGTGTAGAATGAACAGAGTGAGAGAGAGATTGGCAAGGTTGAGTGAGTGATTTTATATGAGTAAATGCCTCTTTACCTATCTTTTTGATTGATCCTTCCCCAAGAATAGGTAGATGTAGACAGATGTGACTGCAGACCATCTTACATGGAAGTGACTTCATTCAAAAATTCCTGCTACATGAAAAATATAATGGGATTCAGCTCATACTCCATTATGTAGAAAAACTGCCATTACTTGAAATTCATTCCCCCTCCCCCGCTTTTTTTTTTTTTTTTTTTCAAAGCCGTACTAGCGGCTGCTGCTGCAGTAATCACTTGAACGTCCATAAGGGAATTAATGGATGTTGGAGTGTTTGCCACGTGCAAGCCACTAGTGTGACTCTGTAAAAGAGAATATGTATTTGCCTGTAAAGATTGTAGAACATGAGGCTTAATATATTCTGAAGCCACTGAAATCACTGTTTGCATTACATTACATTAGTGACTTCTATTCCACTCGTACCTTGCAGTTCTAGGCGGATTACAAAGAAGCTAACTGGACATTTCCAGCAACATTACAGTTTAGGAGTTAGGATTACAGAGAAGCTAACTGTACATTTCCAGAAGATTTGCAAGTTAGGTAGTGGTATACATGGTTGATACTTTGGAGAGAAAAAATTACAAGAGGGTGAGACTGTTTTGGGGGTTAACAAGGGAGGAGAAGGAAAAGGGGAAGAGTTAGGAAGCCTGGATAAATTTTTTGAATAGCAGAGTTTTGATGTATGCTAGGAGCTTTTCATCTGGTTTCCTTTGTCGCTAAGGCATTGCATAGAGTTTTCAGAGGTGGCAGTAAAGGGACTGAACTATGGGCAGGGGAACTTAGCTTTTTGGCACCAAGTTCACATTGATGTCACAGGTCTAAGCATCAAAGTGGTTTCCTCACCAGAGATCAACTTTACATGTCTGACCAGGGATAATGAGATTTAGGCATACAAAAATGGAGGTAGCTAATGCAGCCCATAGCTTACAGGTGGAAGGACCCCAAACTATGGTTACCATATAGCTCCAGATAAAAAGAGGACGGATTGAGCCATCCGGGTTTTTATTCCATTGCTTTCAATGGAAGTAAAACCCGGATGGCTCAATACATTCTCTTTCTACTGGAACCATATGATAACCCTACCCAAAACACTCTTTAAATGTATTTGAAACTATTTAGCTTCCCATGCATCCCCTGCTCTAACTTTAATGGTAATATTTTAATTTTCCATGTGACTATGTTCGCTTTACTTCAAACATTTTTTATTGAAGGAATAAATTAACATACATTAATATAATACATATAGATATTCATTACAAATGATTTCACACATTTTGAAAATTCTAATCCATATATTCTATTAAATACTATCATTTCTCCAAATATTTTATCAGACAAACCCTAATCCCCCCTTTCATCCCCCCTTCCCTTCCCCCCCTCTCCTTCCCATTCCCTCCTCCCTCCAGGATGGAAGATGACAGACAGCCAAGTTTTGGGATATGAAGGCAACAAAAGCTTCAATGTAATTCATTAGGAACCAAACTACTTGCTCTAGGGGAAAGTTTATGAATATAGGGATCTCAGGCCCTCATAAAAAGACGAGTTTGTCTAGGACAGGGGTGTCCAATGTCAGTCCTCGAGGGCCGCAGTCCAGTCGGGTTTTCAGGATTTCCCCAATGAATATGCATGAGATCTATGTGCATGCACTGCTTTCAATGCATATTCATTAGGGAAATCCTGAAAACCCGACTGGACTGCGGCCCTCGAGGACCGACATTGGACACCCCTGGTCTAGGAGATCGACAAACCTCTCAAACCTCAAATAAAAGTAAACGATGTAGTTGGTTCCTCCAATGCCAAAAACCTTGAGGTTCTGTCTGTAACCAATATTGCATAAAACATTTATGACCTATGAGGAGTAGTGGCTTGTGGCCAGCAGGGGGTGATGGTTATGGGACGGTAATGAAATGGATGTCAGAACAAGATAAGTGCAGTATTTTTTGTGGAGTTTTTCTACAAAAGCGCCTGTTTTTCTTATGATTCTGGGTAATTCTAGTTAGACAAACATATGTGTCAGTTAGGGACACGCCCAGTGGAAACGTACGAAAAAAGGGTGAATAAAATTCTAAATATAATGTAGCTACGGCCAGAGAAAAACACACTAAAGATTAATATAAGGGAAAGAATGGTGTTTTCTTGTGTACTTTACTGTTGAGCCAAATCATGGAGGAAATCATAAGGGTTACATGGAATCCATTTTGAGTTCTCTGTCTTTGCTATATTTTCTGTCCTTCGGAAGCCATTTTGGGTTTCCAGGTCTTTGTTCCCAGCAGCGTGGTGGTAATTAATACCACATGTGCTGTAGACTGGCTAGGAAGATAACGTGTCCTAAACTAAGATATAAAATGCATGAAGTATGAATGGCCGAGACATGAATGAATGGGGCCCCTGGAGTGATTTGTGTGATTGGAGTGATTTGTATGACTGTGTATTTAAACAAAAGGATGAATTTTGAAAAAAAACATATTTATATATTTTTGCAACCTAAAGAAATCCTACATCAACATCTGGAAGTAATTAGAGTCAGAGACTGCTGTTTCAGTCTCAAGCATAGGAAGGGGGGCATTGGAAGCCCACGCTTAACAATGTGTCGGTGTAACATGAAGCTGTTAGCTTTCCTCCTCCAGACTAAGGTTACTGTGTAAAGCTATAACCTGTCAATTTAGGGAGAGGTTGAGGACTTTTCAGCACCCTGTTAATAATTGTAGATTCTCTTGAATACGTTATAATGTTAATTCAGAAAACAAATGTACTGTTCTAAAACTTTGGCTAACTTTTAAATGTGGAGGAATTTTCCTGTGTCCAACTTTTAAGACCACCTCTTTAGTGAAATGTTGTTGGTTGTCAAACTTGATGATGTCATAATGAGCCAACAGCATATAATAGAAAATCTGGAGCTATTAAGACGAGACCGTTATGAGAAGGCCAGCATTTGGCCACTATGACGATCTCCCATTAGCGCAACTGTTAAGCAATTATGCTTGACGCTTTTGATCTCATAATGGAAAAATAGAAACAATAATTCAATAAATGTTAATTAATTTTTAAAACCTTGCGCTGGTGTCATTTTGCATGTGTTATTATTTTCAAACCTGAAGCTTTCACAAAGGCGTCGATGTCCCTTGCTCACCTATCATACATGCTTTCTGAAATAAAAGACATCTCCCTTAACCATATACCCCACAAGCAGATGCCCTACCAAAAATCACTCCCCTTGGAGATCCCACCACAGGACAATCCCATAATAAACCCAAATATGATAGGATGGCAGACCAAAAGGACTTAATGAGAGGACATTGCCAAAAAGCATGAGATAACGTATTAAGATCTTTATCACATTTAATACATTTTGGAGAATTCACCAATCCTGCATGAAAAGCTTGTATTTGTGAGAAATAAATGCTATGTATCACTCTATATGTGCATTCCCTCCATACAAAACCCGTAATAATTTTAGGTAACCAATAAATTGCTTGACTAAAATCATATTTGCTTTTAGCAGCTTTCTGGTATCTAAAGAGAGAAATTGATTCCATAACAATTTGCAGCTTAAAAATCATCTAATCTGATTATGTGTCATTTGAAACAATAAACCGTTAGATGTTTTATCTTGACATGTCAGCCTAGTTGTTGGTACAGCGGCCTTAGACCCTGAGCAACTGGGTTCGATTCCTACTCCAGCTCCTTGACATTTAACCCTCATTTGCCCCAGGTACAAAGTAAGTACCTGTTTATAATATGTAAACTGCTGTGGGTTCAAACCCACACTTCTCCTTGTGACCCTGAGCAAGTCACTTAGGGCTCCTTTTACAAAGGTGCGTTAGGGCCTTAACGCGTGGAATAGCACGCGCGCTAGCCACTACCAGCTCCTCTTGAGCAGGTGGTAGTTTTTTGGGTAGCGTGCGCTAACACGGTATGTGCGCTAAAAATGCTAGCGCACTTTTGTAAAAGGAGCCCTTAGAAAATTGAATGAATGAATTTGATTGTAACCACAGAAAATCAGTATATCAAGTCCCATCCAGTGTCACTGTATGCAGGATCTGGACAGACTTGAATAACCACTGTAAAACTCAAGGAGAGGTGTATGTTGTATGAAAATATTAAGCAGCATTTTTCTTTTTTTTGTGAGAACAGCGTAGAAATTTGATTTAAAAGTTCATTTAAAGCTTAGATGAGATCCCTTAATACTTAATAAAAGATAGCTTTGCTCAATTTCAGACCAAATCAGTCTTGTAATCTGAAACATATTATGTATGAAAATGCTAGATAAAACAGCACAAGAATAATTTGCTTTAAAAAAAAAACCCCAAACAAATTGGGCATTATATGATTATGCTTGTTGGGTAAAAAGGTTTATTGCACTCTTCAGAAAGCTGTACCAAATGAATAGTAGCGACAAGGAATTGTAATAGATGTTTATGTTTAAATCTGTTTATTCATTTCAAACAATGGTAAAGAAACAGTACAACAAGAAGCAATAGACATGAAAACTGCCCCCCCCACGCCCACCCCTCCAACCCACCACCCTCCCACCCATGGGAACAGACATTCCAACGTCCAACAATCAGTTGAGCAGTCGACTGCGTACAGAGGGTGTCAAAGTAGAACAAAATGGCAACCAACAACAAAGATAAAAAGAACCATGTTTGGAGTCCATATCCTTAATGGCCAGACGTTCACATCCCGCCAACTGGATCATCTGAGTCCTCCAGTGAGACACCATAGGGGTAAGGGGCAACAACCAGCACTGAAGAATAGTCTTGATGCCCATAACTATAGCTTTCTGGGCAAACGCTGTCTCCTTGTTGGTTTTGAAGCACATAACGCATGCGCTAGCTCTTTAGGACTTCACTGCGTAGAAATGGGGCGGGGTTTAATCACGGACATCATTGGCAGGCTCCGAATGTGCCTACCGCAAAGCATTGTTGTGAGTGAGCAGTGGAATTCTTCAAGTTCGTCCTTTTTTTACAGATCGATCTCGAAGTTTATTGCGCGCTTCCAAACAGCTTAACATTTCTCTCAGGAAAAGAACTAAGTTGCTAGAAGGCACAACAGTTAACAGCAGTTGAATGCGCTGGGATCACGCACTATTATATACAGCCTATCAGGGCCGCCATCAGAAATTTCTGGGCCCCTTACTGAGCAATCCTATTGGGCCCCCCACGCACCCCTTCCCCCCCCACTTTTGTCCGGGGGTGTGCTATCAGGAAATCGGCAGGGGACAAAAAAAAGTATGACAGCAGTGTTTATTGTTGTGCACAGCAGAAGCATAATACAGGAATTTGTGCTATGGTGGCCTAGGACAAATGTTTCCTCTAAGGATTGATGAGGTGTGTGCAAAAAAAAATATGCATGAGCGACAAGTTACATACTCCACAAATTTATGAGCAGGCACGGAGGAAGCATTTTTAAACAAATGTAGTTTATTCTTGTACTCCTTATGTATTTTTAATCATCTATGGATATGTTTGTATGTTTATTGTTCAAATGGTTTTATTTATTTCCCCAAATTTATTTTTGTTATACGCATTGAAAATATTTGATATTGCGTTTAAATCAAAATCTCAATAAACTTGAAACGAGTGCCCTTGAGATTGTGGGAGGGTTAAATACTCAAAACTTAGAAGAATAACAATTTACTTAAAGTTTTTGCTACGCCAGCTTTCTGGTATCTTTACATACAGTGGCGTACCTAGCATATGTAACACCCGGGACCCATCATTTTTTGGCACCCCCCCCCATCTGTAAGAAAAACATGATTTTTAGTAACAAACCACATGTCACACATGAGTACCTAGGAAAAGGCAGCATCTTATATATTGCAGTGAGCAGTACATCAATACACCCATTGTAAAAGTAAACAAGCCAGACCAGCACAGATCAATCCTACATCGTCAATCCTAACAGAAAACCATGTCTTTCAAACACACAGAACACAGAAAACACCTTCGCCTAGTATGGAATATATCATCACAAACGAACCCCTCCCCCTTTTGCAAAACTGTAGTGTGGATTTTAGCCACGGTGGTAACAGCCGTGACGCTCATAGAATTCTGAGCATCAGAGCTGCTAAAAAAATGCTCCACAGTTTTGTAAAAGGGGGGGATAAAATTCTGGGTTTTTTTCAAAGAGATCAAGGCAGATGACTCTATGCATTGTCACCTCAGTAACAACCATACAAAAATAGACAAATATACCCCCCATCCTTTTTATTAAACCACAATAGCAGTTTTTAGTGCAGGGAACTACGCTAAATGCCCAGCGCTGCTCTCGACACTCATAGGCTCCCTGACTAAAAAACATATTGCGATTTAGTAAAAGGGGGCCATAGTGCAAAATATAGACAGCATATATAAATTCAGACACATTTTGATCACTAAATTGAAAATAAAATCATTTTCCTACCTTTGTTTGGTAATTTCATCAGTCTCTGGTTGCACTTTATTCTTCTGACTGTGCATCCAATACTTCTTCCCTTCTTTCAGCCTCCTGTATGCTTCCTCTCCTCCAGACCTCATTCCCTCCCCCAAATTTTTCTTTCTTTCTCTATGTCTGTCTTTCTCTGATTCTGTGCCCCGTTTTTTTGCTTTGTTTCTGGTTCCCTGTCCCCCCCTTCTTTCTTTCTTTCTTCCTTCCTGCCTCCCCCATGCCACCACCGCCGCGGAATAGGCTGCTGCTGCTGCCACTATCGGGAACAAGCCATCTCCCTGCTTCTCTTCTGCACGGGGCTGATCAACTCTCGCTGCCCGAAGTCAATTCTAACGTCGGAAAGGACGTTCCGGGCAGCCAGGCAGCGATTGGCTACCCAGAACGTCCTCTCGACGTCAGAATTAACGTCCTCTCAAATTGACGTCGGGCCGCGAGAGTTGGTTGGCCCTGCAGGGAGATCAAAGAACACGGTGCCGGCCTGATCCCCGATGGCAGCAGTGAGAAGGGAAGGGAAGCAGGTTGGGCACCACTGCTCTAGACGAGCTGCATTCTAAGGAGAACAGTTGACCGCCCCCCCCCCCCCTTGGTACGCCACTGGAGCAGCAGCGTGTCTGGCAGGCTCGTTCGTTCAAAGCCGCGGGTGGCGGCTCCTTGCGAGATCCGCGCCTGCGTCTGAAGCCTCTCTGATGGTGTGACATCAGAGAGGCTTCCGATGCAGGAGTGGATAGCGCAAGGAGCCGCCAACCCGCGGCTTTGAACGAACGAGCCGGCTGCTGCTCCAAAAGGAAGAGAATGATCGCCTCCAGACCACGGGCCACAAATAAAACCTGGAGAGCCACACGCGGGTCGCGTGTTTGAGACCGCTGCCTTAGAGGGAACACTGCCTAGGACCCTCCGCTTAAGCAAGTCTGCAGAGATGGGGAATTGTAAATCTTGAGTCCTTTTAACAGCTAGCGTTGCATAGTCCAAGTCTCCAGCCAGCTCCTGCAAAAAACGGTGATGAAAATGCAGGGGGATGGGCACCTGAGCAGTTAAACAAAGAGCCTCTGACAATTTCTCCTGTATGCCCTCCGTCAGAGCAGAACCAGGGAGGGAATGTACATAATGTTGCAATTGTCTATAAGAAAACCAGTCTCCAGGCCCAAGGGCAGAAGAGTCACATAGCATCCGGAAGGACTGGATAGAACCATCTGATTGGAGTACATGAAATAAATAAAACAGTCCCCTCCCAGGATGAGCACCCAGACCCATACCAGGGAGAAAGTCCCCATTGCCAGTAATAGGAAGACATGGTGTCACATCAGATCTAATATCCAACTGAGTACAAAGCTGCTTCCAAATTTTTCTAATGGGATAGCGAAGGAAATCCCCATAATGGTGCTCCCTGGGCGGCAAACACTTCACATGAAGCAAATAACTAAAATGATAGGGGGCAAAGGCTAAACATTCCACCCCCGTAGCAGAAAAGTGTGTAGTCCCACAGAACCAATCGTTCACATGCCGAAGCTGACTGGCCACATTAAGGCGATCTAAATGTAGCAACCCGAGGCCCCCCTGAGCAGTAGGTAAAGATAAAGCGTGAAAAGGAATCCTAGACCGTTTGCCACCCCATAAAAACAGAAGCAGGGATTGACGGTGCAACCAAAGATGACAGCGCAGAAGGAAAAGAGGCAAAGTTTGTAATAGAGAGAGCCATTGAGGAATGACCATCATGTTTTACAGGGCTATCTTTCCCATAAGAGTCAAAGGGTAATGTCGCCAAGCTCTCAGACGTTGGTCAGTCCTAGACAGCAGAGGGAGAACATTAAGGGAGTATAGAGTGGTCAGATCCCTGGGTATAAGAATGCCCAAATAACGAATAGAAGAAGGGGCCCAAACGAATGGAAAAACCCCCGGCCACGAATCATGGACTGAAAGTTGTAATGGAAGCACCAGAGATTTCTGGGCGTTCAATGTCAGTCCAGAAAACAGATGAAACTCGTCCAGAATCTCTAGGGCACGTAACAAAGAGCTATGTGGTTGAGCTAAAGTAAGCAGTATGTCATCAGCAAAAGCTAACACCCGGAGTTGAGAAGAACCTTCTGGCAGCCCAACCAATACATCATCCCTCTGAATTGTGCGGAGGAGGGGTTCCAAGTAGAGAAGAGAGAGCAATGGGGATAGAGGGCAGCCCTGACGAGTCCCCTGTCCAACTATAAAAGGACGAGTAAGAATCCCATTCACTAGAACCGAGGCCATCGGCGCAGCATATAACGCCTGTAGGGAAGACCAAAACCATCCCCCCAGCCCCACATATTCCAGAACCTGAAATAGGTAAGGTCAGTTAACCTGATCAAATGCCTTGGCTGCGTCCAGACTCGCTAAAAGGCCCAGCGTGGAAGTGGATTGAGCTCTGGATACCGCCAACAGTACCCTCCGAATGTTCACTACCGAATGCCTGCCCTGCACGAACACAACTTGTGCGGAGGAAATAACAGAAGGCAAAAGAGGAGTCAGACGATTCGCTAGTAAACGAGCCAAAATTTTTAGGTCCACATTAATAAGAGATATGGGACGGTAAGAATCTACATCATCTCTAGGCTTGCCCGGCTTCGGAAGCAGAGTAATAGTAGCAGTGTTGGCATGAAAGGGAAACGAACCCTTCTCCAACGCCTTTGCGAAATAGCCCATAAGAGGTTCACACACCTGCAGAGATAACATTTTGTAAAACTCAGTCGAAAACCCATCAGGGCCCGGAGCCGTACAAAAGCGTAAGTTCTTAATCGCCTTCTGGATCTCCGTGCCCTGAAAAGGTCTATTCAAAGCCGATCTCTGCAAGTCTGTAAACTGGAGCATGCCCGCGTCCTCTAAATAGTCGACTACATCGGGGCCTGATTCGGAAAATGTAACGGTCATCCTGCCAGTTCTTAGTCAGGGTAGCTAACAATTTACCCGTTCGGTTGTCAAAACGATAAAACCGGTATTTTCTGTAGAAAAGTGAGCGTTTAATCCGATCATGCAATAAAGCATTAAGGGCCACCTGAGCCGAATGAAGCTCTTCCTGAAGTGCCCGAGTAGGGTGATGCAAAAATTTAGTTTTTAAAGTGGAATACTGTTTCTCCAAACGAATAATGCCATGCGATATTCTTTTACGGCGGGCCGTGACATAAGATATAATCGCCCCCCCCGAAGGACCACTTTAGCTGTTTCCCAAAAAAGGTCCGGAGTGGATTGATGCTGACCATTAGTGAGCAAGAAGTCATCCCAACAGGTACGTAAATACGCCAAAAAATCAGGATCGTCATGTAAATACAAGGGAAATTGCCACCGGTAGGTCCTCATAGGAGGAGTACCCCAGGTCACATCCATCCAAATGGGACAGTGATCAGAAACTTCCAGAGGTCCTATAGTAGCCTCCGTGACTCTATGGAACAAGGACTCCGAGATCAGGAGATAATCTATACGGGAAAAAGTCCCATGCGCACGAGACTGGTGAGTGTAATCCCTCTCAAAAGGATGAAGGAGCCGCCAAGGATCAACCAAACCAAGGGACTTGCAAAGAAAGGGCACACCCTTGATTAAAGCACACAAAGGCGAGGCGGAAGGAGCAGAACGGTCAAGCGATGCATCCATCACCTGATTAAGATCCCCCGCCACTATGAGAGGAAAAGAGGCATCCAAAAGACCCAGGGAGACCAGAGAGTCAAAGTAATTCTGAGAATAGAAATTAGGCCCATATGTGATCAATAATCTGAATTCAGTACCCTGTAGAGAAACATGTAATAGTAAATTTCTACCCTGCGGGTTCTGATGACATAAAGTGACAGCACACTTCAACCGTTTGCAGACTAGCAAACAGACCCCGGTCCGCTTCCCTCCAGAAGAAGCATAAAACACCAATCCCACCCATCACCGCTGCAGTTTCTAATGCTCCTCAGTGGTCAATTTAGTTTCCTGTAAGCAGGCCAAATCAACTCGATGGTGCTTCAATTGTTTCAGCAACTTGGAACGCTTAACCGGTGATGTAATACCAAAAACATTCCAAGAAACAATGCGAAGTGTGCTGTCACCCAGGAGTCCCAGACAAATAATACATACAGCGCATTATAGGCAAAGTCCACACCCAGGTACCCAGCCTCACCCGAGTGCAGGTCTCAAAACACCCAACCAGTGTAGTAGTAATGAATGATAAGAACATAAGACAAAAATGCATATTAAACCACAGAAAAAAACAGTGCCCAATGAAGCAAACCAATAGACTGTTCCCATCCAACCACCCAACCCCCACCCCTGTCCCCAACCAACTCAAAAAACATATCCCCACAGGAATATGTAAGAGGTCCTTGAAGACACCATTTGGGACCCCAATCCTCCTAAGCAAATGTACAGTAAAAGTAGAAACTGAGCTTTAAAGTAAATAACCAATACTGTCTAAATCCAGAAAACCACCCTGGCCAGAGAACAAAACCCTGCTATGCAGGGCAAAGTCAGGGAGGGTCCGTAGAAGAACCAAGATGTACATTAATGAAATCATTAGCTTCTGCGGCTACCGAAAAAGAGTGCCACGTGCCATCGTGCTGGATCTTTAATAAGGCTGGGTACACAAATAAAAAACGGTGTTTAAGTTCCACCAGCCTCATGCAGAGAGGGTAAAAAGCTTTACGCCGTTCAGTAAGGGCCATGGAGTAGTCTTGACTGAGACGGATAACAGAGTCCCTTAGTTTCAAGGAATCTTTCTTGACCCGGTACTGGCGCAGAATATCCATCTTGTGCCTGTAATTTAAGAATTTAGCAATCACCACACGTGGTCTCGCATCACGTGCAGGCCGCACGCCCAAGCGGTGGGCCCTCTCCAGACAGAGGGAGCCCGGAGCCACGATGTCCATCTCAAGCCATCTCAAGCCAGCCTTCCAACTCCATAAGCAGGCGTGCATCCGGAATAGTTTCAGGGACTCCCAAAAAACGTAAATTGCTGCGGCGCGACCGATTTTCAAGGTCATCAAGCTTATCAGCCTGCTGACGCACCGTTTCCTATAGGGCCGCAATGTCCATCTCATGGGAGTTGACCGTGTCCTCCGCATTAGATACCCACTGCTCCAGTTCCGTAGTGCGTGTAGCGGTCTCAGTCATAAGATTTTCCATGTGGGCCATTTGGGAGGCTAGTGTATCCAATTGTGGTCCCAACACCTGAGTGACCGCTGCCTTTATATCAGCCAACGCCGTGGCCATGAACTCAGACACTGCTGTACCCGAAGCGGCCACCATTTTGGGTTTCCCGGAGTTTGATCGCGGCTTTTCGATGCGATCAACTTGCATTCGTGCAGACTCTTGAGATCGAGTCAGGTACCGTTCCATAAGTTCCTGATCCAATCCGCCACTTAGGAAACCGGCCAGGGTGCAGATTCAGTAAAGTAAAGCCCTTAAGGGAGGATCAGGGCCCCGGAGCCGATCGAGAACGCGTCTCTAGCAGCTCATAGCGTCACGTGACCTTCTAGATGTTTATAAATCTCTCTTCTCCTTTTTCAAGGACATAGGGCTAGATTCACTAAGCAAACCGATCGTGTACCGCTCGATTTGCGCTCAATTTCCTACTACGGCTCGATTCACTAATCTTCCTCCAGATCCCATCCGCACCCGATCTGATCTGCGCATGCAAATGAGTAAAAAGGCATGTAAATTTCTTAAGGCATTGATTCATGAAACCATTTTGTCCAAACCGACTGGCCTTTCCGTTCCAAAAAGTTCCAACTGCTGAGGACCAGTCGCTTTACATCCTCGCTGACTATTCCTGCCTAGCAACTGCCGCGTGCATATTAAGAACACCATAAAAAATATATATATCTACCCTGCAAAAAATCCAAAATATATCTAAACTTTAAATATATGTAAACTTTCATATATATAAGTGGTAGAAATATTTTTTTGATTTTTTTGGAATGCGCATAGTGAGCGCGGGAGTGAATCTTGGATTTGTAATGCACATGGCGAGAAAATCACGGATTAACCCCGTGCTCTCCTTGCGCATTGTACATGTCATATATCAATGCCAAATTTTTAAAAAAAAATCAAAAATAACTTTTAAGGGCCAGCTATCCCTCCCCCTTCCTTCCAGCTAGATTGTCGCATGCATCTGACGCCTTTGGTTGCTTCGTGCTTCACGGCAGAAAGAGCCACACAGCCTCCTGGGATTCATAGGCTGTATATAATAGTGCGTGATCCCAGCGCATTCAACTGCTGTTAACTGTTGTGCCTTCTAGCAACTTAGTTCTTTTCCTGAGAGAAATGTTAAGCTGTTTGGAAGCGCGCAATAAACTTCGAGATCGATCTGTAAAAAAGTGACGAACTTGAAGAATTCCACTGCTCACTCACAACAATGCTTTGCGGTAGGCATATTCGGAGTCCGCCAATGACGTCCGTGATTAAACCCCGCCCCATTTATACGCAGTGAAGTCCTAAAGAGCTAGCGCATGCGTTATGTGCTTCAAAACCAACAAGGAGACAGTGTGTACGCACGTCGATCGATGTTACGATTTGATCATTTGCATGGACAAGCGTTACTGAATCGATCGGCCAGAATGACTCAGAAATGGATAGGACACGAATAGGATCCATTTGTGGACTTTAGTGAATCTAGCCCAAAGTACACTCGCAATAGATTCTTATCTGTTCATTTAGCATTTATACAATGAAAGAATGCGCTTCTCTATAGTGACATTAATTCTTCAATCCGTGCAACACTCAAAATAGAAGCTCTTATTTCTCAGTTCATTCTTGATCATATAAAATTGCTTCAATAAATATAACTAAATAATTCGATAGTAAATTCATAGATTCATAAATATTTTCATATCTTCTTATGACCTCAGGGCTACACCCGAATTGTCTGTTTCATGTATAATTCAGGTATTTTGTGGCTAGCCTCCTCATCGGTCAAAATTCATTCATTCATATATCTTCTATTTTGAGTGTTGCACGGATTGAAGAATTAATGTCATTAGCTTCAGTCTAAGTTACTTCTAAAGAAGCAGGCTTTATATTTGGTGGCCTTCTCTATAGTGAAGCAGGATCAGTAAATTCTCTGATTGGTATTAAATAGAAATGTTTTCCAGAGGTCTAAAATTTAAAAATGTCATTATGGAACAGGCCCTAAGGAACCAGTTTGCAAAGGGTTGTTGTTTTTTTTCCTATTCTATATCTGTGGCAAAAACATAACTGTTACAGGAAGCCCAAATTGTAGGCCTATTTATTAACAATAACAGCAGTAAAAGAGGTAAAAATTGCACCTGACTTGGCCAAGTTTCACCCCAAAAATGCTGCATCAGTGGCCTATAATACCGTAAAGGTTAGAGAACAGCTAAAGGCAGAGAGTGTCCTTGTCCTAAACTGTCAGGCACTAACTTGTGTTAATTTTTCCATCTGCATGTGCAACAAACACAGGGAGGGAGCGGGTTTTTGGTGGGATTTTTTAAAATTTTTGGTGGAGGAAGAGTGTCAGGAGTGGATAACGGGTGTGGAAATGCTAGTCAGTAAGCATGCGGATATTAGTATGTGCTAACTGAATAATGCTGACTTAAGCAGCTCCAAAGTAGGATGTGGTAAGTGTCCCTGCATTAGTTTTTTTTTTTTTTTTTTAATGGCCATGCACTAATGCTGACATTAGCACATGGCCATATATTCAACATAGAGAAAAAGAGAGTTTTTTTTGACAGCCATGCTATAAATAGGCTTAGGAAAGTTTTGTGTAAGTACACACTAACCTCCAAATTCTATATATGGTGCCTAAAAAAGTCAGCACGAATCAGAACAGCACTTATTGCAATCATATAAAAGGCACTTATCATATATAGAATCAAACTTAATGCCCTTACACATGACTATCATTCAGGCACACCCATTCAGGCCAGTGAAAACCAGGCCTAAATACCTGTGCCTAAATTCTGCATGGATCGGGTGTATTCTATAACAGTGCGCCTTTTAGTGCTCCTCCGTTGGCCATGTCCTATTTTGAGATTTCTGCACTATAGTTTACATAGTCTAATCACATTCTATAAAGCTGTGAGCATAACTTCTAGCTATTGCCAATGAGCATCAATTATTTGGTGTTAATTGCAATTAGGTTAGTTTTTTTGCATATAGTGGTATATGTGAAATGCAATATCCCAGATGACTTTGCTTGTTGGTTAAATTCTTCTTTGTAATCTGACTGAAGCATACATTGCATGAGAGCCTACACATGAGATCTTGGGCAAAATCTGTAAGTTGTTGATTAGACATATGGTTCATCTAATGCCAAACTGCTTAGCTGTATAATGGGTACGAGATCCAGCTTTAAAATACTACATTCATGACCCTTCCCATTAGCTGGCATCTGTAGGACAGTGATTTCTGTTTTCATTCTGTGCAACCTGTGTTATTGCAGCACAGAGGCATTCTTCAGACTTCTTCAATGGCTTGTCCTAATAAGACTCTTAGAGGACAATATCTATTTATGATATAGCATACATGATGAAGGAAAGCCATTACATTCTCATTTATATTTAGAAATGCCAACACAGTCGCAGACCTCGCTGTCAGTGGTGATTCTAAACCTCATTACTCAAGCAGGTTCCACATGATTTGCCGTGAATGTGGATGGGAGCCATGCCGACATGTTGTTTGTCTGACATTTCAAGTATGTAATTTAAACCGAGGTTAGCAAGGATAGCCATTTATTTGAGTTAATGAGGTAATATATCTCTGTAATGATTTTTATCTACTGACTGGAAAATTAGTACTGATCGGCGTTAATTCGTGGTGACATTCTGACATCCCTCACATTTTCTTTAAAATGTTCTATGATTCCATTTTAATGCATGTACCCTTAAATATAGATAATACTATGCATTTATCTATTGTATCTATTTATCTATAACTACTGATAGATATAGATATTTATATATACAGTATTTCAATGTGACAGCAAAAATTCTTCCCTGTCATCAGCAGCAGATGAATCCAGATGCATGGGTTGAGCCAATCTATTTACAAACAGAGATAGAAAACACCAAAGTTGAAATCCATTACCTCAGATGCCATGATCCTAACATCTCCAGTATACTTTTTCTCCAGCAGTTGGAGCTAGATTGACAGATGTTGATATTTATATGTACGTATTTCAATATGACAGCCAAAATGCTTAGTTAGGTATTCATGACATAAAACTGGTACACGTGAAGGGGCATTTTCGATAGGATGTCTAGGTCCGAGTTTGGATGTTTTAGGAAACATGTCCAAAAATCTTATAGGCACACATTAGTGCTTATTGCAGCTTAGTAAAAGGGCCCCTATGTTATGCATGTTCTGTAGAGATAAATTTCTTGGACCTGCAAGAGGTAATGTGAACAACAGTTCATAGCTCCAACAGAAGTAAAGTCCTAGTCGCTGGAAAGACAAAATACTTAATACAGATATAGGATGGATGCATACAAAGACAGCTAACCTGTGCTCCCAACCGCATTTCCTGGGCTAGAAGGAAGGATGGAGGAAATGGGACTTACAAATGGAGGGAAGAGAAGGAAAGGAAGATGAGAGAGGAGGGGAAATTGGAGGCTCAAAGTCAGTTTCCTGTAGAGGCCAGTAATTCATTTTCCTGTGATTATTTTCTCTATTTTAATAAAGCAAGCACTCTATACAAGTTGAAAGAGATATTCTTTGTAGAACAAAAAGTTATTACAGCTGCAATATCTTATCTGCATGTCAGTTTCTTCATTGCTAGAATATAAAAAAAATCTTCATATCTTACCATAGAAACTCAGAGCACAAGCTCTCTGATAGAACTCAGCAGGTGTTAGAATCTCATCAGAAGAGAATGAAAAAGTTCCTGATATACTTACAGCAACAGAATCTGAAAACAGAAGTGAAAATAGCTGTTCATTTTTAAAAAATGTTCTTTTCTTCCACATGATGTGGTGCTGTGCCATAATGCAATCCACTCACTGCTGAGTTTGCTGATATAACTTGTGGTAGGCTACACACATTTTAGGAGAAATCAGATGTTGCACTGCATTCAAGACCTCTCCCCTATACAAATATTTACAGTGAGTGCATTCTGAAATTAATTATAATGGGAGAGCCCCTCTAGCATTGATATGCTATGTTATGTTAATCAGGTTTTCTATTCCGCCTTTACCTACTCAATTCAAGGTCGGATTGGTTTAGTTATCTAGGAAGTTACAATTGACAGTTTAGTTTGACACGGACATTCAATAGAGTTGCTAGTACAGGTAGGTCAGTACAATTACCAATACAATTAATCTAATCTAATCATTGGTTTATATACCGGGTCATCTCCCAGTGGAGCTCGACTCGGTTCATATAAAATTAAGACTACAGTACATAGCAGAAAACATAGGAGAAGGAAGAACTAATTAAAAACTAAAGTACATAAGAAAAGCATAAGAAAAATAACTATAATATCATTTCATTGAGGCTGTAGTTAAATCATTTAAAAATTGCGAGAACAACAAAGTTTTCAGTAATTTACGAAATAATTGCAGCTGGCCTAAAAGCCAGTCAGGAAGTTCATTCCAGATCTCTACAAACTTGAAAACAAAAGATCGACTGAGCTTCTCAGCAGATTTAATTTCCTTAAAGGAAGGGAAGGATAACTTATATCTTTGTGTGTTTCTCAAATGGCAAAGTCTAAGGGTATTCCAGCATAAGGGGATCAAATATTCCATAGAGAAGCTTGAAGATTATGCATGCGCATTTAAACTGGATCCTAAAGTGAACTGGGAGCCAGTGAAGTTTTATCAACAAAGGTGATCGCTATCTCTCCTCCCGCGATAGCGATCACCCCTCTACCCGAACTGCCACAAACTGCGGCAGGAAAGATTGGGCATCTCTCCTGCCGTGGGTCGCGGTAGTTCGGGTAGAGGGGTGATTGCCATCGCGGCAGGGGAGATGAGCCATCTCTCCTGCTGCGATGGTTGCGGTGGGGGGTGGGCAGGTTGCCGGGGCCACTGAGCTGATCACGGCAGCCGCGATCAGCTCAGCAGCCACTTTTTCAGCACTTATACCTGTTTTGACTTGGTCTGTATGGTTTCATCAATGGAGGGGCAGAAATATGCTCCTAAATATTTCATTTTGCTTTTGACCCATTGAAAGTTATATTTAGACAACTCAGCCAGCGCGCAAGGACAATTTAACTGCATTATTTCAGTTTTGGATTGGTTCAATTTATATCCTGAAATCTTGGGATATTTCCTCTAAACTGAGCAGAAGTCCTTTAACTATAACCCTGCTAGTGTGTTTGGGGGAAAGGGGGTGCTGTTTCACTATCCCATTTCCAATAGTGATGGACAGGCAGTGGTGTAATAAGGGGAGTTGCGGGGGGGATCTGCCCTGGGTGCAGTCTTGCTAAAGGCATACCACCCCTCCTTCTCTCTGCCCCCCCCCACCCCACCTCCTATCCTCTCCTTGACGTACACGTGTGCCCCTTGCCTTCAACAATACCTTTTTTTACTTTCCCGGCATGAGTTTGCTGCCCACGTCACTTCTGGGACCTGCACCTAGGAAGTGAAGTCAAAGGGTGAACCAACACCGACATGAGCATGCTGCTCACGCTGGGAAAGTTCAAAAGGTATGGGGAAAGGGCAGGAGGGCGTGGAAGAGGGCATAGAAGGGGTGCTGCCGCCCCAGACACCACTCACCCTTACTATGCCATTGGGGACAGGCAAGCTCTGCAGGTCTCCAGGGAATCTGCTTGTCCCCAGAGACTGAAGACACAAAATTGAAACACCACCCTCCACTGGCAGCAATGCAGTTAGAAGACTTCCACTCAGTTTAGTACAAACAATACAAAACACAGCCCTAAGACTCATCTATTCGCTGAAACAATACGACCACATCACAGAAGCATACCACGACTCACACTGGCTCCCAATACAAGCAAGAGTACACTTCAAATTCCACTGCCTACTATTTAAAGCTATAAACGGAGACAGCCCAACCTAATGGAACAATCGACTAATTCAATCTACCTCAACCAGACACAGGAGAACCCACACTCTATTCACACGGTGTCAGGTCAAAAGCGCGCCGGGACAAAGGCGCGCCCAGACAATTGAGCGCAGCGCGGAGGCGCGCGCTGCTCAAAATTACTGTTTTTATGGCTCCGACAGGGGGGCGTGGGGGAACCCCCCCACTTTACTTAATAGACATCGCACCGCATTGTGGGGGCGTTGTGGGGGGTGTGGGGGGTTGTAACCCCCACATTTTACTGAAAACTTAACTTTTTCCCTGTTTTTAGGGAAAAAGTTAAGTTTACAGTAAAATGTGGAGGGTTACAACCCCCAAACCCCCCATAACGCCGGCGTGATGTCTATTAAGTAAAGTGGGGGGGGTTCCTCAACAAAAACCCCCGTCGGAGCCCCTAAAAACTGTAATTTTCTTCGGCGCACACCTTTGTCTTTCGCGCTGTTGTCTATGAACCCTATTTACACACCCGCCAACCAAAAATGTCACACACCCGTCAACCAAAAATTCACACACCCGCCAACCAGAAAACTGTATGACAACCTATTGGCTACCAGAGCAGCGAAACTGAACAGACAACTCGCCAATCTGCTGATTTCGACCACACACTACAAAACCTTTAAAAAAGAAACAAAAACCCTACTCTTCAAAAAATGCATAAAACCAATATAACACAACCAGACATATCCCAAACTCCTCCTGCAATACTATCTACTTCTTAGCAAATTAGAAAATGTTCAAACTATTTCTTAAATACTTCTTATTATCTTAACAATATGTAATTCTTAATATCATAGCAATTCTTATGTAATCTGCCTTGAACCGCAAGGTAAAGGCGGAATAGAAAACACTATTGTAATATAATGTAATGGTCTCAAACGCAAACCCTTTGCAGGGCCACATTTTGGATTTGTAGATACTTGGAGAGCCTCAGAAAAAAATAGTTAATGGCTTATTAAAGAAATGACAATTTTGCATGAGGTACAACTCTTTATAGTTTATAAATCATTCCTTTTGGCTGTCTTAATAATAATATTGTCATTTATAGCTAAAGAGACTTGTGATCAAGAAACAGTTTTATTTTACTTTTGTGAATATGATAAACATACCGAGGGCCTCAAAATAGTGCCTGGCGGGCTGCAAGTTTGAAACCACTGGTTTAGAGGAAGCAGTGTCAGTTACCCCTGCAGAAAGCTCCCAAATGATCCAACCACTGAAGAAGTCTCAGATTGTCCACAGCTAAACGCAATCATCCACATGGTTCAAATAAATACAATGTAACCTGACCTATTTCCAGAGGCCAAAATCCCAGGAAATATTCTTAGTAGTTGTGGAAACGCTGAGGACTTACTGGGATTTCCTCTCAGGAATAGGCTAAGGTTGCACTTAAAATTTACTTTACCCAAATATTTTTATAACTGGATAAATTTAAATAAAGTAATGCGAACTCTCTTCAGTTAAGAATAAATAAAACAGTTTTAATATGCATTTGGATAAACATCTCTAAGATTTGATCATCTAAAATAAACATGTTATACGTTTCACACCTTCTCTTACAGTTTCAAACAAATGCAAAGTACTTTCATCAATTAATAAAAGGGTTTTTTCATTTTTAAATTTTTTTATTGGAATTTAAAGATATGAAATATAACATTACTTAAATAAATATAACAAAAAGGAAATTTTACATTACAGATAATACATATATATTAAACACAGATGCATAAAGGATAAATGAGCATCCATGTAAACTTATCTAATATAAATATGAAGCCATATAAAAACAATTCCTATGGAGACCAAGATTTTAAGGTATAACTAATCTCACAATATGAAAAACATTAGAGTTAAATATTGTACCTATGTACCATTATTGTACCAGTTGAAATATATCCAAAATTCAGGCCTGAGAAGAAACATTTGTTATTGGTGACCATATTTTATTAGTTTTAAAGCTCTTATTAGTGAGAGAATTAGTTTTGCATTCATAATTATGAATCATCAGGACCGTAGCCCACCAAAAAGAGGTATTTAAAAGTTGGGCAGATTTCCAGTGTGATAAAATCATTTGCAAAGTAATAGCTATTAGAGCGTCAAATAACTTGGAATGCCATTTATCTAGAGTATCAGACAAAGCAAGAGATCCAAAGAGAATAATATCAAAAGATAGTTGAGAGGAAATAGGAAGTATGGTACATATGGTATTCCAGACAGATCTGGGCAATCATAAATCATATGTCTAAGGTCACCTAAGTTGCCATTACAATGCCAACATACATTAGAATCCGTTAGATGAGCCCTATGCAGTCTGCTAGGTTTTATTATTTTATTGGGGGAGGGGGTGTCCATAAAAATGAACAATGTCCTCACTTTAGAAATCTGGAATAATACCAGAGACCCTTTGATAATTTTCTAGAGAACAAGGAAGCCGGGCGTATATCACCATGGTTACAATTAATTTTTAAAGTATAATTAAAACAGACTGCATCAAGTGCATCTGCCCACCACCAGTATCAAGATGTATACACAGCAGTAACTCTAGCACTGAGATGGTAACTACTGTTAATGACCAATATCATCAGTAGGAAATCTCAGCAATTTAAATTCAATGTTCCTTAGAATAAAACCATCAACTACAGCTGCTGACAACCAAAAGCCAGCTAAATAGACTTATTCCAATACACGAATACATCTTAACAGTTCCCATAGAAATCAAATACATTCAAGATACTGAATGTTATATCACCAAAATTTAACACAGGTAGCAACCAGGGTTGAACCAGACAACAAAACCTTGTTACAGCTAACATCAGAATATTTTTCTTACCAAATACCTAAATTCTACTACAGAAACTAAGACCAGAATTCTAAAAAAACAACAACCCCAAACGCATTAAAAAGCGACGGTCTGCTAACACAGCCGTTTTGATAGCGAATTAAAAAAAGCAAGTCATTCTAAAAAAAAAATAATGCATGCAAATGAGGTCGGCGGCCATTGCGTAGTATATGCTTGTCTACATTTGCTCTATATAGGCGTTTGTTTGATATTTTTTGTGTGGCTTTGTTTTACACCTTAACCACCATGGACCCCTGAGGAAAGCGTGTTATCCGAAACACGGACCGTGTCAGGTCTCTTGGTTGGTAATAAGGTTGTATTTTTTACTGCATTTTCATTGTTTTAATAAACAACGCCTGCATCTTGTACATATCTGCAGTTTGTTCGTTGTTTTTCACTAAATTTGGAGGCATGAACAAAGAAATTGAATGGTTCCAACTGTGATAGGCTAGTTTGAAATAGTATGGGCGGGTGTTAGAAGTTCCCTTCTTGTAAGGTTTTTTTAAGAAGTCTGCGTCATTGAGTGATGTGGTTTAATCCAGAGCATATATATCAGAGTTAACAGCGGCATCTTCCCACTCTGCTTTTGTTTCCCTCCTTTGAGGTTTCCTTGGTTCTTTGGCCAAAGAGTAAGTTTATGGTTATAATTACAAGATTTGTATTTTAGCTTTAAGGCTATATATTAAGTTAATATTGATTTAGATTTAATAAAGTTTAGAATTTATGAGTTTTTAACCAGAAAGTCAGACAATGTTTTTTGTAATTTATTCACCTTTCACAGTGCCTCGTTCCTGATGATGCTGTTGCGAAACTCAAGTCGAAGGGAAGCCATTTTTAACAGAACATGGGGGTTGCCCAGAGCACTTAGGCCCTGATTCTCCAAAAGTGCGTCCCGATTTTAGGCAGCTGTAGGTGTCCTACAGCTGTCTAATCAGCCAATCGGGATGCACGTTTTTTTAAAAAAATGCTCCCCAGGCAGGCCGCCTATATTGAAGGCGAGGCCCGCAAGATACCTAGGCCCTGATTCTGTATAGGACGCCCGGGAGAGGCGTCCTATTCAGAATCGGCCTAAAATAAACCCCGATTCTGTAAACTGGCATCCATGTTACAGATGCGGGTTAGAGAATCGGGTTAGATTAGACACGGCCCGCTACACTTATCGCGGCAAGGGATCTCTCTGCCGCTATAAGTATAGCGGGCCGGGGCCCCCCGACCGATCGCTGGCAGGAGGGTGCCCAAACCCTCCTACCTGAAGACGCACCCCCCGACACTACCGACCGCCCCCCCCCCGACACTACCGACCGCCCCCCCCCCCCGACATTACCGATCGCTGGCAGGAGGGTGCCCAATCCCTCCTGCCCAAAGACGCACCCCCCCGGCGCTAATAACCCCCAAACCTCCACTCCACCAAACCTGTTCTTACGGCGAGATGGGTCTTGCACGTCCAGCCGGCAGGCAAGCCTCGTCGAAATGAGGCGGGCCCGCCCCTTCCCGGCCCATCCCGCCGAAGCCTAAGGCCTGATTGGCCTAGGCTCTAGAAGCCTGGACCAATCAGGCCTTAGGCATAGCGGGTCCGCCCATCCCCACTTAATCTAAGGCCTGATTGGCCAATCAGACCTTAGACTTAGTGGGGATGGGCGGATCCGCTATGCTTAAGGCATGATTGGTCCAGGCTTCTAGAGCCTAGGCCAATCAGGCCTTAGGCTTCAGCGGGATGGGCCGGGAAGTGGCAGGCCCGCCTCATTTCGACGAGGCTTGCCTGCAGGCTGGACGTGCAAGACCCATCTCGCCGTAAGAACAGGTTTGGTGGAGTGGAGGTTTGGGGGTTGTTAGCGCCAGGGGGGGGGTACATCTTCGGGTAGGAGGGATTGGGCACCCTCCTGCCAGCAATCGATATTGTCGGGGGGGGGGGGTCGGTAATGTCGGGGGGGGCGGTCTGTAGTGTCAGGAGGGTGTGTCTTCGGGCAGGAGGGATTGGGCTCCTGTCAGCGATCGGACAGGCCGCGGCCCGCTATACTTATAGCAGCAGAGAGATCCCTTGCCGCGATAAGTATAGCGGCCGCGTCTACTTACAATGTAGACCAGCATTTTGCTGGCCTACATTTTAAGCTTCTCCTCTACTAGGGAGACGCGTAGGGCCGCCTAGGTTCAGCCTAAGGCCCGCCTAAGGCCCTTAGACGAGCTTAGGAATCTTGCGGGTCTCCCTAGGCTCCCAGAGGTGCCTTCAGGCCTGCCTGGGGAGCATTTTTTAAAAAAAAAAACGTGCATCCCGATTGGCTGATTAGACAGCTGTAGGACGCCTACAGCTGCCTAAAATCGGGATGCACTTTTGGAGAATCAGGGCCTTATACTATAAGGAATTGAATACAGTACTGCACTGTTTCTACAATATGCATCCTCTTCTATATACTAAATAAGTAACAAATGAAATTTACATCATAAAATATTATATATGTTACTTTATGAAATGGAGGGCAAAAGGAGGGACGCTTTAGTGCAATGATGGTCCCTCATTACAACCAGCGCTGGTACATTTGATGGTACTATTGCACTTTTTGGTTGATGACTGAGCACGTTACAAGCATTCTAAAAGCACTTGAAAAGCACTAATTGCACTTTTCAGTAGCAATTTTATACTCACTTACATTTTATTGAAGTGAACTTGTGGAGATATATTTTTGTTTATTTAAGATTCAACATAAGTAATTCCAGTAGCTATTCCTTAGTTATTTAATTATGAGTTTATTTTAATGCCTCTTCACCACTTTTATAACCTCTTCACCCCCTTTGCCCTCTCCTACCAACACTGGTGCTGTGGTGTAAACAAAATAAACAAACAAAAAAAACTTTTCCTCTCTCTGTTAAATCCTAGCTCACATTCACGGTCTAACACCAGCTATGGCAAGATACAC
Source organism: Geotrypetes seraphini (assembly GCF_902459505.1). Taxonomy (NCBI): domain Eukaryota; kingdom Metazoa; phylum Chordata; class Amphibia; order Gymnophiona; family Dermophiidae; genus Geotrypetes; species Geotrypetes seraphini. The sequence goes on along the minus strand of NC_047084.1, from coordinate 515,370,760 downwards.
ATTTCAAATCTGACATATTGTTATCACAAAACAGAAAATAAAATTATTTTTTCTAAATTTTGTTGTCTGGTCATTATTGAAATCATGTTGGTCCCAGGCTCTGGTTGTCTTCTGATAACTCACTTGTCAGGGTCTCCTGGCCATTTGTAATTTCCTTCTTTCTCCATGCTAGTCATTCTTCCATCTCTGCCCTCCCCTTCCCTCCCCCAGAGGTCTGGCATCTTTCCTTTTTTCATATGCATCCCTGCAGCTGCAGCGATGGACCCCACCATCCCCAGATCCACCATCTCTCCTTTTCTCAACTACTATTTCATCCAACATCTCTCCCTTTCTCTTCCCCACCACCCCATGGTCTACCAACTTTCCCTTTCTCTTCCCAACTTGTGTCCAACTTTTCTCCCTTTCTGTTCCTTCCCTCCCTAAATCCCATTGTCCACAATCTCTCTCCTCTGTTTTTAGACCCATTATTTCTTTCCACCACCCCCTCCCTCTTGCTGTCTCTTTTAAAAATTTCCCAATCAAACTCCAGCAGTTTCTCTGACTAGCTCACCACAGGTCAATCTCTCTTCCTCCAGCCTATTCCACTCATCTGGACCCATTCACACATCCAGAACTCTATTGTCTCATGCCATCCCTACATGCCGACGTTGCTAATGAAAGGGAAGCAAAAAAGGGCAAAACAAGAAAATATCATGAAAGAAATATCAGCAAGGAACTATCTAAAATCCCCAGAGAGTAAACGAGGCAAAAATATAAAAACTAAAAATACACTACCCGATGGGAGAGAACCAGTCAGGTGACTACTAACTAAATAATAAGAGAATATTACAAAATATAACACGCTACCCAATGGGAGAGAATCTGATATAAATCCACATAGAGAAGATGAAGCAAAAATGTTAAAGACATAAGTCCGTAAGAAAGTAAAACTCACTATCTGAGAGGAGGGAAACTGTCAAGAGACTAGAAGTCCACCAGCCCTTAATAAGCAAAATGATAAGGGAGACCGGACGGAAAGAAAACTAAAAGCATCTTGTGGCAAGCTGGTGTGTGATGAACTTTAGAAATATTACTAGCCAAGAATAGGAACAAGATGGCAGTGACGTGACTGCACTCAGAACCGGAGCTCCGTCTTACCTTGCCTCTTTTACTTGCCAAACGTCTTTCTCTGCTTCAGTTACAATGCCCCATACTAAATGTATGGGCATTCTTCGGGAGGACTCCTCCGCTCCCGGACAACCGTTGATGGACTGGTTTCTGACAAGCTCACCGGCAATTGAAGCAGGGAGAAACGCTGATGATGCCCGCTGATGCTCTTTTGGAAGGAGCCGCCGGAGCCCTGGGCTTTGAGACATCTCTCTCTCCCCAAGCAGCTCATTCACTGCCGAATCTGGCGCAGGACAGTGCTCAGCATGAGCGAGTCGAGCGATCGATGAGCTTGGCGTCTCCACACAGAGGGGGCCAAAGCGCTGGACAGGATGCCGAGACTACATTCTCTGGGGCAGATGAGACCATGGACTCCATGGCAGTGACCCTTGGAACTATTTGGAAGAGCCTTCAGAGACTCGAAGCAGCGACTATGAAATCATATGAAGACATCTCTAAGGTAGCAATTAAATTGGACGATTTATCTTCTTCTGTACAAAATATTCAATTAGAAATGCACAGAAAATTTGAATTAGTGGACAAAGAAATTTCCTCACTAAAATCTATTTCTTCTACTATGGTTCAAGACAGAACTTTTCTTCAACGAAAAAATGAAAATTTGGAAAACTTTAATAGAAGACTGAATTTAAGAATGTTGAATTTTCCTAAGTTAACCTTGGGTACACCTACGGAAGCTTTCAAAAGATATTTAGTGGAGACATTAAAAATTTCACCTGAATGTATGCCACCTATAATTAAAATATATTACTTACCAAGGAAATCACAAAATTCTCGCCCTCAGGAAATAGATTTACATAATTTAACTGGTATTCTTTTATTTTTTATTTTTTTTAATTTCTTTATTAATATTTTGAACTTGACATTGTATACATTTGAAAAATAAAAAAAAAAACTATATGAAAATATACTATTAACATCAGAATTATTACAATAAAGATTTTAAATCCCTTCTTAACCTATAACAGTAATGATATTATATTATACTCTGAATATTATAAAATATTATGAAATTTATACCTCTAAATAAATAATATACCCCCCCACCCCCCCACCCCCCCACCCCCCCTGGATGTGCAAAGGAATCAAACATAAAGAAAAAGGAATCACTTTGATTATAATGTGACAAAATTAGTTAATGGACCCCAAATCCCCTTAAAGGATTTAACAAACCCTAAACGTTCTGCCATAATCTTTTCATATTTATATGTTGCACATACAGTTGCCCACCAAAAACTAAAATTAATCCTATCATGATTTTTCAAATTAGATGTAATCATTTGAACCCCTATTCCTGATAAGATCATGAAAAGGCGACTATTATTTCTATCCAAAGTGGGTTTATCATGAAAAATCGTTCCAGAAATTATTGCTTCATATGTCAAAGGAATAGAGGATTGAAGAATATTGTTAATTTGCCCCCAAATCGACTTCCAAAAGCCAAGTATCAATGGACAAAAAAACAAAAGATGATCCAAAGTTCCAATGTCAATATGACAATGCCAACATCTATTAGATTTAGAACTATCTACTTTATTCAACCGAACTGGAGTCCAAAAAATTCTATGTAATAAAAACAACCATGTTTGTCTCATAGATGCTGACATTGTACATCTTAATCTCCAAGTCCAGATTCGTGGCCAACGAGAAACAGAAATATGCTGTTTTAACTCAATACTCTAAATGTCTCTAAGACTATTTTTTGTTTTTTTATTTAAAAATCCAGAAATCAATTTATACCACTGGGCAGCCTGATGTCCTATTAAATCTGTTTGGTAGCAAAGGATTTGCAAGCTAAAATAAGTTTTCAAATTTTTCCATTCAGGGAACCCCATCTGAATAGCCTGCTTCAACTGCAAGCACCTATATTGTTGAGTGTTCGAAATACCAAATGAATGCTGCAGTTGTGAAAACTCAAGCAGATTACCATTAGAAATAAGATCATCTAATGTCCTAATATTTGCCTGCATCCAATTCTTCCAAGCTATCCCAGCACCGCCTATTTGAATCTTGGAGTTTAACCATAATGACTGTAAAGTAGAGTTCATTATTGGTACCTCTGTTAATTTATCAATAAATTTAATAGTTTTCCAAGTATCCAATAAAATTATATTGTCCTTAGCATATCTATGAAATCTGATACTTAATACATGTGGAAGTTTCATAGGGGACACCAAATTCCGTTCCAAATATAACCAATCTGGTTGATGATCAATAAGCTCAGGGAGGATCCAATACATACCTTGACACAATATATAGGCTTGATGGTACCTATAAAAGTTTGGAAAATTTACCCCACCCTCCACAATTGGTTTTTGCAACTATACTAAAGCAATTCTTGGTTTTTTCCCAAGCCAAACAAATTTTGTCAAAATATTATTTAATTTTTTATAGAAGGACTCTTGAAAATAAACTGGTAACATACTCATTTGGTAACAAACTATAGGCAAAATCATCATCTTTACTGTTTGAACTCTCCCCCACCAAGAAATATGCAAAGGATTCCATTGCTCACACAATTCTGTAACTTTTAGTAATAAGGATTTTTCATTTACCTTCATTGTTTCTTCCAATGTACTTTTTATCCAAATTCCTAAATATTTTATTCCATCTTTCTTCCAACTAAACTGAAATGAATCAAATAAACCTTTTATACAATGTATATTTAGTGGAAGAATTTCTGATTTATTCCAATTTATTTTATAACCTGAGAATTTTCCAAATTTATCAATCAAATCCAGTAGAAACATAGAAACATAGAAAAAGACGGCAGATAAGGGCCGCGGCCCATCTAGTCTGCCCACCCCAAAGACCCTCCCCTATTTATCTCTGTGCAGAGATCCCACGTGACGATCCCATTTCTTCTTAAAATCAGGCACGCTGCTTGCCTCTATCACCTGAAGTGGAAGTCTATTCCAGCGATCAACCACTCTTTCGGTGAAAAAGTATTTCCTGGTGTCACCGTGCAATTTCCCGCCCCTGATTTTCCATGGATGTCCTCTTGTCGCCGTCGGACCTTTGAAAAAGAAGATATCTTCTTCTACCTCGATACGGCCCGTGAGGTATTTGAACGTCTCGATCATGTCTCCCCTCTCTCTGCTTTCCTCGAGTGAGTATAGCCGTAATTTATCCAGCCGTTCCTCGTACGGGAGATCCTTGAGTCCCGAGACCATCCGGGTGGCCATTCGCTGGACTGACTCAAGCCTCAGTACATCCTTGCGGTAATGAGGCCTCCAGAATTGTACGCAGTATTCCAGATGGGGGCCTCACCATGGATCTATACAATGGCATAATGACTTCAGGCTTGCGGCTGACGAAACTCCTACGTATACATCCCATGATCTGCCTAGCCTTAGATGAAGCCCGCTCCACTTGATTGGCAGTCTTCATGTCTTCACTGATGATTACCCCCAAGTCCCGTTCTGCAACAGTCCTTGCTAGGATCTCGCCATTTAGGGTGTAAGTCTCGCATGCATTTTGGCTGCCAAGGTGCATGACTTTGCATTTCTTGGCATTGAAGCTCAGTTGCCAGGTCCTAGACCATTGCTCCAATAGGAGTAGGTCGTGTTTCATATTGTCCGTTGTGCTCTTGCTTGTTATGTTACACAGTTTGGCGTCATCGGCGAATAACGTTATTTTACCGCGAAGCCCCTCAGCCAAGTCTCTTATAAAGATATTGAAAAGGATCGGGCCCAAGACCGAGCCCTGCGGCACTCCGCTGATCACTGCCGTCGTTACGGAGGGGGTGCCGTTCACCACCACCCTCTGAAGCCTACCACCAAGCCAGTCCCCAACCCATTTAGTCAAAGTGTCACCTAATCCTATAGAACTCATTTTGCACAATAACCTGCGGTGAGGGACACTATCAAATGCTTTGCTGAAGTCCAAGTATACAATGTCCAAGGACTCTCCAACATCGAGCTTCCCCGTCACCCAGTCAAAGAAGCTGATCAAGTTGGATTGGCAGGATTTCCCCTTGGTAAATCCATGCTGACAGGGATCCCGCAGATTCTCCTCATCCAGGATCATATCTAATTGGTGTTTGATTAGAGTTTCCATTAGTTTGCTCACTATTGATGTGAGACTCACTGGTCTGTAGTTCTCAGCCTCTGTCCTGCAACCTTTTTTGTGGAGTGGAATGACGTTAGCCGTTTTCCAGTCCAACGGGACTCTACCTGTACTAAGGGAGAGATTGAAGAGCGCGGATAGTGGTTCCGCCAGGACGTCCCTTAACTCCCTGAGCACCCTGGGGTGTAGGTTGTCTGGCCCCATTGCTTTGTTAACCTTGAGTTTTGACAACTCACAGTAGACACTGCTTGTTGTGAACTTGAAGTTACTAAACGGGTCTACTGAGCCATCCTTTTTTTGTAGTTGAGGGCCGGAACCTGGCGCCTCGCGGGTGAAGACCGAGCAGAAGTATTCGTTTAACAGTTCAGCTTTTTCCGAGTCTGCTTCTACATAGGTCCCGTCTGGTTTCTTAAGGCGTACTATCCCGCTTGTGCTGCGGTTTCTGTCGCTAATGTACCTGAAGAAGGATTTATCGCCCTTCTTGTTGTTCTTTGCTAAATTTTCCTCCATTCGGATTTTGGCCTCTCTAACTGCTGATTTGACGGTTCTTGCTCTAGTCAAATAGACTTCTCTAGAGTCCTGAGATCCTGTATGTTTGTAGGAGATGAACGCTTTTTTCTTCTCTTTTATGAGGTCCGAGATCTCCGCAGAGAACCATTGTGGCTTATTGTTCCTACGCCGTTTACTTCCTGATTTTATATAGCGATTGGTCGCCTCCTGAATGGTAGCTTTCAGAGTCGACCACAGTTCCTCTACGTTATCTGTTCCTGCTTGGTTTTGTAGTACTTGATGGATGAAATCCCCCATACCCTCAAAGTTGGCGTTCTTGAAGCTAAGGACCCTGGTCAATGTGTTAGTTTTGGCGAAATCCTTCCTGAGCTTGAACCATATCATATTATGGTCGCTGGAGGCCAACTTGTCGCCCACTGAGACCTCAGTGACACTTTCACCATTGGTAAGCAACAGGTCCAGTATTGCCTGTTCCCTCGTTGGCTCCAATACCAGTTGCCTCAGTTTAGCTCCCTTCATAGAGTTCAGTAGTCTCCTGCTGCTGCTGGATGCAGAGGAAAGTGTGTTCCAATCCACATCAGGCATGTTGAAGTCTCCCAACAACATTGTATCCCCACGCAAGGTGATATTGTCTATGTCACTGATTAGTTCTTTATCTATGTCATCCTGTTGTCTTGGGGGGTCTGTAAACTATGCCAAGATACAGGCATTTGTCATACCCCTGGCCAAATTTACCCAAAGGGATTCCCCTGTGTACCTGATATCTGTGATTCTGGTGACTTTAATATCATCCTTAGTGTATAATGCTACACCACCTCCCATTCTGCCCTTCCTGTCTTGGCGAAGGAGGTTGTATCCTGGTATCACCACGTCCCACCCGTGGGAGTCGGTGAGCCAGGTCTCAGATATCGCCACCACATCCAGGTCAGCGTTTCTCATTTCAGTCTCAAGTTCCAGGATCTTGTTGCCCAAACTATGGGCGTTGACATACATGGCCCTCCATGTAGCATGTTTGCTATGCCTCCCTGGGGCTGTTCCTGTTTGAGCTGCGTGGACCTTTTCAGTACTACTTGTAGTTTGTGTACCTTCCCTAGACCCAGTATTGCAAAGTGTACCTGCCCTAGGTTCGAAAGTGTTTGTACTCTGTGGGGGAATAACTGTTTGAGCTACTTTTATTCTTTTAGTACAGCTTGCAATGTGTGTACCCTCCCTAGACCCGGAATTACAGTGTGAACCTACCTTAGACTTAGAAATGTGTGTACTCGCCCCATACTTAGAAATGTGTTTACTCATCACAGACCCAGGCCCAGGATTGCGGTGTTTGCTTACCCCAGTCTCAGAGAAATGTTGATGACATAGCTCGTCAGATAAGTTGTTTGTGTTTGTGCTTGTACCCTCCCCCAACATACCTAGTTTAAAGCCTTGTGAAGTAGGCGGGCCAGTCGGTGTCCAAGGACGTTCTTCCCTCTTCTGGTCAGGTGTAGCCCATCTGGTCCCTGTAGTCCTAGTAGTGTCTCTCCATGTTGCAGGAACCCGAAGTTCATCTCCTTGCACCAATCTCGCAGCCAGTCGTTAGTCCTCTGGATGCGATCCTCCCTGGCTCTGCCCTTGCCCCTTACAGGGAGGATCGAGGAGAAGACCACCTGTGCATCCATCCTCCTCAGCTTCTCACCCAGGGCTCTGAAGTCTGCCGGTATGCTATCCTGGGTGCTCCTGGCGGTGTCGTTTGTTCCGACGTGGATAAGGATCATGGGGAAGTGGTCCTGAGGTTTGATGAGTCTATCCAGGCAAGCGGTTACATCCCGGATCCTGGCCCCTGGCAAACAGCAAACCTCTCTTGATTGCAAGTCCGGTCTGCAGATTGGTCCCTCGGTGCCCCTCAGTAGCGAATCTCCAATGACAACCACTCTGCGCTTCTTAGGGGTGGTTCGATCTGGTGTCTCTGGAACTGGAATCTCCTGTTGATCATCTCTCTGTACCTCGTTGTCAGGTTCGTCCTGGAGCAGTTGGAATCTGTTCTTCAAGGTGATCTGCGGGGTCGATGTAGAACAGCCCTGTGTGTGAGAGAAAGAGACAGAAGATGAGGAAGGTCTTCTGCGTTTTCCTGTGGAGGAAGTCACCAGTTGCCAGGAGTCAGTGTCCTCAGCCTCCTCCTGTATTCCGATAGTTGGTCTGGAGGTATCAGGATTGGTAGTTTGTTTGGGTGTCGCGGGTATGGCCACATTAGGTTCCTGTATGGTGATCTGGGACAGTTCCTGGATGACGCCGTCGATGAAGGTCTCGTCGTCTCGAATGCTTCTTAAGCGCTGGACCTCCTCTCTCAGGTTCCTCAGCTCCAGCAAAAGACTTCCATCTAGCTGATCCGTTACATCTGTCTGTGTAGCAACTGTAGACATCTTTGAGGGGATGGCCTCGGTCTGCACAGAGACCTCCGTACTCCGTCCTGGCTGCCCATCCTTCTGCACATGTGCCGTAGCCACCCCCTGGATAACCTCGGTGACTGTACTGCCTGTCTTGATTGAAGTCTTGCTACCTCTGGTGCTACCTGCCATTTTAGAAGGTGTAAATTAATTAGAAATCCCCCCTTTTTTTTATATATATATATATATTTATTTATTTATTTTTTTAGATAGTTATAGTTAAAGTTTTTGTTATAGGTTAGATAGTGTTGAGGTTATAGGTTAGCTAGTGTTGAGGTTTAAGAGATATAGTCAGTAGTCAGATGATTGTTAGTTAAGACTGTCTGTGTCTCAGTGGGTTAGGGAGGTCTAGAAGGTTGAGGAAAGTGACTGGTGTGGTCTGCCTGCTTAGCGTGAAAGTTGTGGGTGTTTGGTGGTTTGGTAGAGAGTGGAAAGATTTGTTAGGAAGTTGGAAGTTTAGATTGTAGTTAATTTAATTTGGTAGTTAGTAGTTGTAGAAGCTCAAGTACAGATTAATGTTGAAGGTTATTCCTTTGAAGCCCTTCTTGAGGCCTTTCGCAAAGGCGCTCTCGCTAAGGCGAGCGCCTTTGCCGCTCGCCGAACGGCTGCGCGCCGTTGGCTCGACCCCTTTTATGGGGGAGTCAGCTGGTGACGTCGGGGGGTGGGCGGAGCTATCTCTCACCTCTTTCCCCTCGACTCTGCTGGGTCCGCTCCTGTCCTGCTTTCTCCTCTGCCTGCTCGGCTGCTTTCACTCGCTCTCCTTCTCCTTACTCTGGACCCCCTCTGCACAGTCTGCCTCTCTCTCCGCTTCACTGAACTTTTTCCTCTCCGCTCTCAGCTCCTCCCTATGCCTCTCAGCGCTCAGACTGCCTCTCTCCCTGCAGCTACTCGCTATCCCCGCTGGCTTCCACCTTCTCCCCACGTGCTTCGGGTCAGCTAAAACTGCTCAGCACCTCCTAAATGCAGTAAGAAAAGAAGAAAACAGCTGGTCCCCTTGCCGTTGGCTCGAACCCTTTTATGGGGGAGTCAGCTGGTGACGTCGGGGGTGGGCGGAGCTATCTCTCGCCTCTTTCCCCTCGACTCTGCTGGGTCCGCTCCTGTCCTGCTTTCTCCTCTGCCTGCTCGGCTGCTTTCACTCGCTCTCCTTCTCCTTACTCTGGACGCCCTCTGCACAGTCTGCCTCTCTCTCCGCTTCACTGAACTCTTTCCTCTCCACTCTCAGCTCCTCCCTATGCCTCTCAGTGCTCAGACTGCCTCTCTCCCTGCAGCTACTCGCTATCCCCGCTGGCTTCCACCTTCTCCCCACGTGCTTCGGGTCAGCTAAAACTGCTCAGCACCTCCTAAATGCAGTAAGAAAAGAAGAAAACAGTAAGTGTGGAATGGTTGACTCCGGATTTCTCAAATGAATCAAAATATCATCTTCATAAGCAGAGATTTTATATTCCCGACCTGCATAAGGAATACCTTCTATCTCCTTTGATTGTTGAATAGCTAAAAGTAAAGGTTCCAAAACAATAACAAATAACAAAGGAGATAATGGACAACCCTGTCTAACTCCCCTTTCTAAAAGGAACCTTTCTGAAAAAGTATTATTTATATATAATCTAGCAGATGGGGAGCTATACAGGGATTGAATCATTTGTATAAATCGAGAACCAATACCAAACCAATCCATTGCTTGATACATAAAAGTCCATTCTACCCGATCAAATGCTTTCTCTGCATCTAAAGATACAGAGAAAGCCGGATCCTTCATATCCTTTGTTAAATGTAAAATATGAAAAGCTAATCTGGTATTATTTGAAGAATGTCTTTGAGCAACAAATCCTGTTTGATGCATACCAATAATATAAGGGAGAGCCTTATTCAAACGCAAAGCTAATATTTTAGCTAACAATTTCCCATCAACATTAATCAAAGAAATAGGCCTATAGTTTGAAACCAACATGGGATCTCTGTTTGGCTTAGGCAAAACTATTGTTAAAGCTTCTGCCATAGTACCTGAAATACAACCTTTATTTAGTTGAAACTGATATAATTTGAAAAGATGAGGTAACAAGATAGTTTGAAAAGAATTTAAAAAATTCTACCGTATATCCATCACTTCCTGGAGCGGATCCAACTCTAAGGGACTTTAAAGCCTTCTGAATTTCTTTTTGTGTTATAGGTGCTTTGAGATTTTCTTTCATATGATCAGGAACTTTAGGCCCATTAATCAACTTTAAAAATTCAAAACCGTCTTTCTCTTTATTAAAATAATGCTCAGAAGAATACAAGCTTTCATAAAATTTCAAAAATTGTTGTAAAATATTTTTAATTTGAGAATGAATTATTCCATTATCATCTGAAATAGCCATTATATTAGCTTTTCTTTTTTTTGCTTTTAAATAATTAGCTAGTAATCTTCCCGCCTTATTTGAGGTTCCATAATACAATGCCTTATAGGACACCAACTCCTTTCTAGCCAATTGTGAAGAAATCTCATTGTATCTAAATTTTACTTTTAACAAAGTCTGATAAATACTTTGTTCCCATTTTTCCTTTAATTTAGTTTCCAATTCTCTAATATTTCGTTCTAAAATTAAAAAATCTTTATTTAGTTGTTTCCTAACATATGATGAGTACGAAATTATGTGGCCTCTCATGGTAGCTTTAAAGGCATCCCATAAAATTTCCTGAGACATTTCTTCTGATTCATTAAACTGAAAAAATTCACTTATTTTTAACTTAAATTTTTCTATAAAATTGGAATCTGCTAGCAATGTATTACTAAACCTCCAAACAGGTCTATTTCTTGTTCATCTATCTCAAAATCAATCCAAATACCCCATGATCTGAAAGTATAATTGAATCTATATTCGCCTTCTTAACCTTCTGTACTAAATTATCTGAAACAAAAATATAATCAATTCTAGAAAATGATTTGTGAACATGGGAATAAAATGAAAATTCCTGATCATTGAAATGAAAAATCCTCCAAATATCTTTTAAACCACAAGAATTTATCAAATTATCTAATCCTAAAGATTTTAAAATTTTACTAGGCTTTTTATCTAAAATAGGGTCCATTACTGCATTAAAGTCCCCTGCCAAAATTAAATTGGAGGAAGATGATGGTAAAAATATTTGTTGAAGGTTTTTAAAAAACTCAGATTGATTCAAATTAGGTGCATAGATATTGAACAGTATCAAGGTATCTTTCCCTGAGCTCATTTTTACTTGAATCCACCTTCCGAAAGGATCCATAGATAACATAGTAAAAGTAGCCATACATTTTTTTATGTATCAAGATAGCCACACCAGCTTTTTTGCCTACAGCAGGGGCAAAAAAACACTGTTTAACCCAACCCCCTTCCAACTTACTTGATTCTAATGCAGATAAATGAGTTTCTTGCAGGAAATAAATATCTGATAAGGTTTTCTTTTTCTTTATAGGGTGATTGAGTCCATTAACATTCAACGAATACATTTTAAAATACATTTATATTTATATTTATTTTAAGGAGCCAAAGAAAATGATCTGAAAAGATTTTAATTCTTGTATATAAATTATCCCAAATACACATCCAATTACCCCCCTTAAAACCCCACACCCTTCCCCCATAACAAGTATAAGTGAATGACAGCACACATAAAGACCAGGAAATTGAAAGAAATCCCCAACCAGCAAACTATCAACTCATACTATAATAAAATCTTTAAAATAATAAATTAAGTTAAAATCATTACTTAAAATTACCATAAAATGAAATCTTAAAAATAATAAATTAAGTTATATAACTGATATCATTTTACAATAGAGACACTAAAACTATATTATATAAAATTTCCAACTTATCCAAACAAAACAAAAAGTACAAAAATTAATAAATACCAAATATAAAAAACTAAATGAATAAATAGATTAATGATTATGATTAATAGATACCCAATAAAATATTAAAATAATAAATATTCAAATATGAAATGTTAAAATTAATATATTAAATTATATGATTTATATAATCTTAAATTAGAGACAGTAGAAATTATTATATAAAATTATCATCTTATTCAACCAAAACATGTAACAAATTTAAAAAAATTAATAAATATTAAAAATGAAGACTAAATGATTAAATAAATTGATGATTACTAGATATCCAGTATATAAATTCTATTAAATTAATAAAAATTCCAACCTTTAAGACTCATATCCATTCATTCCCTCATTATAAATTTTATAACAAAATAAAAACCTAAAATCAGCAAACAAAGAACATATAAGAATAAATATATATAAATACTTAATATTTGTCTCACTAGAAGAAAATCATATCAAAAGATAAAAGTAATCAATTTCTCAACTTATAAAAGATTCAAATCATATTTACTAAACACTAATGTTACAAATAGAGGATAAAAAAAATAAAAATCATATCTCTATAATATTTATGTTATTATGAATGTAACTGCCACTATATTAAAAAAGATAAACTCTCCAATATAAATTATAATTAATAAATCAAATAAACATCTGTCATCTATTAATCCATAACATCAGAAAAATCAGAATTAGGTTTCATAAAAATTGATGACCAGAACAAAAATTCCAGGGCAAGCTTGTCAAACCAATATTAGGTTTCATAAGAAGTTGAAACACCACAGAACCAGTCGACCTCAAAGACTTGTTATATCCCCAGGAAAGACAGTCTTGTTAAATCCACAGGAAAAACAACAGAAAAAATGCTTAGGAAATTAACAGAACTTTGAAAAAAGTCTTTCTTCAGGACTCTTCCTTTGAATATTAAAATGCTGTAATGAAAATTGAGATTCAGGAAAATTAAAAGTCCCGTATTATATGTTGAAAGTTGTAATGGCAGTTAAATCATTTCTGCTACAAACTAGTTGGATTGAACTAGTTTGGATTCAAACAAATTGAGGAACAGTTAGTAACAAATCATAGTAGTTTTAGTTTAAATCTTGGATATTATCCTATTCCATACGATTTTCACAGCCTTCAATATATTGTTGAAGTTTAACAGGATCATCATACTTTATAGTATGATTATCATGAGTTACCCTCATGTAAGCAGGATAAAAGAGACCGTATCTTGCCCCTAATTGCTGTAATTGCGGTCTCAATAATAAAAACTGTTTTCTTTTTTCAGCTGTTTTTGGGGCAAAATCAGGAACAAACATAAGAGCAGAATTTTTATATTCTATTTTCTTTTTTCTTTAGCAAGCCGCAAAATTTCTATAGCATGCTGAAATCTGAGAAGTTTCAATATTATAGGTCTTGGTCTAGGCTGCCCGTTTAACTGCCTCACAGGAATTCTGTGTGCACGTTCTATTTCAAACGAAAACTTCGTTGAAATTGAAAATAAATTTGGCAGCAAATTTTCTAAAAAGGTGACACAGTCTTTTCCTTCCGATCCTTCAGCCATCCCAAGGATCCTAACATTACATCTACGAGAGTAATTCTCATAAGCTTCCATACGTTTTTGCAGGTCCTTAAGCTCAGCGTGATCTTTTTTGCACTGCCTCTGATCCACTTCCGTTTTCTCGATGCGGGACTCTAACTGATCCACCCTTCGATTAGATATCTCCAGCTGCTTAGTAACATTAGAAATCTCCTCTCTCATAGCTGCCATGTTTTCCGCATTGTCTTTTAACATTGATCTAATCACCCGAAGTTCCTCCAGAATATCCACCGATACAGGATCTGCACTCTCTTTCGGTAAGGGAACTTGAGCAGCTATTACCGACTCAGGCTTCAATCTCTTTGCTTTAACTCCGGTAGAAAAGGAGTTTTCTAGTTTCGTTTGTTTTAATGAAGCCATTTCAGCACTTTCCTTAATTTTTTTTAAAAAATAAATTATAAAAATATTCAAAAATAACTGATGAGTATGAGGAGCTCTTCAATCAGCCAGCCATTATTCTTGAGATTTCTCAGGAAGAAATTCAATATCGAGGCACTATGATTGTTTCATTGGTGTTTGAGCAGGATTTAAACATGATAATGAAAACTTATTTCCGTTTTTCCAAAAATTTGTTTTTGGTAAAAAAAATTTGGATTTTCCCCAATGTTACTAAAGCCACTCAAGAGCGGAGGAAATTATTCCTGAGCATGAGGGAAGAGCCAACAAAAATGGGAGCAACTTTCTTATTAAGTTATCTTTGTAAATATGTGATAAAGTTTGCAGAAACCAAATATGTATATTTTGTACCGGAACAGCTTCGTAGTTTTCTGGAATCAAAAAAATTTGGTGTAGCCTGACTTTAGCAACAGGAAGAGGCAGTCGGAGCATACCGCAAATGATTTTCTGCACCCGCCAGTGCCGCAGCTGCTCTCTCCTGTCTCTCCTGCATTTTTACAGATGCAAAACTGCATTTGCAGTTTTTTGAAATTCGCGGGTGTTCCTGGAACGGAACCCTCACGAATTTCGAAGGAGTACTGTATATCAAATTTGATCATGTTATGATCATTGTTATCAAGCAGCCCCAGCACCATTACCTCCATGTGCTCCAATAAGAACTAGATCTAGAATTGCTGCACCTCTTGTCAGTTCCTGAACCAGCTGCTCCATAAAGTAGTCCTTGATTTCATCAAGGAATTTTATCTTCCTAGCATACCCTGATGATACATTTACCCAGTCAATATCAGGGTAGTTGAAATCATCCATTATTACTGCGTTACCCAGTTTGTTAGCCTCCCTAATTTCTGATAACATTTCAGCATCTGTCCATTCATCCTGGTTAGGCGGATGGTAGCACACTCCTATCACTACCCTTTTCCCCCTTACACACAGAATTTCTACCCGTAGGGATTCCCAGGTATCTTTCTGCTCCAGTAGAATTTTTAATCCATTCAGTTCAAGGCCCTCCTTAACATATAACGTTACTCCTCCACTGATTCTATCTATCCTGTCACTATGATATAACTTGTACCCCGGTATAACAGTGTACCACTCAACACATAATTAGACTTTGGAATTTGTTGCCAGATAATTAAGTGAAAGAGTTTGCTTAGCAGGGCTTAAGTAAGGTTTGAATCATTTCCCATAAGAGAAGTCCATAAGCCATTATTAAGATGGTTTGGGGAAATCCACTGCTTTATTCCTAGGATAAGCAACATAAAATCTGTTTTTCTTCTTGGGATCTTGCCAGTACTTGTGACCTGCATTGGCCACTGTTGGAAATAGGATACTGGGCTTGATAGACCTTCAGTCTGTTCCAGTATGGCATCTTTTATATTCTTATGTACACATACGCTTTCATAATATATTTGCATTACTGATGAGCCCTGATGCAGGAGCTAGTTTTGGCCACAAAACAATGGCCACCATCATTCTTTAGCTTCAGTTAAGCACATAACTCTAATTTTTTGATGTATTAGTTTTGCTTTACTATTGGGACACGTTTTGTGAATTAATTATGCTGTGAAAGAAGGCTTTTTCAGCCAGTGAGGTTATTGCAGTAGAGTTTAGATTTTTTTTTTTTACTCACTTCTTGTATTAACCTCCCCCCCTCCTTTTTTATGAAGGAGCATTAGGCTTTTTTTTATAACCGACCATGGCGATATTAGCTCTAATGCTCATAGAATTC
Source organism: Geotrypetes seraphini (assembly GCF_902459505.1). Classification (NCBI taxonomy): domain Eukaryota; kingdom Metazoa; phylum Chordata; class Amphibia; order Gymnophiona; family Dermophiidae; genus Geotrypetes; species Geotrypetes seraphini. Next base: position 515,355,011 of record NC_047084.1, on the reverse strand, counting down.
CTAGGAGTGTCAGAGCTAATACCGCAACAGCCAGTGATAAAAAAAAGCCTAAACAAGGCTTTGTTAAAAGGAGGGGGGGGGGGAGTAAACTTGGGCTTTTTGCCCTGTGATGTCTAAAGCTTCTTCCTTCTTTTGTATCAAATATCATGGATTGCTGATTGTTTTTTTTGACTGGAGTGTTTAGATTTTGGTTTGGATGATTACGAGGATCATTGCTTATATGTACAGTACTTCTATCTGTGTATCAAGCATATTAGTTTAGAAATATATATGGGTCTGAAATTTAAACTTCATATCTAGTTTTATACAGAATAAAAGAGAAAATAATTATACGTGGCAAAGGGAGAACAAGAAAATATAAAAACAATATCTAATATAATAAAGCCCTAAGCGCGCATGCACACTCCCACCTGCGTGCTCCCATTTTCCGTGCGTTGTAGGAGTGCGCATGCGCGCGGCCCACGCTCATGGCAGCAGAAAGAAGAGGCCGTACAGCACCGCGTCTCCCGCGGCTTCGGAGTGTGAACTGGCCAGGGCGATGTCAGTGGGGGCCGGACCAGAGCTGGAAGGGACAGGAGCTGCTCTCCTCCCCTCACTCAACGGACTTTAATTTCTGGCTCCCAGGCTTCTCCTCCTGCTCTGGCTGGGCCCGCGTATAAACCCCAAAACCCCCAGAGCTCGCTTCGGGTACGGCAAGGGCTGCGGGTCCTGAAACCTTCCGATTCAAGCAGTGTCTGCAGCACTCTACACACGCTGCTTCGGGGCCTTCTACTGCCCTGATTTGCTGGGCAGTAGAAGGCCCCGAAGCAGCGTGTATAGAGTGCTGCAGACGCTGATGGAATTGGAAGGTTTGTCGGGACCGCGGGAAGGGAAGGGGGGCGGTAAGGGACTAAGGGAGCCGGCCAGACCGCGGGAAGAGAAAGGGGGGGGTAGAGGAAATGCTGCTGCTGCACAGGGAAGTGGTATGGGGGGAGGGAAATGGAGGGAGAGGGAATGCTGCTGTGGCTGCTGCACAGGGAAGTGGTGGGAGATAAATGCTGCTGCATAGGAGGCAGGGAGAGAGACAGATAGATAGAAAGAAAAGAAGAAAGACACAGGGGCAGGGAGAGACACAGAAAGACAGACAGACAAAGGAGTCCAGGGAGAGAGACAGACAGCGGGAGGGAGAGAGAGACAGAAATAAAGACACACAGACATATATTCTAGCACCCGTTAATGTAACTGGCTAAAATACTAGTTAAATATCTAAAAAGTATTTTAGGGAAGCATGTATTAGCCCATATGTTCAAATATTTATCCCAACCAGTATAAACAAGATGAAAAGATATGAAAAAAAATGTCTAGATTTTTTCATTCAAAAACACTGATTAGCATACAACAAAGATCTTTTATGACATGAATCAACAAGTCTTTTATATTGCTAGATTATGTGTCTCTTTCCTCATCAGTAGCATGCAGTGTGTGCTAATAGGGAAAGCTAAAAATATGCTCTCTGTGCAATGATTTGCATTTTACACTGTGTCAGCACACATTCCTAAAACAGAACACTTCACACTCTGAGCCATCCTCACATTTTGTCTTGGTCCTAATCTCTATTCATGTAGTATGACTGCAAAATAATAAGTGTTGAGCACTGAGGAAGCCTCTGAAGAAGTGAATATCACTTTGCTGGGAGATTTGGTGAATTAAAAGGTTAGGATAGAAGCAAGTTTGTGGATTTATTAGTTACCAGTTTGTTTAAAGAGTCAAATCATTTTTTCTCTTATTGCTTAATTTAACTTTAATTGTTTTTCCATTTCAATTTTTATGTAAATCTTTAAAAACTACTCTATTTGCCAAACATTTTGAAAATTAATTCTTTTGAAATCTTGCTATTATCATTTGTAAATCATTTCCTGTTTATGTAATTGCTGTAAACCGAGTTGAGCCTTCTCAGAATGATGACTCGGTATACAAAGTTAAGCTTTAGTTTAGTTTAGTTAGTTAAGATATAGGCCAGGCTAGTGTTAGATATGCCCTTTCAATCCCTCTCCTCCATGCTCCCTTCCCTGATTCCTTTACACAACAAATGCCCTTCCATCCAGCATCCATTTTAAAATTAGCTGTTTCAGGGAGGCTCCCATGGGCCTGGATGTCCTTCCCTTTTTCCTATCCTGTTCTGAAGCACCCCTCACCTGTAAAAATGCAAGCAGGTCACTGGCAAAGCAACGATTCTCTAACGCTGCCCGCGGCTTCCTCGATGCTGTTCCTCTGCCACGGTCTGCTCAAGTGGAAACAGGAAGTTGCATCAGAAGGGGGTCAGACTAAGCCAAAAAACAGCACCAAGAAAGCCGTGGCCAGTTTTAGAGAAACGCTGCCACACCAGAAATCTCTTTGCATTTTTACAAGGAGGATTCAGCCCAAGGGGGCCCCATAGACATATAAGACCCAAGGCACCTGCTTTGTTTTCAACCCCCTAATACTGGACCTGGATATAGAACATTATAAGATAAGTATTGGATTGATAAAAGTGTCTTAAATTATCTTCCTAGTTTTCTCAGTTAAGAGAACATAGTAACATAGTAGATGATGGCAGATAAAGACCCGAATGGTCCAAAGAAATTTGTTATCACAATGTATTTTTCATCAGCAAGTGACTTACCATAAACAATACATTATCTGCAATTCAGGGGGGTAGTTATCAAGTTGCAGTAGGGCACTAACCCACCTTATTTGTATCTTCCCACATTACATAGTAATGAGATACAAGCTGTGGTATAGCTGGTAAAATAAAATAAACTAACCTTAAGTTTGTATACCGCATCATCTCCACAATCGTAGAGCTCGACAAGGTTTACAGGAAATTGTATAGAGAAGGAACTTCAATGAGGGTTACAGGACAGTATAGAGAAAGTTTAGAGGGACTTAGTATAACAAAGAGGAGGAAATATTACATTTTTGAGACTAGCCAAGTTTTCAGATGTATTCAGAAAAGTTGGAGGGTGCCCAGATTCCGAAGTGGGGTAGAAAGGTTATTCCAGAGCTCTGTGATTCTGAAGGAGAGGGATGTCCCTAGTTTTCCTGGATGGGATAAGCCTTTTAATGAGAGGAAGGATAGTTTGAATTTTTGGATGGATCTGGTGATGTTAGGATTCGAGGAATTCCAAGATAGTGGGATAAGGGGAGGAAAGATGCTGTGTAGGATCTTGAAAGTTAGAGAAAAGCGCATTTAAAGTGGACCTCAACCTGGGAACATCAGGCTGCCAAAATGCAGTCCAATGATCCCAGGCTGCATGTTAAATGTGTTTGTGTTTCTTTTTTCTTTTTGGATAACGTTGCTGTTTAAATAACTTTTGCGTATCAGTTTTTTGCCTACTTGTGTTATACACTGCATGTTTGACATCTCCGGTTTTTGCACTGAATGATTGACAGTAGTTTGAAAGTCCCGCCCTACATGTGTGATGTCACTTCCGGTTTGGATCTTTAAACAGCAGTTTGTGAGGAAACTAGTTCGTCTGCAAGTATGAAGAATGGGAGTATGATACCAGGTACAAGTGCAGTTTCCATGATTCTATGTGTTGAATGAGTATGGATTTGAGCAGTACTTTGAATAGTTTTTACTTTTGATAGTAACTAGTCTTTTTGATTGTTTCACAGACCATTATTGTTTGAAACGAGACTGAAGTTGTTTTTGTTTTTTTTTTTGCTATCTTTGGGTCTTTTGAAGCAGCCATCTGACGAAACGCGTCAGGACCCTAGAATTGTATAGAGTGCTTCAACTACAAGATAAGTGCTTTAAATTACTCTTTGAAGAACTGTATCACTTGCTGAACATGTGCAATGATTGAGAGTTCAAGTGTTCCCTCTAAGCTGAGCAGGAGTCCTCCACCCACAGTCTCACCAATAGAGGGTGCTGTTTTACTGTCACATTTTTCAATTGTGAGGGACAGGCAAGTTCTGCAGGACTCCAGGGAACATACCTGTCCTTAGCGACTGAAAATATTCCACCCCCTAGTGGTAGCAATGCAGCTGGAGGACACCTGCTCAGCTTAGAGGGAACAGTGCCTATTCACCTAGTGTAACGGTCTGACAAATTTAAGATTAACCTCTGAGCACTGTTCTAAATGCTATGTGAATTCTATTATCCTATCGTTCTACAAATGCTTGAGTGCCTCTTCAGTGCTAGTTTAGTAATTGTTATGTAGTGAAGTGGGCCAGTACTAGTTTACTTCACTTCCCTTTTGTTTTGAATATCTTGCATGTTATAAAAGGGATGGAAAACCTTCCGTACGCTGAGAGATTGGAGAAACTGGGACTCTTTTCCCTGGAGAAGAGGAGACTTAGAGGGGATATGATAGAGACTTACAAGATCTTGAAAGGCATAGAGAGAGTAGAGAGGGACAGATTCTTCAAACTTTCACAAAATAAAACAACAAAAGGGCACTCGGAAAAGTTGAAAGGGGACAGATTCAAGATGAATGCTAGAAAGTTCTTCTTTACCCAACGTGTTGTGGACACCTGGAATGTGCTTCCAGAGAGCGTAATAGGGCAGAGTACGGTACTGAGGTTCAAGAAAGGATTGGACAATTTCCTGCTGGAAAAGGGGATAGAGGGGTATAGATAGAGGATTACTGCACAGGTCCTGGACCTTTTGGGCCGCCGTGTGAGCGGACTGCTGGGCATGATGGACCTCGGGTCTGACCCAGCAGAGGCATTGCTTATTGTTCTTATGTTCTAAACACAACAAATACACTCAATTTTTGCCAAAAATCCTACAATAGAAACAACGTAACGAGGCAATTCAAGTCACTTCAGGGTTTGTTTGAAGGGCGCTCAGGGAACTAAACCTATATTCACAACTCACAACCAGAATCATGTGATTATAATATAATATAATATAAGTGAAGGGTACTCTCAGTGTGAACCATCAGCGATAGGAGTCCAGCTCCGGCACTTCACTTCTGGGTCAAGGCGAAAAGCCTCCACCCCCACACCATCATCGAGTACCCTGGTGTGCTACAAATTAAGTAATTCAATAAATCATTCAAATAATAAATCAGTGAATAAATCAAATGATGATCCAGGATATGCCAGTGCCCACCGGATAGCCAACATTGTGAGAAAGCACTGGCATATCCTGGATCATCATTTTGTCTTCAAGGAGGCTCCCTGTATAGCCTTTTCCCGCCCCAAAAATCTTAAAGACTTATTGTCCACAAGAAGCCGGGTGCCCACTGGGGGCAGCCACAAACCGTGCGGCCACTGTGATATGTGTGCCTCATCTTTGTCCATTTCTTATTGGCAACATCCTCGGACCCAACACACTTACCAGCTTAGATCTCACACTTCCTGTGATTCTGAAGGGGTAGTGTATGTCATCATCTGCCCTTGTGCGTTGTGTTATGTGGGGCGGACCAGCAGAAAGATCAGAATTAGATTGCAAGAACACAGGAGCCGTATCCGCACTGAAACGCACTCTGCTCCCCTTGTGCCGCACTGTGCAGAACTTGGTCATCGGTTTACTGACCTTACCTGGTTCGTGCTTGAGCAAGTCCCTTGGGATTTCAGGGGGGACAGACAGTTCCATTTAAATCTTAGGGAAATGTATTGGATTTTCCAATTACAATCTGTCTATCCCAATGGTCTCAATGAAAGTGTGGAATGGAACACTATCATTTAACTGGACTTCTTGTGGGGGCTTCGTGTCTGGGTTACAGGTTGGATTCCAGGTTCGGGTTTTGGTTGTTTCTTCTTCTCTGTCTCTCTTTCTAATCCTGCGGTTGTGTGTATATGGGCGTACTCTCGCCCCTTTGTGTGATTGGTTGGTGTATGGTTGTATGATTGGTTGGTTTGTGCATGACGTCGCCTTTTGATCCGTTTTAAGCGCGAGTGTTGCTCCGCCCGTGCACCCCGCCCTCCAGTCGACCTCTTCATTTTTGCTTTCGTCGGGGGTCAGGTTCCTGAAGAAGGGCTCCTCCCCGAAACCAGCGTGGTTGAACCTTTTCTCCTGGCGCGGTTTTTGCTCGTTAATGTGTGAGAAGTGTCTCAGATAAGTATGTTTTTCAACTTGTATGTGATTTTTTGTTTTTGATTTTGCTGAATGTTTTTGGGGGGTCTGGCTGGCAGGGTTTTGTTTGGGGGTCGCTCAGGTATTTTTCATTGAATTACATTTGATTTATTCACTGATTTATTATTTGAATGATTTATTGAATTACTTAATTTGTAGCACACCAGGGTACTCGATGATGGTGTGGGGGTGGAGGCTTTTCGCCTTGACCCAGAAGTGAAGTGCCGGAGCTGGACTCCTATCGCTGATGGTTCACACTGAGAGTACCCTTCACTTATATTATATTATATTATAATCACATGATTCTGGTTGTGAGTTGTGAATATAGGTTTAGTTCCCTGAGCGCCCTTCAAACAAACCCTGAAGTGACTTGAATTGCCTCGTTACGTTGTTCTTATGTTCTAAACAGCAGTGTCCAGAATGTCCCCCAAATCAAAACTATCTCTAGATCTCACCAAACCAAGGCTCGCTATAGTGCCACCTCGACCAACCCCCTTCCAATTTGAAGGTTCCCACTAGTGGCCAACCCTCATCCAGAAGTTTTCCTTACCAGTACTCTCCCCCAAGGCATTTTCCACCCCCACCCTCCAAAATACAACCCCCTTCTGGACTTACCTTAGTTGAATCCCTTGGGTATAGTGGTCTGGGAAGATGCAGTCTCTAGTCATTTCTACCCTTGCCAGAATCATCATCCAAAATAGTTTTGGTGACCCCCCAAACAGTAGTCTTGGGTACTACTGCTAGAAGTCATATTTCCATATGTGTGTGCTCTGGACACTACTATTTTTTTAAAAGGTGCCAGTTCCTTTAACACAGGGGTGCTCACACTTTTTTGGCTTGCGAGCTACTTTTAAAATGACCAAATCAAATTGATCTACCAACAATAGAAATACTAAACATATACCCCCTCTTTTATTACTGTACACTAGATGATTTAGTGCACACTAAGTGCTAATGCACCCATTATATTCTATGGACGTGTTAGCATTTAGTGCGTGATAAATTGGCTAGCGCGCCTTAGTAAAAGACCCCCCCCCATATTTATTTTTATATATACCGAGTGCACCTCTTCTGTCCTCCAGACCTCGTTCCATTCCCCAACCAACATCTCTCTCTGTCCCTCCAGGAGTCCAACTTTTCTTCCTCTCTTCTCCACCCCTATTGACATGTCTCCTGCTCTCTCCCTCTTCTGTTATGATCTTGCATCTCTCTGTTCTTCCTCTGGGTCTCTCCTCCTCTGTCTCTTCTGTCTGCACCTCCCATAGTCCAACATCTGCCCCCCTCTCTTCTGCCTCCCCTTTGTTTCATGTTTTTCCCTCTCTCTGACTTCCTTCTGCTAACATTTTGAGTCCTCCCACCTTTGGTCCAGGTCTTTGTCTCTCTTACTTTCTTTGTCTTCCCCTCCCCAGGGCCCAGCACCTCTCTCTCCTCGGTTCAGGGTGTTTTATTTTATTCTTCCATTTGTGTGTCGCACATACCTATACAAGCTCTTGGTGACATTACAGAGGAAGGGGTTAGAAGAGGGTAAGGAGGACAATGGAGGGCAGGAATATACAGGAGGAGAAGAGGATACAAGTGATTAGGTGTCAAATAGATGAGTTTTCAGTTTCTTCCAGAATTTGGTGTGGTTAGGGTCCTTCCTGGTCATTTCAGTAAGGTCATTCCAAGTTTTTACGCCTTCTCTAACCCCTCTAGTAGTCCAGGGTCTGCCTTGTCTTCCCCCTCCCTTTTGTTCAAGGCTGCTTTCCCGCCCCTCCTCAAGATCCTTTTGTCTCTTCCCCCCCCCCCCTGATCCAGCATTTCTAAGGCAATCCCTATCACCCCGGGGCCCTCACGACGGGCACAGTCTTACCCCGACGTGCGAGGCCTTACCTCCGCTGCTTCCCTCATACTGGATCATCAAGCAGTTCTTGCCTCCGTTCTTTCCTCTGGGCCTAACTAGCACAAGTTCAAAGTAATTACGGCAGCCTGCAGAGCGAACGTAGCAGGCTGCCCTCGGAATCTGTAGCATGTTCCCTCTGCTGCAGTCCTGCATCTCCTCTGACGTCTGTATGCCCTTAGCAACATTAAATAAACAACTAAACAAACAACTTACAGTACTAAAATACAAACCAGAGACCAGAGTGGTTGAGTCAGAGGAAGAAATGAGGGAATTCTGGTGTCATTATCATGGATTCTATAATGTTCCCTCTTCTTTCCTATAAGGACTGGGAAAGTGAATTCAACATCCACAAATTCCTTTCACTTAAAAGGTCAAAAAAAACCTTTTAAACAGTCTTTTGGGACCCCAAAACACCAAAATCAATTCTTAGTCCAGCCGAAAATTCAATAGTTCATAGTCACTGAAGGTGGCACGCTAGACCAGTGTTCTTCAACTGCCGGTCCGCAGAAATTTCCTGCAGGGCTGGCACATGCATCAGGCCCGAGACAGTGTTCTTCTACCGTCGGTCCGACTTCGATCGATATGGTGTTATCTTCGGGCCGGCTCCCTTTTCCTTACTGCCGCAGTGCACAAATTTGCAGGCAGCGATTCCTATGCATGTCCTGCGTCTGAACCGGAAGCCTTCTCTCTGACTTTGCAACGTCAGAGGAAAAGCTTCCTTCCAGATAAGGTGTGGAACACGCGAGGAGCCACTGCTTGTGGCTTTGTGCACTGCATCAGTGAGGAGGAGGGAGCCGACCCGAAGATAACACCGGGGACAGCATAAAATAGCCAGGCGGGAGCAGGCCAGAAGGTAAGGCACAGTATGGAGGGAGGGAGACAACAAAGGTAGGGGAAATGATTTTATTTTTTAATTTAGTGATTGAATTGTGTCAATTTTGAGAATGTACATCTGCTGTCTATATTAGCACTGTTCAGGAAGAAATACATTTGTTTCTTTTTCTCTGGGGATGTACAGCATATAGAGTCTTGCATCTTAGAATTTGTTTGTATATATTAGTACTTTTAGTTTTTTGTCCTGTATTTGCATAGGGGTTATATGTGTTCTGGTTGGAATGAATGTTGAGAAGCATACAGTGTGCTTTGTGTAGTTTAATTTTGTGGTTAACCATTATGTGTTGTTAATAAGATTATATTGTGTGTATATATATGAAAAATGAATGGAAAAAATAGTGTTACAATTAGTACTATTATGGGGCGTCACTATTCAGCACAGGCTGGAGAGGCTTATATAGCATGGTGTTGCTCAAGAGCAATATTCAGTGGAACTTAACAAGAAAGTGCTGCTGAATGATTGTTCTGACCGCTGCAACTTTCTCCTGCTAGACAACTTCATTGACTTCCAATTGAGACACATCCATTGGTTGTATTATTTATAAGGCCTTATATTGTCTTTTACCAAACGATGGACTCTTTTTACAGAGCTGTGTTAGGCTTTTTATCTCTAGCCACAGCAGTATCAGCTCTGACACTCATAAAGGAAGGGGGGTATATGATGGATGCATTTGATTTTGCTGTTACTCACATTTTGAGAAGTAATTTTATCTTTTCTTTTCTTTTCCTTCTCTTTAAGGTAGAGCCTATACTGGAAAGTCACTGCGCTAAGGAGACCAAGTTCCTGGATGCTGTAGGCAATTGCTTCCTGGAACAACTTGTAAAAGAAAATACAAGAGGAAATGCAATTCTGGACTTAATTCTAAATGGACTGTGAGGACTGGCACAAGGTGTAGAAGTAGAAGGGACGCTGGGAAGCAGCGTTCACATGATCCGCTTCGACCTGGACGCAGGGGAGAAACATCAGTCCAGAACGATGGCCAAGGCGCTGAACTTCCGAAAAGGGAATTAGGAAGGGATGAAACTCATGGTGGGGAAGAAGATTGAGAAGAGGATAAGCACTGTAAAAACGCTAGAACAACATTGGTCACTTTTTAAGGACACAGTCACCGAGGCGCAAAATCTATATATACCATTTATCAAAAAAGGATCCAAGATAAAAAAGAACAAAGAACTGGCTCACTGTAGAGGTGAAAGAGACAAGAAAACTTTGTTTAAGGAATGGAAATGGTCAAAAACAGACGAAAACTGGAATAAGCACAAACAACATCAACGCAGGTGCCATAAGGTGGTAAAAGGGACCATAAGAAGGAAAAAATAGCCAAGGAGGCGAAAATCTTCAAGCCATTCTTTTGATATATTAAGGGGAACCGACCCGCTAAGGAAGCTTTGGGACCGTTGGATGACCATGGAATAAAGGGAGTGCTAAAGGAGGACAAAGAAATCACAGACAAACTGAACACATTTTTTGCATTTGTATTTACCAAAGAGGATATACAAAGCATACTGGAACTCATCAGACTATATGCTGGAAACGATGATGGGAAACTGACAGGATTGACGGTCAGTCTAGAAGAGGTATGCAGGCAGATTGATAGACTTAAGAGCAATAAATCCCTGGGCATCCATCCGAGGGTCATCAAAGAACTGAAAGGGACTATAGCTGAACTGCTTCAGCTTACAGCCAATCTGTCAATCAAATAGGGAAAGATTCCGGAGGACTGGAAGGTGGCAAATGTTACGCCAATCTTCAAAAAAGGTTTGAGGGGAGATCCAGGAAACTACAGACCGGTGAGTGTGACCTCGCTACCGGGAAAGATGGTAGAGGCGCTGATAAAGGACCGCATCATTGATCACCTTGACGGACATGGTTTAATGAGGACCAGCCAGCACAGTTTCAGCAAAGGCAGATCTTGCCTGACAAACTTGCTGCACTTCTTCGAGGGAGTAAACAGGCAGATAAACAAGAGCGACCCAGTCGACATTGTATATCTGGATTTTCAGAAGGCGTTCAACAAGGTTAATCATGAGTGACTACTTCGTAAAATTGCAAGCCATGGAATCGAGGGTGAAATACTCACTTGGATTAAAAACTGGCTGGAGCATAGAAAATGGAGAGTGGGGGTAAATGGATAATACTCGGACGGGAAGAGTGTCGCCAGTGGGGTGCCGCAAGGCTCGGTACTTGGACCCATGCTCTTCAACATCTTTATAAATGATCTGGACATTGGTACGATGAGTGAAGTGATTAAATTTACGGACGATACAAAGTTATTCAGAGTAATGAAGATGCAGGGGGATTGCGAAGATTTACAAAGTGACATAATCAAGCTCGAGAAATGGGCATCGACATAGCAAATGAGGTTCAAGGTTGATAAGTGCAAAGTGATACATGTCGGCAACAAAAATCTCATGCACAAATACAGAATGTCCAGGGCGGTACTTGGAGAGACCTCCCAGGAAAGGGACTTGGGAGTTCTGATCAACAAGTCGATGAAGCCGTCTGGACAATGCGCGGTGGTGGCAAAAAGGGCAAACAGAATGCTAGGAATGATAAAGAAGGGGATCACGAACAGATCAGAGAAGGTTATCATGCCGCTGTACTGGGCCATGGTGCGCCCTCACCTGGAGTACTGCATCTAGCACTGGTCACCGTATATGAAGGTACTACTACTCGAAAGGGTCCAGAGACGAGCAACTAAAATGGTTAAGAGTTGCCGTACAGTGAGAGATTGGAGAAAATAGGCCTCTTCTCCCTTGAAAAGAGAAGACTGAGAAGAGACATTATCGAAACATTCAAAATACTGAAGGCAATAGTCTTAGTAGATAAAGATAGACTGTTCAAACTCTCCAAGGTAGTGAGAATGAGATGAGAGGTCACTGTCTAAAATTGAAAGGGGATAGATTCAAATGTACAAATGTAAGAAAGTTCTTCTTCACCCAGAGAGTGGTGGAGAGCTGGAACACTCTTCCGGAGTCTGTTGTAGGGGAAAACACCCTGCAGGGTTTTAAGACTAAGCTAGACAAGTTCCTGCTAAACTGGGACATACGCAGGTGAGGCTGGACTCATTTAGAGCAGTGGTCTTTGATCTGGGGGCCACCACGTAAGCGGACTGCTGAGCAGGATGGACCACCGGTCTGACCCAGCAGCGGCAACTCTTATGTTCTTATCTTTCCAAGCAGCTCAACTGAGTCAGGAGTTTGCTTCCAATTATAAGGTCGTCTTCATCATAGATACAATTTAGGTGTAAAATTAAAACTTATTTGTATAGTAAATTTGTGAATGAATTTTGATTATTGCATTTTTAATGTATTTCACCGATTATGTTCAATTTTTGTACTTGTTAACTGCATTTAACTTTTTTTTTTGTATATAGCGGTATACAAATAAAATATTACGTTAAAGAAGAGGAGACTTGATATATCACCTTTTAGTAAGGTTACAATCCAAGCACTTTACATGTTTTAGAAGGGGCAATGAAGTGTTAAGTGACTTGCCCAGAGGCACAAGCAGCTGCAGTGGGAATTGAACCTACAACCTCAGGGTAACGAGGCAGCTGCTCTAACCACTATAGGGCAGGGGCAGGGTGGACACTGAAGCTCTCCAGGCAATGGCAGTGCCCAAGTATCTATCCAAGCAAGAAGGAGCATGGAACAGCAAACCAAACTTACTTGGATAATAATATTAGCCAGACCCAAATAACTTCCAGTAGTCACAAAAGTTCTAGGTATTCAGTGCTGGTACCAGGATTAGGCCCAGCACCGAATATCAGGGACCAATTCAGCTTGTGGCCATCAGAGCTTTGCGATAGATTCAGAGTTTGGCATCTCTAGGTTAAGCTTTCATGTCTAATATCATGTGATTTCTATTTTTCTTTCACCAGCTCTGACAGTATAAAGATAATGGTTTTCAGTGTTACTTCACGCCAGAAGACGTAGGAGGAGAGACTGGAAGCCCTGAATATGTATACCCTAGAGGAAAGGAGAGACAGGGGAGATATGATTCAGACGTTCAAATACTTGAAGGGTATTAACGTAGAACAAAATCTTTTCCAGAGAAAGGAAAATGGTAAAACCAGAGGACATAATTTGAGGTTGAGGGGTGGTAGATTCAGGGGCAATGTTAGGAAATTCTACTTTACGGAGAGGGTAGTGGATGCCTGGAATGCGCTCCCGAGAGAGGTGGTGGAGAGTAAAACTGTGACTGAGTTCAAAGAAGCGTGGGATGAACACAGAAGATTTAGAATCAGAAAATAATATTAAATATTGAACTAGGCCAGTTACTGGGCAGACTTGCACGGTCTGTGTCTGTTTATGGCCGTTTGGTGGAGGATGGTCAGGGGAGGGCTTCAATGGCTGGTAGGGTATAGATAAGAACATAAGAACATAAGCAGTGCCTCTGCTGGGTCAGACCACAGGTCCATCCCGCCCAGCAGTCCGCTCCCGCGGCGGCCCAACAGGTCATGACCTGTTTGAATCACCCCTTGGTTTCTCATCGAAGTCCTATCTTCCCATCAAATTCCTGACCCTTTGTCCCTGCACCCCTTTCAGTACCCTACGATCCCTTTGTCCCTCAGGAATCCGTCCAATCCCTGTTTGAATCCCTGTACTGTATTCTGCCTGATCACTTCCTCCGGGAGCGCATTCCATGTGTCCACGACCCTTTGGGTGAAGAAAAACTTCCTTGCATTTGTCTTGAACCTATCCCCCTTCAGTTTCTCTGAGTGCCCCCTCGTACCTGTTGTCCCTCTCAGTCTGAAGAACCTGTCCCTATCCACCCTCTCTATGCCTCTCAGGATTTTGAAGGTCTCTATCATATCTCCCCTGAGCCTCCTTTTTTCCAGAGAGAAGAGACCCAGCTTTTCCAGCCTCTCGGCGTATGGGCAGTTTTCCAGCCCTCTTACCAGCTTCGTTGCTCTCCTTTGGACTCTCTCAAGTACCGCCATGTCCTTCTTGAGGTGCGGCGACCAATACTGAACGCAGTATTCCAGATGCGGGCGCACCATCGCCCGATATAGTGGCATGATGACTTCCCGCGTCCTGGTTGTGATACCCTTCTTTATGATGCCCAGCATCCTGTTGGCTTTTTTCGACGCTGCTGCGCACTGTGCGGATGGCTTTATTGATGCATCCACTAGCACACCCAAGCCTCTCTCAAGTCCGCTGTCTCCCAGCAGTGCCCCCCCCCCATTTTGTAGTTGAACAACGGGTTCTTATTTCCTATATGCATGACCTTGCATTTCTCAACGTTAAAGCGCATTTGCCATTTGTTTGCCCAGTCTTCCAGCTTGTCCAGGTCCCTTTGCAGGTCCTCACACTCCTCCCTGGTCCTAACTCTGCCGCAGAGTTTGGTATCGTCCGCAAATTTTATAACCTCGCATTTTGCCTCCGTTTCCAGGTCGTTGATAAATATGTTGAAGAGTAGCGGCCCCAGCACCGATCCCTGCGGCACACCGCTCGTGATTCCCCGCCAGTCAGAATATTGGCCCTTTACTCCGACCCTCTGCAGTCTACCTGACAGCCAGTGCTTGATCCATCTGTGTACATCCCCGCCCACCCTGTGGTTCCACAGCTTCTTAAGCAGCCTTTCATGTGGCACCTTGTCAAAAGCCTTTTGAAAATCGAGGTAAATGATGTCTATGGGTTCCCCTTTGTCCACCTGGCTGCTTATTCCCTCAAAGAAGTACAGTAGGTTCGTAAGGCATGACCTTCCCTTACAGAATCCGTGCTGGCTTGTTCGCAGTAAGTCATTTTTCTCGATGTGTTCGCAAATGTTGTCCTTGATCATTACTTCCACCATCTTCCCTATAACTGAAGTCAGGCTCACCGGCCTGTAGTTCCCGGGGTCACCCCTCGATCCCTTCTTAAAGATAGGTGTGACATTCGCCAGTTTCCAGTCCTCTGGCACCTCTCCTGTTCTCAGGGATAGGTTGCAAACATGCTGGATTGTGCCCGCTATTTCCTGTCTTAGTTCCTTTAGAACCCTTGGGTGGATCCCGTCCGGTCCCGGCGATTTGCTGCTTTTTAGCCTGTCTATCTGTTTGAGGATATCCTCCTGACTTACCTCTATATGCTCCAATTTTTCGGCCTGTCCCCACTCATGAGCTCCTCTGAGTCCGGTATATTGGATGTGTCTTCGCACGTGAAGACCGATGAGAAGAACGTGTTCAACCTCTCAGCTACCTCTCTGTCCTCCTTAATCACTCCTTTCCTATCCCCATCATCCAACGGCCCCACCTCCTCTTTCGCTGGTTGCTTCCCCTTTACGTAACTGAAGAATGCCTTGAAGTTTTTTGCCTCCCTGGCCAGCCCCTCCTCGTATTCCCTTTTTGCTTTTCTAACCTCTCGGTGGCATTCCTTTTGGCAATTCCTGTGCTCCTGGTGATTTTCCTCCGTTGGGTCCTTTTTCCATCTCCGGAAGGACACTTTCTTGTCACTTATTGCCCTCTTTACTTCAGTTGTCATCCAAACCGGGCTTTTTGACCGCTTGTTCTTACAGCCTTTCCTGAAACTGGGGATGTACAGGTTTTGTGCTTCCTGCAGGGTGTCCCTGAATAGGGTCCAGGCGCTTCCTACAGTCTCCATCCTAAAGCTGTTCTTGAGCTTCCTCCCCACCATTTCCCTCATAGCAACATAATTCCCTTTCCTGAAGTTGAGTGCAGTCGATGCGGTCCTCCTCACTATGGGTGTCCCCCTTTCTAATGTGAATCTGATTGTGTTGTGATCACTGTTGCCTAGTGGTCCTCCCACTTCTACCCCTCTTGCAGGCCCCCCTAATCCGTTAAGGATGAGGTCAAGAGTAGTTCCCCCTCGCGTCGGTTCCTTGACTAGTTGTTCCATGGGCTGGAGTAAGTCTTAACAGAGATTTTGGCAGTTGGAACCCAAGCACAGTACCGGGTAAAGCTTTGGATTCTTGCCCAGAAATAGCTAAGAAGAAAAATTTTTTTAAAAAAAATTTAAATTGAATCAGGTTGGGCAGACTGGATGGACCATTCGGGTCTTTATCTGCTGTCATCTACTATGTTACTATGTTCACAATACCATAAGTAGTTCGAGAGTCTAAAATAAATGAATTAAACACATTATATTTTATTTATTTCTCAGCAGTGTATTATGCCTTTCCCCTGCTCCTCTCTCCTATTATCACGTAGCCTGGAAGGCCTGCATTATGCCTGTCTTTTGCAAGTGACAGATGGCCAGGAAACACTATGGAACGTAAGCTGCTTATGTGAAAGCTGAAAATCCCCTTTCCTGATGTTATATCCTCCCCCTCTCTTCCTCTCCTTTTAATTTGTTTTTTTTTTAATGATGTAATTATTAACTTTCCCTTCCCCCTCAAGCTCATATTCGTACTTGTAATTTGTCCATTTAATGTTCACACGTCCCCTCACCTTATAATAATTTATTTTTAACCTTTCATTTTTAACATTGTAAACCGGCCAGGTGTCCGTCGATGGTCGGTATATTAAAATTAATAAACCTGAACTTGAACAGCATCTAGTGGTGTATGCCACCCTATATTTTATTTTAGTATTTATACACTGCTTATAGCCTAAGTGGCTCACATTCAGATACTCAGGTATTTCTCTTTATCTGTCCTGGTGAGCTCACATTCTGACTAAAGTACCTGGGACAATGAATGGAGTGTTAAGTGATTTGCCCAGGGTAGGATTACTATATTTTTTTCTGGGAAACCCCGGACATATGACCTCACCCCGTTCTGCCTCCAACATCACCCCATTCCTGATCAGCCCTGCCTCCAGCCCCGCCCCATTCTGCCCCAAACCCCGCCCCCACAAAGCCTCTTTTCTTCTTCCGGATGAGCTCCAGCCATGACTGGAGGGCCTGGAGCATGCGCGGATGTGTACGACGTCATCTGTGCATGCTCAGAGGCCCTCCACATGCGGCCGGAGCTTGTGGGGTTTTCCAAAACCCAAACAAATGGCAGGTTTTTGGAAAGTCCATCCGGGAGCCCGGACAGTCCTCTAAAAAAAGGACATGTCTGGGTTTTTTCTGGACATCTGGTAACCCCTAGCCCAGGGTCACAAGGAGCAGTGCTGGGTAAGAGCGGATAGCGTAGCTGGTTTTAAGAAAGATTTGAACAGTTTCCTGGAGGAAAAGTCCATAGTCTGTTATTGAGAAAAGACATGGGGGAAGCCACTGCTACTCCTTGGGTTTTGGCCACTGTGAGAATGGGCTATTGGGCTTTATGAACCATTGGTCTGACCCAGAAAGTGCCAAGGCTGTAGTCTTAACCACTAGGCCACTCTCCTCTGCAGACACAGTTAATTCATTCAGACAGGTACACCAACGGGTAAGAGAACCTTTGCTTGAACCCAACAGATGATCACTTACTTTTATACTGTCCCCACGTGAGCCATTTATCTTGGCCAAAGAAACATTTACTGGCTGGGTGGCTACAATTCAGATTAGAGAATGACACGGTGGCGGATTACCCGCGGCCACCGCATTTTAGCCGCGGGTCACCCGTCGAAAACGGGGAAGAAAACTAGCAGTCGCTGCGGCGACGGGGACAAGGCCATTCACCGCCCGCGGGGCGGTGAATGGTCTTGTCCCCCGCAGTGAGGCATGAAGGATCGCGCGGTCCCCGCAGCTCACACCCGCCCGCCCAATCGATTCCAGTGTCCAGCCAGCTCTCTCCCCTCTCCTCACCCCAGTCCGCAGATCCTCCTCCTCGGCGACCCGCACGCTACCAGAGAGCCGCGCACACCCGCCGCTGCTCAGCCTCGATCTTCTGCTCTGACGCAACCGGAAACAGGAAGTTGCAGCAGAGCAGAAGATCGAACACTGAGCAGCCGCGCGTGTGCGGCTCCCTGGGAAAGCGCGCAGGTTGCCGAAAAAGAAAACCCACAAACCAAGGTGAGGAGAAGGGAGAGAGCCGGCCAAACACCAGGATCGACCGGGCAGGCAGGTAGTGGCCGCGGGGACCGTGCGATCGCTAGTGTTCCCGGCTCAAATTGGAAGGAGGGAGTGAAAGGAAAAAGGCTTATATGGATGCAGCGGGGACGGTGACGGGGCGGTGAATGGGATGGCAGTGGCGGTGACGGGGCGGTGAAAGGGTTGGCAGTGGCGGTGACGGGGCGGTGAAGGGATCGGCGGTGACGGGGCGGTGCAGAGGATGGTGGGCCGGTGACGGGGCAGTGACGGGGACAGATTTTTTCCCCGTGTCATTCTCTAATTCAGATGTAATATTATATATAAAATTCATCTCCAGACATAAAATTCAAGTGGAAGCTGCTGCAAGTGATAGATATGAACACAAAAGTTGCCATAATGGGACAGAGCAAAGGTCTGTCAAGCCCGGTATCATGTTTCCAACCGTGACCAACCCAGATCACAAGTACCTGGCGAGATCCTAAGGTTCTGTGCTAATGTAATTATTGCTGAGCACCAACTGCCACCTATTTTGTAGGCAATAAGGATTTCCACCTGGGACTTCGTCCTTCTGGGCATCACCACCACAAATTAAGGAATTCCCTGCTCTTATACCCCAAACCTATTAAGTACTTCAATTTCCCAACCCTCAAGGCCTGAGCTTGGCATTCTTCAGGCTTTCCACCTATCTCAAGGCTGCGGGAAGCCCACCAACATATTCTGTGATGAAAAGAGGGTACATCTTAGTCTCTCTACTTTCTCCTTTGCACAAGAACTAAGATTGTACCTAGGATTAAGCTCTCAGAAGCCCTTTGCTCTTTTCAGAACTTGACAGAGGAGGCGGCAAAAGAAAGTTAATTCCTCTCTATTTCTTTTGACCCCCAGGTTTGGTTTTGTACCTCAGAAGCCAACCCTCAGAAAGCTGAGAATGGAGGCTGCTGCTTTCTGCTTGTTTCTAGCCTGACAGAAAAGGGGTAAACCTGGGTAGCATCACAATCTCTCCCCGTGGTCTTCCAAATGCTTAGGAAAGCCATCAGCATACTTACTACTACATTATTACATTACTAGTGTTTAAGCCCGTTACATTAACGGGTGCTAGAATAGATGTGTAAACTTTTAGCACAATGGGGCGCTGAGGTCTTTCTTTATTTCTCTTTATTTGCTTCCTGCTCCCCCTGTCCAGCAGTAGCCCTTCTCCCTTCATTTTACCTCCCCCGTGTCCAGCAGCACCCTTTCCTTGCTCTTCTCCCTTCCTTTTACCTCCCCACTGTGCAACTGCAGCATTTTTATTCCCCCCCCCCCCTTCCCTGGTCTTCCTTCTCCCTTTTTACCTCTCTCTTCCCAAAAGGGTGCTGCTGCAGCATTCCCCCCATGGTCTCACACAGCTGTCAGCAGCATTTCCCCCCCCCCCACAGTCTCACACAGCCAATGGCAGCATTTCTCATTCTCTCTCCCCCCCCCCAATCCCGGGTCTCACACAGCTGTCGCCAGTGCAGCATTCACAAATCGCTGCTCCTGCTTGCTTTGGGACTTTGTTGCTGCCGGGTCCCACCTACTTTTTGTTTCCGTGAAGGCAGGACCCGACAGCGAGGAAGGGCCGAAGCAAACAGGAGCAGCGAGTTGAAGCCTCCCTCCACGCCCTATCTCCTGCCAATGCTGCCCTAGCCAGGAAGCGACTTCGGCCATGCTGCGGAGCTCTAACACTGCCAGCTTCGCTTCTTCTCCCTCCCCCCTCATGACTTAACTTCCATTTTCAGAGGAACAGGGTCGGGAAGCCAGCAAGCACAGCATAGTCAGAAGTCAGCTGGCTTCGGATATCAGGAAATTAGCTGAGGCAGGCACTGCACATGTGCGGGCATGGCACCATGGACCACGGACCCACCAAGTTTGAAGTGCGCATGCGCGCTATGGCTATTATTATAGCAAATACAGTTACCTGGGCAGATGGCACCCCTGTAGCAAAACACACCAAGTTGCAAGTCTTTAACACTATTAACACTATTATAAGAAATAAAATTATTATTATTATATTACTACTCTTGAGGGATAGGTGCCAATTCTGAGCAAGCAATGGGTATACTACCACCCACACTATTGAACACACTCCTTCACTGCATGCAGGGAGAATTAATTTGTGTTAAGTTTAGTACCTCCATTAATTTGAAAAGCTAGCTCCTATGCACTGAGACTCCTAAATTAAATAACTAGGACACTGTAGTGACCTAGGTCAAACTAATTCTGTTAAAGAGATCATAAAGTAATGTATCATTCTCATTCATAATGAAGATTTTAATTACTGTGCAGTTTATAATCCTAATCCCAGATACATTTTTAATAACTCAGTTTATAAATGTGTTATATTAATAACCCAGTTAAACAATGAAGCATCTTTGTTTGCTTGTTATCTGCTGCCATCTAGTGGCATACCAAGTAATTTTACAACAAGATTTTTCTGCAGTTTAGAACTATGCAGTTAGCTGTGTCCCATTTAACTTTAAATGCAGATGGAATTTAAGCTCTCCTCCCGCCCCCTTGCATATGACACACATTCCTCCACATACATCAGGGCACTTGTTCTTGTACAAAGAATACCAGTTTACATTAAAAGGATTCCTTCCAAGTTCATTTCAAGTTTTATTGTTTTTAATATACCGACCATCAACATGTATCAAGCCGGCTTCTCTCAGGAGGGGAGTAATGTGATCATATTCCCTACTTTATGTATAAGTTTAATTGCTGTATTTTGTATGAGCTGCAAACGACGTAGTTATTTTTGTGGGAGTCCATTATATAGGGTGTTACAGTAGTCTAGATGGGAGATGACCAGTGAGTGGACAACTTCTGCTTCCAGATTTCAGCCAAGGAAAGGTGAGCTCTTTTGCTTCAAATAACATTATCCCTTGCAGCCACTTTTGGGATTAAGAAGCTGCCAGGGACCGCTGCACCCTTGGTTGTTTTCCTTGCTTTTAACCGATAGCCAGCCTTCTGCTATTTGACTAATGTTAACAGCTGCAGAGTGTCCACGCTCAAACTGTCATTCATTTTTGAACTGTGCTTAGCACTCCTTTGTCTCAACTGACATCATGTCTAGTTGCTCCTTCCTTTGCTCTCTAAGGCTGAAGAATGGTTAGGAAGGTCTATCATTTGGGAGTAAATCATTTCCAGACCCCGAAATGATGGTCCATCTAAGCGCAGGAGGGTGGAGGCTGCAGAGCCCAAGAGACGCAAGCTGGAGTCATCTAAAGGGAACTCTGGGCTGCCTAATTCAGAATTTTTTCCAGAATTTGTCAGTGTGATGTGGAGAACTTATCTGGCTGGACGAGATTCCCTGGGGATGTCTGGTAGCGCACCAGGGAGCATGCGAGGGGTCTTGGGCTCCAAGGACACTTCTACCTTAGTGTCAAGGCCTGGCCAGGATCTGATAGTCCTCTCTGAGGGAGATTCAGATGATGATGAATCCATTTGCAAGCCTTTGCTGTCACAGAGTGAGCCCTCCCTGTTGGGAAATGCAGGACCACAGGTTGGTGCGAGTGTGCAAGATACAGTGGTAGACTTCAATCACGGGGATAATCCCATGGTTTGTTGACTGTTCAGACCCTCAGCTCTGGTTGAGCTTGTTGCAGACTCTTTTCTGTGTCCCATTTGGACTCCCAGCAAGTCTCCTCTGCTCCCTGCTCTATAATGAGTGGAGTGAGAGCCCAGTCTTCCTTGTTTCTCTGACATCCTGACACAGGGCACTGGGATATTCCTCAAGGGTCCCTTAAAGTAGCCAAGACTATGGTTCAATTGTATCCGATAGCACAGAATTGTCAGCAGCTGCTCACTGAACCCTAGGTAGATTCCTTAGTAGCACAGGTAACCAAATGCACTCCCTACCAAGTGAGGGAGACGCGGTATTAAAAGATATGCAAGATTGCCGAGTGAATGTGATTCTTAAAAAATCAATTTGAAGCACTGGCCTTGGGAATTAAGGCAGCTGTAGCAGCTTCCTTTGTCACACACGCCTGTCATACGAGGTTGCGGGGGCTTGAGCTGTCCAACGATGAGCCTTTGCCTGAGCTTCTGTTAGCAGGAGTGGACTACATAGCCGATACTCTTTACAGCATCAGACTCGTAAGCAAAGTTTTGGCTTATTTGATCTCAACCCACAAGATGCTCTGGATCTGGATCAGGGAATGGGCTGATCCATGGTTACCCTCAGCAGACTTCTTTAAAGTACAAATGTTGTTTGAAAAGGATATGGACCATCTCATGGGCACAGTGGCGTAGCGAGGGATGCGTAGCCTGGGGCAGTGATGCCCTGCATCATTGTGCCATGCGCCCCCCCCCCCTCTTTCCTGCTCTTCCCCCCGTTTGAGAGCCCCTCTACTCTTCCGCTTGAGTGCTCCCCCCGCACTCCCCATGTGCCTCTTGAAATGTTCATTAGCATAAAACTCACAATCCTATTAGGCACTCTAACTATATCAATACTATATAAAAAAATTTCCAAATACTATTTAAAATGATATCATGCCTTTTGAACAGTATTTAAACTACATGTGGGGAATCTCAGAATGCCACCTGTCCGCTATCATATCATGCAGTACAGTGTGGCAGCACTCATCACTGGCTCACCCAAACGTGTCTTTTGACCTATTTTTTTTTTCTAATCTTCAATATTACTGCTCTTCATGCTGTTCCTATACAACTAAATAAATAAATACCCTACTGGTTCATATCAAAAACATTTCCAGGATTTCAATTCATCATAGGTTCAATTCATCATAAGTTCAATTCATCATAAGTTCAATTCATCATAGGTAGTGTAACAGCGACATTAAACTAATAAGCTAAGTTATCTAGGGGACATGAAAAATTAGAAAATTTATCGAAAACTTATTTAAATGTATGAAAGTCTATAGAAACGAATGAAATGACAAAGAATTTACAAGGAATAGATAACCTGTGATGAACTGAAATCCTGGAAATGTTTTTGATATGAACCAGTAAGGTATTTATTTATTTATTTATTTAGTAGTATAGAAACCGCATGAAGAGCAGTAATATTGAAAATTAGAAAAAAAAAAAAAGAAAAAATAGCTCAAAAGACACGTTTGGTGGGCCAGTGATGAGTGCTGCCACACTGTACTGCATGATATGATAGCGGACAGATGGCGTTCTGAGATCCCCCACGTGTGGTTTAAATAA
Source organism: Geotrypetes seraphini (assembly GCF_902459505.1). Lineage (NCBI taxonomy): Eukaryota > Metazoa > Chordata > Amphibia > Gymnophiona > Dermophiidae > Geotrypetes > Geotrypetes seraphini. The sequence goes on along the minus strand of NC_047084.1, from coordinate 515,332,107 downwards.
TGTCCAAAAGGCATGATGTCATTTTAAACAGCACTAGCATGAGAAGCATCTTCCACCTGCTGCTCGTGCCAGTCTCAACTCCCTTCTGACATTTTATTTATTTATTTATTTAGATTTTTATCCTGTCCTCCCAGTAGCTCAGAATGATTTACAGGTAAACATTCACAATGGAGTGAATTGGACATACAAGATTATACAGTAGATTTAAATACTTGGACATACGAGACTATGCAGCAGTTTAGATATAGGGACTATACAGCAAATTAAGAACAGTAAGTTAAATATAAGTAGTTTAGTTTAGATAAATTCAAGCTCAAGTTTATTAATATTTGATGTATCGCTTAATCGGTTTTCTAAGCAATGTACATAATTATAAAAAGGGTAGAAATACAAAACTAACAAACAAAATAACAATTACTTGACAACAAGACGTACTTGAGTTGGGAGGAAAAAGGGGAAAAGTTACAATTTTTCGTTGTGAAGAGAGAACAAAAGGAGGGGGAGGATTAAAAATGTAAGTTTAAATGTTAAAAGCAAGTTATTTGAGTATAGGCTGAGAGTCGACTATACAGAAATTTAGGCAGAAGATTAGAATGGAGAAAGAAGGGTAGAGGTGGGGCTTAAGGGGCTGGGTGTAGATTGAGGGTGACCTTTAGTTGAAGAGGAGGGTCTTTACCATTTTCCGGAATGTCATTAGTGAGATCTGTAGTCTGAGTTAAGGGGGGAGTTGGTTCCAGAGTTGGGGAATGAAGTGGCTGTAGGAGCGTTTGCGGGCGGTTTCTGAGAGGAGGGACCTTCCGGGAGGAATGCATAGGCGAGTCTCCGTTTCTGAGCGGAGGGTGCGGGTGGGGATGTAGATGGGTAGCTTGGATTTTATGTTGGATTAATTCTTCGAGGGCCCCTAGGCACCCCAGTATGCTGGGCCCCCCTGGCCCTGCCCCGTCCCTTCCCCACCCATGCCCCGCCCCTATCATGCCCATGCCCCGCTTCTGTCCCACTCCCACCCCGTCCATGCCTCGCCCCTGTCCCACTCCCATTTATCTGTTTTCTTATTTACTTCTTTATTTCCCCTTGTATTTCTTTTTTTTTTTTTTCTAATTCAAAACAAAGATTAGCATACCAGTGCACAGTTTTTCTTCTATGCAACCCCCCAAACATCTCTGAACAAATCCCCCTTCCTTCCCACCTACTTACCCAGGACTTTAACTCTGAACCCTTTCCATGCATATATAAAAGTGTTCAAATATTTGTAAAACAGTAATACTATCCGAAATATGTCTATATTAATAACCAAGTTTACAACGCCTCTCAACTGCCTCACTCTACATCAAGATCATGTCAGAGGGGAGCACCAAGGCCACCACAAGCAGAAGTTTGAAGCTGCTGCTCGTGTAGGCAAGAACTAGAGGTATGGTGGTGGGGAATAGAAGGCGTGCACGCAGCAGGGGAGGAGTAGGAAGGAGCAAGGGGGTGGAGAAGAGGAGCGGCACCAGCATCCCCACTAAGACGGCGCCTGGGATGGTCTGTCCTCCCATTCCTCCCCCCGCCCCCTTACTATGGTGCTGAGTGCAAAATATAGACAGCAGATGTAAATTCTTAGAACTGATATATTTCAGTCACTAAATTGAAACCAAATTTATTTGTCCTGCTTTTGCTGCTCGATGATTTTATTTTTTTAATCATATTTTCCCAGACTCTGGCTGCACTTCCTTTTGTCTGTGCTCTTAACTGTGTTTCCAGGGCCTTCTTATCCATTTGCTGTTTTTCTCTCCATCATTTTCTGCCCTACATTCATCGTTTTCTTAGAAAACCAGGGATTAAATATAATAAGGAGGAAGTCAGAAAAGAATGCACTATATATCAAACAGACTGACTTCAATAAAAGATACTGTCTACAGAGAGTGATCAGTGCATGTATAATATGCTCAGAGATATGAAACTCCAAAAAGGAAGGCTAAAAATCCACCTTTGCCATAAGAGTTCACCTTCCAGTCATTGCGATTCGTATATGTTTGATCACTCTCTGAGACTTGATGGAACAATGTATCTAATGCTGATTCAATAAATAGTTTCAAAAATGTTTCAACAGACTCTCTTTCTTATCTTCATATGTTTAAATGTATCAATGTCCATAGTATGTAGAGAAACGATGTCAAAGTTGATTGGATATAATTAAAAATTCACTTAGCCTGTGACAATAATTTTGGGGGTCCCAAAGCAGCCCCATTTTGGAATCTGCTTCAGGAGACCCGATGAGGATTATCATAGGTACTTCATATGATAAGTTGAAAAAAATCAAAATATACAATCTTGTCACTGCTGAATATCCTTGCTTACTATGATTACTTAATCTGAAAAACAAAAATTATATTTTGAGCATATGGTGTGGATTAAGCTCTGTACCCACACTCTAATGCTATGTTACTATTCTTGCTTGGCGACACATGGGGAACAAAGGGAAAAAACATATAATATGATACATACCACTGCTAAATGTCACTCTGAAGATTTCAACTGACAAAGGGACGCTATCTTTCATGGAGGGTTTCAAACAAATCAGAAGGAGGCTCGCTTTACGTTGTATTAGACGTGATGACGTCAACTCAAAGCTAGACATAGCGTAACAAGATACTATAGCTGTCAAACCGAGGCAGTGGTATGAAGGAAGAAAAAAAAACTCATAATGCCGTATCTACAGAAATGCAGACTTGTGTTGCCGAGGCAGGATATTTCAAAGGAACGCTAACCACTCTATTTCATTGTTGAGACCATGTGGGTAAAGCATATTGAGAGTGTAAATCCACTTTTGTTCTATTTTCCATAAACTATGTCAGGTGACAGCATGACTGTTTCACACTAGCACAGTACAAAAAAAAAGACAGTTTTAAAGCGATGTATGTTCACAGTCCATACTCACAAAACAGGTCATTATATTTTTGCACTAGCACTTCATTTGAAAAATATTAGTAAGTCGATTTTTTATACATACTATTTTGCTTCAGTCCAAGTTTTACTTAGTTACTGTTGTCTGGCAAATTCTTGAGCCATGAATGTTAATATGTAACAGATTTTTTATTCAACATCCTTTAACTTTTTGTATGCAAATTGTTTATCATGATAGCCAGGATGTCATCCGTAGATATTATACTATATTACATTGGTTTTCCATTGTTTGATGGTATTGGTCTGACATCTAATGGCCAAAAGTAGATGTTACTTTGATAACATCTAAAATTCTATAAATGACGCTTAAAGATAGGCATGCTGATCTAGGCACCAAGGAGCCTAATTAACTCTCCCTTTTACAAAACTGCAATAGCGATTTTTAGTACAGGCTGGTGCACTGAATGCTCTGTGCTGCTCCCAATGCTCATAGAATCCCTGAGAATTCGACGTGTCAGCCTATGCTAAAAACCGCTATAGCTGTTTTGTAAAACGGAGGGAGGGGGAGGGGTGTTAATTATTTAAAATGCTTAATCAGTATCGATAATTAAAAATTAGCACCTCGTTATTGATGTAAATTGCACTTAATTGGATGGCTGATGCCTAACTTGGTAGACGCCTAATCCAAGGCACCCACCAGAAAGTAGGCATGGTTAGGGGTGGATCTTGTATGTATTTGTCATATAGGCACCTGTTTTAAACTTAGGCGCACTTGTTTTGGCCATGAAAATTCTAGCATAAATATGGTGCGCCTAAAGTTAGGACACACATTGACACCTACGCCCACTTTAGGCGCCGCTAGGTACAATTCTATAAAGTGCGTGTAACTTTTATAGAATCATGCCTATGACCAGCTCAGATAAGCACTAAAGGTGAAAGGTAGCTAAACCACTGTGACAATAGGGAATCCCAGAGAGGCTGAAGGTGAGCTCTCGCCCAGGGGATAACCTTAATGAACACCACCATCAACCCCAGCACTTGCAGATAGAGCAAAGCTGTTGGAGCCTCTAGAGCCACGACATCCTGAATATGTAATGTAATGTAATATAATGTAATTTATTTCTTATATACCGCTAAACTCCGTTAGGATATGCTGACATAATTTCAGTTTGAGTAGCTCTGGAAGAAAGAAAAAGCCTTCAGCTGTGTTGAATCAGACTCCCAGATACTCTAGGGACTGAGTTGGAACTAAATGACTCTTCCGAAAGTAGGCTACCCAACCCAGATCCTGAAAGAGATGGATAACTCATAGGCATATAGGTACAAATTAATCTGTACCCCCTCCTTGTGCAGATGCGCTGCCACCACTACCATCACCCTGGTGAAGGTTTGCGGAGCAGTGGCTAGTCCAAAGGAAAGTGCTGTGAATTAGAGGTACCACTCCAGCACATGAAACCGCAGGTATCTTTTGTGTGCTGGAAAGATGGGGATATGCAAAAAAGGCCTCTGTGAGATCCAGAGAAGCTCAAAACATCCCTGTAGCTATGACCAAGACCACTGCTTCCACGTGGAATCAAGGCACTCTGAGAGAAGAATTGACCGCCTTGAGATCCAGAATGGGCCTCATCTCCTCTGAGTCTTTCTTAGGCATGATGAAATATACAGATTATCTGCTTGAGACCAACTCCTTGGACAGCCACATGACCATCGCTTATACTTTTTCTGTTTTCCCTGGGTGTCCAACGGGAGAGTCCACAAATAAATCTGGAAAGGGGGATGAGAATTCTAGCTTGTAGCCATCCTGAATGATGTCCAACACCCATTGGTCTGAGCATATCGCAGCCCAAGCCTCCCAGTGGGCCAACAGACACCCCTCTATCTGTGGTGCGTTTGCCTCCATCCTGGTATCATTGAGCCTTTTGGGAGCCTCTGCTGGGTAAGAAATGGAACCTAAAGAACATCTGGCTCCCCTGAAACATTGTCGGGAAACTGGAACACTCTCTGCATGGGAGAGACCACTGCACTCTGGCAGAAACTTTAAGAGCCTTGAAAGGAGCCGTGCCAGGGACCTATGGTCTACTGCCAGGGAGGACACTAGGCTGCTGATCTGCCATGCAGGCCATGAGATCATCCAGGCCCTTCTAAAACAGCATCTGACCCTTAAAAGGTAGCCAAATGAGCGTGGTTTTAGAGGCAGAGTCCCCAGCCAACTGCTGAATCCAGAGCATTCTGTGGGCCAAGATAAAGAAGGTCGAGACCTTACTCATAACCCAAAATATGTCATATAGAGTGTCCCTTACATAATCTACCCTCAATAACAGAAACTGGGGTAGGCATCCTCCTCCTCTGCTGGAGCCTGCTGCAGGAGAGTTTGACAGGCAAGGGTCACAAAAGAGGCTGCCAGTGCTTCAAACTGTCTTTTGAGTGCCAAGTCCAGCCTGCAGTCCTGCATATCCATGAAAACCACCATGCCTTCACTGGGCAGAGAAGCATAGCAGGTGACATGCGCTACCAAGGAATCCACCTTAGGCAACACAAAAAGTGCCTGAAATTCCTAAGCCAGCGGGTACAACCTTGACATGGTCCTTGCTACTCGCAGGGGAACTGTTCCGTCAGCAGCATAGTAATATCCAAATGAGAAGGAAAGCAGGTAGACTGTGGCTTAGTGCTGCTCATGACCATTATCTGAACAGAAGGGTCTGAAGAGAATCTAATTTTAGAATTCCCACGGATTCTGCAATAAGCTCCAGCAAAGCCACCAGCTTGAAAAGATGGCGCACTGCCGGGTCTTCCCCATGGTCCAGAAGTATCAGAGACTCCTGATTTGGACCCCCATCCTCCAAGGCTGAGGAACTATCGCAGGGGAGTAAGGAAATTGAATCCAACCCCCAAACCTTTCAGTCTCTCTCTGGCCGGGACCTCAGATTCCAGGGACTTCACAGGCCTGGAAGGCTGAACTGCCTGAGAGGGAAGAGGAACCCCCCTGAGATACCGAAGCAGCACCAGATAGACTCTGATAGCCCATATATTCTTCAAACATTAGATGAACAAAAGCAGGGGTAAAGCTGGGTGGGGACGAACACGCTCCAACTCTCCCTAGCTTCCCTCTGTCCCTGTGCACTTCGAGGTTCCAGCATGCTTGCGCTTCTGAGCCACTATCACTGAGCAGGTGAGCCACTGTCCGATGAGTCAAGTACAGGGGACCCTGTGACCCAGAGGCCTTAGAATGGCCAGAGGGGGCTACCTGCACAGAGCTTGGTCCCCCTCACATGCCCCAAACACATGGAACATGGACGCCACTCAGGTGCCCATCCAGCGTAAATCTGGCACAATACCAATACTAAATGCCCTGAGGAATCCTTATGTATTGGTTCTGAGCAAAATTGAGGGGCTTGTGAGGAAAACAGAGACTTTCCAACTCAGTGGCCGCCACGGCTGCATGAGGGCGCAAAAAATTGGCATGAGGGAGCAAGATAAAAATGCAAACATCACAGTGAAGGCGTTTTTGGAGTTGGAGCCTAAATGAATAAATATTTTACTTCATACTTGTGTGGTCTGAATCATGGCAGATGCTGAAGATTTCTATCTTCCCATTTCTCTAACAGTATACCCTATATAGGGGTCCTTTTATCATGCTGCAGTAAAAATATGCCCTAGTTTGTCCTTAGCCAGGTCTTTCCCTCATGTTAAGGTCAATTTTTACCATGCCTTTAAAAAAATAGCTTTTTAAAATTGTTTGCATGAATGGCGGTGCACTAATGTCATCAGCAGGTGCACATATTTAAAAATGACCTCATGGACATTGACTGCATCCATTTCTAGATGGTAAGAGCACATGCATTATCCATTTGCTAACCAGTTGGCACAGAGTAATATAGATGCACTCTCTAGTTAACTCAAGAATGCCCACTCTGCCACTATTAAGCTGTCTAAAATAAATAAATAAATGTAGTCAGTAGCGTAGCTAGGGGGAGCGGGGGGGGGGGGCGGTCTGCCCCATGTGCATGCCCCAAGAGGGTGCACAGGAGAGAGCTGAGTGTTCTCCCTAGGGCAGGGGTGCCCAATTCGACGGGTAGCTCGCCAAGGCAAAGTGAGTCGATCACCCAGGACTAACTTTGCCTTGGCGATCTATCGGGCTGATCAGTCTTCCTCTCCATGACATCAATTCTGCCGTCGAAGAGGAAGTTCGGGCCAGCCAATCGCTGCCTGGCTGGGCGGAACTTCCTCTCCGACAGCAGAATTGACATCGGGGAGAGGAATGCTGGTCAGCCCGAAGCAGGGAGAGCATGGGTCGGCGTCGGCTTTGGGACCTGTTATCCATTGGTGGCGGTTTGGGTCCTATTCCCCGATGGCAGCGGCAGTGGTTTGGGGAAGGGCAGGGAGAAAGAAAGAAAGGGGGCAGGCAGGGAGACAGAAGGAAAGAAGAGAAACAGAATAAAAGAAAGGGGGCATGAAGAGAGAAAGAAAGAAAGGTCAGGGAGAGAGGAAGAAAAAGTTGGAGGAGGGAATGAGGTGTGGAGGAGAGGAAGCATACAGGCTGAAAGAAAGATTGGATGCACAGTCAGAAGAAGAAAGTGCAACCAGAGACTCATGAAATCACCAGACAAGGTAGGAAAAATGATTTTATTTTAAATTTAGTGATCAAAATGTGTCTGAATTTATATCTGCTGTCTATATTTTACAATATGGTCCCCTTTTACTAAACCGCAATAGTGGTTTTTAGCGCAGAGAGCCTATGAGCGTCCAGAACAGTGCTGGGCATTCAGCGCAGCTCCCTGCATTAAAGCTGCTATTGTGATTTAGTAAAAAGGGAGGGGGGTGGGTATTTGTCTATTTTGTATGGTTGTTACTGAGGTGACAGTGCATAGAGTCTGCATCTGCTTTGACCTCTTTGAAAAAACCCCGGAATAGGAATGATAATTAACAATTCTATGCGTACAATGTGCGTTGTGTTTTTTTAAAATTTTATTGTTGGTAGATCATTTTGACTTGGCCACAAAGGTAAGGGGGAGGGAGGGAGGGGAGCTGCTGAAAGACATCTAGTAATCCTTGCAGGTTTGACTGTGCAGGGAATTATTTTTGTAAAATCATGTTTTGTTATGTGACTGGCATTATTTAGACTTTAATTTCTATGAATGAATAGAATGAAATTGCTTGTTTTTATGTGCGTGCGCTGAAGGAAAGTGGAGAGAGAGTGGGCTGAGGACGCTGAAGGAAAATGGGGAAGAGAGAGTGGGGAGAAGACGCTGATTTATAAATTGGCAATTGTACAGAATATTGTTTCTTTTTATACTTTAATATAAACAATTCAAAGCTTGTGTGGATGGAATCAGGTGGTTTGCGGGGATGGGGACCGAGCTTACAGGGATTAGTCCAATAAAATGGTATTTTTTTATTTCTCATTATTTGTTTTATTTTTATTTGTTAATTTGTAAAGTGGTGATTGTTATGCATCAGTTTTTTCAAATTTACATCTACTGTCTTTATATTTTGCATTGTATTAGAGGACATGTGTTACTGTTTTTGTGGTGTTGCATTGTATCCAGGGTCTGGTTTCTTGGCGGTTCAGTTTAACTTTTGTCTACATATTTCTATTTTTAGTTTGTGATTATTCCATATTGGGTGAGGGTGTATCTCTGTTCTGTGTGTATGAAAAGAACATAGTTTTCAGTTGGCATTGACTGCAGGATCAATTGACTGTGCGGGATCTGGCTTGTTTAGTTTTACAATGTATGTGTTGGTGTTCTAGTGCTCACTGCAATGTTTAAGATGCTGCCTTTTCCTAGGTACACTCTTGTGCGATATGTGGATTGTTACTAAAAGTCATATTTTTCATATAGATGGGGGGGGGGTCAAAAAAATGATGGGCCCCGGGTGCCACATACCCTAGTACGCCACTGAATGTAGTGCAGCTTAGTTAAAGGACCTCTAGTCAGGCAGAAAAGTCAAAAGTGAATTTCTATGTTGTAATGGGTTGACCTACAGTAGTTCAGGTTCAAAAGTCCTTAACCACCCTGCAGTAGAGAATGACATGGGGACAAACTTTTCCCCATCCCCATGGGAACTCATTTTCCCGTCCCCGCAAGTTATTTTCATGGCCTTGCCCCATTCCTGCAAGCTCTGTCCTCATCTGCACAAGCCTCAAACACTTTAAAATCATATGTGTTTGAGGCTTGTGCGGTTAAGGCAGAGCTTACAGGAATGGGGCAGGGGCAGCGACAAAATTCGCGGGGACGGGGGAAATTGAGTTCCTGCAGGGATAGGGAAAAATTTGTCCCTATGTCATTCTCTACCCTGCAGTGCTTAGGAATACAGTCAATTAAAGTATTGTCTCTAAAGCAAAGTGCTGTTTTATTTCTTGCACAGAAAGCTCTAGGAATTTATTTTTTCATTTTTGTTTGAAAGTACAGCTTGTGGCCTTCAATTAATAAAAGAAAAAACATTGATAATGTTTTTGTGGACACTGAGTACATAACAAGTGGGCAACTGGGCTGAGTGGCTGAAGGCTGTTTGCATTGTACATATTTCACAATACACAAATTTGGCTTTGAGTAATTCCTCTGCACTTTGAAGAATTTTCCATTTCTGTTTTTTGGAATGCAGTTAGAACGCTCTGTGCTTTTGTTACATCAAACCATATTTTCCATCAGGTTAGAATTGGTTCTGGGGATCCTGGAACCTTGCCAAGTGACTTTTGTTATTCCTGTTATTCTTGATATAAACTTTTGGCAATAAAATCTTCATGTAGCTGATTGAAAGATGCTTTTTTTTTTTTTCCTTGATGATATTACTCATAAATCAGCTTTGACAATTACATGTGTAAAGCTCCTTTGCCTAACATGAGTTATTTGGTCAAATCCATTACTTAGCTCAGGGAAAGGGTATGATTCTGTCATCCTGCGAGATAATGAGAGATGATCCTATTCAGGAGATTTCCTAGGATCCCTGAGATAATTTAGAGATGTAGGGAGAACTAAACCAAACCTTGGATTTATAAACCGGGTCATCATCAAAACAGGAGCTCGACTCAGTTAACAGTAATTTAAAATAAAAATACATTTTAAAAAAGGAATAAAAAGAAGAAATGCTGGGTATTGGTGTGTTTTTTTGTATAGGTGTCTGTATGGATGCAGTTTGGGGAATCTGAATGACTCCATAAGGACCTTCTAATCAGGAGCAGCTCTAGAAACATAGAAACATGATGGCAGATAAAGGTCATATGGCCCATCTAGTCTGCCCGTCCGCAGTAACCATTATCTCTTTCTCTCTCCAAGAGATCCCACGTGCCTATCCCAGGCCCTTTTGAATTCAGATACAGTCTCTGTCTCCACCACCTCTTCTGGGAGAATGTTCCATGCGTCTACCACCCTTTCTGTATAAAAGTATTTCCTTAGATTACTCCAGAGCCTATCACCTCTTAATTTCATCCTTTGCCCTCTCATTGCAGAGTTTCCTTTCAATTGAAAGAGACTCGACTCATGCGCATTTACATTACGTAGGTATTTAAACATCTCTATTATATCTTCTCTCTCCCGCCTTTCCTCCAAAATATACAGATTGAGATCTTTAAGTCTGTCCCCATACGCCTTATGATGAAGACCACCGACCATTTTAGTAGCCTTCCTCTGGATCGACTCCATCATTTTTATATCTTTTTGAAGGTGCGGCTTCCAGAATTGTACACAATATTCTAAATGAGGTCTCATCAAAGTCTTATACAGGGGTATCAATTCCTCCTTTTTCCTACTGGCCATACCTCTCCCTATGCAACCTAGCATCCTTCTAGCTTTCGCCGTCACCTTTTCAACCTGTTTGGCCACCTTAAGATCATCACATAAATCACACCCAAGTCCCACTCTTCTGTCATGCACATAAGCTCTTCACTCCCTAATCTGTACCGTTCTCTGGGGTTTTTGCAGCCCAAATGCATGACCTTGCATTTCTTAGCATTAAATTTTAGCTGCCAAATTTCAAACCATTCTTCAAGCTTCGCCAGGTCTTTCTTCATGTTATTCACACCATCCAGTGTGTCTATTCTATTGCAGATTTTAATATCATCTGCAAAGAGGCAAATCTTACCAACAACCCTTCAGCAATATCGTTTATAAAAATGTTAAAAAGCTCTAACCAATAATGTTGGCCTACGTAGACAAACTGGCAGGTATGAGCACAAGGCTAATTTTAGATAATTTTTAAAGATTAATTTCCCACAAATATTTTTGCAGAGTTATCAGGCATCTTAAATGGTTTTCATTGTTTGCTCTTATATGCTATTACTATTTGCTCAAATGATCAGCTTGAATATTTATAATTGCATTGTATTGTTTTCTTAATGGCATCATTCTGTTAGATTAATATTACTTACCATTGACACGTGGTAATGAAAAGGGCTTGGGCCTACCCTGTGCTTAAAGCAAAATGCTGATATACTCACATTACTACCAGTGGCGACTCCATCAAACAGATTAGTGACATGATTTTTAATCGCTTTACCTATTTTACTCATTTTATTATTATATTTATCTGTATGTTAAACTTTACTATGTGTATGCATTGTGCCTTGCTTATAGATGATTGGATTTATAAATCACGCTCATAGGATTTGTGAATAGTTACTATGGTATAAATATCCAGCTGGCTATGGTAAGCTGACTGCCATCGGCGTTATTCCCAGATATTTAATGCTGGGCCATGTCCTGGCTTCGGCACTGAATATCCAGTTCGGGCTAATACATGGCTGCTTAAATTGATATTCAGAACTTAAGCCGCCATGGGTTGCCACATAAAGATAGGACTGTGATTCAGTTTCAGTGCTGAATATTAGCACTTAACCAGTGAAGTCTCAGCTCCACCTCCAGAATGTCCTCAAAATAGCTGGCTGACACAAACCACTATTTTTCAGTTATGATAACCAGTTAAGTGCTGTTGAAAATGAGCAGATAGCCCCCAGTAAGCCTTTTAACTGTTCAGCGGCCATTTCTGGCCAGTTAAATCTATAGCCCTACCAAATGCATGAAGCATTGAACATTAAACACTCAAGAGATGGTCCCTGCTTGAAAGAGCTTGCAATCTAATTATGACAGACACACAAGACACAGGGTAGATCAATATATGCATCTACAACCCTTTCTGTAAAAAAAAGTATTTCCTTAGATTGCTCCTGAGCCTAGCACCTCTTAACTTCATCCTTTGCCCTCTCATTCCAGAGCTTCCTTTCAAATGAAAAAGATTTGCCTCATGCGCTTTTATGTCAAGAAGGTATTTAAAGGTTTCTATAATATCTCCCCTCTCCTACCTTCCCTCCAAAGTATACATATTGAGATCTTCAAATCTGTCCCCATATGCCTCATGATGAAAATCACCAACCATTTTAGTAGCTTTCCTCTAGACCCGCGGCCCATGGGCCACATGTGACCCCCTGGGTGCTATTTTGCGGCCCATGGTCTTGTACCCGATCTCGCATTCTGGGCAGGAAGAGAGGCGCCAGCGTCAACTGACTTGCAACTTCCTGTTGCTGTCATGTATGCCAGCAGTTATGGGAAGGTAGGAGTCCCGGCATACCTGACGGCTGCAGGAGGTTGCAAGTCAGCTGATGCCGGCGCTTCTCTTCCTACCCAGTGTGCAAGATCGCGTACAGACCGTGGCTGCAAAATACAGGTACTGCTGCACAAGGGGAGGAAGGAAGGGAGAAGGGGTACTGCTGGACAAGAGGAGCAGGGAAGGGAGAAGGGGTTCTGCTGGACAAGGGGGAAGTAAAAGGAAGGGAGAAGAGGTGCTGCTGGACCTGGCAGAAAGGGAGGGAAAGGAAAAGTGCTACACACTGGAGGGGAGGGTGAGATTGTGCATGGTGAGAAAGCATGTTGGGTTGGTGGGGTGGGAAGGAGGGATGATACTGAGAGAAGAGGAAAGGACAGAGAGAGAAAGTGTGCAGGAGGCAGAAAGTGTTGGACATATGGAGAGGGCAAAATGGATGGGCAGGACAGAAAGGAGGGAAGGAGAAATGTTGCACTGGGGAGGGAGAGAGGGCAGAGAGTGAAAAGTTGGACTCATGGAGGGAGAGAAGGAGATGTTGTTTGGTTGAGGGAAGGAGGACCAGAGGAGAAGCATACAGGAGGAAGAGAGGAAAAAATGTTGGACTGGTGGAAAGGAGGGAGAAATGGACTGGGAGAGGGGTCTGAAAGAAGGAAGGGAAGGGAGATGGACTGCAGGGGGCAGAAAGGAGGAAGGAAAAGAGAAATGTTACACTGGGGGGGGATAAGGAGGGAAGGAGAGAGAAGTCAGACCATGGAAGTAGGGAGGGAAGGAAAGAGAGAGAGGAAGGGAAGATAAGACATTGAAATGTAGATTTTGAGAAGAAAGCAGAAAAATTGAAAAATTGAATGTTAAGTTAATGCCAAAGATGGATACAAGGCATAAAGTGAAGACAGAGAGAAAAACAGTCAATGAACAAGAAGGCCCTGGAAACATAGTTAAAAGCAAAGAAAAATAAAGTCACCAGACAACAAAGGTAGGGAAAATGATTTTATTTTCATTATAGTGATTGAAATGTGTCAGTTCTGAGAAAGAAAAGATGATAAACTTTAACTGTGAGGGCTGCAGAAAAAATAGGGTACCGTATTTTTCCTCTGCAGTGGTCCCGCCCCTTCAGGACCACAGCAGAGGCAACATGCTTGGAGGCCAATGGCAGCCTGCTAAGTTCCCTCTGCAGGCTGCTGTAATTAGGTCAGTGGTGGTCACAGCATGGAAGACAACCTCTCTCACTGGGTCAGGAAGCAACTTGGAGCTAAAGCCCCGTCCGTCGCAAGGGCGGAACGCTGGATCTGGGCACTGTGGGTAAGAGTAAGAAGAGGCTTCCAAAGGACCTTGAGGAGAGGCAGGAAAACAGACTTGAAGACAAAGCAGATGCTGGACTAGAAGGGATAGAGAGGGGAAACACACTCAAAATGTTAGCAGAAGGATGATAGAGAGAGGGAGAAATCTGAAACAAAAGGGAGGCAGAAAAGAGGGTGCAGATATTGGACTTGGGGATGTATAGAGGGAAGAGAGAGAGACTGCAGAGAGGTGGAAAGATTCTGGACCAGGGAGGGAGGAAGGAAGGAGAGAGAGAAGCAGAGAAAGACCTGGAGAAAAGGTGAACAAATGCTGGGCATAGGGATGGGATGGGGGTTGTAAGCAGAAGAAAGACACTTGAAACATAGGGGAAGCAGAAGAGATGGGGCAGATGTTGGACTTGAGGGTGTATAGAGGGAAGAGAGAGAGTGCATAGAAAGACCTGAAAGAAAGGAGAACAAATGCTGGACATGGGGGATAGGATGGGGGGTTGTAAGCAGAAGAAAGACAGGGAGAGATAGAGAACTGGACCCAAAGGAGATGGGGCTGGATTGTGAAAGAAATGTTGGATGCACAGTCAGAAGGAAGCCCAACCAGAAACTAATTAAATCACCGGAAAACAAAGGTAGGAAAAATGATTTTATTTTCAAGTTAGTTATCAAAATGTGTCAGTTTTGAGAATTATCTGCTGTGTGTATATGAAAAATGAAAGGAAAAATTGCATTACAATTAGTAGTGGAGGGGGGACAGGGTGCAGAGCCTGGCAAGGAGTGTGGGGTTGGATGCAGAGCCTGGCAGGGAGTGAGGTGGCTAGGTTAGTACACAATTTGGTTCAGGAATGTTCTTTTTTCTTGTTTTCCTACTCTAAATCTAGGGTGCGTCTTATGGTCAGTTGCATCTTATGGAGTGAAAAATACAGTACTTGGAGGACCGCAGAAAAAATAGTTAATGTCTTTTTTTAAGTTCAATAAATTTTATTATATAATACTTATAGATACACATTATACATAGAAACCAACAATCGTCCTAATCAATAACAGTTATATAATACATCAGGAAAAAAGTATTAACACAATTAAAACAAAGCACAAATAAAGGTAGCTCACTAGCAACTACCAATAGATAGAAAAAAGAGGTAGATATAATGTCTTATTACAGAAATGACAATTTTGCATGAGGTAAAATTCTTTATAGTTTATAAATCTTTCCTCTAACAGTTAAATATCATAAGAAATTGTTCCCTAATCCATTTCAGTGTTGGTGTTCTCACTGCTGGCCTCTATAGAATGAGAAGCCAGCCAGCTAGCCATTAGAACATATGAACACAAGAACGTAAGAATAGCCACACTGGTTCAGACCAATGGTCCATCTAGCCCAGTATCCTGTTTCCAACAGTGGCCAATCCAAGTCATAAGTACTGGCAGAAACCCAAATAGTAACAACATTCCATGGAGGAAGCTGCTTGCATTTTTCGGTAGCACTATCCCCAAGGCCCACCCCAGCTGTGGCCTCTTTCTGAACTCTGGCATTTCCTGCACCTTTTGGAGATAGAATTTACGAGTTTCTGAGTTTTTTCCAAGATGTCAAGGCATATGACTTTAAAATATGTAGTCACCTCAGTAACTATAGAAAAATAGACAAATATAATGCAAAATATAGACAGCAGATATAAATTCTCAAAACTGACACATTTTGATCACTAAATTAAAAATAAGATCATTTTCCTACCTTTGTTGTCTGGGATTTCATGAGTCTCTGGTTGCACTTCCTTCTGACTGTTCTTTCTTTCTTTCTTAATCCAGCCCCATCCCCTTTGGGTCCAGGTCTCTCTCTCTTTTCCCTCTGTTACCCTCCCCAGATCCAGTGTCAGTTCTTGTTTGTACCTTTATTCCAGGTTTCCCTCTCTCTCTCTCCTCTGATCTCCCTGTTCTTCCTCAGGGTCTCTCTCCCTCTGTCTGCACCTCCCATAGTCCTGCATCTGCCTCCTGTCTTTCCCCTTTGGTCCAGGCCTTTCTCTCTCTAATCTTTCTAATCTGCTTACAACCTCCCACCCCTTTGCCTCTTTCTCTCCTTCCTTTCTCCCTCCCTCCTTCCTATGTCCCCCTCACTGCTTTCCAGCCTTTGTCGCACCCCCTCCCCCAAAGCCAGCCAGCCTGTCTACTTCCCTCCCTCCCTGCCACACTGAAGCCAGCCAGCCAGCCTGCCTGCCTGCCTGTCTGTCTGCTTCCCTCCCTCCAAAGCCTGGCCTACCACCGATTCTTCTGCTTCCCCCACCCGCTGCTGCCACAACAACAATCGCAGGAAAGGAAGGTCCATATGCTGGCCCAGATGACTTCTCCCCGACGTCAATTCTGATGTTGGAGAGGAAGTTCCGGGCTAGCCAGGCAGCAATTGGCTGGCCCAGAATTGCCGTTGGGGAGAAGATTTCTGGGCTGGCACCTGGACCTTCCTTTATTGCGGTTGTTGCGGCAGCAGGCAGGAAAGCAGGGAGAGAGCCTATTCTCCGTGATCGCCTGTCCCGTTGTCCCCACACACACAGCTTTGGGACGCCGTCTCTGAAAACAGGGCATTTCGGCATCCCAAAGCTGTGCAAGGGGACAACGGGACAGGGAATCTGTAAAAGGGTCGATCCCATTTAAAACGGGATGTATGATCACCTTAAGTATAACTGTATAGAACACTTGAGAGGTTTCTGGAAGTTGGTATAAAAAAGGAGTGCCTTATGATGATCAGAGGAAAGGATTTGGTGGCAGAAGTAGCCCCCCAGCCCTCCGATTACTGAAGCCCACTCCATGTATCCAAAATTTGTCTTAAGTTCCATCTCTTGCCTTTGACCTTCATCCACAAGGAGATCCCTTCTACAATGCCTATAGCAGCTTCCTGAATGAGGAACCATCATAACCCCAAGGGTATGCACCACAGAAACACTTGCCCCAGAGCAAAGATTCAAGGGTTGTGGTAAGAGCGGATAGCGTAGCTGGTTTTAAGAAAGATTTGGACAATTTCCTGGAGGAAAAGTCCATAGTCTGTTATTGAGAAAGACAAGGGGCAAGCCACTGCTTGCTTTGGATTGGTAACATGGAATGTTAGTTTTTGGCCAGGTACTAGGGACCTGGACTGGCCACCGTGAGAACGAGCTACTTGGCTTGATGGACCATTGGTCTGACCAAGTAAGGCTATTCTTATGTTATTAGTGTGGTAGAAAGGGGAACCACAATACCCTTGCAGAATCCTAGGAGAGGTAAAGGAGGTTGTACCTGCTTGGCACCCTATCATTATCATTCAAGGTTAAAAGCAAGGCACTCTAAAATATATCTCCAAGGCAGAAGGGTTACCATTAGAGAATGACACGGGGACAAATTTTTCCTCGTCTACGTGGAAACTCATTTTCCCGTCCCGTCCTTGAAAGTTCATTTCCTCTCCCTCCCCCATTCCTGCAAGCTCCGTCCTCGTCTGCACAAGCTTCAAACACTTTAAAATCATAAGTGTTCAAGGCTTGTGCAGTTAAGGTAGAGCTTACAGGAATGGGGCAGGGATAGGGACAGCGACAAAACTCGTGGGGACAGGATGGGGAAATTGAGTTCCCGTGAGGACGGGGACAAATTTGTCCGCATGTCATTCTCTAGTTACCATCTTCTATTAAATAGTTCTATCACATCCACAAGAGCTCCGTGTCAGTGGCGTGGAGAGGGAGGTTGGCACTTGGGGATGTGGTGCTCGACATTGCCATACTATGCGTGCCCCCCCCCAACTCATTCTTGTCCCCTCCCCCCAAACTCTTCCGCACTGTTTGAGCATGAGCGGCATCTTCCATTCACTACTCATGTTGGCGTTGGCTCTCTTCTGACGGTAATGGCGGAATAAAAATCACTAATGCAATCTCTTACTCTTCCTATGAAATCCCACATGCCTGTCCCATGCTTTCTTGAATTCAGACACAGTCTTTGTCTCCACCACCCTTGTGCTACATCTTAATCAGTTGAAGGACAGCATAGTTTGGTTCAGACATGAAGGACTGCGTGTGGTGTGGATTTTTGAATATAAAGTCTGGTGCATTAACTTCCTCAGCCTCTGAGGAAAAATCCTACTCCTGGCTCGGGTCCCTCCACAAAGAAATAAGAGTATGCCTTATTTCCAGCTTACTGGGTTTACAATAGGCATCTGGGGGAGGGAGAGAGAGTTACATAAGCATTTATTTACATTTTTTTTTTTACAAATTAATAATTTGGCTTTGTAGACAAGCGATCAGCGCAAAGTACAGGAAAAATATAAATAAAGTGGGGATGACATTCTGTGAGAGATAACCAGGTAGGATCCCCAGACATAACCGTAGGGCTACTGAAAATCTGGGGAAACTATCATGCCACTATTTCAATTAGACTGTAAAGACATTTATTTATTTATTTACTTTTGTAATCAAACTTGGAGCGTAACCAGAACTAATAAAGTTGCAACGACTGAAAAATATACTTTGGTTCATCACTAGAGGGCGCAACTCTCTTCTTGAAGAACTCTATAGCTCTGAGTGACTTTCAAACGTGAAGGTTGCAATCCTGAAGTTTGGTTACCAATTTGAATGAGAAGACAGTTCTTTTATTTGAACTCTAATAATTTTCTGACTTCCACTAATATTTAACTATTAGTACCCCAGTGACATTATAAAGAAACTATTTCAATTAGTGCTGGTGAGCTCTGGAGGTAGAGTCAGAGCAGACAAAGATGTTATCTGGGTACCACCATCTGGTAACTAGATAACCATCCGGCAAGTAGACCACATAAATAACTGTCCTCACTTGCCTGGAAAAGTATCCAGGTGATGGCACTGAATATTAACCTGTACCTGGGTAACTTCTGGCAGCCAGTCAAGATCCAGATATTCTGTGCTGCTCCCTGGATTAGACCCAGCATTGAATGTCCAAGTTAAATTCAGCCCATGGCAGTCCAATGCTTAACAATTGCTGATTGCCACTGACTGAATTTCAGCCCAGTGAGTCACAAGATATAACCAGATAACTTCGGGAGTTATCCATACATATCTTGGTTATTCAAAATCCCATCTTTTTCTACCCATTTCATTAGCTTGCCAAAATATTGACACTTCTAGTGATCCAGATTTTGAGACCTTCTGGCCTGGGTGTAACATTATAAATGCATTTGTAGTAGAATTAGTAAGCTAGGAGGGGCAGGGGTGTAAGTGGAAACAGGAAGTCAGGAGGCAGGGAGAGGCAGAGAATCCTAGAAACTCAGGAAGTGTGGCAGAGAGACACGTCAGCAGTTCAATACCAACACCATTTGCAAGGTTAGAATAAAATTCAGGTTGTCGGGTCTGCAGGTGCCTCTGGCATTATAGTTTATATTACAGCATAACATTGAAACAATGGAGAATGTGTTAAGAGTTAGGAGTCTTCATTTCTTAAATTTTTCTGTGACTTGATTACTATATCTTATCAAAGTACTTAGTACTGTGACAGATGACAATATTTCTTTAGTTAAATATTATTACTGCATGTATTGTGACGTGTAAGCGATTATGAGTGAACAAGACAGAGTTTTGATAATGTAGCAGCTCCTGACAGCCTAAATCTTACTTTAAAACCCAAAAGGGTTGCCATATTGTTCCAGAAAAGAGAGGATGCATAAGGTGACCATACTTCCCGTTTTGAATGGGACCGTCCCATTTTTAGATCCCCTGTCCCGTTGACACACAGCTTCGGGACGCCGAAATGTCCCGTTTGCACTATATTTGTCTATTTTTCTATAGTTACTGAGATGACATTGCATATTTTAAAGTCATCTACCTTGACATCTTTGAAACCCCCCAATATAAATGATAATTAACATTTTCTCTGCGTATAGTGTGCTTTGTAGTTTTTTAAATTTTTATGGTTACCATTATGAATTAATAAGATATTATGTGTGCATGAAAAATGAATGGAAGAAATTGAGGGCAGGATTGGAGGTGGGGCTAGGGTGGGATTGGGGAGGGGCTAGGGCGGGATTGACAATTAATAGATGTCCCCTTTTGATGAAAAAAATAAATGGTCACTTTAAAGATGCATTGATATATCTAGGTTTTACTTCCATTAAAGCAATGGAAGTAAAACCCGGATGTCTCGATCCGTCCTCCTTTTTCTGGAGCCATACGGTAACCAAAAAACACAGACCGGCATTGGCAATCAGGCTCTTTTTGAATATGTGATAATTCTGACCCTGTAGTGCAGTAAGATTCAGATCATGAAGACAAGGCTTGTGCAAGCATGTTTTGCACTATGCTCTCACTTCTAGCTCCATTTGCAAGCTACCAGCTGGGTCCACATCTCCTAGAAGTCCTAACCCAGCATTTTCTTCAGCTGCTGTACTCCAGTGGCCGGCAGGAAGAAGAGTGATTAATAGTGCATGAAACTAACCTGTGCAGAAAAGGAAACAGTGCTATTGACTGCCCTCCTTTCTGAAGGACATGGGGACTGAACCACCAATGTAAATGCTTAGGGCATTACCTGCCCATGGCCTTGTGACAGAACCCTTCCTACCTTCAGTTAAGGAAGTCACTAAAGACCTATCTATACTCACTGTAATACAGGACTAAAGCTCAATATTACCAAGATCATTCATTTTACTGTTATGAGTACCTATTACTCTTATTGTAAGCCACAATAAATCCTTGCTGATGATTGTGGAGTATAAGAAATTGTATAGTATGATATGGCATGGTATGGTTTTGCTGCCCCAGATTCTCAGTGCTGTTGGCAATTGCCTATTTCAACTAATGGAAATGCTTTTTCTGCATGTAAATTTCACTGTTGCAGTACAGTACAGCTGAGGGTGCAAAACACGAAGTAGAGCCTGGAAGGAACTCTGCTTCAGTTAAGCAATTTCTCTATATTTTTACAGCTTGTTTCCCTTAATTTCTCTGTTAATCTGTTTCTGCTCGTTAACACCTTTCTTTTCATAGCTTTCTCAAGAAAGCTGTTGAATGTGTTTTACAGAAGTAGACTGAGTAAGCTGGTGTGAAATAAAATGAATTGTGGTAGACAGATAAAATGAGCTAACAAAAATTTTCAGAGAACATTTTTACTTGGAAGGCACCTGCAAATTTACCTCTAAACCAGTGGTCTCAAACTCAAACCCTTTGCAGGGCCACATTTTGGATTTGTAGGTACTTGGAGGGCCTCAGAAAAAAATAGTTAATGTCTTATTAAAGAAATGACAATTTTGCATGAGGTAAAACTCTTTACAGTTTATAAATCATTCCTTTTGGCTAAGTCTTAATAATAATATTGTAATTTATAGCTAAAGAGACTTATGAACAAGAAACTGTTTTATTTTACTTTTGTGACTATAATAAACATACCGAGAGCCTCAAAATAGTTCCTGGTGGTCCGCATGTGGCCCCTGGGCTGCGAGTTTGAGACCACTGCGCTAAACTTTTCCATACTACCCTTCACTAACCCACCCTCTATCTGTTTCTCTTCTATGGATCATTTTGTGCCCCCTCCAATAAAATATCTGTACTCAATTAGAAAATATGATCTCTGTATTTAATTAAAGTGTCCTTATTAACTCATCTTTAAGATGTGGAAATTGTGTTTTAAATAGTTCATGCAAGTTAGAAAATTCTTGTGGAATACAAACATGAAATTTGGAAACTATAATTTTAAAAGAGCAGGTCTGCATACATACAGTAGGTCAACTTCAAATCTTAACTACCTCTTTAGAATCTTCTTAGACTCATACTGAGCTGCAACTGTGCATGAGTAACCTTGAGACATGTTACAATATGCAATATGTGCAGACTTATTTCAACACACTTGCTACTTTCTGTCATACTCAGGTAGATAAATTAGTGAACATCTCTTAGATATAGATATATATATAGATATATATATATTGTGACAGGGAAGCTCCTGTCACCAGTTTAAACCCGGTTTTAAACCCTGCCATGCAAAGGGCTGCCCCTATTCCTAAGCCCAGGAAGCTGCCCAGTAACCCTGTTCCTATCACGAAGAGCCAACAGGCAGGGCAAGGCAGAGAGAGAAGGGCAGAAACCACAATACCTGGTTTAGGGCACTATAATCCCTTTTATAACTCCTTGGGCAGTTCTCCAGTAAAGCCTCTGGTAAAGAAAACTAGCCCAGGAAGGGTTAAGGAAAGGGGCGGAGCTGACAGGCAAGACGAACCCAGAGGGAGAGTGGGAACGAGCCTGCAGCATAAAATCAACACAGCTGGAAACACTTGGGGGAACTCAGGAACTGCTAGAGAGAGAAGTGCTGTGCAGAGCAGGAAGGAGCCAGCTAGGAGTTCTCTTTCCCAGTCCAGGGCTAAGGAACCGGCTGTCCTACAGCCCTCCCGAACTAACAAACTTCTGGCTCCTAGGCAGAGGTTCAAGGGAGGAGAAAGGCTTCCAGAGCAGTGCTGGCCGGTAGCTGCCCCTGAAGGGAATTCCTATCCAGCCTCAGAGAGCGGAGAGTCCCTAATGGAGATAGAGGGAGAGGTCTCTGAAGGCAGTGAAATGGATTGCAGTCTAGCAGCCTGGGATCTCCTATCTAATCACAGTCAATAAGGTATGAATGGGGTGGGGAATGAAAGTTAACGTATTTCTGTGCAGCGTTCTTTCTCCCTTAGGCAGGACTGTAAGAAAGTGTGAATGAGTCGAGAGATAGGCCTTGCAGAGAGAGTGAAGGAGGTGGGAACCCTAATTAACTTCCCAGAAAAGCCTGAACGGAATTCAGTAACCTGACATTACTTAACCCTGAATAGGGGAACTTTTGGGAGGGGACTTACACCAGTCAGAAAAGGGTGGATGGTTCCCCAGCCCCTACCCAGGAGCATAAGGGTAGTGGGGGCTTTGTACTTCAGGTGGGAAAAGCTTCCTGAAGTAACCTCAGGCACAATTAGTGATACTGAAGAGAAAAACGTTTTTGTTTATTTTGGCTTATCTGCCTGAGAAGCAGGCTGGACTGTATTATAAAAAAAGAAGCATTGCTGATGTAGTGTTTGTTTGAGTCCACTCAGCCAAGAGGGACTACTGGAGACCCAGTGCCTTGAACTGGGGATAATAAAGAGAAAAATTTGAACTTTACCAAGAAAGCAGTGTATGCTAATTATTCTACTGAGTTTATCCAGCGGGAGTCATCCAGGGAGCGCTCCGTCCTACGCCTGGGGCGGGAGCCGGGTTGCCAGCGCTAGGCTTATCCCTGGCCCCGCCACAATATATATATATATATATACATACAGTACAGTCAAACCTCGGTTTGTGAGTAACCGGCACCTCCTCCCCGCGTGAACCAGCACCCCCCACCCGAACAACTTGAAACTTACCTCCCGTCTGGCACCAGCCCACAGGATGTGCCGGTGACACTTGAAGAACTTACTGCCTCTGCCAGGCCTTGAGCATACATCTGGGTATGCTCAAGGCCTTCTAATTCTCCTTCTTGGCGAGAGGCACAGATGCATGCTCAAGGCCCGGCAGAGGCAGGAAGTTCTTCAAGCGGCACTGGGACATCCTGTGGGTGGGTAAGTTTCAAGTTGTTCAGGTGGAGGGTGCCGGTTCACGCGGGGGAGGGGGGGTACCGGTTCGAGCGGGGGTGCCTTTGTGAGCGGGGGGGGGGGGGGGAGCAGCGTCGCTGGCCTGGGGGGGGAATGTATCAAGCGAGTTTCCATTATTTCATATGGGGAAACTCACTTTGATATACAAGTATTTTGGTTTACGAGCATGCTTCTGGAACGAATTATGCTCGTAAACCAAGGTTCTACTGTATACATATATATATATATATATATATATATATATATATATATGTATATACATATACGGTATATACAGTATATATACTGTATATATAAATAATTCTTAAAGAATAAAATAAATACGAGGGGCTGCTGGAAAGTTCTCAGCCCATTCTCACAGTAATTCAAAAACGGCTTGACCGATTTGAACGAAACTTGGTATGCAGATCCCTCACTACCTGGGGTGATATGTTCTGGGGGTCTCGCGGCCCACCTGCACACATGGACAGAGCTACAAACAGAACATCAGATTTCACCCATTCATGTCAATGGAAAAAAAGTAAAATGCTGCCATTCTCACAGTAATTCAAAAACGGCTTGACCGATTTGAACGAAACTTGGTATGCAGATCCCTCACTACCTGGGGTGATATGTTCTGGGGGTCTCGCGGCCCACCTGCACACGTGGGTGGAGCTACAAACAGAAAATCAGATTTCACCCATTCATGTCAATGGAAAAAATGTAAAAAGCTGCCATTCTCACAGTAATTCCAACTACCTGGGGTGATATGTCCTGGGGGTCTTGCGGCCCACCTGCACACATGGGTGGAGCTACAAACAGAACATCAGATTTCACCCATTCATATCAATGGAAAAAATGTAAACAGCTGCCATTCTCACAGTAAATCTAAAACGGCTTGACCGATTTGAACGAAACTTGGTATGCAGATCCCTCACTAACTGGGGTGATATGTTCTGGGGGTCTCTTCACTCAAGAATTTATATGTTCTTGCTCCTGGAGGTGAAACTAAAAATGTTGTTTATAATCAAGTTTTGTGTTAGTTGTATTGTATTCATTTTGTCAAATATTTCACATTATAATTTGAATATTGTACTTTTTATAAAGCTGTAAAAAAATAATTTCATTCACCAATATAAAGTATCTTTATTTGAATCCATTTACAGTGTTATTGTTATAATTAAATACCCGTGCAACGCCGGGGCATCAGCTAGTATATATATATATATATACATACAGTACAGTCAAACCTCGGTTTGTGAGTAACCGGCACCTCCTCCCCGCGTGAACCAGCACCCCCCACCCGAACAACTTGAAACTTACCTCCCGTCTGGCACCAGCATGCAGCCCACAGGATGTGCCGGTGACACTTGAAGAACTTACTGCCTCTGCCAGGCCTTGAGCATATATCTGGGTATGCTCAAGGCCTTCTAATTCTCCTTCTTGGCGAGAGGCACAGATGCATCCTCAAGGCCCGGCAGAGGCAGGAAGTTCTTCAAGCGGCACTGGGACATCCTGTGGGTGGGTAAGTTTCAAGTTGTTCAGGTGGAGGGTGCCGGTTCACGCGGGGGAGGGGGGTATCGGTTCGAGCGGAGGTGCCTTTGTGAGCGGGGGGGGGGGGAGCAGCATCGCTGGCCTGGGGGGGAATGTATCAAGCGAGTTTCCATTATTTCATATGGGGAAACTCACTTTGATATACAAGTATTTTGGTTTACGAGCATGCTTCTGGAACGAATTATGCTCGTAAACCAAGGTTCTACTGTATACATATATATATATATATATATATATATATATGTATGTATATATGTATACGGTATATACAGTATATATACTGTATATATAAATAATTCTTAAAGAATAAAATAAATACGAGGGGCTGCTGGAAAGTTCTCAGCCCAACCAACAAGAAAATGATATGGAGCTATGAAATTTACAGGTTATTCCACAGTTTTCTTTACTCTTTTCATTTCATATCATTGAAACAAAAAAGTGTGGCTCCACATCATTTTCTTCTTGGTTGGTCTGAGAACTTTTCAGCGGCCCCTTGTAACTTCTGCAGAAGATACCTGGGGACATTTTCTGAAATAGGGCTTTGTATAATACAAAGAAAAAATATATGCAAATAATGGGAAAATAGAGATACATGTGAATCCCTGGCCAGCAATTTTCATATATTTGTCCCAATAGTTTGCTACTGGCTGCCACTTACACATGCCTTCTTGCACTGCCATAGTACCTGGAACAGCAAGCCCCATGGAGCCATGATGCCATGTCTGGGACTGCATAGCACAGTGCTTTCTAGTAGGTCTCCTCTACTTGACTACCTAAGGTGACATAACTGGCAACCAGAACTTACCGAGTCCCCCCCTCTCAAACCTTAAAATATATGGAATACACCATGACATATGAGTAGTAAGGTTACATAGCTTTTATCAAACCTAACTTGTATATTTCTGACAGGTGGTCATGCCCAGTTCCAGTCCCATCAGCAAATCACAGGCAAGAATCTGCCCAATCCTCATGCACTCTTTGGCCCTCCCCACCCCCTTTGACCATGTCATCAAATATGGCATGGCCCTGCCCAAGTCCCATCCCCTTTCCATTACCCCACTCCTAACCCTGCCTTATTTGTATAACCCCACTCAAACCTCACTCCTTTTGCGTAACCACTCTCCAAACCCACCTCTTTTGATGATGTCACAGGAAGTAACATCCTAACGTCCTCCAGGCCATGTCCCCTTTTCAAGATGGCAGCGCACACTGGAGGTCTGTACATCACTTCCTGTTTCACAGTACTTGCCATCATCTTGAATGAGTCACATGACAGGAAGTAACATTGATCTCTCAACACCGCTCCCTGCAGTCCTGGACAGTGGCGTACCTAGGGGGGGCGGGGGGGGGGGGCGGGCCGCCCCGGGTACCAGCCCTGAGGGGGTGTTCCCGGCCTTGCCGCTCAGTCCCCCCCCACGCCCGAAGGACCGCTCGCCCCACTGACCTTCCAGCACACCTATGAAGCAGCCCGCAGCAGGATCGCGACGTCAGCAATCCCTCAGCTGCTTGGGCGCTGCTTCCTGCGCCGCGGTCCCGTCCCTCCTCTGACGTCAGAGGAGGGGGCGGGACCGCGGCGCAGGAAGCAGCGCCCAAGCAGCTGAGGGATTGCTGACGTCGCGATCCTGCTGCGGGCTGCTTCATAGGTGTGCTGGAAGGTCAGTGGGGCGAGCGGTCCTTCGGGCGTGGGGGGGGCAGTAGCTTAAGGTAGCCCGGCGCAGGAAGCAGCTCCTAAGCAGCGCAAAGATAGCTGACGTCGCGATCCTGCTGCGGCTGCTTCATAGGTAGTGCGGGGAGGCCAGGGGGGCGAATGGTCCTTCGGGGTGGGTCGGGGCATCAGGCCTTCAGGGTGGGGCGGGCGGGCGGGCAGGCAGACTTTCAAGGGGGAGGGGGGTGACAGGCAGGCAGGCAGGCCTTCAAGGGGGGGTGCAGGTCTTCGGGGGGGGTGCAGACCTTCAAGGGGGTGCAGGCCTTCAAGGGGGGGACAGGCAGGCAGGCCTTCAAGGGGGGGACAGGCCTACAAGGGGGGGGGGACAGGCCTACAAGGGGGTGCAGGCCTACAAGGGGGGGGACAGGCCTTCAAGGGGGGACAGGCCTTCAGGGGGGGTGCATGCCTTCAGGGGGGGGTGCCGACCTTCAAGGGGGTGCAGGCCTTCAAGGGGGGGACAGGCAGGCAGGCCTTCAAGTGGGGGGACAGGCCTTCGGGGGGGTGCAGGCCTTCGGGGGGGGGTGCAGACCTTCAAGGGGGTGCAGGCCTTCAAGGGGGGGACAGGCAGGCAGGCCTTCAAGGGGGGGACAGGCCTACAAGGGGGTGGGACAGGCCTTCAAGGGGGTGCAGGCCTTTGGGGGGGTGCCAACCTTCAAGGGGGGTGCAGGCCTTCGGGGGGGTGCAGACCTTCAAGGGGGGGACAGGCCTTCAAGGGGGGACAAGCAGGCAGGCCTTCAAGGGGGGGTCAGGCCTTCAAGGGGGGTACAGGCCTACAAGGGGGTGGGACAGGCAGACCTTTAAGGGGGGACAGGCCTACAAGGGGGTGGGACAGGCAGACCTTTAAGGGGGGATAGGCCTTCAAGGGGGGACAAGCAGGCAGGCCTTCAAGGGGGGGTCAGGCCTTCAAGGGGGGGGGACAGGCCTTCAGGGTGGGTGCAGGCCTTCGGGGTGGGTGCAGGCCTTCGGGATGGGTGCAGGCCTTCAGGGGGGAACAGACCTTCGGGTGGGGGGGTACAATCCTTCGGGGAGGGTGCAGGCCTTCAGGGGTGGGGTTTAGGCGTTCAGAGGGGGACAGACCTTCGGGTGGGAGGTAAAGTCCTTCGGGGGGTGCAGGTCTTCAGGGGTGGGGTGTAGCCCTTCTGAGGGGGGACAGACCTTCGGGGGGGGGGGGTCCTGGTGTAAAAGTACACAGAGGGAGAGAGGGAAGGGGGGGTTCAAAGATACGTGCATATGCCAGACTTTGGGGGTTAGAAATAATGGGTCTAAAAACAGAGGAGTGGGAGAGAGATGGTGCATAATGGGATTTAGGGAGGGAAGGAACAGAAAGGGAGAGAACTTGGAAACAGGGGATGGTGTGGAGGGGGGATAGAGATACTGGATAGGAGGATAGTTGGGAACAGAAAGGGAGAGATGGTGGATCCTGGGGTGGTGGGGAGTTGAGAAAAGGTGAATCTGTGGATGGAGACAAAAAAAAGGAAAGATGCCAGATCTCCGGGAGAGGGAAGGGAAACGGAAGGGGAGAACAGAGATGGCAGACGGATGGTTAGCACGGAGAAAGGAGACCCTGGCAAGCAAGACAACAAGAGCCTGGGACCAACAAGATTTGAATATTGATCAGAGAACAAAAGGTAGAAAAAATAATTTTATTTTCTGTTTTGTGATTACAATATGTTAGATTTGAAAAGTGTACATGAGACAGCTTGAAATGGGAACTTTTCTATTTTTGTGAATGGCAAGGCTGAGTTCAGTTAAAATATATGCTTTATAAGAAAATATAATAATGTGTTTTATAAAGTTTATAAGCATTGCTGGCATACTCGGTGAGGTGTTCCTAGTGTTGGTGGTGGTGGTAGCATGTCAGTGTGTTGAGAGGAAGAGGTAGTCTGGGAAATTCTGCTGAGCAAACTCTGGGCCCATTTCCACCCCCAGTTAGTCCACTCCACTCAACTGGTTCACACACTGAGTGGGTCTTTGGGTGTTATTTCTGGGTAGTTGTTTTAGAATCTCTTCCAGTGGTTTGTCAGTATCTCCTTCTGGTCCAAGGAAGGAAACTTTGTCAACCTTAGCATTGACCTTCAGAATATGTTTGTAACAGCGCTGCTTGTGTGGCATTAGGCTATGTAGTGATCGAAAGAAAAAAACAGACCTTTGCACATTTTTGCACTATATGGTGGGTGTATGAGGAGATTCATTTCCTGCACAGTTAAGTCCATGTGAAGTTACCTTGTGCTGTATTTGACATCTAGCAAGGTCTCTGTTTGGAAGGAAAGATCTAAGCTTAAAAATGAAGTGGCCAGAAGTTATGTTAAAAGTAGATAGCGTAGCTGGTTTTAAGAAAGGTTTGGACAAATTCCTGGAGGAAAAGTCCATTGTCTGTTATTAAGACATGGGGGAAGCGTCTGCTTGTCCTGGATTGGTGCACTCAGCAGCAACAAATACTAGTTTTGGCTGGCTCTTTCCCCGCATTTCTCCTCTCTTCCCCACGATTTAATATCCAGTTCAGGCAGTAAGTAAATGCATCGGCAGGGGGGGTCTGGTAAGTCTTGGGGGCTGGGGATGGAAGGTGAGAATCAGTTCTGTAGGCTATCAGAAATTTGCTTAATTATCTACTCACACAGAAAAGCAGTAAAGTCAATAGGTTCTCTGAGTGGGAACAACCTGTTTGATCTTGCACTCTTGTGATTGACCAATTGTTTATCACTGTTTAATTTATCACATTGATTAATTTGAGCACACCTGAGGTGTCCTATGATGGTGTGCACTGCAGGCAGAGGAGCCTTATTGTGTAAAGCACTGGAGAATTCTCTCCTCTCGCTTACCTCTCACGCTGAGGACACCCTGCTTCAGTATAATCATTTATATGATTTATCTTATAAACATTATTACGTGGTCTTTTCCTCAAGTGCTGAGACATCAGGTTGTTCCCACTTGGAGAACCTATTGACTTTTACTGCTTTTCTGTGTGGCTTTAACATTTTTGCTATTCAGTATACCTAAACTATTATTCAGTAGAAAAAATATGGTTTGTTCAATCAAATCCTGTGTGGACATTGGACTTCTATGAGTGAATGTTCTGCTTGATTGAACAAACTAAATTTTTTCTACTGAATAATAGTCTAGGTACAATGAAAGTAAATAGCAAAAATGTTTGAGTAGATAATTAAGGAAATCTTTTTCATATTGCTTGCTTATGGACTGGGAAAAAAGACTGTTCAAGCAAATGTCTCCAGAACTGCTTTAATGGAAAAATGTGATTTTTTTTTTTTAAGTACTTTGTGAAATTTATTGTTGTTGTGAAATTTATTGTTATACTTTGTTTAAACTTAAAAAGCGGTGTCATTAACAGTGAATCTAATCGAAAAATCGATTCAACAGGGTGAATCGAATCGAATGAAATATTTTTCTCTGAATCGGGCAGCACTATTGGCTACCATGAGAATGGGCTACTGGGCATGATGGACCATTGGTGTGACCCAGTTAGGCTATTCTTATGTTATGTTCTCATTTGTAGGGGCCTTTGTTTTCACTTCTTATTTTAATGTATTTTTTTCCTGGGAACTTATCAGTGTTTTTTTATAATGGGAACAAAAATGGAAGAGAATTAATGTGTGTGGAATGGGGGGGTAACTAATTTCTTCAGCTAAATAATTCAATCCACTTCAAACAGACATAGGAGAACTCACGCACCATTCACACACCCTCCAACCAAAAACGTCAAAAGAAAAAAACTGTTCGACAACCTCCTAGCCATTCGAGCTGCAACACTTGACCCCCAACTCTACAACCTATTGACCTCGACCACAAACTACAAAACCTTAAAAAAAGAAATAAAAACCCTTCTATTCAAAAAACACATAAAACCAAACTAACATAATCAGAACTGTCCCAAGCATCACCTGCAACTACTCCATATGTACTTCTGATGTCATGACAATTCCGACATAATTTATGTTATGTTATGTTTGGAATAATGGTTACATAAATGAGGTTCAATAAAAGAAAATTTTCACTGCCTGTTTCTATTCTGACCATTTATTCCATTTCATGGTTATTGCAAAAAAAAAAAAAAAAAAATTTTTCCATGAGGGGGGGGGGGGGTGTCAAAAAATGATGGGCCCCGGGTGCCACATACCCTAGGTACGCCACTGGTCCTGGAAGATCATGGGTAGTTTTTTATTTTTAGCCATTCACCCGTCCCAGCTTGATTTTTCAGTCCTCTGTTTTTTTGTTGTTGTTTTTTGGGTTTTTTTTTTTTTTTACAATACATACAAATGTTTAGGGACAACACCTTCTTTTCAGAAAAAATAAAATCATATTTTTAAAAAGACACAGCCCTGATGATAAGCAAAAAAAGAAACAGAAACAAACAAGCAAACAAAAAAATTGGGTTTCTCTCTCTGCACATGATTTAACAAAAGACTAAAAGCTCTCACATTCCCCTCTCAAGCGACACGAGTCATACAGAACACAGATAAGCTTGAGGAGAAAATGGACCTAAAAATGCTCAGGAACAATACCTTCCTGTTAGAAATAGTACATTCCACTTTTTAGACACAACTCCTAAACACCTGTTGTCCTGAGGAAAATCACATCCCCCTCTCAAGTGTCATGATTCACGTAGAACACAAAGCTTGGGGAGAAAAAGGTTGCTGAAACCAGGGACTTTTGGATAGTCAGTCTAATGCCTCTCCAACTGAACTACTGAATCACAACCGTATTTGCACACACTTTACTTTTGCAAAAATCATTCATTCATTAGGACACCTTACACCATAGATAGCTAGCTCTAGTAGATTTTATGAAAAAAAATAGTTGCAGAACAAATTTCAAACCTTTATACATAAGTTGTTTTCTCCAGTAGGTTTTTTTTTGTTTTGTTTTTTAAAGACCCCATTAACTGTTTATTTTTCAAGAAAGTGGGTAGAGGGATGTGGATTTCTGCTTTCCGCTGCCCGTGCACGAGCTTACCATAATGATCCCCAGCTGAACTGGACAGACTTTGTGGGGCCAGGTTTCTTTTCAGCACACGGCTGCTAATGAACCCCCCTCCCATGGCATACTAAGGGGGAGCAGGGGGTAGTTTGCCCCAGGTACCATCTTCATGAGGGCGCCTCCTCTTTGCCCCCACCTTGCTCCTTCCCTGCCCATCCCCACTGCCACGCGTATGGGTTTCACCGTTAGATAATCTATACCTGTAGGTTTTGAGGCCAGCCAAACCAAACTCTGTGATATATTTTATACCAGTGTTTCTCAACTCAGACCCAGAGTACCCCCTTGCCAGTCAAGTTTTTAGGATATCCAAGATGAATATGCATAAACTTGATTTGCATATACACTGCCTCCATTATATGCAAATTTCTTTCATGCATATTCATTGCAGATATCCTGAAAACCTGACTGACAAGGGGGTACTCCAGGACTGAGCTGAGAAACACTACTTTTTCTCCCTGTAAAAAACACCAATACCTGAGTGTTTTTTTAAACAGGGTTGAGCAGTGAAAGACTGGAGCTTGCCTTTGGTAATTTAGTTACCACTTAGAGCAGGTTTTCACAGTTCTAGTGACATGTAAGGTATAGCTACATCACTCTGACCATAGCAGGATTAATATAAAATGCATTTATTTTCTTTCTTTTAACAGGACACTTGTCCTTATGCTTATGTTGTGGGCTTTGTGTGAGGAAGAGAGGCAACACAAACTCATGAGAAAATAACATTTTAGTGTGTCTGAGTAGAGTGATTTTTAAAATGTGAAATAGAACTTTATGAATCTGTGACATGATGCCACTGGAGACCCTGGCAACCGTTTTTGTGTCAAAAGAATTATATTACAGAAAATTACAAAAATTCATGCACTAGTCCATAACAAGAGGGCTTTCAGCTTTGGGAACCCATATACTGTATCTCAAGGTTCACCCAGCGTTCACTTGTAATCCTTATTCCAGGTTACTGGGTTATGCCACAAGTAGCCCATACATCATACTTCCTTCTGTTAATAGTGTGCAAAGTTACAATATACTGTAAATTTCAGCACCTATTTATAATCCGTAAAATGATTGCTGAGATTTAAAAAAACACAAAAAGAGTCACTCAAAAAATCACCATCCGAAGAGTTCCAACATGGTGAAATAACACAGTGATGTGCATTTTGTTTTAATAGTCCCCATGTGAGGGAGTCAGGGATTCTCCCTCACTGTGACTGCAGTTGAACCACTGGGCAGCAGGAGGCACTAGCCGAAGAGGAGATGAACTACAGGTACCAGGATGCACTGGGCTCAGCAACCCTGCTGAGTCAGAAGGGTGGTCCTCAGGCAGGAAGCTGAATATATGCTTTAGCCTGAGATCAGTTAGGAGATGTCCCCATGGGAGAGAGGTCCCAGAAAGGAGACCTCCACAGATAAATTTTTCCTAGTTGTGGGCTGGAAGGGAGCCCTGTAAGAGAAGGGAAAGTATCTGAGAATGCCAAGGTGATAGCTAACTAGAGGTTTTCAGAGAGAGAGACTGGCAGGGTGAGAAGCCTGATATATGGATTGAAGACTTGGATATTAAAAATGTTGGCTAAGGCAAGCCCTGCTTATTATACTGAGGACTGTGGAATACTGTATGTTCATGGGTTTGGCTGAGGACTGTTTATTTGAATGGAGAAATTGATTCCCCTTAGCCTGGCTCAGAAGAGTGAATAAATAAAAGCCTTTCCTTTACTTTTCATGAGTGTTTAAGCTGTTTATGTTTGAATGTGTATAGAGTCCGGGAAAATCCAAACTAAACATATGGTGGCAGTTTGGAGATTTTTGCCTCTGAAACAAGAGACAACCCACAAACCTCTAGAGCTTGGGACCTCAGTAGAAGGGTTTAGGTTTTTGAAGAGGGGCTAGGAAGTTTAGCTTTGCCTCAAGTCATGGACCTGAAGAAGTTTAGTTAGAGTTGGACAAGCAGGATTTTTTTTTTCCTTGTCTGAGAGTTTAAAAAGAGAGTTAGCTAAGGGAAGCAGCCAAGAACTGTGAAGTAATTAAACCACTGCATACACCTGACAAACAGGCAGCGTGTGTGAACTATAGCTGTGAGAGTGCAGGCTAGAGAGCTACTCTTGATTAACTCACTGATTGCAGCTGGTGAGGTGGATGCTAAAAGAAAGTAAAAGTGAAGTTTAATGTTGAGAGCAGGGCAAACCAGAAAATCTGATGAAAATATGGGTTACAAAATGGAACAGATGTTAAGGGTCCTGATTCAAGGCCAGCAATCATTTTACACATGATAAATAAGTGCTGGAATATATATTGCAACTTTCTACACTATTCACAGAGAGAAGTATGATATATAGATGGACTTGGGGCATAACCCAGTAACCTGGGATAACTATTACAAGTGAATGCTGAGTGAACCTTGAGAAAGATGGGTTATGCACTATATAGTTAGTAAAATTGCTTTTGAAAATAATTCTCTTTGGTAGTGACATCAGAGAGGCTTCCGACGCAGGCACGAATCACGCGAGGAGCCGCCATCCGCTGCTTTGAATGGAAAAAAGACCACAGCAAGTGAGCCAACTCTCGATCTTCGCATCCAGAATGCGGGCTGCAGACTCTAGAGCTATACAACAGTGCATCTCAATGCATGTTAAGTACAGTGGTACCTTGGTTTACGAGCATAATTCTTTCCAGAAGCATGCTCATAAACCAAAATACTCGTATATCAAAGCGAGTTTCCCCATAGGAACTAAGGGAAACTAGCTTGATTCATTCCCACCCACCTCATCCCCCGAGGCCAGCGGCGTTGCTCTATCCCCCCACAAGAACCGGCATTGCTCCCCCCGAAGGTCCCTCCCACGTGTTCCATCACCCTCCACCACACGATCCGGCACCCCCCTGCTGAGATCCGGCACCCCTCGGAGATCTCAGAGAGAGCGTGAACTCGCAGGCCTTGAGCATGCGCAGATGCTCAAGGCCCAGCAAAGGCCGATCTTCGGACACCGGCACCAACGCACAGGACATGCCGGTGCCGGTGCCGAGGTCGAGATGGAAGTAAGAAGCTTGTTCGGGTGGGTCTGGGGGGACTTCAGATCGCGGCAGGGGGGTGCCAAATTGCGGCGGGGGTGCTGTATCGCGGGGGGGGGGGCGGTGCTGGATCAAGGGGAGAGGGTGCCAGATCACGGGGGAGGGGTGCGCCGCTCGTAAATTGAGGCACGCTCGGTTTCCGAGGCGCTGATTTTGCGAATGTTTTGCTCATCTTGCAAAATACTCGTAAACCGGTGCATTCGTAAACCGAGGTACCACTGTTGTTGGAACAACAGAAAAGCAGTAATTATAAAGAAAAAGAAAATCTTTTTATCTTTTT
Organism: Geotrypetes seraphini; assembly: GCF_902459505.1. Classification (NCBI taxonomy): domain Eukaryota; kingdom Metazoa; phylum Chordata; class Amphibia; order Gymnophiona; family Dermophiidae; genus Geotrypetes; species Geotrypetes seraphini. Next base: position 515,297,281 of record NC_047084.1, on the reverse strand, counting down.
AATGGTTTCTTCACTGACAAAGATGTTTTTGCACAAAAATGGAAATTATCACAGTTTGCTATCTCTACCTAATGACAGTTCTACAAGCAACAAAGAATCTAAGTTGTGCTTTGATAACTACTTTCAACAAAAAATCAGGCTCATTTTCAAAAAATATAGATGTCTAAAAGGCAGCGTCCAAGTGGGCATTCTCAAAATAAACTTTCTAGACATCTTTCTGGTTGTTTTGTCTACAGTGCATTGAAATGTTAAGGGAGCGTGTTAGAGGTATGTTTTAGGTGGACTTAGGGCAGGCTTAGGACTTAGAAGCTCATCAGCAATGGCGCACCAAGGGGGGGAGGTCCGCCCCGGGTGCACAGCCCAAGGGGGTGCACAGCTGGTCACCCACTGGGGAAAGGCTGCCACTGCCGTAACCAGAAACAAGCCGGCACCGAGTTCTCCCTCCCTGTTTCTCTTCCCCGTGAGCCGACCAACTCTAGCCATCTGACATCAATTCTGACATCGGAGAGAACGTTCTGGGCCAGCCATTCGCTGCCTGGCTGGTCCGGAACATCCTCCAACGTTAGAATTGACATCGGGCAGCGAGAGTTGGTCGTCCAGTGGGGAAGAGAAGCAGGGCGAACTCGGCACCGGCCTGTTTCAGATGGCCAGTGGCAGCCTTTCCCCGGCGGCGGTGGCAGCAGCATGTTTCCAAATGGTGGTGGCATGAGGGAGACAGGGAGCCAGAAAGAAAGAAAGGGGGGACAAGGATCCAGAAGGAAAGAAAGGGGGCAGGGTGAAAGAAAGAAAAAAAAATGGGGCATGGGGAGAGAGAGAAAGACAGACATAGAGAAAGAAAGGGGGCATGCAGAGAGAAAGAAAGAAGGGGGCAGGGTGAAAGAAAGAAAGAAATGGGGCACTGAGAGAGAGAGAGAGAGAGAGAAAGACAAACAGAAAGAAAGGGGGCATGAGGAGAGAGAAAGAAAGAAGGGGGCATGGAGAGAGAAAGAAGGGGGCAGGGTGAAAGAAAGAAAGAAATGGGGCATGGAGAGAGAGAGAGAGAGAAAGACAGACATACAGAAAGAAAGGGGGCATGGAGAGAGAAAGAAATAAGGGGACAGGATGAAACAAAGAAAAAGTTGGGGGAGGGAATGAGGTCTGGAGGAGAGGAAGTATACAGGAAGCTGAAAGAAGGTAAGAAATATTGGATGCACAGTCAGAAGAATAAAGTGCAACCAGAGAGTGATGAAATTACCAAACAAAGGTAGGAAAAATGATTTTATTTTCAATTTAGTGATCAAAATGTATCCATTTTGAGAATTTATATATGCTGTCTATATTTTGCACTATGGCCCCCTTTTACTAAACCGCAATAGCAATTTTTAGTGCAGGTAGCCTATGAGCATCGAGAGCAGCATGGGGCATTCAGCGCAGCTCCCTGCGCTAAAAAACGCTATCGTGGCTTAGTAAAAAGGGAAGGGGTATATTTGTCAATTTTTGTATAGTTGTTACTGAGGTGACATTGCATAAAGTCTTCTGCCTTGACCTCTTTGAAAACCCGTGGAATATAAATGATAATTAACATTTTCTCTGCGTACAGTGTGCTTTGTGTTTTTAAAATTTTATTGTTGTTAGATCATTTTGACTTGGCCATGAAGGTAAGGGGGAGGGATGGAGGGGAGTTGCTAAAAGACATCTAGTAATCCTTGCAGGCTTGACTGTGCAGGGAATTATTTTTGTAAAATCATGTTTTGTTATGTGACTGGCATTATTTAGACTTTAATTTCTATGAATGAATAGAATGAAAATTATGTAAAATTACTTGCTTGTTTTTATGTGTGTGCCCTGAAGGAAAGTGGAGAGTGGGCTGAGGACGCTGAAGGGAAATGGGGAAGAGAGAGTGGGGAGAAGGCGCTGATTTATAAATTGACAATTGTACAGAATATTGTTTCTTATACTTTAATATAATAAGTTCAATATAAAACAATTCATGGCTTGTGTGGATGGAATCAGGTGGTTTGCGGGGATGGGGACCGAGCTTAATGGTATTTTTTTATTTCTCATTATTTGTTTTATTTTTATTTGTTAATTTGTAAAGTGGTGATTGTTATGTATCAATTTTTTCAAATTTACATCTACTGTGTTTATATTTTGCACAGTATTAAAAGACATGTGTTACTGTTTTTGTGGTGTTGTGGTGTTGCATTGTATGCAGAGTCTGGTTTCTTGGCGGTTCAGTTTAACTTTTGTCTACATATTTCTATTTTTAGTTTGTGATTATTCCATATTGGACGAGGGTGTATCTCTGTTCTGTGTGTATGAAAAGAACATAGTTTTCAGTTGGCATTGACTGCAGGATCAATTGACTGTGTGGGATCTGGCTTGTTTAGTTTTACAATGTATGTGTTGGTGTTCACTGCAGTGTTTAAGATGCTGCCTTTTCCTAGGTACACTCTTGTGTGATATGTAGATTGTTACTAAAAATCATATTTTTCATATAGATGGGGGGTGTGTCAAAAAATGATGGGCCCCGGGTGTCACATATGCTAGGTACGCCACTGCTCATCAGTCATAATCAGACCTTTAAGAAAAGGTCCTGGACTTTTTTTTTAGACTTTTGGGGCTAGACCTATTTTAATAGCATCTAAATGCTAAAAAGGTGCCCAAACTGGCCAGAAGGAGGGATTAAGGCATGATCCCCCCTTACTCCCCCAGTGGTCACTGACCCCCTCCCACCACAAAAGATGTTTAAAAACAGTCCATTCTAGCCTATATTATGAGGAGGTCTGAAAAGTTCTCAGCCCAAGCAGCTTCAGGTATAAACATAGACATTTGAGCAGAGAGAGCACTCTACATCATTGAATTTCACATTAAAAGTTCCAGGTACAGATGTCACTTTAACTTGCTTCTATTGTATGGTGAGCCCTCCGAAACCATTCCTCTGACCCTTGGTCTTTGGATCCCTCTCCATCCCCTGTTCTCCTTCCTCTTCTTTCCCCTCCTGATTTTCCCCTTCCTCTATTTTTTCCCAACTTCACTCCTTTATTTCCCCTTCTGAACTTGATGCCTGGAACCTGGCCGGTGCCCAAAGCCACCCTTTGGACGGACTTTGGTGCAAAGAGGGGAAAATCCCTGTATACCAGTCGCTAGCTCTCCTTTACATTTCAACTTCTTGCCAGTGATTTTTTCATTCTTGACCTTCGTTTCCTGATACAGACATATATAGCTCGATGTATAACCTGTCTCCGTGCTAATCCCAACATACCCCGTAAAGCACCACACCAGCACCTTCCTTGCCCCTTCCTTGCACCTTCTCCTTTTTGCACATTTACAGATTGACTTTGCTCATATCCCTCATGCCACCAGGACCTAATAGGATTATGCCCTTGTTATTGTTGACATGTTTTCTCCCGATGGCCTGAAGTTTTTCTCACCACAAATGAAACAGCTCAGACTGTGGTGAATATCCTACTTCGTGAAATCATCCCTAGGTGGGGATGCCCCACACATATTACTTCAGATAATGGTCCTGCTTTCACTGCCAGAGTATGCAAAGATTTAGCTACTGCACTATCAAAGACAAAATTAGGAAAGCCACAGCTGGCTCGTTTGTAAATTGGAAGAAATTCCTCCCTATTCTTCTAGCTGAAATTAGGATGCAGCCGCACTGCACCACTGGTTACTCTTCCTTTGAGATTCTCATAGGATGACTTTTCCCCGCCCCATGGATAGATAACCCCTCAATAGTTGAGAGTAGTGATCTCCCCTTGATATAGGAAGAATACGTCCGAAAGCTCATAGGAACGTTAGAGCACCTCTCCTTTCTTTCCACAGATTCCTACCCACTCCTTCCAGCTTGGCAACGTGGTCATCGTCTAGAAGCTTTCCAAGGATAGGAAACAGACGGACTTCCCCTTTGGACCTCCCACCACTGTGATCGCAGCAACCAGGACCGCTGTACTCACTGAGGAGTCTCCTGTTTGGATCCACGCAAGTCGCTTGAAGAGGGTTAACCTAAAACCCCAGAAGCAAGCCGTCCCTGCCCAGACTTCACCCCCTCCAGTGGAACAGCATGATGATCTCGCTGTAGCATTACACCAGATTTATCATTCTTCTCCTAGCAGCGTTGCTGCTAGTTTTTCTTCCTGTATGGATCATCTTCAACTGTGTCTACAGGGATGATGTGTCCTGGGTCCACGAAACTTTCTGCCCATACCCATCTGTAAACGACACCCCAGGCATCTCTTTGCAAACGCAACATCAAGTTGAAACTTTTCATCCCAAAGGGGGGGGGGGCTGCCCCTCAATTGGAATCCAGAAAGATAAACAGCATACCACCTTTTGGCATAATTCCAGAAGCGCGCAGGTGGCCACCTTCTCCTTTGATTACTGTGACATTAGGGACTGCTCAACAATTGATGCCGCATGGCAGTGTGACTGGTTCCGTGATATTCCTAAAACTAAAGACATATACATATGTGTTACTGACTCATGTTGGGGGAATAAGTGTGCGTCCTGGGGAGCGATAGGATGGAATACTGGCACTGACTGGGCTTATAAACCAGAAAGTGCTTAGAAAAGAGTGGATCAAAATGGTAAATCTCTGCTTAGCCATATGACCCTTCGTAAGATTGGAAACTGTTATGGGAAAGGTGTTTCTGGACATATTATGAAGCTTTCTCTTACAATTGAAAACCCTAGACCTACTGATGAAGGCATGTACGTTATGGGCATGTGGTTTAAGGGTGGGTCTAGCTATCAGCACCATCAGTTTTTCTTATGGGATCTATCTACCTCCACTCATCCTCTCCCGTCATTTTGTGGGGCCCCCAAAGAAACTAATCCACTGGCCACCAAATTAAAAAAAACTTACTGACATGATGGCCATTGCCAATCCCACCTTTGAAGATACTATGGCTGTTGAGGTAGGTTTTTCAGAACGTGACCTCCTTGGTAGTTTTGATCCGCATGTATACATAGATGCCATAGGGATCCCAAGAGGGGTCCCAGATGAATTCAAGGCCCGAGACCAAGTTAAGGCTGGATTTGAGTCTCTTATTCCCCTTATCACTATCAATAAGAATGTTGATTGGATTAATTACATTTATTATAATCAGCAATGCTTTGTGAACTATACTAGGGACGCCTTGCAAGGTATTGCTGATCAGTTAGGCTCCACTTCTCAGATGACTTTCCAAAATCGCATGGCCCTAGATATGATCCTTGCTGAGAAGGGGGGTGTCTATAAAATTCTCCCCAGTACTTTATCTTGTTGCATCTTTATTTCTGACAATACGGGTAAAGGTTACTATGGAAATTCAGAAATTAGAGGACCTATCTGCTGAGCTCAAACGTAACTCTGGTGTATCTAATCCTAGGGACCAGTACTTTAGCTGGATGCAAGGATGGGTTAAATGGTTAGTGTTATAATCTCTATTATTATTTGTACCCATGTTGCTTTTATGCCATTTTTAGACTGCTTATGTGTTATAGTGCTCGTATTACTGCTCCTAAGCCCCTCCTCAAGAGACATATTTGGACTATCTCTCCCTCCAAACATAGTAACATATAGTAACATAGTAACATAGTAGATGACGGCAGATAAAGACCCGAATGGTCCATCCAGTCTGCCTAATCTGATTCAATTAAAAAATTTTTTTAAAATTTTTTCTTCTTAGCTATTTCTGGGCAAGAATCCAAAGCTTTACCCGGTACTGTGCTTGGGTTCCAACTGCCGAAATCTCTGTTAAGACTTACTCCAGCCCATCTACACCCTCCCAGCCATTGAAGCCCTCCCCTGCCCACCCTCCACCAAATGGCCATACACAGACACAGACCGTGCAAGTCTGCCCAGTAACTGGCCTAGTTCAATATTTAATATTATTTTCTGATTCTAAATCTTCTGTGTTCATCCCACGCTTCTTTAAACTCAGTCACAGTTTTACTCTCCACCACCTCTCTCGGGAGCGCATTCCAGGCATCCACTACCCTCTCCGTAAAGTAGAATTTCCTAACATTGCCCCTGAATCTACAACCCCTCAACCTCAAATTATGTCCTCTGGTTTTACCATTTTCCTTTCTCTGGAAAAGGTTTTGTTCTACGTTAATACCCTTCAAGTATTTGAACGTCTGAATCATATCTCCCCTGTCTCTCCTTTCCTCAATGGTATACATATTCAGGGCTTCCAGTCTCTCTTCATACGTCTTCTGGCGCAAGCCTCCTATCATTTTCGTCGCCCTCCTCTGGACCGCCTCAAGTCTTCTTACGTCTTTCGCCAGATACGTTCTCCAAAACTGAACACAATACTCCAAGTGGGGCCTCACCAATGACCTGTAAAGGGCCGTCAACACCTTCTTCCTTCTACTGACTACGCCTCTCTTTATACAGCCCAGCATCCTTCTGGCAGCAGCCACTGCCTTGTCACACTGTTTTTTCGCCTTTAGATCCAAGCTCATGCTGTGCTCTTATGTTGTCATTTTCATGACTTAAGAGGGGATTGAAGGGGCACATGTAATCCTTGCATACATTCCTTGTAGAAGTTTTCTGTTCCTGATTGAACTGCTGAAAACAGGTTATATGTGCCAAGAAATTACAAGGCCATTTTCTCTTTTTGTTCTGAGCTCTGTGTCTTACATCTTGTGCTTTAGAGAGATAAGAAACATTGCTAGACCTTAGATGGAAACTTCCCAATAAAACCCCCCCTTATGTTTGCTACCTCTTTCTAATGTATCCTGTTACCAAATATGGTCTTTCCTACAGTCATATGCTGAAAAAACTAACCCATGTATAATACTATATAAATGAATGAAGGACTCATAATAAAGGGACATCTCCTGGAACATGACGTGGTCGTTTCTTTTTAGGGAGGTGCCCCCAGATGCATCTGTACCAGAGACAACAGAGTATGTGTGTGAGGCAGTATTGGGACCAGAACCGTTTCAACACAGGGGATGGGTCCTTTCTTGCTTTGTTCAAAAGTGAGCCACAGTTCATTGACTGCTGACACTGGTATCATTCCCCCCCCCACACACACAGTCACCCAAAGAATTTTAATGTGACCTGTCCTAGCCCTGCCCCAACTCACCTTAGCTCTGCCCCTCTTTAGCTTCCCCAGATGTCTGAGTCACCAACCGCCTATAAGCTTTGAATTGGAAAGGGGGCACCCCTACTGCTACTACTATTAATCTATATATGTATATAAAATCAAATGTATCTGTGTGTGTGTGTGTGTGTGTGTGTGTTTATGTATGTATATATGTATGTTCCAGCATAACTCTGAAATGCATGCAGACATTTCAACCAAACTTGATATACAGGTGACTTACTATTTGGGGGCGGGAAGGGGGTGACATGTAAAAATAATCGAAGACAACAGATATTAGTGTCTAATTCATCATTTTCCAGCACAACTCTGAAATGCATGGAGAAATGTAAAACAAACTTGGTATACAGATGACTTACTATCTGGGGAAAAATACTGTGGGGCGGGAAGGGGGTGACATGTAAAAATAATCGAAAACGACAGATATTAGTGTCTAATCTATAGTTGTTGGGGGTCGCTGAGATGAATACTGACACTCCTGATGCCGTTTAAGTCCAAGTTAAGCTCCAGCCCCATCACAATTTTAACTGGTTACGAGAGAGGGCTGTCTAATAGAAGATTGGGATAAATAAATACACGGACGGGCAACGCTGGGTAATCAGCTAGTTATTTCTATGGTGCTTCCAGACGTATGCAGCACTGTACAGAGTCACCCCTATATATCCTACAGAATGAGCACCTGGCCTTCTACATAGTAACATAGTAACATAGTAGATGACGGCAGATAAAGACCCGAATGGTCCATCCAGTCTGCCCAACCTGATTCAATTTAAATGGTTTTTTTTTTTTTTGATTATTTTGATTATTGGCTTACCAAATGCAGAATGTTGTTCTAGTTTTTGATCAAGGTAAACAAGGAGAATTGAACGAGTAGCATGAATTTAAACTTTAGTTACTGGAAACAATATGTACTGTATATATCCTGTCTAAGCGATATAGGAAAAGCAATATCTTGCCATCTGAGTTCACATGCCTTAAGGATTATATGGACAGCTCTCAAGGCTTTCTGAAGCAGCCTAAAGTAGCAATGAGTAATCCAGTGTGAAGAAGAGCCACTGGCCAGGCTGATTTCCCATATACATGAATAAGAGATGAGGTAACTGGATGAGAAGAGGAGAGGGCTGTTTGTGTACTTGTGCATTCAGCGAGGTGCTCCCTGCAAGTGCTTGTGAGTGTAATCGCTGCTGGGAAAAGGTGTCTGTGCTAGAAACCTGAGTCATCAGCTCTTCTATCAGCCGTGCAGCTGAGAGGATGCTGTGCTGACATCCAACAAGAGCCGAGCATCTGACCAGCTCAGCTCCGCAAATCACTGTCCTTCCGATTCATCAGTGCGGATATTACAGGAATCTGGGAGCTGATAAAGACACGCTTCCCGGAACTGAGCCGAGTTGCAGGATCATCTCACACTTGCTGGAATTCCTGGGTTTTTTTGCAATTGTTATTATTTTTTTTTTTCATATAAATCCATCTTTTCTATTTGTTTAAGGAGCATGTTTGATCAGGTTTCAGGTTTATTTAAAATTTAATTATATTGCTTATAATACTTCTAACTGATGTACACTTTAAAATGGGATACATTATTATAAAATAAGAATACATCTCAAAAAGGCTGATAGAAGTTTATTTAATACACTGTTGTTCTATATTATTTGCTTTACTATTTTATTACTCTCTTGTCTTTGGCTATTAAAGGACTAACATGTGAGTGAATGAGTGAGTGAGTAAGTGAGTGATACCTGCTTGCAGCAACAGTGGCCAGTGCAATACATGGGATATCTAGAATGGAGAGGTAGGCAAACACTCAGGCAGAGAGACTCCAATAAGCCAAAAATTAAATAATGTAGCAGATACATAGAAGGCAGATGACTGATTGCCAGTTGCTTGTTGCATATATAATCACCATGCCCATGTGTTAAGCAGTTACAGTCTTTTCGAGCAAGGACTGTCTTCTTTGTGACTCTGTAAAGCCATGTGCACGTCTGGTAGCGTTACAGAAATAATTAATAGTAGTACAGTCTGGTTCAGCTTCATAATTGTAGTAATAGTGGTAGTGGTAATCAGACCCCTAACGGGTTGTTGTTTTTTCTGAGATAGCAATCAGTATGAGGAACAAATTACAAAATTGTACGGATATGTACTTTAGATCCTGAGCTCCTTGTTACTGACGGGGCAAGGGAGAAAAACAATGCCTTCATCCCCCATGGAGAATGTCCCAATGCCACCAGATTCAACTTCACCCATGTGGAATGAGAGATTCTCTCAATCACTGGCATATGGCAGTTCTTTCTTACAACATTCTATGCCATGTTGTGTCAAGAGGGCTAGAGAGTTAATCCCGTTTTTGTACATTTTGTTTTGGAAGTGTCAAGTTATATCTGTCAATCTGTTGTGTCACGTTTACTTTGTCCATTCGCTTTGGACTCGATTGTGTTTTTAGGACTGTTAACTGCTCTGATTCAGGTTTTGAAGGGCAGTATATCAAGATAAATGAAACTAAACTAAATTCAATAATATGAAACTTTCCATGTCCTTCTGTGACTTTGATTTGTTTTACTGCCATAGGCTGTCAGTGTTTTCATCAGAATTCAGCAGAAAACACTTTTGAAGGAGAGACTTGAAATGATCTCTTGGGAAGAAGTAATATGAGAGGAAGGCCCAGTCAACCACTGGGAATCCTAAATTAACCTCTCTCCTAAACGAGTGACTGATGAGACTGGCATTACTGTATGAATTTGTATTTTACATTTTATCACCTTTGCTGCCCATTAGCAAAGAATAAAATGCCTCTGACCTGTCCCTTCATGTTGCTGACAGTCCTGTACCACTTCTGGGTCTTCCTGAATCCTACACTGACCTAGCACCATCTCTTCTTTGTTGCATACTGCATTCTAACACATTTGAAAATGCCACTGTTGAACTATTTATTTTGCTTTGTGTTGGATTGTTGAATCTGTGTGTGTCTATATGTCTGCTTCTCTAGGTTTCCAGCTCAATCAGAACTGTGTCCTATCAGGAGATTCAACTCCATGGGATATGATAGAGACTTACAAGATCATGAAGGGCATAGAGAGAGTAGAGAGGGACAGATTCTTCAAACTTTCGAATATTGAAAGAACAAGAGAGCATTCAGAAAAGTTGAAAGGGAACAGATTCAAAATGAATGCTAGGAAGTTCTTCTTTACCCAACGTGTGGTGGACACCTGGAATGTGCTTCCAGAGAGTGTAATAGGGCAGAGTACGGTACTGGGGTTCAAGAAATGATTGGACAATTTCCTGCTGGAAAAGGGGATAGAGGGGTATAGATAGAGGATTACTGCACAGGTCCTGGACCTGTTGGATCGCCGTGTGAGCAGACTGCTGGGCACGATGGACCTCAGGTCTGACCCAGCAGAGGCATTGCTTATGTTCTATGTTCAGTTAGTTAGTTGACATTTTTTTTCATCATTTGTTCCCTTTACCCTTGCCTATCTATCACAATCACCATAGCAACAATCATCAGCTAGCAAGTGTGCACTCTGAAACTAATTGATAGGGAAAGGGATTGGGACTTGTATACCACCTTTTTGTAGTTATACAACCACATTCAAAGAGGTTTTACATATAGGTATTTTGAGCATTTTCCCTATCTGTCCCATGGGCTCATAATCTATCTAATGTACCTGGGGCAGTGGAGGATTAAGTGACTTGCCCAGAGTCACAGGGAGCAGCACAGGACTTGAACCCACAACATCAGGGTGCTGAGGCTGTAGCTTTAACCACTATGCCACACTCTCCTCCTATTGCTGTTATACAAAAGGTAGGTCTCCTTTTCCCCATTTTGTCTGGTATGTGTGGAAATCTGCCTCCATAGCAATCCAGCCCTGCTAGAGAAGAAGCTATAGAATCAAACCCAGGGCTTCTGAAACAGTGTACAACGTATTCACTGAATGTGCCATCTCAGTTTATAAAGCAAAACCAAGAAGAACAAATGCAGCAGAGATGACTGTCCACTGATGGCAGAAAGAATATTTGAGGAAACCAAATGTTCAATGTAAAAGTCTTGATTTGATAAAGTTGCTCAACATGAGGCGTGTTTTGGCCACAAGGCCTGCCTCAGGAGTCGTGTCGCTCTTGAAAGTAGATGACCCACTTAATGAAACCTGTCCCTTCATGTTGCTGATTGCTCAGATGTATCTGCTTTTACAAAATGGCTGCCATTTTATGGTGTTTTAAAGGTATTGTTTCATTAAGTGGGAGGGTCATCCACTATCCAGAGTGACATGACTCTTGAGGCAGGCCTTGCAGCCAAAACACGGCTCGTGTTGAGTCACTTTAACAAATAAAGACTTTTACATAGAATATTTGAGGAAACCAAATGTTCATTCTGCCATCAATAGACATGTCAATTTATGTCATTTCCAAATGTAAATAAATGATGGTTTTCCATCTCTCTTACGTCACTCCCAAATGTGAATAAATAAATAGCAGCTCTTCACTGACCACTATGGTCATCCCTACTTAGGGAGACCTAGGAACAAACTCACTGAGTTCTTTCTTACAAGACAAGTTTCCAAATAGTTTTTATATATTGCCCATCGCATAACATCTGAGCGGTTTACAAATATTTGTAATGATAGTAGAAAACCTGATGGCTTGTTCTAACAAGGAATTAAAAATAAGTTAGGTCAGAAAAATATTTGCTATTAATAGGTAAAGAAAAATATTTGAAATTACTTATTTCTGAAATTTTAAATTTTAATTTTTGACAGCATTTAAAGAAAAATGATAGTCTGAAGAAATCAGGCTGATGCAAATTCTCCAACGTCCATTTGATTTCTGGGAGTATCAGAGTGTTTACCATGCTGTTCTGTGCTATCGAGTTTGATGAAAGAGGCCCTAAAACTATTAGTCCCAGAATCTATTCCAGTAAGCAAAAACATCTAATTATCAAAAAGAACATCAATTGTTTGAGCTAAAAAAAAAGTTTTTCTGGAAAGTAAATATTCAGTGAGGTTAACTATTGTTAAATATTATTTTGGTTTTGAAGAGAAACTTCCTCACAACTTGTATATTTGAGATTTAAGCTTCTGAGAAAACATTGTCATTTAAAAGTAAATATATGGGAAGATTAGATTCTTACCTCAATAATCGTTCTAGTAGAAAGGCATATAGGTCTTGAACCAGTGGGATATTCTGCTCTACTTGCAAGTTTGTGTATAAGGCGCCATCTACATTTTTTGGCTCCATCTCTTGCATCATTGGGCTATGCTGTCTCTTCTTAGTTTGTACCAAAGCAGTTTATAACCACTATAAGAGGAGTAATAAAGAAGAGGTGTAGGAGGAACTCTCTGACAAACCCAAGTCTACTCTGTTCTGAAATAATTAAAATTTAGACTAATGCCAATAGATACATAACAGAAAACAAGGTGAGACCAAACAACCCACCTACCTGAGTGCAACCAGTACTAACACATATGCAGTTCTCATAGTCTCTTATGTGCCTCTTTGCAATAGAGAGTTATCTCATCACTCTTTGCACCTCATTGGCATGATAAAGACAAGTATCTCAAAATACATACATGTCTGAGAGATAATAAACAGTCTAAATTGAAATCTGACAGAGCGGGCCTTTAAGCCTCATATGCCTTTCTACTAGAAGAGGTAAGAACCTAATCTTCCCTTCTAATGCAAAAGGCATATAAGTCTTGAACCACTGGGATGTACAAAAGCAGTTCCCTGAGTCTAAGTACATCACGGGACGCATCGAGTCAGAAGATGATATCTTCTGGCTCATGGGACCCTCGACCACCAGAGGGCATCCACTGAAAATCAGGGGAGGGAAGTTTCATGGCGACTCCAGGAAGTACTTCTTCACCGAAAGAGTAGTGGATCATTGGAACAGACTCCCACTCCAGGTGATAAAGGCCAGCAGCGTGACGGATTTTAAGAGAAAATGGGATACTCACGTGGGATCTTTAAGGGAGTAAATTCAGGGGAGGGGATACTTGGAATGGGCAGACTTGGTGGGCTATAGCTCTTTTCTGCTGCTTTTTTCTATGTTTCTATGTTTCTATATTAGAAGAGCCTGCTGATAGCACCAAGGACCCAAAAGTGGCATCCAAACATGCCACTATATCCACCGTATATAATTTCATAAAAATATAGTGGATGAACCATGTAGCCGCCCTACAAATCTCCTCAGGCAGAACTGCCTGGGGCTGCACCCAAGAAGAAGCCACACTCCTCGTAGAATGTGTTTTCAAAGAAATATGCTAAAGAAATAGCCCTGCAAATCCATCTTGAAATAGAAGCCTTAGAAGCTGGCTTCCCCAGGCGGCTACACTCATTAGAATAAAAGCATGATCTGAGAAATGAAAATCATTTGTCACCTGAAGCTAATAGAAGAACTCTCCTAATATCCAGCAACCTAAATCTTTGTCCTTTTTCTTCAAACCTGTGGCAGTTGGACTTCCTGATTTATGTGGAAGACCGAGACCAACTTTAGCAGAAAAGAAGGTACCGTGCACAGTGAGACATCAGCCTCTGTAAGTCTAAGGAAATGTTCTCTACACAATGAAGCCTGGAGCTCCGAGACCCTTATTGCTGAGGTGATAGCTACCAGAAAAACAGTCTTAATGGTAATATCCATTAGTGATACCTTTTGTAAGGGCTTGTATGAAGCCTTACTGAGGGCCTATAAGATAATGTTAAGACTCCGTGTCGAGAATGGCTGTCACACAAGAGGATGCAGCCGCAACGCTCCCTTCAAAAATCTGGCTTCATCAGGATGGGAAGCCAAAGAAACTTTCTTCACTCGAGTCTTAAAGCATTAGAGATCTGCCACCTGCACTTTCAGGGAACCAACCTCCAGGCCCTTCTTGAGAACGTTCTGAAGAAACACTGGGACCGTAGACTTTGAAGTCTTAAAAGGCTCCACATTCTGCTTAACACACCAATGCTGAAACCTTTTCCAAGCCTTAGCAAAGGCTGCAACAGTCGCCGGTTTCTTAGATCTTAGAAGGGTAGTTGTGACCATCCTTTTGTGCTAAGGCCACGTGCTCAAAAGCCATGCAATAAGCTTGTTTGTTTCAGTCCCAACATATAAAATACTTACCTGCACTGGTTTCATATTGACATATTAGACATGACATAATAGACATATAGTGGAACACTACTCAAAAACAATGGAAAAAAAAGTCCCCAAAGTTTACCAACCAAACAAATGATGGACTTTAACTCACGTATGTCGTAGAGATAAAGAATAACAATGTGGTAAGGAGCTCTTAGATTCCTGAGCTGGGCAATTAGATTGATTGAACCAGCTTTTGGCAGGTAAACGGTTTCTTTCATTGAGCTCCTTTTTACCATTTACCGTACTCTATAAATAGTGTGTATACTTTAAAATGAATGTCACACTTAATGATACTGAAAAATTAGCGACAGGTTTATAATCGGTCGCTAGTTGTTACGTTTCATCACTAGCAACCGATTATAGAGCTAAGTGTTGCTATTTTTTCAGTATCATTAAGTGTGACATTCGTTTTAAAGTATACACACTATTTATAGAGTAGGTGGTACAAAGGAGCTCAATGAAAGAAACCGTTTACCTGCCAAAAGCTGGTTCAATCAATCTAATTGCCCAGCTCAGGAATCTGAGAGCTCCTTACCACATTGTTATTCTTTATCTCTATAAAGCTCTTATAAAATCATTTCGAGCGAGAGCGAAACGGAGATCTTCCGTAGCCAGTCATTGCTATTATGTCACTACTTTATTGAGATAAGTACTTGAAGCCTTATAGAAGGAAACTTAAAAGTACTAATAAGTATATCATGAGAAGAAAAAGCATATATATATAGATATTTAAAAACTTTTTGTGAAGAATATTCATTTTAAAAAATATAAAAAAATATATATATATAAAAAAATACAAAAAACACACAGAGTGGTTTTGATAAATAATTAGAGAGAATTCATAAGGATCAATGATAGCTCACCCTATGGTTATTAGCTCTCAAGATACATTGAGCTTTTAGCTGTGAGCGCTTGAGAATCCTTCACTTTCTCTCTTACAGTCCCAGTTGGGAATTATTTTGAACTTGTATTTTTGCCTGCTAAAGGTTTTTTTTTGTGTGTTTCACATTCTTTATCTCTACGACATACATAATAGACATATTACAGAAAGTGTCAAGATATGTAAATACAATTCTGTATTTAAAAAGAAAAATTTAAGAATACTTATCTGATTGAAAGCCTCGATCAGATTTTCTGAATTGTGATTTTGAAAATACAACTCTGTTAAAGTAAATTTTAGACCTTAACTATTGTAGTAGGTTTAGTGAACACTTTAAAAGTATTTTTAAACTGATATTTTATTCTAATTTTTAAACATTTTAAGCACATTTTAAGAGCCTGTTTTACAAAGCCGCGCTAGCGGCTGCTGCGCGGTAATGGCCCCGAAGCCCATAGAGATTTAAAGGGCTTCGGGGCTGTTGCCGCTCGGCAGCCGCTAGCGCGGCTTTGTAAAACAGGCTGTAAATTTTAACTTTAAGGGCTCCTTTTACTAAACTGCGCAAGCAGTTTTAGCGCGCGCTTAGTATGTGCTATAATGCCGCGCATTCTAGATGCTAACACCTCCATAGAGCTGGCGTTAGTTTTTCCGCATGGTGCGGGGCTTAGCTTGCGCTAAAAACGCTACCGCAGCTTAGTAAAAGCAGCCCTAAGTGTTATTTATTAAATATATATTTTTTTCATTTGGCACTTTATCAGTTGTCTGCCATTACTGAAACATTTAGCTGTCATCTCATATACGAGCTGTAACATCTTTACAACGGAAGTTAGCTCAAATTATTATTTCCCTCCGGACGAGGTCCTTGTTTTACAGAGAACCAGTTTTCTGAGTTAAAGGCTAGATCAGAAGAGTTTGGTCAGTGTCAGATTCCCCAAAATTCATAAGCAAGACCCAATTGCCCCCAGACTAGCCGAGCTGGCTCACAGGAAGAGGCAGAAGGGGTAAGACTAGGAAGAGAAAATCAAGAACAGTTAGAGAAAGAGGATAATCATAAGCATAACAATTTGAAAATGATCAGCTGCACCCTACAACTGAGCAAGCCCAAGTATCACTGATGAGTCCTTTTATAAAGATTATTATTATTTTTTCCATGAAATTTTATTAAAAGTTTTTTTATACATTAATACAAGAAATGTTCAACATGTATTAACAAAGCATTCAAACAAAAATGGAAACATAGCACATATGCAGCATCTGAACAAGTAATAATATACATTTAAGCATCATTTATTTATTTTAGGTATTTATATACCACCTATCAAAGTGGTTTACAATCAGGTATTCAAGCATTTTCCCTGTCTGTCCTGGTGGGCTCACAATCTATCTAATGTACCTGGGACAATGGAGGATTGAGTGACTTGCCTGGGGTCACAAGGAGCAGTGTGGGATTTGAACTCATAACCTTGTGGTGCTGAGGCTGTAGCTCTAACCACTAGGCCACTCCTTTAGGGCTCCTTTTACTAAGGTGCGCTAGCGTTTTTTAGCGCACTAACCAAAAATACTAACATAAGCTCTATGGAGGCGTTAGCGTTTAGCATGTGCAGCATTGTAGCACGCGATAAGCGTACGCTAAAACCGTTTGCACACCTTAGTAAAACGAGCCCTTAGGCAGCTCTGCATTTAGCATGCACTCTTCAACCACACACCTTTGTAAAAGCTACCTGAGTGGAAGATATAATATTGCTAGTTGGGCTGGGTTAATTTGGAGTGGCTGCTGGTAACTGCTTTTTTCTTCCAATTTTGCTGTCACTGGGGTAAATAAGATATTATATAAAAATGATGGAGAAAGAGGAGGAGGTTGTTGAAGTATGGAATACCATGAACTGAAAATCTCCCTTTTAAAAACTTACTTTCTCTTGACAGATGATATTGAGAGGGGCTATGGTCAAGATATGGATAGTAAAAAATAAAAATATCATTCTCCCATTATATCCTATAGGAGATAGAAATGGTGGACCTAGCTGGATCACTGAGGTATGTAAGCCTAAAGAAGGAACAAAGCAACGATAGCAGTAGGAAGAGGTGACAGGAGAATATTGGCAGAGTTTGGGGAGAGGAACAAGGGGCCTGTGGAGGGCCATTTTCAATATGACGTCTAAATCCGAGTTTCCAGTGCAATAGGGATGGTATGCTGAACCATAGGGTTATCCATGCATACTCATGAGCCCTGTACAGAAGATGTCAATCACAGCTTTTCACTACTCCTCCTCCTCCTCGGGCTGTGCTGCTCCCCTCAGTTCTTCCTTCTGCAAGTGAACAAGAAGGCTTGGTTTACTTCATTTTATTTTTGGGTGTTTTCGCATATTTTTTTTGTGGTGCTAGAGTTCCCCCTGAGAAGGGTTTTCTCTTCTTGCTTGGAGAGAAGCAGACTTTTCTGTCTGCAGCTGACAGATGTATCCTTCAGGGACCTGTCCAGCTATACTGCTGAAGATCTGTGCAGCTCAGGGTTCTGTGGCGTCAGCATTTCCTCGCTTCCTTGACTTGGTCAGGAGCTTGAGCGCAGGCTGTTAGGCACTTGCAGGAAACATACATACGCATATAGCTAGGGTTGCCAGATTTAACAATTGTAAAATCTGGATACCTTAGACCCGCCCCCAGGCCTACCCATCATCCTAATTTATTTCTCTAATCTGTAATAATTCTTCATCCTTTCCAACAAACATAACCTCTATGTTCCATCAATTTAATAATAATCTATGGTTATGCGTCCAATTTTCAATATTGCGCAAACATGAAGTTAACTTTTGAATCATATAATCAATTCTGTCATCACTAGGGAAAAAAACTGTATGGTATATTGTCTGCATAAATATGATAATGCACTCCTAGATCCTCTAATATTTTTCCAAAAGGTTCAGTGTACTGTAGATATTGAACAGTAATGTTAAGAAGGCAGATCCCTGAGGAACTCCCTTATTAAGCCCCTTTACAGCTGAGGTCTTACTCCCATTCTTCACCACAAACTTCCAGTCATATAAAAATGATCCTACCGCTGTCTAACCAGCCAATTGGGACGTACTTAAAAAAAAAAACAGCCATGTGTTTTTTTTCTTAAAGTCAAAGATGCCTACACATGGAATTGAAAGAAGGTCAGAGGATCCGGGAACATGTGGTTAATGTGTTCAGATGTTTGTGAAATATGTGGCAAGACAGCGTTTCTCAACTCAGTCCTGGAGTACCCCCTTGCCAGTCAGGTTTTCAGGATATCCACAATGAATATGCATGAAAGAAATTTGCATACACTGCCTCCATTATATGCAAATTTCTTTCACACATATTCATTGTGGATATTCTGAAAACCTGACTGGCAAGGGGGTACTCCAGGACTGAGTTGAGAAACACTGTGTTAACATGTGCTAGACATAGAAACATAGAAAATGACGGCAGAAAAGGGCCACGGCCCATCTAGTATGCCCACACTAATGGCCCACCCCCTAACTTTTTTTTTTTTTTCTTTGTGTTGTGGCGATGGTGATGCTGTCTCTTTAAATATCACGAGGCATGACTCTGAATTAGAAGTTTCCATATTCTTTCCTGTCCCTTTATTTCCAATTCCCTTTCAGTAGATTTGGGCAGAGCAAGAGGAAGGAGAATGACATAGGTCAACTCCTGGGATTTTCCATGGGAGGAAAAGAAAATAAATATAATAAATTTTTCTTTCCATAGGAAATCATTGGAGCTATACAAGTAAAAGTGTGCTGCCGAGATTTATTCTTGCTCTTAGAGTAAAATACATTTGTGGTATAGGATTTTAGGGGTGGGAAGGAGAATAAAATCTGCATTTTCACGTGTCTAACCTTTGTGGGTAAGGCCAGCCAGAGGCAGAATCTAACAGTGAAAATTATCAGCTGGCTCTGCTTTCTGTGCATTCTAAATATCTTTTTCTAGGACCCATCCAAAACACATTTCCCAACACAGCACAAACATGGTTCAAATATCTCCTTTTAGAACAAAAGATATTTAAGAAAATCAAATAAAGGCTCCAATTGAGCCATTTCAAAATCATGCTAATTAACCTGTACAACAGATTGGGTAAGCCTGGGGCGGGGCCGTGTGTCCGGATTTTACAGGCATAAAAATCTGATAACCCTCCTTCTCCCCTGATTTCCCCAGCTGCCATTTCTACCACACATAAAACAACTTTAAATGAATTCTTTATACACAAAACACAGATAGACCTATACCAAATACCAGTGGCATACCTAGCATATGTGACACCCGGGGCCCATCATTTCTTGACACCCCCCAACTGTATGGAAAACATGATTTTTAGTAACAATCCATACGTCACACAAGAGTATACCTAGGAAAAGGCAGCATCTTACATACTGCAGTGAGCAGTACAACATCAGTACACCCATTGTAAAATTAAACAAGCCAGACTAGTACATATCAATCCTACATAGTCAATCTTAACAGAAAACCATGTCTTTCGAACACACAGAACACAGAAAACACCTTCACATAGTATGGAATATGTAATCACAAACTAACCCCTCCTCCTTTTACAAAACTGTAGTGTGGTTTTTAGCCACGGTGGTAACAGTTCAGATGCATCAGAGCTGTTACCATTCGGGCCAACGATAAAAAACGCTCTACAGTTTTGTAAATGGGGAGATAGAATAAAAATACATAGACAAAGGTTAAACTGAAGCACCAAGAAGCTGGACTCTGCATACAATGCAACACCACAGAAACAGTGATGCATCTCCCCTAAAGCAAAAAAAATAAAAATCAATGGAATTTTTTTCTACCTTGTCTTCTCTGGTTTCTGCTTTCATCATCTTCTTGTCACTCTCTTCCTTTCATCCACTGTCTACCCTCACTCTGCCCCTGCTATATGGCATCTTCTCTCCTTCTATTCCCCTTCCAGAAACTTTATGCCTCCCCTGTCCATCTCTCCCTTCACCCTCATTGGTCTGGCATCCATCTTCTTCCCTTCCCTCCTCCAATGGTCTGGCATCTCTCTCCTCTTTTCTTCTTCCCTCTCCCACACCCCATGGTCTGGCATTTCACTCTCTCCTCTCCCTTCCCCCCAC
Organism: Geotrypetes seraphini; assembly: GCF_902459505.1. Taxonomy (NCBI): domain Eukaryota; kingdom Metazoa; phylum Chordata; class Amphibia; order Gymnophiona; family Dermophiidae; genus Geotrypetes; species Geotrypetes seraphini. The sequence continues at coordinate 515,277,112 of NC_047084.1, read as the reverse complement.
TTCCATCAACATCTGTCCCCTTTCTTTCCCTCCAACCTAATTCCATGCAGTATCCTTCCCCCTTTTGTCTCTTCCCCTTTCCCTGCACACCAATTACATCAGCATCTGCCCATTTCTCGCCCTCCACACTCTTCCATACCACCCTCCACACCCTTTCTCACCCTTCACCATGCTTCCATACCACCCTGACCCCCTTTTTCTCCTTCCACCACTCTGTTATGCTCCTTTATTCTTTCCATCCAAATCAGCAAGGTCCCACGATGCCTACTTCTGCTGCCTCTGCTCCGGAAGAGGTAAGTGGGCCGGCAGACGCAGGGAGTTGCGGCAAGGTCCCGAGATGACTGCGGCTGCCAGTCCACCCCCCTCCAGCATCACTTATCTCTTCAGGAGCAGAGGAGGTAGACGCAGTCATCGCGGGACCTTCCTGCACTTTAGCGCGGCTGCCGACTCTGCTCTGGAATAAGTACGGCAGCTGCACTGAGGTGCCATTTCGAGCTGCGTGGGAGGTTATGGACCCGGCCGGCTGTGCACCCACCTTGGAGCATGCGCCCGGGGCGGATCTCCCCCTCTTGGTACGCCACTGCCAAATACAGAGCAAGGAATCAAAAATAGAAATGGGTACCCTAAGAAATTAAACACAAGTATTACAACACTGGAGAATTAAAAACAGATATACACTTCTTTTTGTACTGCACACACAGGAGTCCCAGGTCCTCACCAAAAATTAGCGACCTCTCTTGCTGTGGCTGGTAGGGATCCCACAGTCCTGCTAATTGAAACCTACCTCCTTCAGTGTGTCCCTGGGCTGTCACCAGCTGCAGAGCTTGGAGAGTTCTGGCTGCCTGACTGGAGGAAGAGGTCTTAACCTGTCAGGGCTTTGAGATATCCGCTAGCTTAAGTATTTAAATTTTGCATTGTGACACCGAGCAGGGGGAAAGGGCGGGAAGAAAATTTAGTGCCCAATCACTTTGGACTTGGAACCACTGCCCATCCTTACCCCTCACCACACCACCATCAGCTGTCTGGTAAGCTAGTGAGCACAATACAAAGATCTGTGATGCACGTATCCCATAACTAACATATTCCAGGTAATAAATTTAAAACAAAACTTGCGGCAGAGAGAAAGCTTCTAGGTCGACAAGAGCTGAGGCTGCCTTGAAAGAGCTGATGCCGTTGAACTACAGGAGCAGCATGTGGGGTAGAGGGAAGGAGAAATAGATGCCAGACCGTGGAAAGGAGGGAAAGACACTGAATCATAGGACATGAGAGAGGGAAAGAAATGCATAACCATCTACCCCCTGGAAGGGGGGGGGATGAAGGAAGAATGTGTTGTCACCCCCAAATTGGAGGACTGCCCATGTTCCTATAAAATTCCTTCCTCCCTCCCATTGTCCATCATCTTTCTCTCTCCCCCTCCCCCTCTGTTTCACAATTTGTTTTTTAGTCCTTCCCCCCCATTTCTGTGTTTCCTCCTGCTTTCATCCCTCCCCGCCTCCACCCCTGGGCTAACTTAATACAGCTCCAGGGGGCACAGTGGTCCAAGCATCTTTTTCCCTTCCATGGGCATCAGAACAGGGGAGGCCACAGAGGCCATGATCTCCCCAAAAAATTGGCGGTCAGAGGAGTCAGTTATGGGTAGTTGTACTCCCCTCACCCACCTCCTCCTGGTTGCTGTAATTTTAATTCTTCAGGTAGCCTCCTTGTAGCGTCAACGAGCATCATTGCAGAATGAACACTTCGGGGGCAGGCCTGCTTGTTGACACTGTGTGGTGGCTGACCAAAGACTTAAAATTACAGCGATTGGGAGGAGGTAGGTGGGGGAGTCGGTTGCTGGAGAGAGATATGCTGCAGGATCCTACTGGGTGGACCTTTCGGCTCCCCCAAACAATAAAGATGTTCGCACATTGCTAATCCTGGGTTATTCATTTCATCTCTTCATCAGTAAACCTCAGTGGAGGCAGGCAGGTATACGAGAAGGGAAACAGGAAATTGTGAAAAGAATTAAAAATTCAGCAACCTTAAGTGTTTCTATTTCCCATAGTTACTCTGCTTATGTCTCTCCTCATCTTTTGCAGTTGCATTCCTAATAGGTTCTCCCAAACACATTGCACTTCTGACATCCTTACAGAGCTGTAAATCACCACTCTTCAGTTGTGAGACTTTATTATAACTGGAAAAACTAATACAATACAAGCGCTTGAACAGCTTGGCCTAAGCAAATGAGCTTATTTTTGGCTCTAGTCTCAGTTTAAAGAAGCTGTGGTCGAGTGTTTTAAGGTCAATGCTTCAACGCTCATTCAAGTTCCTATAAGAATCGGAACATTTACCTCGCCAGCCCGCACTAAATCGTTCTACTACGGCTTCATAAAAGGGGGCCTGAACCTTTCACGACTGGTTTAGATTGTGGTGTGTAGGGCACTGTCTATACTATATGAAAATGAGAAGGCATTTTTAAGGATAGACCAGGGAATCATTTGTTAAGTTAAAGGAAAATAAATTATTTTTTTATTTTAGATTAATTAATAGTAGAGAATCACACAGGGACAAATTTTTCTCCATCCTTACGGGAACTCATTTTCCTGTCCCGTCCCTGAGAGTTCTTTTCTTGTCCCTGCTCCATTCCTGCAAGCTCCGTCCTCATCTGCACAAGCCTCAAACACTTTTAAATCCTAAGGGGCTCATAATCGAAAAAGAAAAACATCCAACAAGCGGCCTAAGTAGGCACTTGGACGATCATAAACAAAAGATGTCCAAGTGCCGATAATCAAACTGGGTTTTGGATGTATTTCTAAACGACCTAGGCCTTCATAGTGCCGCTAAACAACCATAGCTAAAAGGGGCATTTCAGGAGGAGTGTTGAGGGTGGGATTTGGGCAGGACATGGGCAGGCTTAGACTTAGTCGTACAGCATGTATAACCAAATGTTTTACAACAGAGCCTAGATGGAGCTTGGACGTTGTGACTTAGACCATTTAAAACATGGTCTAAGAACAAAAACCCACCTAAAGTCACCAGATAACACTGCAGACACATAATAAAGACCCCTACACACTACCCCAGTGATCACCGACCCCCGACCCCAACCCCATAAAAATCGTAATCATACCTTTAAAATTCAGCCTCCAGACCATCATCACCTGGCAGCCTGGCATAGGAAAGCCTACTTGTCCAGCACAGAGGTGGCTTAAGCCGTCTTGGGGGTGGGTTATGGACTCATGGAGAGGATGACCTATGCCCATAAGCCCTTGTAATTGATACTTAAACATGTGCACTCCTCTATACACCCGCAAAACCCTTTTTTACTGGCATATAAGTGGCTCTTGCAGCCATAAGGGCTATTAGGGTGGTAGATAAGTGGGTCTAGGGGATTCTGGAGGTGGCTTGGGGGCTCACCATGACCTATAAGGGAGCTGTAGTGAGGAGCAGACATGGCACCCTTTTTGTGAAGTTCACAGCAGTGCCCTGTAAGGTACCCCACTATTTAGGTGCCATGTCTGGGTGCGCAGTCCATCACTTTGCAGACCCCTCCCACGTCCAACAGGGCTTGTTCTAGGTGTTTTTGACTTGGATGAAAAGTTGGATGAAAATGTGGTATAAAGATAGACGATTTAGCGGCTTGGATGATCAGATCAGCAGGACGTATAGTTAGACGATTTTCGAAACAAAAAAAAATGGGGGACGTATTTTTCGAAAATGTGTCCTAGGCTGTTTTTTTACTTTGGATGACTTGTGGCTTAGACGAAAACGGACTTAGACATTCCTTTCGATTATGCCCCTCTACACGTTTGAGGCTTCTGTGGTTAAGGCAGAACTTAGAAGAATGGGGCAGAGACAGGGAGAGCGACAAAACTCGTGGGGACGGGACAGGGAAATTGAGTTCCTGCAGGGATGGGGAAAAATTTGTCCCTATGTCATTCTCTAATTTATAGTCAAGGCTACTAAGCCAAGGAAGACGCTGACTGAGATTTGGTGCATACACATAGAGAGAAGGGAGGCAGGGTTTTCTCTAGATATGACTGTAGGAGTTCATGGACATTCCTGGATCCTGAAATTGCTGGTTTCAGAGGAGATATACACATGAATGGGTGGAAGAAAAATTGAGGGCTCCTTATACTAGGGTTACTATGTGGCTCCAGAAAAAGGAGGATGGATTGAGACATCCATTGAAAGCATTGGAAGTAAAACCCAGATGTCTTAATCCGTCCTCCTTTTTCTGGAGCCATATGGAAACCCTACCTTATAGCATACTAAGGTGCACTAACATATTTTGCACGTGCTACTGATTACCATGTGCTAAATATTAAAATGTCTGTTTTATTTATGTGGGCATTTTAGCATTTAGTTTCAAGTTTATTTTGATTTTGATATACTGCCTATCAAACCATCTAGGCCAGGAGTGGGCAACTCCGGTCCTCGTGGGCCAGAATCCAGTCGGGTTTTCAGGATGTCCCCAATGAATACGCATGAGATCTATTTGCATGCACTGCTTTCAATACATATTCATTGGGGACATTCTGAAACCCCGACTGGATTCCTGCCCTCGAGGACTTGAGTTGCCCACTCCTGGTCTAGGCAGTGTACATACAAATTTAAAAGCATAGCATGGGTGTTCAGGGGGGTCTCATAAATACAAATGCACCTTAGTAAAAGGAGCCCTAAGATATTCAAAGTGAAAGAACATTAAGATAGTGAAGAGATGGTGGTGGTGGGGGGAAGCTGTATGTTGTCGAGGGATGAGGGGGGGGTTCGGGGACACTGTATTTTCTCTTTAACTTGAAGGCATGTGCATTCAATTCCTGTGTTTTTGTTTTCGTGCCTTTGGTCAGTAGCATCGTGTTGTTCATAGTTCTGCTTGCGCTTGTGTATGGGACGGTTCACTTTGTTTGCCTTATTTGCTGTTGGTTGTTTTGCTTCTATGTCTGTTCCGATGTTAATGTATATTTGGTTGCAGCTTGCCTTGATAAAAACACGATTCTACAAAAAAAAAAAAAAAAGATAGTGAAGATAATTTTTCATATAAAAGAAGTTCTACTGTGTGCACACATATACAATTTTTGTTTTTCACTTAAGATAAAATCTCAGATCTGACTACTAATTATATACATTAAAAAATCTATATACTTATTAGTACTGCTTTTAATAAAGGAGATGGAGTTTTATTATATTTTAACACCTGATTTTAACTATTAGTGAACACTTTTAAACAAAGACTTTCACAAAGCTGCGGTAGAGGTTTCTATCGTAGGCCAGTGAGGTAAATGTTCTGATGCTCATAGAAATTCTATAAGCGTCAGAGCACTTACCTCACCAGCCCACAGTAGAAACCACTACTGTGGGTTTGTAAAAGGAACCCTAAAAGCCCCCTTTTATCAAGCCGCAGTAGCGCTGCTGCTGTGGGAAATGCTCCGATGTTCATTCAAAATGGTGGAAACAATTATAAAAAATAACATTGTGGAACATGTAGACAAACACGATTTAATGAGACAGAGTCAGCATGGATTCAGCTGAGGGAGATCTTGCCTCACCAATTTGCTTGAAACATAGACACATGATGGCAGATAAAGGCCAAATGGCCCATTTAGTCTGCCCGTCTGCAGTAACCATTATCTCTTTCTCTCTCCGAGAGATCCCACATGCCTATCCCAGGCCCTTTTAAATTCAGACACAGTCTCTGTCTCCACCACCTCTTCTGGGAGACTGTTCCATGCATCTACCACCCTTTCTGTAAAAAAGTATTTCCTTAGATTACTCCTGAGCCTATCACCTCTTAACTTCATCCTATGCCCTCTCATTGCAGTTTCCTTTCAAATGAAAGAGACGACTCATGCGCATTTACATTATGCAGGTATTTATTTTTTTATTTATAAATTTATTCATTTGTTACAGCATATAACATCTTCAGGCAGTTACAAAAAGGAAAAAAATATACCAAACTTAAAAATGTTTATCAAGAAAGGTTTGAGGGGAGATCCGGGAAACTACAGACCGGTGGGTCTGACCTCGGTACTGGGAAAGATGGTAGAGGCGCTGATAAAGGACCGCATCATTGATCACCTTGACGGACATGGGCTGATGAGGACCAGTCAGCACGGTTTTAGCAAAGGCAGATCGTGTTTGACAAACTTGCTGAACTTCTATGAGGGAGTAAACAGACAGATAGACAAGGGCGACCCGGTCGACATTATATATCTGGATTTTCAGAAGGCGTTTGACAAGGTTCCACATGAACGACTACTTCGGAAAATTGCAAGCCATGGAATCAAGGGTGAAATACTGGATTAAAAACTGGCTGGAGCATAGGAAACAGAGAGTGGGGGTAATTGGACAATACTCGGACTGGAAGGGCATCACCAGTGGGGTGCCGCAGGGTTTAGTGCTTGGACCCGTGCTCTTCAACATCTTTATAAACAATCTGGACATTAGTACGATGAGTGAGGTGAGTTAATTTGCGGACGATACAAAGTTATTCAGAGTAGTGAAGACACAGGAGGATTGCAATGACCTGCAACGTGATATAATCAAGCTTGAGAAATGGGCATCGACATGGCAAATAATTGTAAAGTGTTGCATGTTGGTAACAAAAATCTCATGCACGAATACAGGATGTCCGGGGTAGTACTTGGAGAGACCTCCCAGGAAAGAGACTTGGGAGTTCTGATCAACAAGTCGATGAAGCCGTCCGCATAATATGCGGTGGCAGCAAAAGGGTGAACAGAATGCTAGGAATGGTAAAGAAGGGGATCACAAACAGATCGGAGAAGATTATCATGCCACTGCACCGGGCCATGGTGCGCCCTCACCTGGAGTACTGCGTCCAGCACTGGTTGCTGTACATCAGGGGTGTCAAAGTCCCTCCTCAATGGCCGCAATCCAATGGGTTTTCAGGATTTCTCCAATGAATATGCATGAGATCTATTTGCATGCACTGCTTTCATTGTATGCTAATAGATCTCATGCATATTCATTGGGGAAATCCTGAAAACCCGACTGGATTGTGGCCCTCAAGGAGGGACTTTGACACCCCTGCCGTACATGAAGAAGGACACGGTACTTCTCGAAAGGGTCCAGAAAAGAGCGACTAAAATGGTTAAGGGACTGGAAGAGTTGCCGTACAGTGAGAGATTGGAGAAACTGGGCCTCTTCTCCCTTGAAAAGAGGAGACTGAGAGGGGACATGATCGAAACATTCAAGATACTGAAGGGAATAGACTTAGTAGATAAAGACAGATTGTTCACCCTCTCCAAAGTAGGGAGAACGAGAGGGCATTCTCTGAAGCTGAAAGGGGATAGATTCCGTACAAACGTAAGGAAGTTCTTCTTCACCCAGAGAGTGGTAGACAACTGGAACGCTCTTCCAGAGTCTGTTAAAGTTGGACAGGTTCCTGCTAAACTGGAACGTATGCAGGTGAGGCTGGACTCATTTAGAGCACTGGTCTTTGATCTAAGGGTCTCCGCATGAGCGGACTGCTGGGCAGGATGGACTACTGGTCTGACCCAGCAGCAGCAATTCTTATGTTCTTATGCTAAGTCCACATTATGGGGACTGATTATCTCCTGAGGGAATCACATCAATAAAAAAAGAAAAAAATATATCATAATCCTCTAATGTCAAGCAAAACTAAACTATTCTACATAACTCACTCAATCTCAACCTCTGCATTAGTTTCAGGCAATATATCTAATTTAGGTTTATCTTGAAGAAATATTTCTAATTGAGCTGGATCAACACAAATATACTTATTATTCTGATAAGTCACTAAACATTTACATGGGAACTTCAGGAAAAATAAAGCTCCCATAGCCAAGACACGAGTCTTGAGTTACAGGAACTGTTTCCTCCTGTACTGTGTCTGTTTAGAGACATCTGGAAAGATATGTAACAGTTGACTTCTTTGAAGGTGTGAATAAAAAAGTGGATAAAAATGAGCCGGTTGATGTAGTGTATCTAGATTTTCAGAAAGCTTTTGATAAAGTTCTTTATGAGAGGCTCCTGAGAAAATTAAAGAGTCATGGGATAAGCGGATTAGGAATTGGTTATCAGATAGAAAACAGAGGGTAGGGTTAAATGGTCATTTTTCTCGATGAAGGAGACTAAACAGTGGAGAGCTGCAGGGGTCTGAACTGGGAACGGTGCTATTTAACTTATTTATAAATGATCTGGAAATTGGAACGACGAGTGAGGTGATTAAGTTTGCAGATGACACTAAACTGTTCAAAGTTGTTAAAAAGCATTCGGATTGTGAAAAATTGCAAGCAAACCTTAGGAAATTGGAAGACTGGGCATCCAAGCGACAGATGAAATTTAATGTGGACAAATGCAAAGTAATGCACATTGGGGAAAAATAACCCAAATCACAGTTACCAGATGCTGGGGTCCACCTTGGGGGTTAGTGCCCAAGAAAAGAATCTGTGTGTTGTCGTAGACAATATGATGAAACCTTCCACCCAATGTGCGGCAATGGCCAAAAAGCAAACGGGATGCAAGAAATTATTTTAAAAGGGATGGTTAACAAGACTAAAAATGTTATAATGTTCCTGTATCGCTCCATGGTGTGATCTCATCTGGAGTATTGCGTTCAATTCTGGTCTCCTTATCTCAAGAAAGATATAGTGGCACTAGAAAAGGTTGAAAGAAGAGCAATCATAATGGTAAAGGGGATGGAACTCGTCTGGTATGAGGAAAGACTAAAAAGGTTAGGGCTCTTCAGCTTGAAAAAGAGATGGCTGAGGGGAGATATGATTGAAGTCTAAAAAATCCTGAGTGGAGTAGAATGGGAACAAGTGGATCGATTTTTCACTCTGTCAAAAATTACAAAGACTAAGGGACATTCAACGAAATTACAAGGAAATACTTTTATAACCAATAGGAGATAAAAAATTTCACTCTGAGAATAATTAAGCTCTGGAATGCATTGCCAGAGGTTGTGGTAAGAGTGGATAGCGTAGCTGGTTTTAAGAAAGGTTTGGACAAGTTCCTGGAGGAAAAGTCCATAGTTTGTTATTGAGAAAGACATCGGGGAAACCACTGCTTGCCCTGGATAGGTAGCATGGAATTGGTTTTTGGCCAGGTACTAGTGACCTGGATTGGCCACCTTGAGAACAGGCTACTGGGCTTGATGGACCATTATTCTGACCCAGTAAAGCTATTCTTATGTTCTTATGTTTATTATAGGGGGCTTAAGTGAAATAATAAAATTGTAACATATGTAATATCATAATACTTTGTGCTATTTATGTTTCATATAAAAAGTAACAAGTTGAATATTATTCATATTGGAACACTCTGTATATTATGTGGTTTAGGGTTGAATTGAATTGGAAAACCCATTTACCAACAAAAGTTGTAGCAAAAGTTACTATGTTCTTAACTGAAATTGCATTTTTCCACCACCAGGGGGCTTACATATGAATAAGATATCTATATAAAGTTAGATACATGCTCAGCTGTAATAGCTGTCTACGTAAAAGTGCCAGAGCTGAACAGACACATAACTTTAAAGGATATTTATACTTCAGCACAGTCAGCTTATAAGGATATAATAATAATAATAATTTTATTTCTTATATACCGCTGTACCGTGAGGATATCACCACCATTCATAGATTTGTTCCTTTCTGACCAACCATAAATCATATTCACAGTGAAAATGGCTTACTTGTAACCATATAGCAAGCTCTACAGCCAAACATTAGCAATTCTTGAGTATTAAATGCTTATGCCAGACATTCCTGAACTCCGTTACTGTTTTTCTATCACCTCTTTGGAAAGCCAGTCCATGCACCCTATCAAGTCAACAGAAAACAGGTGAGAGCTACTTTGAATAGATAAATTCTAAAGTGTAGTTAAACACCTTGGTGCAGTAAGGCAAAAGAAAACTTCAGGCCTGATATTCAAAGTGATTTAAGCAGGCAGGGGAGGTTCCTGCCTCCATAAATTGCTCAGGGCTGTCCAACTACCAATATTCAGTGACCCTTAACCGCGTAGTGCCACTGAATATCAACTGGCCATAAAAATAGTGGGCAAGTCAGGGGCAGTACGTTGGGAAGAGTTGGAGTGAAGACAGGAGTTATGCAGGTGCCAGCAATATTCAGTGCCGGCATCCATGTAACTTTCAAAAATCCTTTTTAGAGCCCTCCAAACTCCCTTTGGCCTTCCAAAAGCGACCCTCTCTTCCTGTTCCTCTCCTACTGGACCATAAACTGAAGAATCCCCCTCCAAGAATACCCCCCTTCCCCCTCCCCCCAACAACCTCCATGGTCTAGATAGGCCTATGGGAATGGTGGGGGCAGGAGCAAACCCTTCTCACTCCTGCCTCTAGTGACAGAATTCTGAAAATGGCTGACATAACCTCTCATGGCAGCCTTGCAGTAGAGGGGATCTATAGACCATGGAGATGGGGATTTAGGAGTGGGGGGGGGGGAGGGATATTTCAGGTTGTGAGCTATGGAGAGAAGGAACTGGAGGAGGGACACTTTTGGAAAGCCAGATGGGGCTTAAAGACTCAGAAAAAGTTTTGAAAGTTATGCAGCTACTAGCTGATATTCAGCCGGTCCTTCATAACTGTCTCATGCAGACCCCAGCTGAATATCAGCTGGAACCCACATTAGCTCTGGCTGCTAGCTGCCCAATTAGCCCTGGATAGTCAACACTTGTGCCACACATGACCTGGCACTGAATATCAGGACTAATTTAGCTAGTGACAGTCAAAAATGCTGACCGCTGGCCAGTTAAATTTCATTTGATTGTAATCGTTTCTGTCACTAGGTGGTAGCAGATCTCTATTATTGGAAACATGGTGCACCGTGAGTGCTTGACATTTTCTTATTTAAAAACCAAAGCAGTTAATGTTTCATATGCATCTCATCAGAAGCAAGTTTGGCAGGCTAAGCAAATCAAGTGGCTTCTAATTGCACATCTACTGCTGCTGCTGCTGCCTCATTAATGATAAAGAAAGTAAATTAGAATGTGTAAAAATAGACATAACAGTGCTCATAGGGCATACTCAAAAAGACAATTTGATTTGTAATTTGATGCTCTTAGGTTATACATCCACTTTGCAAGTTTTTATACTTTCTTAAAGTGGGAAAAAAGCCTGAGATCACCTGGGGTCCTTTACGGACATTGCAACATAAAAGTGTTGTTAGGTGCCATCGACTCCTGCTCGAGCCCTAGTGACTGATGAATTATAGATCTAAAAATGGATCGGTTTTGTACTGGTCCGGTAAGGTCCTCCAGCATCATCCCCATGGTTGTTTTCAACATGTCCAGCCATCTGATTGCAGGTCACCCTTGTCGCCTGGTTCCTTCAATCTTTCCAAACATAATGGCCTCCTCCAATGATCATTCTCTTTTAATGGTGTGATCAAAATAAGACAGCTGTAACTTTATCATTTGGGCTTCGAGTGACATAGCCAGTTTGATCTTTTCCAGGATCGATTTGTTAGTTCTTTTTGTGGTCCACAGCAAGCATAAAAACCTTCTTCAGCACCAAAGCTCAAATGAGTCAATCTTTCTATCTTATTTCTGTAGAGTTCAGCTTTCACAACCATAATTGACCACTGAGAAAATGAGTGCATTGACAAATCTGATCTTCGTTTGGAGTGTTATTTCCTTACCTTTGAATACTTTGTCGAGAGCTTTCATTGAAGAGCAACCAAGCGCTATCCTTCAGAGTATTTTTTCAGAGTATGGTTGAGTCTTTGTTTACAAAAGAGCCCTGGAGATGAAAATTAGAAAATGACACGGTGACAAAATTCATCACCGTTCCCGTCCCCGCGGATAACCGCGGGAAACCATCTTCATGTCATTCTTTAAAGAGAGAGGGAAGAATCAGAGTATGAATGGCCACAACCACTGACCCGCAAGCTTTGCTTTGAAGAATGCTGGTGTAGAAGGATTGAGATTGAAATAGACACTAGAAAATGACATGGGATTATTTCCCGCGGTTAATCCACGGGGACGGGAACGGTGATGAATTTTGTCACCGTGTCATTCTCTAATTAAAATCCTATATACAACTTCTATTCTATTGCCTTCAGACTCAAAATCTTCATCATTTTATGTGTTCATGATGTTTATCTTGTTATGTTCAGTTCTAATCCTTTGTTATGTCTTCTAGCTTTGACTTTTCTCAGTAGATACAGCATGTCTTCTTTGCTGCTGGTGATGAGCGTTGTATCATCTGCATAGCATAGGTTGTTTATATTTTAGCTTTCTTACAAAACAGAGAACAAAATCAAATCAAGTTATACTTATATTGCCAGACCTCAAATTACCCAAAGCACTACTTAATTGAATTTTCGTGCCCTTACTGGGGTGGTAAATTCATCATCGTTCTTAGGTAAAGTGACCTATGCTGTGCAAAATTATTTGAATATCAATTGTCAATAAATATTAATATGAAAGTGCTTTAAGTGCTTAAGGTGCTTGGAAAAGGAGAGCACTTAACTTTTTGGAATGGGGCAGTCGACAGGATGTTGGTGCGGTTGACGAAGGGAAATTTTGGGGGATGGGCCAAATAGTTGGGTGGTGGAGCAATTGCAGAGAGCTTGTTTATTGAGTGGGGCAATGTATGTGGTAGTGGGGCAGTTATGGGGGTATTTTGGGGTGTAGGGTAGTTAACTGGGTGGTAAAGCAGTTCTTTAGGGTAGATTTTGGGAGTGGGCACTCTCTTGGATAATGCAACATTAATGGAAGCAGTTTGCGAGATAGTATGTTATTGTTTTGCCGAGTATGTTTTTTTGTTAAAGTTATGTTAATTCGTATTATTTGTTTTTACCCTATTTTAAAATGTATAACCACCTTGAAATAAATTGATAAGGTGGTATATCCAGCTTTTAATAAACTTGAAACTTGATAAGCAGCATAAAATTTGTTTTACTACTTGGGATCTGGGTTGGCCACTGTTGGAAACAGGATACTGGACTTGATAGACCTTTGGTCTGTCCTAGTATGGCAATTTTTATGTTCTTGTGTTCTTAATTATGATGCACCATATCTTTTGTTCTCCTATGTGCATGAAAATCAGTCAAATTTCATTTTCTGTGTAAGGCTAGATTGAAAATAAAACAGCTTTTGCTTCATGAGGATACAGGGCAATTTTATTTTATTTTTTTAAAAGGGGGGTGGTCACCTGGTCACCGCAATAAAATAGATAATATTTCAACCCATAGTTTCAGAAATATATACAACATAGCTGTAAAGATCATTTCTGAAAATTATTCCCCTTGTCAGACAAATTGTCTACAGGTATTGAAAACAATTACTTTGTGCATGAGGAATCTGTGAAAGAACTGAAAACTTGCATGTATTAATGTCCCACTGAAACTTGGAAATAGAGAAATACATGACCACTCATGCCTTGTCTCAACCACCATTTGCCTTGCTAAGTATTCGTAACTAGAGAGCATGGGTGGGCAGAGGTGAAAGTTAGTTTGCCCCACCCCCACCTCACCCCAACCAATAAGGTGTTCCATTGTTCCTGAAATATATCATAAGAACATAAGAACTGCTGCTACTGGGTCATACCAGTGGTCCATCGTGCCCAGCAGTCCGCTCAAGTGGTGGCCCCTAGGTCAAAGACCAGAGCCCCAACCGAGACCAACCCTACCTGTGTACGCTCCAGTTCAGCAGAAACCTTCATTATCTTGAATGTTTCAATCATTTTCTGGTTGAGTTGTGTGTGAGCCTAAGGAGAATTAAGGACTTTATGCAAAAAATACATTTCCCCATTCTGCACCTATGGGTAAAACCTTTACTGAACAAGATCCAAAGTTCCCTGTCTTATTTCTTGGTACACATTGTACTGCATCTTGGCCATGCAAGCCTGCCTGTGAAAATGAGTCCATAGCAATCCTCAAGAAGTGATAAATATCACACCCTATCACTTGCTTACTGGAGGATGCCTGAAGAAGAGGTTAATTTGTCAATAGCAAGAACACATCTACTGGAATCATCATTACACTGTGATCGTAGCCCTGGTTATGGGGCTCAAAGCAGAGCATCTGCATTTCAGCCTTAGAAAGTGTTCTCACTTCATTTTGCCACCCTTCTCCTACCATTTGTTAAACTGACAGTGACTGATTCTTGGATGCCACATTCTGCACTCATTGAAGGATTTTCACTAACGACTTTTAAACTGTGGCCTGGCCTCATATGATCTCCATTCATTAGCCCTCTATTTCGGGGCCTTTTACTAAAATGCAATAAGATCTTGGTTTTAACATGTCTGAACCTCAGGATTTTCCTCCATGGAAAGATTAGATCTTCTGTGCAGCACTTAGGACATATTGAATATTTTTTTTTTTTTGCAGGCCTAATGCTAGGTTTGCAATTAGCATGTGGGACTTGCAAAACATTAATGGAACAGCACTTACCACCTCCTGCTTAAGAGGTGCAAAGGGCTCCTGCTTTAAGACCGGTTAACCTGTGCTAATCAGAATATTCCAGTTGGACAATGCTTCCACACTCATTCCCTGCTCAAGGCATACCCCTTCCTGCAAAAAATAGTGTGAGCTAACAGGCAAATTACCACAAATGCTTTAACATATTTTGTGGTAAGCCTTTCTTGGGTTCAAGTTCAATTTATTTAATATACCGCAAATATAAGCCAAGGTTAGTTAATCTAAGCGGTTTACAATAAAAATATTGCTTAAAAAAAGAAAGTTAAAAATAAAAGTAAATAACAAGGGGAATGGAACCAAATAATCGAAACACACAATTACAACCAACAATTAGATGAATTTGGAAACAAGAGGTAAGAAATGAATGGCAAGAATGGATGGGAAGGTTACAATAAAAATAAAGGGGGGGGGGGGAGGAAGAAGAACGGATGAAACAAATAAGGTAGGGGAAGAACATATTTGGTTTCTGCCCATACAAGTTAACATATAATCCAAAAAGCCAGGGAAAGAAGATTGCCTGCAGTTATAACTGAGTGAAAAAAAGAGTTAAGAGCAAAAAGCCAGAGTAAAATAATATGATTTTAATTGTGCTTTGAATGTCACAAAAGATTTTCAGAGCAGAGGTAATAAGGTAAGGAATTGACAGAAGGTAAGCCATGACAGAAAATGAAGACTTCCTATGAAAATCAAGAAATAATCATCAAAATGAGGGAACAACTAATAACTGTTGTTGAGATGAGCGTAAGGTTATTTGTGGCAAATATGGAACCAAGAGACTAAGGGCTCCTTTTACTAAGCTGCGGTAGCGTTTTTAGCACGTGCTGAATATTAGCGCACGCTAACCCCTGTGCTACGTAGAAAAACTAACGCCAGCTCTATGGAGGTGTTAGCGTCTAGCGCAAAATCGCTAGCGCAGCTTAGTAAAAGGAACCCTAAATAAGGAGGATGGAAGACCACTTGAAAGTATTTAATAAGTGAGAATAATGTATTTGAAAGGGATGTAATAGGACACCAGAAGGATATGTTCTGATTTTAAGAGTGGTGTGACTTGATCAAACTTAGAACAGTGGTGAAGTAGTCTCTGTTAATGTGAGAAGCAATTCTAGAACTTTCTGCCTGCACTCACGCGTGTCTGGTACACTTAAATTCAGCAAAAAGTGCCACATATGCATGCAAGTACCCTTCTACAAAAAGGGTACTTGCATGCATATGGATTTCCCTGGACATGTCCTCTTTTTGACCTGGGAGTCCAGATGGCTTTTCAAAACCCAGCACTATCTGAGCCACTTCCTGAACTCCAGGTTCTACTGGGCTCTCCGGCTACTTCTTAGCTCCTTCCTGCCAGTGTATAAATCCCCACGGACCCTCCTACCACCAGACCTCACTACAGGGCCAGATCTCTCTGCTGGTGCATAGGTCCCTGACTGCATCAGTTTCTCCTGTCAGGACTGGTCAGCCTGCCCGCTCGACTCTGCTGCACTGAGCCCCATGTCAGCCAAGCAGCAGTGGCCTTAAGGACTTACTGGGAATTAGGCCAGAGGCCAGCATTCTTCCTCCTAAGGGTCACCCCCTTCCTTTACTAGCTCTCTGCCTGGGAACTATCCTTTTCAGCACCACAGCTCACTCAGGGTAAGTGGACAGCTTCCAGCAGTATTTCCAGCTCTTATGCAAATTAGCTCCTTCTTTTAGCTGCTCAGACTCCCTCTGGTGGAATGCCAGTGACAAGGAACTTCACCCTGTCACACCCAGACAGTAGCCTATTTTGCTCCTTGTATTGCTCTGGAGAACTCCTGAACTATCTACTTTCTGGCTCAGCTTCTGGCTCCAGTATCAGATTTCCTTGGATCTGAAGTCAGTAAAGAGATAGTGCTATGGACAGTAGAAGTGAGCATGCTCATTGTCCCCAAAGCTACCCCCATCTTTTCTTCTACACCCATGCATATAATGTTAATGTACGCTAAAGGGGCAGGAAGGACCTATGAATAAGGGGATGCTGGTGAGGGGAAGATAAAGAGGTGAGACTTGTCTCCTACACCTAGGGCCCCTTTTACAAAGCCGCTGTAGCAAGTCCCAGTGTGTCAAATGCAATGCAGCCCATAGAAATCACAGGAATCACTACTGCAGCTTTGGAAAAGAGGCTCTTAATATTTGCAACAAAAATGTGTTAAATACTATTACAACATAAGTTGGGGGGGGGGGGAGGTGGATAGTGGTGGAAGAGGGAGATTAGCACTGGAGTTTCCCACATCATCCCCAAAACCTTTGGTCTCCCTGATGTCATCAACACGAATGTGGGTTCTTGTGCTGGAGAATGCAGAAGTAGTTAATAAAAAGTTAATAAATAAATAACATCTGAATTCAGCAAACCACAAAGACTGTCCCCAGGGTATGCTGTGAGATCTGCAGTTTGTCTTTGTAAATAGTGGGTCCACTGGCCTGATTGGGAACAGGGCAGTACATTGGAAAGTCTCTGGTTATAGTAGCCCATCAAAAAACTCAGATATTCAAATGCCGTTTCCTAAAAATGGCCCAGCATTGAATATCCGGGCTCACCATCAACCACGGTACTTAGGCAGGCGGCCTACATTTGTACCTTGACAGAGTACAAAAAAACATGTTTTATTAATGTGTTTGGCTTCTACATTCTTACCCAAGATGACATTTTGCCTAAGTTGTTTACCTCCACCTGCTACTTCCTTCACTCCACCCCCCAGCACCACATACATTTGTTGGCTTAGTTGTATTGAAAGTGAAAAAAAGAGGGATCACTGAAGGATCCCAGCTTGCATTTTGTTTTTTTTCGCTTTGTGTTTTCCTCGTCTGAGGGAGGAGGAATGCCAGTGATGGAAAACAACTTTTGTTTGTGTCTTCAGAAAATCCTGAAGAGTCCAGTCACTTGTCCAAAAGACTCCAGAACACCAGCACACTTGAAAAATTCTTGGGTTACAAGGTCCCTTGCAAAGCATTCTGGGATTGGCCTAGTGTATGTGCTGCACTGCTCCTGTAACTCACCCTCAGGAGCATTCTGTTTTGTGTATGCATCTGAACCGTACATGGAATGTGTTTTATAGTTATTTGAAGAAAGTTCATGTCAGAATGGGAATGTTGCCCCTGCTGTTTCTACCCATAGGCTAGCACTTCAACCTTAAACCCCTCTTGGGGGATGCAAATTAAGAAACACTGTAGTAGGTAGAAGAAACTCAGGGTTCATGGACCATCTGGCATGTAATCTAAGGACAATCAACAATGATATTCCAGATGGCTCATACACCTCTTCTTAAGTTGAAAGGGTCTGATTAATAAGCGCTCGAGGCTGCCTCTGGACCCGATTTTCGCATCACGAATAAGAGAAATGACCTTAATATTCTATTTGCAGCTTTGATTTAAAAAAAGAAAAAAAAATCATGTTCATTTCTTACACAAAAGGCTGGTAAATATAATAGTTTGAATACTATAGTAACCTCAAACAGTTTTTGTTTCCTTTTAGTAGTTATGATGTGATTTGTGAAATTAAAACAGGACATATTTGTTCATGCGGAATCTTGGAAATGCTTGTGGAATGTATGGCAACATGTTTATTCTGGCTGTGATAGGCCACATGGGGCCATAGATATTTTTTTTTTATTTTAGTATATATCTGTCTGTTGAAAGTGTTTTTTTTAAATTTATAAGCACATTGCATCCATAACACTGACTGATGAACTGGAACAGAAGGTAGTGATCAGGTCAAGGAAACCTAATGGTTACGGTACAGAAAATAGCATCTCTGTGGCACAAGCTCATTTTTATTTTGTTTTATTAAGGCCATGTTGAATTAACAGTGTGGATTAAAGGAACGTTACGGGTCTGCCCTGGAGTAGAGAAGTAACCTCATCTTTAATGCAATGGACTAAGAACCAGGTTCAATTCCGACTGCAGCTGCCTGTGACTCTGGGCAAGTCACTTCACCCTCTATTGCCCCAGATACAAAATTTAGATCAGTGTATTGTAAACTGTGTGCTGTGCCTAGATTCCAGTTGCGCCATGAGATGCTGGTGAGGAGGAGAGGCACCGGTGCCGGTTGACTGCGGCGAGAGGCTGGCGCCTCTCCTCTTGCACACCCATCCCCTCCCCTGGCATAATAATAGCAAGCTCAGAGCTCCATCTGGAGGGCCTCTGTGCATGTGCAGAAATCGACATGATGACATCACACACGCGCATGATGTTATCGCGTTGACATCGACGGCCTCCAGACGTGACCCCGAGCTTAGTGTGCCGCGGCTTCAAAACGTTTACGAGGCACTGATTTAGATTGCGAGTCTACTAGGGGCAGAGAAAATACTTGCTTGTAAATAAAGATTCTTGTACAAAGGTTTGGGGACTGTCCTTTCTGTTTAAGCTGGGAGTCAGAGTTCCGCTTACACAAAAGGCAAATAGGTCTTCAAAACGAGAGGAAGGGAAACAGTACAGGAAAGAGTTTGGTGCTGGGCTGCAAAAGACTGAAGATTTGTGTGGAAGGTTTGAGCTGGATGGTGGACAGCTGGGAGGATGCTGCAGGAGGCCTCCCTGTAAAAAGACGGGGAATCCCCTGGGCGCACACAGATCAGCCATGGGAATCTGTAGCCTTTTAACCTGTTGCCTCAGAAACAGGCAGGGCAGACAAGCAAGGAGACAAGAAATAGCAACCAAATGCCTTTTTGTATGTATATATCATGCGACAGTACCCAAAAACTCTACTGTCACAACCAATGCCCCTTACAAATTCCATCCAGCAGATCCTCAGCGGCACCACATTGGGCTCAAAAGCTTTCACTGCCCCAAAGCTTTACGTGTCTTCTTGTCATTATTATAGGTGAGAGAATTACATTTAAATTATCTTATATATACTTAATAGCTTTAAAGCAGTTATTTACTTAGCTTGTGGTCTCTGGCTAGGGATATTGCACCAATATGTTTCGCCAACATGCTTTTTCATGGCATAACCCCTATTAAATTAGCTCCAGCTCCCATCACAACATACCCCCTAGAGTATATATTGCATATATTGGTGGAATGATATACAGTATGTAGTGGGCAAAAGCACAACAGACATAAATTCAATGTCCGACAACATGATGCACGACCTACTCTTACTGCAACTCAGGTTCAATGCCAAAAAATGCAAAGTCATGCACCTGGGCAGCCAAAATCCATGCAAGACTTACACCCTTAATGGCAAGATCCTAACAAGAACTGAAGCAGAACGAGACTTAGGGGTGATCATCAGTGAGAACATGAAGACTGCCAATTAGGTGGAGCAAGCTTCATCCAAGGCAAGGCAAATCATAGGTTGCATACGCAGGAGTTTCGTCAGCCGTAAGCCTGAAGTCATTATGCCATTGTATAGATCCATGGTGAGGCCCCCACCTGGAATACTGTGTGCAATTCTGGAGGCCGCATTACCGTAAGGATGTGCTGAGACTGGAGTCGGTCCAGAGAATGGCCACCCGGATGGTCTCGGGACTCAAGGATCTCCCGTACGAGGAACGGCTGGATAAGTTGCAGCTGTACTCACTCGAGGAACGCAGAGAGAGGGATGACATGATCGAGACATTCAAGTATCTCACGGGCCGCATCGAGGTGGAAGAAGATATCTTCTTTTTCAAGAGTCCTGTGGAAAATCAGGGGCGGGAAACTGCACGGGGACACCAGGAAATTATTTTTCACTGAAAGGGTGGTTGATCGCTGGAATAGTCTTCCATTTCAGGTGATTGAGGCCAGCAGCGTGCCAGATTTTAAGGCCAAATGGGATAGACACATGGGATCTATTCACAGAGAAAGGTAGGGGAGGGTCATTGGGGTGGGCAGACTAGATGGGCCGTGGCCCTTATCTGCCATCTATTTCTATGTTTCTATGTTTATGGGGTTCATAATAAAAAAAAAAAAAAAAAAAAAAACGTCTAAAAAGTGGCCTAAATGGCTACTTGGACGATCAAAAAGTGTGATCGTCCAGGTACCCATAATCAAAGCTGGTTTTAGACTTATCTAAAACCAGCTTAGGCCTTTCCCCTGCATCTAAACGCACAGAGAGAAAAGAGGCATTTTTAGAGGAGGGGAAAGGGCGGGCGGGAGGTGGGCCGACCTACACCTAGACGTACAACAGGTATAACCAAAACTTTAGGCAGGTTGCTTAGTCGGCACTTATATGTTTAGACTTAGACCAAGTCAAAACAGGTATAAGTGCCGAAAAGGGGCCGCTGAGCTGATCGTGGCTTCTGCGATCAGCTCAGCGGCCCCAGCAACCTGCCTACCCCCTACAGCAATGATAGTGGCAGGAGAGATGGCTCATCACCCTGCCGCGATCCACCCTTCCTCCCCCCAACGATCAGGGCAGGAGGGAGCCCAAATCTTCCTGCCCCGCGATCCCCAAACCCCCCCGACGACATCGGGGCAAGAGGGAGCCCAAGTCCTCTTGCCCCGCGGCACCCCCGACCTCCCTGACACTATCAGGGCAGGAGGGAGCCCAAGCCCTCCTGCCTTCAATCCCCAAACCTCCCTGGGCTGAATCCGTTGGGGCCAGGAGGGAGCCCAAACCCTCCTGCCCCACGACCCACTCTAACCCCACCCCCTACTAAAATACAGGCAAGAGGGATCCCAGGCCCTCCTGCCCTCGACGCAACCCCCCTAACGATGCCCCCCCAAGCCCCCGATCGGCCCCCAGCTGACCCGCGACCCTCCACCCCCACCCTCATTCCCTGTACCTCAAAAAATGTTGGTCGGACGGACGGGTGCCAAGCCCGCCCGTCCGGCAGGCCAGCCAGCGCAGGAATGGGGCCGGATTTGCTCAGGCGGCTCAAACCCCGCCCACAGGTGAGGCCTGAGGTGCCTGGGCCAACCAGAATAGGCCCGGGAGCCTTACACCCCCTCCTGTGGGTGGGGCCTTAAGCACATGGGACGGGTTGGGTCCCTCCTGGCCGGATCGTGTGGTGGTGGGGGAGGGGTCGAGATCACGGGGCAGGAGGGCTTGGGCTCCCTCCTGCCCCGATAGTGTCGGGGAGGTCGGGTATGCCGTGGGACAAGAGGGCTTGGGCTCCCTCTTGCCCCGATGTCATTGGGGGGGGGTTTGATTCTGTAACCGGTGTTGTTTTTGACAGACACCGGTTACAGAATCTAGTTTTTAGGTGAAGGACTGGCTCCTCCTTCGCCTAAAAGCCCTTGTTCTGGATGTTTGGGACTTAGGCTTTTTTTAGTTTGATTATATGGTATAAGTTTAGACGTAGTAGTTATCTGGGCGTTTAAACAGCTGAACGTAGAGGCTGGCCATTATTTTTTTTAAAACCTCCTTTTGGACCTTTTTTTTTGATAATGGACATTTTCCCTGCTTCTACTTTCAACGTTTAAGGCCTTAGGCCAAAAGGGGACTTAGATGTTTTTTTTTTTATTATGCACCTCTACATATACGTATATGCAGCTTCTGAAAAGCAACACTGCAATAGGGAAGGGAAATGGCCCTGTAGTGCCAGTGGTCGCCGAGCTCTGTCCATTTCCAGAAAGATGGTAAGCTGGCCTAACTTCCAGCCTTTCCTCATCCCCTGAGGACAAGCTGATGAGTACACCTCCTCCCGCCGTATTGTACAGAGCAAGCAGCGCTGTCATTGTGTGTCAGCCCATGCACCAGCTGCTGCTAAATAATAGCGTTTCATTCCAGCAAAGGGATAAAAGAATCTCCCCAGAGTACAGGATCCGCTCCGGGGCTCCCTGTGATTAAGCACATGTTTTGCCATGCTTTGCCTCTACCGTTTGGGGATTCAGAGTTCATCCTATAGACACATGGAGTCGCACCAGACAGCGGCTTCTAAAGGGCTCTTGATATTCCACTGCCTTTCAAGACTGAAGATGATAAATGATGCAGGTCTGTTGTTTACAAGAAAGTTTTATAAGGCTTTCCCCTCTCCCCCACCACCAATTTTGGCTCGATACATGCTGGATCTACCTTTTAGTAGCAGACACCATAATTTCTTTTGATCTGTGGCTCTTCAGTGGCCCTGAGCTGAGGCAACATTTTTAACATCTGATATTCAGGGCCAGATGCAATAGAAACTTTGTTCCATCTCAATGGTATTTTTAGGAGTGCCTAGTTTAAGAGGGCAAGCAGGCACCTACTTAAGGCACTATTTTATAAAGACGCATAGGGTCCTTTTACTAAACTGTGGTAATCACAAATGCGTACTTGCCGCAGGTTAAAAACCACTGTCGCCACTCAAGCATCCTGTGGCGGTTTCAGGATCAGCACCCACTGATCAGCCTACATGCATGCACTTCTTACATGCTACAAAATTTGAACTGAATTGAATTTTTCCCATGAATTTGGTTGTGTTTGATGAGAAAATATTTTTTTTAACATTTTAAAGCCCATCCTTGGGTCATTCAAAGCCACTGATTATATAAAGGTCCGTTTTCCTAAATTTTGCTATTATTTTTGCATAATGGAATAAATTTCTTGTTATGACAACTATAATTTTTGTGTTTTCACACTTAGCAATAATATATTGATAAAAAGACATATTATGCAAAAAACTTTAGCAGGATTTTATTATAGAACCTTCAATATCTGCAGTCCCCCCCCTCCAATCCCCAATGTTAGGCTTTTTTTTCTTGCTGGCCACAGCAGTATTATCTCCGACGTTCATGTGAATTCTATGAGCATCAGAGCTAATACCAACACAGCCAGCAATTAAAATGCCTAACGCGCGGGGGGCACTAGTGAGCTCAACAAGGAATGGCTGCAAAATGTTTGAGCTCCGCTGACAGAATACTATAAAGGATCGATTATAGCTGCAAAACCTGCTATTGAGGTTCCCTTAATAGCTTTTAGTGAGTGCTAAGCTATGGCCTCCAGTAAAACCGGGAAGAGGAAAAGCACTGAGCTGATTTCGCCCCAAAAAGCTCCAGCAAGCAAAGGTGAGACTGAAAATGAGGCCTTACAGACGGTCATGGAAGAGCTCCATTCCATGCGAGATTTACTTCAGACCTCGGTTCAAAACACAGAGGATCTGAAGACTGATCTTACCTCTCTATCAACTGAGATGGCTCTGTTTAGATCCCGAGTTGATATTATGGAACAGTGTGTAGAAACTAATGCTATGAATATAAAAACGCTGCAACAAAAAATGGCGATCCTTGAACAGGAGCTCGAGGACTCACAAAACAGGTTGCGCCGCAATAATTTCCGGATACTCGGGATTCCGGAAGGGCATGAGGGTCGAGATGTTCTGACCTTTCTGCACACTACACTCCCAAAAATCCTTGATCTGGACTTTAAATATGACCTCGAGATAGATCAGGCCCATCGTGTGCCTTCGCCTGATCCTGGAGCACGCTATCCTCGGCCCGTAGTGGTGAGAGTATTGCGTTATAGCTAAGTGATGGATATCATGAAACAAGCTAAACTCAAGCACCCCCTGAAATTTGAGGGGTCTTCCTTGCTTATTGTGCCCGACTTAGCTAAACAAACTGCTAAGAGACGGAAATCTTTGCTGGAATATCGACCTTGCCTCAAGGCTATTGGCACGAAATTCGGCTTCTTTTACCCCACCATGATGTGGGTCACCTATAACAACGTGACGAAGAACTTTACAAATCCTATCGACCTGGCTGATTACCTCGCGCGCACTGCTCCCAGTTCCATAGATAAAACTTGATGTTTCAACAATTTTAATTTCTCTAATCCTTTTAAAAATTGAGGCCGTTGCTTCTGTTGTTACCACTGCTGATCTGCTGACCCTGGCCCTCGGCTATATGCTGTGCTAGACGTTCCTGCTTTTTCTTGCAAGTTTTGATACGTTCTACTGTTTTAACAGCATACTATCCTGTCCCTGTATTCGCTCCCACTGTTTATGATATATTAGTAGTAGATGTACTATATATGGTTATTGCTTTCTCTGGTATATATATTGAACATTAACATGACACTGATATGTTACCTTCACTCTCTATATACCAGCTCTACTCTAATTGCGCTGCAGCTCCTGGATGGTCATTCTCTGTTTTTATTCTCTGCTAGCCGGTGCTCCCTATTGCAGCCCTTGTGGACTTACTATCCCATTTTTTTGCTTTTCTGTACCTATGTCTGCTTATATCTCTTCTCCCTTTTTTGCAGAAGTACTGGATATTTCACTGATTTCAGCAATATGTCTTTTGTTTATTCTATTGCTTAATACCGATTGTTCTGATCGGCCCTATGTGCTGTTTCCTGAGCATTTTGTACAAATATTTGCTTTCTGTTATGTTATCATTGGAGCTATCTCTCCCTTCTGTCATATTTGGAATGTGCACGAATGTGGAATGTCCTTTATGCTAGGTTTTTTTTTCTTATTCATACACGTGGAGGGGCATAATAAAAAAAAAATGTCTGCCCCTTTTGGCCTAAGGCCTTAAACGTTGAAAGAAGAAGCAAGAAAAATGTCCATTATCAAAAATAAAACTTCCAAAAAGAGGGTTTTTTTTTATAATGGCCTGCCCAGCTGTTTAAACGCCCAGACCACCATTACGTCTACACTAACACTATATAATCAACCTAAAAAAAAACCTAAGTCCCAAACATCTAAAACAAGGGTTTTTAGTCAAAGAAGGAGCTAGTCCTTCGCCTAAAAGCTGGATTCTGTAACCAGTGTCTGTCAAAAACAACACCGGTTATAGAATCCACCCCCTACAATGATCGGGGCAAGAGGGAGGCCAAGCCCTCTTGCCCCACGGCACCCCTAAACTGCCCGACACTATTGGGGCAAGAGGGAGCCCAAGCCCTCTTGCCCCGCGGCACCCCCAAACCTCCCCGACACGATCGGGCAGGAGGGAGCCCAAGCTCTCCTGCCCTCGATGCAAGGGCCATCCCCAAACCCCCGATCACCCCCTTCGCTGACCCACAACTCCCCGCCAACCCCCCTCCCCCCACTCCCTCCCCCCTCCCCGTACCTTCAATAACGTTGGTCGGATAGACGGGTGCCAAGCCCGTCCGTCCGACAAGCCAGCCATTCGTTGAATGGCTGGCCTTAAGACCTGATTGGCCTAGGTGGCTCAAATCCCGCCCACAGGTGGGGCCTGAGATTCCTGGGCCAACCGGAATAGGCCCAGTAGGCTTAGGTCCCTCCTATGGGCGGGGCCTTAGGCACATGGGCCCAAACCGGCAACTGAAAGAGAAAAAGGAGCCCCCATAGCCACACCTGTTTTCTGTCAAAAATGAAATAAGTCAATGTTAACGCAATTTCCATCAAAGCCAGAATAAATTCAACTGGAGCCAACCAAGGACGAAGGTATTTTTCCAATATTTCACCTGCCACTTCTAATGTCTCCTTATGTGGGATGATGGTATATAAGGAAGTGATGGCCAAGGTAACCAAGAAACAAGAAGAGTCCAGTATTTGCACAGAGGATAATAATTGTAAAACATAAGTACAGTTTTTGACGTAAGATTTGATTAGCAAAACAAAGGGTTGCAAAAAAGTGTCAACATATTTGCATACTCTTTCCAAACAAAATCCTCACACACACACAATGGTCCTGATTCGACATAGGATGCCTGGTCTCAGTAGCCGCCTAAGAAGTTTTTGAGAATCGCACACAGGTGTCCTATACAGAATTGCATCTGTCCTAATGGACAGATTCCTTAACCCACCTAACCATACCAATTTTCTAACCTGCACCATTTAGAGAATTTTGTTGCTGCTGAGCTGATTGCAGCAAGGTAATCTCCCTGCTGCAATCAGCTGAGCAGCAGCAGCAGGGAACCCTCCCCAACCCCACCAAAAGTTGGCCGGCAGGAGGGATGTCCCGTCCTTCCCACCACCACTTTGAACCCTCCCCTCCCACACACACACACACACTGTCTGTGGCAGGAAGGATGCCCAATCTTAGTTATTTTAGCCGCAATTACATCAGAAGGATCTTCCAAGAGTTCTCTGTATGTGACCCTGTCATTTAACCAACCAACCAACTTCAGTCATATAATCTTCCAAACCTTGGAGTTCTATTGCTCCTCCTTTGTCCGCCTTGCAGATCACTATTTTAAAATTATCTCGTAAAACATGCAAGGCCTTTCTTGTGTTAAATTTATAGAAACCCAAGGAACACGATCCTCCAATTATTCCAAATCCTTAATCACCAGAGAACAAAATGTTTACAAAACTTGATCAATCTGGCCAGAAGGACTCCATGTAGAAGAATCTTTCATCACAGATCTATCAGCTGTTTGTACAATCAGCAAAATACAATCTTAGAAAGATTTTTCAGAAAATTTCAAGTAAGTCCACCCTAGTTTGGAAGACTTCATAGAGAAGAGAATGAACTAAGGACAAGCCTTTGAATAACACAGAATGTTCACTTACATTTGGTTTATGAGAGGACAAATTTACCACTGTTGATTCTGAGAATTGTGAAAAAGTGTTTGGACATTGTATTCCTCCCTTGGACTGATGCCCCTGAGGATGTCAGCCTCTTCTGTGCTGTCTGCGACCTCTCTCTATTAATAGAGGGTTTCTTGTCACAAGTTTGAGAAGAAAAGTGGTCTCCTATGCATTTTGATTGTAGACTTGATATCGCAATGAACATTGGGTTTGGTTTGATTGTCCAATCACAGTGCTGCAAGGATGTGATTGGCTGCAGCTATTTGTAAAATAAATCTTGAGACACCATTTTTCTGCCCTGCTCCAGACACAGAGTTATTTAGTGCAGACGTTTTTCAGGTATTTCTTTTATTTATTTTTTTTCATGAATTTGCATTTTTCAATTACTGTATTTTAAAGCTCACAGTGTTTTCTTCTTTATATTCTTTATTCCTTTCCAAGCCAACATAAAGTGCAACAGATAATGAACAAATATTTCAATAAACAGCACTCATTACATTCAAATATAATAATAAGTATATATTACCACCAACCCTCCCTCCTCCCCTCCCCCCTTCCTGGATGTGTTCAACACTCATAGAGAAACTAAAGGGTAATACTAATGATCAAGTCAAACAAAATTTTGTTAATGGGTCCCAAATTTTTTTTCAATTACTGAGTTGCATGTGTACGTTCAAATTTATAAACTTGGCATAAAGATTCCCACCAGAAATTGTAATTTAGCCTATCCCAATTCTTCCAATTTTTCATGATAAGTTGCATTGCAACTCCTGTCATGGTAAGGAATAATTTATTCTTATGTATATCAATTGGACTCTTGGATAATAAAAGAGTTCCAAACAACACTAGATCATATGATAACAACAGCGAGGTTTCTAATATCGCATTTATTTGACCCCCATATAGATCTCCAGAATTTAAGTATCAAGGGACAAGTGTTTTCTATAGCTCACAGAGCCATGAAGCAGTGACTGAATAGCAGTGAAACGATGGCCAACATTGGCAACAGCAAGGTTTACATTGATGAAAAGTACTGAACTTTTTGCAACGGCGAGGTTCATTCTAACTAAGAACACTGAATCTCCCAGTTCACTGTTGAATGGTCTGAAAGACAATACTCAGACAAGCAATTTTATTATTATTATAGCATTGTGTCTAATAAGCTATGTGACAGTGATATGAATGTTATGCTACTAGGAGGTGTTTTTTTTGGTCCATGATAAAAGTTTGAAGAGGAGCTATTATACACAGCTCTTCTCTTCATAGCCACAGAAGAGGGACATTCTCCGTAGCTTCTGAGGCCTTTTTTTTTCCTCCTTTAGGAATGATTCAGGTAGAATTACAAAACAGCAATCAAGCATAGCGTTTAATATTAGAGGGTGCAGTGTGTTTGGTTTTTTTTTAATACTTAAGAACTCAACACACATTGGGCCTGCTTCTATACATGACGCCTAGATCAAAATTGGTTCATTGACTTAATTGGCATGGTAACTGAAAACTCCATTCAAAGCTAATTTAAAAAAATAATTAAAAATCAATTAAATTCTTTACAGACCTCGGCGAGGTACCTAGCAGCGCCTACATCAAAACACCTGCCTGAAAAGTGGGCATGGTTAGGGGAGGATAATGAACATGGAATGACTTAGGCATCGGTAGGCATCATGTACTGGTGAAACATGTACATGTTTCTGGCCTAATGTACTGGTGTTAGGCACCAGTACATTAGGCCAGAAAAATCCTAACCTAATATATCAGCATCTAACATTATGATGCCTACCGACACCTAAGTTGAATTAGGTGCCACTAGGTGTGATTCTATAAAAGATGCCTAGTGAATCGAATTCTATCCTATCAGGCGGCCTTTTGGGATTGTAGTTTTGGCACATTGATTCTAAGATCCAAGACATACCTAAGTTTTAGGAAATCTTTAAAGAACTACTTATTTGAGAAAGTATTAAAATAGGTTGCATTGTATAGCGCTTTGAATGTACAGTATCTTAGCACTGTGAACTACTCAGAACTGTAAGGCAGATGCGGTATAGTAATGATTTGTTATGTTATATTGTGGTTGATTGACAACTGTGCCAAATGATGTCTAGTTGTTAGGCACCGTTTATAGAATTATGGTTATTGTGCCCAAACTGTGCCCTTAACTGTGCCTCCTAGCAAAGTATGTGCCATCATGGCAACACACCTACTAGAGAATGGCATGGTGACAAATTTTTCCCTTCCATGTAGGAACTCATTTTCACGTCCCGTCCCCGTGAGTTCTTTTCCTGCCCCTGCCCTGTTCCTGCAAGTTCCATCCTCATCTGCACAAGCCTCAAAACACTTTCAAATCATACGTTTTCGAGGCTTGTGCATTTAAGGCAGAACTTATAGCAGGGGTAGGGAACTCCGTTCCTCGAGAGCCGTATTCCAGTCGGGTTTTCAGGATTTCGCATGCAAATAGATCTCATGCATATTTATTGGGGAAATCCTGAAAACCCGACTGGAATACAGCTCTCGAGGACCTACCCCTGACTTATAGTAATGGAGCAGGGACAGGGACAGTGACAAAACTCACAGGGACAGGATGGAGAAATTGAGTTCCTGCAGGGATGGGAAAAATTTGTGTGATTCTCTAACACTTACTTCTACACCTCTCAGTTTAATACCCCTATCTGTCATAGTGATTAGTACATCTAGCCTTTGATGTAAGGCTTTTTTTTTTTTTTTTTAGAAAATTTCTATACTGTTCTCTCAGGGAAGCTCATAATGGTTTACATAAATTTACTCAAGCATTTTTCCCTGTCTGTCCTGGCAGCCTCACAACCTATCTAATATACCTGAGGCAAAAGGAGGATTTACCCCCTGTTTTACTAAGGTACACTAACTGATAGACTAACATGAACATATTCGGTTAGCGCACATTAGTAAAACAGGGCCTAAGTGATTAGCCCAGGGTCACAAGGAGCAGCCCCCATGGTGGTGAGACTGTAGTTTTAACCACTGTGTCACACTCTCCCCATAATATTATGCTTAGGCAGGGTGTCCTGAATGGTTTAGAACAGGGGTGTCCAACCTTTTGTCTTCCCTGGGCCGCATTGGCTGAAAAAAATGGTTCTGGGGCCGCACAAATGCGCAAACGCTGCAGCAAGACAGAGGAGGGAGCCGGCAAGACGGTAAACACCCAGGGGCAGCAGAGGAAAGCACTGCATCGCCCTCGACCGGGGCCGCGCAAAATACTTCACGGGCCCTCGGGCCGTAGGTTGGATACTCCTGGTTTAGAGTTTTTTTAAATCCCTGTGGTCAACCATGTGGTGTAGTGGAACCATTAATTGTGAAGGGTGATTGATTCTCTGTAGCTAGAGAATAACTTCAGACCATATTTCAGATGTGGCTCCCAAATGAACTGACATTATTTAAAGAGTAATTCAGTCTACAGTCTACTTTGCTGAAAAACAGTCTATGAAGGCAGTTCTGGAAATCTCTGCAGAGCAGCCAAACCAGTGGTTTCCAAATTATAAAGAATACTCATGAGAACAGGCTATCACAGTCTTTCATTATTTCCCACGGGAACATTGGAAAACCTTTTCTTTGGCTGAGTCTCTGCCCCCATGAGCAGATTCTTCTTTTTAGCAGACAAAACTCCTCTCCACACTAGTCCTAAGCTTGGTGTTCAGCTGTCTCTTTCCTCTGCCCCCTCAGATTGGTAGGTAGCCTATTGCTCACTTATCTGCTTTTGGGATTTTGATACAGTGGAAACTGAAATAAATGTACATTGTCCTAGGAAAGTTCCTCACAAAGGGAAGATATGTCTTAGTTTGTTGCATACACACCTAAGAGTGGTTCAAAACACTGCTGTTCGATTGATTTTTAGTTTGAAAAAAATGGGAACATGTTACTCCCTATTACCAAAAATTACATTGGTTACGGATAGAGGCCAGAGTTTTAGTCAAATTTTCATGTATCTGCTTCAAATCAGTTTTCGGTATGTCTTCAGGTTACCTTGTTTCCCATTTCTCCTTAAATTACTCAAATAAGCCTACACATAAGGTCCAGTTATTTATATACCCTCCTGTCAAATTATGTAATTTTAAGATATTTTTAGAGAGAACTCTCGCTTTTCAGGCAGCTAAATTGAATACCTGGTTTGGCAAAATTATGCTAGAAGTTCCATTTTACTATAATTTTAGAAAATTACTAAAAACACAACTATTTGATAAATTTGTAACCTAACGTGTTCTAATGTTAATACTTTTAATCTATAGGCATTATGTATCTTCTAGAAATAGCCTTTCTTATATTGTAAATCGGTTGGATGTTCAGCCTTATCTTGCTGTGAACCGCCTAGAACCTTTTACTGGTTTGGCAGTATACAAGAAATATATTATTATTATTATTAGGAGACATAGGGGCTCATAATAAAAATTTTTAAAAGTTCAAAAAGTGGCCTAAGTCAGTACTTGGACGATCAAAAAGGCAGATCAGAGGAAATACAGGGAATTCCATATGCAGGTCAAAGCTATAAAGTTTCGGCTTATGCAGATGATATATTGCTTCATCTAGTAAATCCTGAACTAACCATCCCTAATTTATTACAATTGATAGAACGTTTTGGAAAATTTTCTGGGTACAATATAAATTGGAGTAAATCAGAGGTTCTTCCATTGAATGTTCATTGTGTAAAGCAGGGGTGTCCAACCTGCGGCCCCGTGAAGTATTTTGTGCGGCCCTGGTTGAGGACGATGCAGTGTTTTCCTCTGCTGCCCCCGAGTGTTTACCGTCTTGCCGGCTCTCTCCTCTGTCTTGCTGCAGCGTTTGCGTTTTTGTGCGGCCCCAGAAACATTTTTTTCGGCCAATGCGGCCCAGGGAAGCCAAAAGGTTGGACACCCCTGTTGTAAAGGGAATACTTGATTCATTTTTGTTTGTCTGGAAGGAAAAGGGTATAAAATATTTAGGTGTAATGATACAAAAAACACTGGAAGATACAATGTTGGTAAATGAAAGATCCTTATTGTCGAACGTCAAAGAAATGTGTGAGCAATGGAATCCACTGCATCTTTCTTGGTGGGGGAGAGTTCAAACTATCAAAATGATGATTTCGCCTGTAATTTGTTACCAAATGAGTACGTTACCAATTTATTTTCAATCATCTCTTTATATAAAAACTAAATGGGATTCTTTCAAAATTTCTTTGGCTTGGTAAAATTCCTAGAATAGCCTTAAGGCTCCTTTTACAAAGGTGCGCTAGCGTTTTTAACGCACGCCCAAGATTAGCGTGCGCTAGCTGAAAATTACCGCCTGCTTAAAAGGAGGCGGTAGCAGCTAGCGCATGTGGCATTTTAGCGCATGCTAAGTGCATGCTAAAACCACTAGCGCACCTTTGTAAAAGGGGCCCTTAGTGTCGTTACAAAAATTTTAATCGATGGGAGGGGTTAATTTTCCAAATTTTTATAGATATCATCAAGCTTTTATCTTGCATCAGGGTATGTACTGGATTCTTCCTGAACTCATGGAGAATCTACCGGATTGGCTTATTCTTGAAAGTCAGCTTATGACCCCACTTCATTTAAAACATATCTTGAGTATTGGGCTTCCTAGAACTTATAAGGACAATATTATTTTTCATTCAACCTGGGTTATGTTAAAATTTGTAGATCGTTTAACTCCAATCCTGATACATAACACGAAATGTCAATCCCTATGGTTGAATTCCAAGATCATGATAGGTAATTCTAAGATCTATGGAAATATTGGCTAAATTTATTTATTTATTTATTTAGATTTTTATCCCGTCCTCCTAGTAGCTCAGAATGGCCAAGCATACATTCAAAGTGTAGTACATTTGGACAATACAAAGACTATACAGTAATTTAAATACAAGGACTATACGGCAATTTAAGTACAGGTAAAGAATGGACTGTACAGCAATTTAAGTAGAGGCTTAGAATGGAGAAGAGAGGGTAGGGGGGTTTTAAGAAGGGTGAGACGTAGACTGCGGTTGAATTTTAGTTGAAGAGGAAGGTCTTTACCGCTTTCCGGAAGGTCATCAATGAGTTCTGTAATCTGATTTGCCGGGGGAGTTGGTTCCAGAGTTGGGGGATGAAAGGATGGCATTCGAATCTTGAATGATGTCATTACAGATGATAATTTGGTCTCTTTAAGTCAATTACAGCAATCGTTTAATATTTCTAAAAATCAAGGTTATAAATGGATGCTATTGAAACAAGCTTTTCAGAAAGGGTTCCCTGAATGGCGTACTTTGGTAAGTCAGCACAGTCTGCCAGCCATATGTTTCCAAGTGGATTTTCAGGGTCATCAGGCCGCTAAATGGTATAAATTAATATGTGAATATCTTTCAAACACATCAAGGGCTCCTATTACTAAGGTGCACTAGCATTTTTAGTGCACGCTAAAGATTAGCGCGTGCAAACCACGCACTAAAGAAAAAATACTAACGCAAGCTCTATGGAGGTGTTAGCTTTTAGCGTGCATGCTAAAACTGCTAGCACACCTTAGTAAAAGGAGCCCCAAGTGCAAGCTTAAGAGAAATTTGGAGCATAGAAACACAGCAGAATATTTCTGCTATTTATTGGTCATGGATGTGGATCTGACGGATGAGTTGTACAGCTTCAGCATCTATAAGGCAAACCTTGTTTTTTCTGTTATATAGAAGATTTTGGACTCCAGTTTGATTGCAAAAATTGGATAGTACAAAATCTAATAGATGCTGGCACTGTCATCTTGAAGTAGGGACACTGGATCACCTTGTATTTTATTGTCCGTTGATACTTAACAAAAAGAATGTCACCGTGTGGTTCAAAAAGCCAAAAGAGAGAATGAAGAGAAATTTCAAACCGTTCTTTAGATTTGTTAAAGGGAAGCAGCCGGCTAGAGAGGAGGTGGGATTGCTGGACGACGGAGACAGGAAGGGAGTGGTGAAGGAGGAGAAAGAAGTCACGGAAAGACTTAACATATTCTTTTTGTCTGTATTTACAAACGAAGACACAACCAACATACCGGAACCTGAGCAATTCTTCAATGGAAATCAAGCAGAAAAAATTAAAATCCATGGAAGTGATCCTTGAAGATGTGCGCAGGCAGATAGAAAAACTAAAAGCTGACAAATCCCCGGGTCTGGACAGAATTCATCCAAGGGTTCTGAAGGAATTAAAGGAGATAGCGGAATTACTGCAGCAAATTTGCAACCAATCCCTGAAAACAGGCGTGAACCCGGATGATTGTAAAATAGCCAACGTCACGCCCATCATTTAAAAGGGATCAAGAGGTGACCTGGGAAACTACAGACCGATGAGTCTGACCTCGGTTCCGGGGAAAATGGCGGAAGCACTGATAAAAGAAAGCATCGATGAACATTTTGAAAGAAGTAAACTTCTGATAACCAGCCAACATAGTTTCTGCAGGAGGAGATCGTGCCTAACTAACTTATTGCACTTCTTCAAAGGAATTAAACGGATGGACAGAGGAGACCCCATAGACATCATATACCTAGATTTCCAAAAAGCCTGTGACAAGGTGCCTCATGAACATCTACTCCGGAAACTGAAGAACCATGGAGTAGACGGAGACGTACATAGATGGTTCAGAAACTGGTTGGCGGGTAGGAAATAGAGGGTAGGGATGAAGGGCCACTACTCGGACTAAAGGAGGGTCACGAGTGGTGTTTCGCAGGGCTCGGTGCTCGGGCCGCTGCTATTCAATATATTCATAAATGATCTAGACACAGGGGTGAAGTGCGAGATAATAAAATTTGCGGACGACACCAAACTATTTAGTGGAGCTCGGACTAAAGAGGACTGCGAAGAATTGCAAAGGGACTTGAACAAACTAGAGGAATGGGCGACGAGATGGCAGATGAAGTTCAACATTGAGAAATGTAAAGTATTGCATGTGGGAAGCAGAAACCCGAGGTACAGCTATGCGATGGGAGGGATGTTATTGAATGAGAGTACCCAAGAAAGGGACTTGGGGGTAATGGTGGACATGACAATGAAGCCAACGGCACAGTACGCAGCGGCCGCTAAGAGAGCGAATAGAATGCTAGGCATAATCAAGAAGGGTATTACAACCAGAACAAAAGAAGTTATCCTGCTGTTGTATCGGATGATGGTGCATCCGCATCTGGAGTACTGCGTCCAATATTGGTCGCTGTACCTTAAGAAGGATATGGCGATACTCAAGAGGGTTCAGAGGAGAGCGACACTGAGAGATTGGAGAAACTGGGACTCTTTTCCCTGGAGAAAAGGAGACTTAGAAGGGATATGATAGAGACTTACAAGATCATGAAAGGCATAGAGAGGGATAGATTCTTCAAATTTTCAAAAAATAAAAGAACAAGAGGGCATTCGGAAAAGTTGAAAGGGGACAGATTCAAAACGAATCTAGGAAGTTTTTCTTTACCCAACATGTGGTGGACACCTGAAATACGCTTCCAGACGGCGTAATAGGGCAGAACACAGTACTGGGATTCAAGAAAGGATTGGACAATTTCCTGCTGGAAAAGGGGATAGAGGGGTATAGATAGAGGATTGCTACACAGGTCCTGGACCTGTTAGGCCACCGTGTGAGCGGACTGTTGGGCACGATGGACCTCAGGTCTGACACAGCAGAGGCATTGCTTATGTTCTTATGTTATATACTGTTTGCACTTTTTATATGCTTATAAAATCAATAAAGATTATATATATAAAAAAAGACAGATCATCCAAGTACCAATAATCAAAGCTGGTTATAGACATATCTAAAAACAGCTTAGTCCTTTACCCTGCCTCTGAATGCCTAGAACAAAAAGAGGTGTTTTTGGAGGAGAGGAAAGGGCGGGAGGTGGAACAAAAGTTTATGTGGAGTCCAAATTTATATGTAGAAAGAAACAATATTTTGAGGAATGCCCTTGCATTTTGGATATTCACATTTGTGCAACATAACTCCCATCATCTTTGCAGATCAGGCATGGTCTCACCAGGTTGCAGATTGCTCACCAACAGGAAAGTGAGTGCCCATCCCTGCTCTGTGTCTCCAAACATCCTTTACAGGGGTTAAAAAAAAAAGACACTGAACTTTCTGCTTTTTCCCAAACAAACGATCTCTGTTGCAAAACCCTTCCACTTGCAGCTGGGCCATTTGATCGTTTTCCAGAGTTGCTCTCATTGTTTATTGTAAGCTCCTATACCGCTATTAATGACTGGGGGAGTCAATTCTGAGCGGTTTGCATGAGTTTCAGTAAAGGTGTTATAATTCCCAGTTGCTGTCATTCCCAGAAGCCAAACCCAGCTAATAGCGGGGGTTTAGAGCTTCAGTGTTGACTCAGTGGAAGTGCCCTCTGTTGTGCAGAACAATGCAACGCTCCACTGAACAAAATGTTAGAACACACAACTCCCCGGCCATACTCTGCAGCCCTCGCTTGATAAATAAGTACGGACCTCCTCCAAATCGTTCCCACGGCTGTTTCTGATTGGCTGAAGAAGGCTGGTGACAGGGTACATGTCTCTGAAGCACACAAAGAGCAAGCTGTCACGTGGAGAAGTTATGCTCTGCAGGTGGAAAAATAGTCCTAAAGCACTTGGCAAATACTACTTGGGGGAAAAGTACAGGATATTTCACACATAAATTAACTGCCAGCTAAGTAACACTTATTTTTCTGTTGCTGTGCCCCCATAAAGCCTGGAGATTTGGCAGTTTGTGTTTTTGTCTTTTTTTCTTTTTGTTGCTTAGATTGTGAATCTCTACAATGGGGGGGGGGGGGGGGGATTTAACACCCTATGACTGGACACAAACAGGGACATAAAATTGTTTGGAACATCACCAAATGGAAGCATTAAATTTTCTCTTTAAAAAGTAGTTTTATCTCAAGTAGGGTTACCAGACATCCAGGAAAACCCAAACATGTCCTCTTTTAAGAGGACTGTCCGGATGTCTGGACGGATTTGCAGTCTGTCTGGGTTTTGGAAGGCCCCGAGCTCAGGATTGTATCTGGAGGGTCTCTGAGCATGCTCGGAGGCCCTACAGACGCGGCCCGGACTTGGGGAAGGGGTAGGGCTGGAGCAGAATGCGGTGTTACATGGGGTAAAATGCGGCGGGAACCCATATCCTCTTTTTTTTTTCTTTATGAAATCTGGTAACCCTAATCTCAAGGCAATATAGGCTCTGCTTGTATTTATTTTCTATGCTTCTATGGGCTACCAAGATTTCTCCAACAGATACCCCCTCTTTCACAAAGATGCGCTAAGCTTTTTAGCACACGCTAAACGCTAACGTGCGCATGTTATCTTATGGATGCTTTAGCGGTTGGTGCACGCATTGATTTAGCGTGTGCTAAATTCGCACTAAAATGCTTAGCGTGCCTTTGTAAAAGAGGGCCATAATGTTGATATGAAAGATAAAGTATAATCAGCTTCCCTCTCCCCACCCTGTTCATGGGAACAAGTTCCATACTCCGTCCTTTCTAGCTTGCTGCATTGTATGCCTGCAGGCTGCTTTCAAGTTTCAAGTTTATTATAAAATTTGATTAATCGCCTATTCAAAGTTCTAGGCGATGTACATCAGTATTTACAAAATTAGATAAATTTATAGTAATTTAACATACATTAAAGCTTTCAGCTCCTAACTCCCACTCCCCATATGATCAGTGGTATAGTAAGGTGGGAGCGTATCGCCCCAGGTGCCATCTTGGTGAGGGTGTCTTATACATTCAACCAAGGTCCATGGGTGCTGTTGCTCTCCTCCCCCGTATACATTGAGCAGACTTCCTTTTACTGAAGTGTTTCCTCAGATTAATTATTAAGACTATCAGCACAGATCTGTGGGGTCAGAAACCGTAGCAACTGCAGTGGTGAAAAGAGGGGGGTAAAACACAGACCTCATCGACACGAAATTGGAAAGCGCAGCTATCAAAAAAACAAAGGAAGCAGATTTTTAAAGAGGTGCGGTTATGATCCGCGATGTCCGCAAAGTACGCAGTTTACCCCTTCCCAAAAATAAGTATTCTTCTCTGTTAATATAACTCTGAATTACTAGCTAGGTCCTGCCTCTGTTGTTTTGGAGTACATTGATGTATTTGCAAGAGAAGAATCAACATCTGTTGCACTGATCTGTCATTTGGCCTTGTTGGTGCCATATGGGCAGTAATGGCTTAAATGGATGCTACCAGATGTTAAAGCACACAGTTCAGAAGCTGTGTTGATAACCTGTTCGTAAAGTTTGCTGGATTAAGACATTTTGTTTTTCACAGAATAAAAGTATGAGCTGTGTTTCAGAAAAACAAAAATCAGAATAAGCAGTGTTAGCAGTGTTCACATATGTATAGATCAGAAGTTCTAAACCCTGGCCTCAGGACATCCCTAGCTAGTCAGGCTTTCAGGATACCCACAATGAATATGCATGAGATAGATCTGCATGCCCCAGTACAGAATGTCTGTCAATAATTAAAAGTCTCCCAACAAATTATTGAGACATTAATTAAAGACAATACTAACCTAAGAAGGAAGATGGAGGCAATGGAAAATTTCTCTCGTAATAATAACCTCAGACTGATAAATTTCCCTAGGGTTTCTATGATAGCCCCAAGGGAAATGCTGAAACGTTATATGACGGAAACATTGGAACTTCCTGAAGAGTCGTTACCACCATTTACGCAGGTCTATTACCTTCCAAATAAGACTCAAGACCAACAACAACAGCAGAAAATGGGACCTGATTTAATGAACATATCTAATATTTTGGAAATGTCTGATAGAGAATTAGTGACCCCAGCCACTTTACTTTTGACAGTAGCTCTCGCACCAGATAAAAACTGGTTGCTGAGACTTTTCTTTAAAAATAAACAAAAATAATTTTTAGGTTGTAAAATTCGGATGTTCCCAGATATGGCTAGGGACACACAGAGAAGGAGACGAGAATTCTTGTTAAGGAAACCTGGTGTTATATCTCTGGGGGCAACTTTTTACTTGCGACATCCATGTAAATGTGTTATTAATTATCATTCTCATAAATATGTTTTCTTTGAGCCATCTCAACTGACAACCTTTCTCTCAACTGCATCTCTGGAGAAAGAAAGTGCTTAGTTTAAGAAAGGGTGCT
This sequence comes from Geotrypetes seraphini, assembly GCF_902459505.1. Classification (NCBI taxonomy): domain Eukaryota; kingdom Metazoa; phylum Chordata; class Amphibia; order Gymnophiona; family Dermophiidae; genus Geotrypetes; species Geotrypetes seraphini. Next base: position 515,238,273 of record NC_047084.1, on the reverse strand, counting down.
TTAATCTCACTCAACTAGTTATTACTTGGTTTATATACAATTACTTTGATTCGCCTATTACCCCTCTTGGATCTTATTGAGGACTTGAGTAGAAATTTATGCTTATATTTGATATTCTTTTATATATGTTTTCAATTGTATTAATTTCATGCTGAATTTCCTTTCTGTACAAGTTTCATGCTTGATTATATTGAAAAATTCAATAAATATTAAATAAGTAGATCTGCATGCCCAACCTCCACTGTATGCAAATTTAGCTCATGCATATTCATTGTTGGTATCCTGAAAACCTGACTGGCTAGGTGTGTCCTGTGGACTGAGCTGAAAACCCCTGGTATAGATAGTTGGACATCTACTTATAGGAACATATTTTGCATGAATTTTGCATATAAAATAGTTCATAGTAAAATAGTGTTATCACCTTCAAAAGTTAAAGTGCTTTAGTACCCTGTTGCATGTTAATTCAAATTAACATTAATGCAAACTTACCCCCTCTTTTACTAAGGCACGCTAGACGATTTAGCGCGTGCTAATTGATTTAGTGTGCACTAACGATTAGCATGCGCTAAATGCTAACACATCCATTATATTCTATGGACATGTTAATATTTAGCACGTGCTAATCGTTAGCACACGCAAAATCATTTAGTGTGCCTTGGTAAAAGGACCCCATAATTCAGATGCAATAGAACCTAATACAGTAATTATTTTATAAGAGGCATCACAGCGCACAATGTGGAGCCAGCTCCTGAACATAGGAGTTTAAGAGTTCAAATGCTTTATTTCAAATAAAAACTACACCAGTGATCACTGGAGCCTAGACCCAACACGGGCCATGTTTCGGCAATTTTTGCCTTCCTCAGGGGTCCTGTGAAACTCACAAACGGAAAAGCTGTGCATTGATGATGTTGCTGAAACTGCCGTGGAGGCTACCGTAGTCAAAATGAAACTGAGGCCCCTCCTGTGGCGTTGTGGATTGCTGATAATAAGTGTCATAACATGTAAATGCACGATAAGCCACTCATTAATAATTAGGGCTAGCACTAATAATGTTAAACAGTACAATTTGCACTAAACTGACTGGACTGCCAAAATATAACGATAACTTTTGCAATATTGTTTGGCAATTTGGTTGCTTCAGCATGCTACTGCACTAGAGGTCTGCACGGGAACGGGGATCGCGGGGATCCCGCGGGTCCCGCGGGGATCCCGCGGGTTCCCCCCCTGGCCCACGGGACTCCCACGGGGACGCCCCCTGGCCCACGGGACTCCCACGGGGATGCCCCCCTGACCCACGGGACTCCCACGGGGACGCCCCCTTGCCCACGGGACTCCCACGGGGATGAAAACAACCTACCTAAATTCTGGCGATGCAGCTTACAAGTCTGGCGTCGCGTCGAGAAATAGCCATGTTGAGCAGTGAGCTCAGCACGTACACAGATGAAAGCCTTGCTTGCTGATTGGTCCGGCGGCCCCGCCCCACCGTGCCGCCGGACCAATCAGCAAGCAAGGCTTTCATCTGTGTACGTGCTGAGCTCACTGCTCAGCATGGCTATTTCCCGACGCGGGCATTAGGCTGTTTTTTGTCATTTCGGGTGGGGGATGGCAGCGGCAGCAGCAGCCTGAAAAAGAAATCATCCTGGCCGGGTTCGGTGTCATGCTCCGGAGCTTCTACAGCCTTCCTATCTCCCTCTCCCTTCCCCTGCTCCGCGGCTCTCTTCGGCAACTCAGCAGCAGCTTCTGACGTCGGGGCCTACCCTCTGCGAGTCCCGCTTGTTTCAACTTCCTTTTTCCACAAAGGCGGGACTCGTAGAGGGAAGGCCTCGATGTCGGCAGCTTGTCTTGATCACCGCTGCTGACGAGTTGCTGAAGAGAGCCGCGGAGCAGGGGGGTGTTGCCAGGTGCAGGTAGAAGGGAGAGGGCCAGATGCAGGACTCGTGGGTGAGGGAGCAGAAGAGAGAGGGGAGGGAAACAAAAGGAAATATTTCATACTGGGCTGGGCCGGAGTGGAGAGAGGGTGGAAAGATTCTGGCTACAGGGTGCAGTAACAAAGGAAAAGGGGGGAAAGCTGAAAATAGAGATAGTGACACAAAGAAGAGAAAGGGTAAGCAGGACCTTCTGAATAAGGATAGAGATACAGAGGGGACATGAAGAGGAGGTGAAATAGAGACATAGAAGTAATGCTGAAAAAGTGTGTGTGGGGGGGGGAGATAAAGACATTGAAAGGGCAAATGGTGAATATGGGGTAAAGACAAGGACAGAGACAAATGAAGATTCTGAAAAAGTGGTGAGATACGGATATAGGTGAGATGGACACAAAGAAGGGTGATGCTGGAAAATAGGTGGAATGGTAATTCTGACAGACACAGAAGGGAAATGCTGGATCAAGGAGAGATGGGGCTCAGGCTGGATGGAATGAGGAGAAATGCCTTGTTGGCCCGGAACTTCCTCTCCTACGTCAGAATTGACGTCAGGGAGCGGAATGCTGGTCAGCGCGACGCTTCTGCAGGGAAAGCTTGGGACAGCGGTGGCTTGGGGACTATTCCCCGATGGCGGTGGCAGCAAACCGAGTGGCTTGGGGGAGGGCACGGAGAAAGAAAGAAAGGGGGCAGACAGAGAGAAGGGGGAACAGGGAGACAGAAAGAAAAAGTTGGGGGAGAGAATGAGGTCTGGAGGAGAGGAAACATACAGGAGGCTGAAAGAAAGGAAGAAAGATTGGATGCACAGTCAGAAGAAGAAAGTGCAACCAGAGACTCATGAAATCACCAAACAGCAAAGATAGGAAAAATGATTTTATTTTCAATTTAGTGATCAAAATGTGTCTGTTTTGAGAATTTATATCTGCTGTCTATATTTTGCACTATGGCTCCCTTTTACTAAACCGCAATATTGTTTTTTAGCGCAGGGAGCCTATGAGCATTGAGAGCAGCGCGAGGCATTCAGCGTAACTCCCTGTGCTAAAACCTACTATTGTGGTTTAGTAAAAAGGGAGGGGGTGTATTTGTCTATTTTTGTATTTTGTTACCGAGGTGACATTGCATAGAGTCATCTGCCTTGGGAAATGTATATGGCAGATATCTTTGTTTTGTGTTCAAAAGAAAAGGAAATGCATTTCTGGTTTTATTTCTACAGTGTTGAAGTACTTGTTGGCCCTTGCTGTGACTGGTGGGGATCCCCAAGCACCGCCAGCAGAGGACCTCCTCTAGAGATGGTCAGAACTCCCCTCCACCAAGCGCAGCAGTCGCTGGCAGCATCCATGAGCCACTGAGGTGCCAGCATCTGTGACTCAGGGACGCTACTGCTGCCTGCCAAGCTTGGCAAAAGGGACCCCAGGCCAACTGCAAAGGAAGTCCTCAGCTGACAGTTTGTGGGTTCTCATCAGCTGAGTATTTATATTTTATATTTACATTAGAGGTTCTGGTAGAAACCCATTTACAAAGTATGTATTCTTCCCAATTAATATTTCCAAATTAATAGTCTCTTTGCTTATTTGTAAATGGGTCTCTACCAGAGCCTTTAATTCAGTAGCATAATTAAATAAAATAACTATTTCTGAAGTTTATAGGGAAGGATGGTGACGGAGGGGATTCCTCGCGGGGACGGGTGGGGACGGAGGGGATTCCTCGCGGGGACGGGTGGGGACGGAGGGGATTCCTCGCGGGGACGGGTGGGGACGGAGGGATTCCTCACGGGGACGGGTGGGGACGGAGGGATTCCTCACGGGGACGGGTGGGGATGGGTGGGATTTTGGCGGGGACGGGTGGGGACGGGTGGGATTTCTGTCCCCGCGCAACTCTCTATACTGCACCTGCCAACATTCCCTATAACTGCTTCCCCTAAGAAGAGTACAACTCGAAGACTCTCTATGGCTCATTTGTCCCCTTTTCCCCCAGTTGTACTCTCCAAAGAAGGTCCTCTAAGACTTATGTCCCCTCTCTCTACTTCCTCCTCAATCAAGGTATTCTCTCTTTTCATGTACTCTGTTTGATGGTCCCATAATAATGATGGAGAAGGAAAAAGTTTCCTCCTGCCCTGTTGACTTTGATGACCAAAGTGGCTCTGGCTGAACTTACATGTTCTTTTGTTTCACATATACAAAGAAAAGGTGTACATAACCATTTTGACAATCGGAGCTAGTAGAGCAGGAATCATGCCCTTTCCCACCAGGTCACAGGTATCTTCATTTTAGGATCTTCAGATGGAGTAAACAAAGGAGGTACCTAGTGGGGGATAAAGGTGAGAATTGGTATTTAATAACTATTCTTTGGACATCCTGGGAAGGGGACATCAGAGCCCCAAAACATAGAAACATGACACCAGACAAAGGCCAAATGGCCCATCCAGTCAGCCCATCCACACTAACCTGCTGTTTATTCTTGATGTACCATAGGCTTTAAGACATTTAGCTCATGAGGCACTATAGGGTAATTTTATAACATAGGCACTGATATTTATGTGCCTGTAATGGTTGTAAATATTTAGAATAATTGCATTTATGCATTTATGTGTACACATATGAAATAAATGCACAAATTCTATGCTGCAAATACCCTCTTAACTTACATAGTGCATATTTGCAAGGGAGTTTACGAGAGGCCATAGAAAAGTTCTCAGCCCAACCAACAAAGTTGGGACAGTCTCCATTGAGGGCTAATACTTAGTCCAGCAATTTTTCACGTTTTTCATTCTGTATTTTTCCAGCAGAATGAAAAAAGTGGAAAATCACTTTATGGAAAATCACTATACTAAGGGGCTCATAATCAAAACTTAAACATGTCAAAAAACCTACCCAAGACAGGTTGTCCAAGTGCCAATAATCAAACTAATTTTCTGGGACTTTTTATGCCTCTGAAATCCACTATGCGCCCAGAGCTTAAAGGGGCGTATCTGCAGGAGTGGTTAGGGTGGGATGTGAGCCCGACCTAGACTTAGTCCTCCTGCAGAAATAATCAAAGGTTTTACTAGACATCATGGATGGAACTTAAACGTTGTGAGTTAGATGATGTAAAAAATATCCAAAGTGACCAGATAACCACAACAGAGACAAAGTAAAGACCCCTACACACTCTCCCAGTATTCACTGACCCTGTCATAGACCCACAAAAATCAGAATAAAAATGTGCATGCCTGTCTCCAGAACATCAGCACCTGGTATAGGAAAGCCTAGTAGAGCTGCACAGAGGTGTCTTAAATAGCCTGGGAGGTGGGCTAGTGAACCATAGAGAGGAGGACCCAGGCTCATAAGCCACTCTAATGACTACATTTATGGTGGAAAATGTGCGTCCAACTCCTCCCCCCCAAACCTACTCTACTGCCATATAGGTGCCACCTGCAGCCATAAGGGCTATTGGGGTTGTAGACAGGTGAGTATAGTGGGTTTTGGGAGGCTCACCATAACCTATAAGGGAGTTCTGGTGAGATGTTTATCTGGCAGCCTTTATGTGAAGTTCTTAGCAGTCCCCTGTAAGGTGCCCCACTGCTCTGTTGCCATGTCTGGAAGGTCAGTCCATTACAGGACTGGCCCCTCCCATATCCAAATAGTCTTGTTCTAGGCACATGGATGAAATTTTGGTTGAAGATGTGGTATAAAGACAGATGTCCACGTGGTCTGGGCGCCTCAGTAGCCTGGACATCCAAATAGAGGATGATAAAATATACAGTATATTTCCAGATGTGTGGTGGTTTGTCTTTAGAAAATAGGCATTTTCTTTGGACACCTACCACCGTACGTTCAAATCGGACTTAGATGTATGCGTTGAAAATGCCCCTCTTTGTGTTTGCTGCCCGTTTTTGTATTGTGCCTCTGCCTCTAGTTTTGTTATTGTTGTGACTTGTATCCCTTTATTTTAAGCAAGCCCTGGCCTGGACTGAGTTATTGTGTGCCAGTGGAGTGTGGAAAGTATGGATTGATTTTGCCAACGGCTCCTCAGAAATTACTGCTCCCAATCTGGACCCATTTACACATTAAATGCATTTTATGCAAGTGCTATTGGTGATCTAGGCAGGATGAGATTACAAGTGATTTCTAAAAAACTTTTGCGTTGTTTGTAGATAGCTATTTATATGCAAAATATGAGTATACTGTATTTAAAAAAAATCAGTGCTAAGCAGGAAAACTGCTAAATGTAAAGTAAATTTGGTGGTAAAACGAAAGTTACATGTACTGTATGTCGGCAACATTAAAGACTGTAGCAGTTTTTTCTGACAGCATGGACTAGAGTGGTAGGAAACAGTTTGAGAAATATGGCATGATTAGTTGGTTTTCTTTCAAGGGCCTGACTTTCCAGAGCAGTTTAGATACCTGCTTCCTGCTGCAAAAAAAAAAAAAGTATCTGTGCTATGTAGTGTGAGAGACTATTAAAGAAATGTACATCATGGATGTGTTTGAATTATGTTCAGAATATAAAGGAAATATATTTCTGTTTGTTGTTTGTTTTTTTTCCATGTTCTGGTACTTGCCTAATTTGAACTCTTCGGTTCCCATTTCAATTTTTTGTCTTTATATCTCTATTTTTAATTTGTGATCCCTTTCTGTATGTGATGAGGGTCCACCTGTGTTTTGCATGTGATATACAAAGAGGTGCTAAAAAGTTCTCAGTCCAACGAAGAGAATGACAGGGATATGGCTCAATCAATGATATAAAACAATGTCAAAGCGCTGGACGGCAGGATTTTTTAAAAGGTACGGGGGCCTGTCTGCCTGCCACTAGGCCTGCCTACCGTGTGCCCTGTCCCAGCCTGCCACTAGACCTGCCCTGTCCTGGCCTACCACTAGACCACCAGAGGGGGTACAGAGCAGGACGATGGGACAGGGTACACCATTTGGTTCAGATTTTTTATGGGGGGGTTTCTCTTCTAAATGTAGGTGTGTCTTATGGTCAGGTGCGTTTAATAGAACGAAAAATACCGTATGTGAGGGAAAAGACCTCAGAACTGAAATGCTCTTTTGCCAATACTTTTAACACCAGAATAGGGCAATAATTGTTATCATAGGTCAAAACCTCGTTCGAACAAATTTGTAGCACATAAATCCCAAGCAATATAGAAAAAGTATGTCCATACTTGTGGAAAAATCAATCCATACTTGTAGAAAAACATGTCACTCAATATGCCTCATCAGGGGGAGTGCTTTATAAATTCATCATGAATAGATATACCGAAGCAAAACACGTTATCTGATAGAAAAGGTTAGGTCAAAATGGAATGCCTACAGTGTGGGATAGAAAAAGGGGCATTTTCAAAAAACTAAGATGTCCCAAATAAACAGCATAAATCGGCACTTGGATGTCCTAATAGCTAGGACCTCCAAGTGTCGATTTTTGAAACCATTTTTCTAGACATATTGTAAGGTGTTCTACCTATTGTACATCCAAAACAAAAGAGGGACATGTTGGAGGCATGTTATGGATGAACTTTGGGCGGGCTTAGACTTGGATGTCTTGCAGCGATAATTGAACATTTCCCAAGAAGTCCTGGACGGAACTTAGATGGCCAAGACTAGACCTATTTTAAAAGCGTCTAAGTGCCATAAAGTTACCTAAACTGATTAGATGACCACTAGAGGGATTGAGTAATGACCCCCTTCCACCCCACAAAAATCCAAATGAAACAGCAATACCTGTCTCTAGAAAAGCAGCACCTGGTATGGGAAGCCTAGTAGAACATCACATAGGTGTCATGTGTAGCCTGGTGAGTGGGCTAGTGAGCCATAGAGAGGAGGAACCAGGCCCATAAGCCAATCTAACCACCACATTTATGGTGGAAAGTGTGAACTCCCCAAAATCCTACTATACTGCCATTTAGGTGCCACCTGCAGCCATAAGGGCTATTGTGGTGGTAGACAGGTAGGTATAGTAAGTTTGGGGGCGAGTTTTGGAGTGTTCATTATAAATAATAAAGGGATTATGTTGAGATATACACCTGGCACACTTTATGTGTCCTTGAAGGCAGTGTTTTTCAAGTCAGTCTTGGTTTTCAGGATATCTACAATGACTATGCATGGATAAGATTTGCATACAATAGAGGCAATGTGACCACATCGTCTCTCCCGTTGATGTCACTTCCGGGTGCCATGAGGTCGCGAGGAGCACATTGAAGTTCTTGTTGCTTTTGGCAGTGAACAATTAGAGGTACGGGGGAAGGGATGGGAAGTGGGGGGGGGGGGGCGCATGCGCGGCAGGGGGATCAGGGAAGGAGAGGGGGCAGAGATGAGGGCAGGGGAAGGGCGCCCCTGCCCCAGGCACCTCTCCCCTTGCTATGCCTCAGAGGCAGCTGTATCAAGCTGACCTCTCCTGATCAGTTCTCTTAGGCCCTCTTTTACTAAGGTGTACTAACCGATTAGCGCACGCTAATGATTTAGTGCACGCTAAACGCTAATGCGTGCATGTTAGTCTATGACGCATTAGCGTTTAGCATGCGCTAATTTGATTAGCGCCAGCTAATCGGTTAGCGCACCTTAGTAAAAGAGGGGGTTAATATGGGAACAGTTATTTCTTTTTCCTTTGCTCTGGGGGAATACTGAGAGTAAAGCTGACAATCCATTTGATTCCTCCCCTTCCTTTCTCATAGTCCCTGTGGCAGGGAGCTAAGATTCTGGTGGATCCTTGAGTGGAGGTTTTCACCTTCTGTTCTTCTATCTGTTCTTTTTGGAAACCCTATGAGGAAGGAAGAACTGATTCCTCTCTTGTACATAGATTTTTATATTTCCCTCCAAAAGCTGTACTAAACTAAAGCTTAACTTTGTATACCGAGTCATCATTCTGAGAAGGCTCGACTCGGTTTACAGCAATTAAATAAACAGGGAATGATTTGCAAATGATAAATAGAAGATAATAGCAAAATTTCAAAAGGTTTAATTTTCAAAATGTTTGGCAGAGTAGTTTTTAAAGATTTACAGAAAAATTGAAACAAACTGGAACTTCTTTTAAAAAAAAAGGGGAGATCATTCCAGAGTTGAGAGAATTTAAAAACCAAAGATCGACTGAAGATCTTGACTCTTTTCATCCCTTTTTTAGAAGGAAGGGAGAGTTTAAATTGCTGGATACCTCTTGCAAAGGAGAATCGGTAAAGTTATTGTGCCTTTTTTTTTTTTTTTTTTAGAAAAGACAGTATTCAGGTTTAATTAGGTTCTTCTCTGGAGTAGATGCACAGAATGCTATTTCCTAGAAAAGAAAATTTTGGCAGCCAGCTACAGTACCTTCTTAGGTGACACTGAAAATTATTGACAGTTTCTTCAGTGGTTGTTTAAATAGCATCTCAGTGTCACCTCTACAGATTAATTTCCATTCACTTCAAGTTTATGTTCTATTTCTCACAGTTGCTTTAGGTCCTCATGGGTACCACCCTCCAGTTTGGCTCTAGCTCTATACCACTGGGCTCTCACTAGATATTAGATAGCAAGATTCTCTTCCTGGAAAAAAAAAACCTCCAGTCTTTCAAGCTCTCTCCCTGGATCCTTGTGTCCAAGGTAACACTAATGATCTCTGCTCCACTTGGTTGTTTTTCTTCTGCTGTTTTCCTTATCCCTTTATCAGTGGTTTTAAGAATACCATTATCCCCTGTTAGAGCTGAGTCTGCATCTTGGGAAGCAGAACTCAGGAAATGATAGGGTTACCATATGACTCCAGCAAAAAGAGGACGGATTGAGATATCTGGGTTTTATTTATTTATTTATTTTTATTTTATTTAAAAATGTATATACTGTTTAAACCTAAACGGTTTACATAATATTACATACATAATTCAGTAAGACAAATAAAATCAAACAAACATTAACATATAATCATCAGAAAATCATGTAAAGTGTTCATCAAAACAACAATCGCAAAGATCAGTCCCTAGAAAAATGCATTAACACATAACTGCGTTTTTAATAGTTTTCTGAAATTACCCTTGTCATAACATTGAAAGCAATGAAAGTAAGGAAGATGGATAGAGACATCTGGGTTTTACTTCCATTGAAAGCAATGGAAATAAAACCCAGATGTTTCAATCCGTCCTCTTTTTTTCTGGAGCCCTTGGAAATGAAATCACCTTCTCTCGTGGAATGTTCGCTTTTTGTGTTGCCCTGAGAGCTGGTTGATTCATCAGGACCCAACCCCAACAAGGCCTTGGATCGATGAATGCTGATTTGCACTTGCTAATGGACAGCAGAAAAGAAGTCAACGAAAAAGACATTTTTCCTCCGAAACTGGAGCATTAAATAAGCTAAAGAATCCACTTAAACCTTCCCTGGGCACATCACAACCAGATAAGCAGCTGGAATAATTTTAGGATAGGCCAATGGTTAGAGCTGTTAACTAGAGAACATTGATTCAAGTCCCAGTAGGACTCCTTGTGATTTTTGACCTCCTTGTGATCTTAGAACTCCTTGTGATCTTTTCTGCATTATATTGTAAATGCTTTCTGTCTATATCTGTTTTTAAGTCCATTATTCTAATTTGTATTTTATCTGTATCCCATGTATTAGCTCACCTTGTTGTGAACCGCCTAGAACTTTTTTGGTATGGCGGTATATAAGAATAAAATTATTATTATTATTAGACAAGAGCCCCGTATCTCCTCTGATACAAGCTTAGATTATAAGTTCTCTGAGAGCAGAAACATACCTACTGCACCTGAATATAACTCACCTTGAGCTACAGCTGAAAAGGGGGAGAGCAAAAGCCCTTCTTTTCTTCCTAAGCTGCTTCCAGAGTAGCTCCATCCACAAAAAGACATGAAAATAGAATCTACACCTTTACTGCAAGGAATTCATTGACACCTGAATTACATATATATATTTATAATAATAATAACTTTATTTTTGTATACCGCAATACCAGAAGCAGTTCAGAGCGGTTTACAGAGGAAGAGACTGTACCCAGACAGCGAATATTGTACACAGACAGAGAATATTGTCAATTAAATTGGTAGAGTAGTCGGATATGCAATAAGTATATCAGAGAATATCAAGGCAGGGAGGAGTCAGAGAAATTTGTCAAAGAGGTAGGTTTTGATTGATTTCCTGAAGGCTTGGTAGGAGGGTATGTTAGGAATGAGGTGGATAGACATTTGTTCCATTTGCCAGCTTGGAATGACAGTGTTCTATCAAGGAATTTTTTTGTAGATAACAGCCCTTCAGGGAAGGGAAAGCAAACAGGCAGGTTGTAAATCTGCTAGATAACGTAGATCCTTTTGAATTGATGTAAACCGCCTAGAACTCGCTGGGTATGGCGGTATATAAAAAATAAAATTATTATTATTATTATTATTACATGTGCGGGAGAAGATTCTGTAAGATTACAACTCTCAGATGGTTAGCATAAAAGCAAGTAACCAGGAAAAGTGAAAATGGATCAGGAGTAGAAGAAGGCAGGATCTAAAACAAATCTAACAGATCTGCAGTAGGAATGCAGTGGAACAAAAACAAAAAAGGACTGCAGACAGGTAGGTGCCGTTTAGGTGTTTTTAGCAGCATAGGTTCATCATCACACAACACAGCACATAGATCAGGCACATTTGTTGCATGTCCTTTAAAACCACCGTTCCATGGGATCCCTGAAGAAGACGTGTTGATCGAAACATGGACAGTGTTGGGTCCCATATTCTGTAAAAAAAAAAATAAAAAGTGGGCTATTTGTACGCAGCAAATGGTTTATTTGTCTTAATAAACTTTGCCTGCATCCTGTACATCTGTCTGCAGTCCTTTTCCATTTTTGTTCCAGGAGTAGAAGAAAAATGCAGAGGAGCCATCTCCGCTTTTCCTGGCTGTGCTTCTGCGCGGTGAGTTTGTTCTCCTTTTTTGGGCATGAATGGGAAGGCAGAACGTGACATTACCTGGATAAAAGCAAACCTGCACTGTATTGTTTTTCACTCCCAAGTGTTGAGGGCCACCAACAGGTCTGATTTCCAGGATATTGCAAATGAACATGCATGAGAGAGATTTCCATTCAGTGGCGCTCTGAGTCATGCAGGACTCACTCATGTATGTTTATTGTTAAGGACATCTTGAAAAACCTGACCATTGGCGGCCGTGAAAGACTGGGAGTGAATACCAAGGCTCTGTTATATGAAAGATGGGCATTCTATTCTGGGATGGGGAAACAAGGGTAGCAATAAAGATATATAGTAGTTTGTTTACTGTTTAAGACGAGAAAAGAAAGGGAACAGAAGAAACGTGCATCGGCAGCATCCCCAAAGGAACCACTTACTGAAGTGAGTCATAGCTCGGCAAGATGCCAATTATCAAACCTATTGTACCACCACATAGAAAAAGCTGTTCTAGAAAATCAAAGGGGGAAGAGAAGGAAAAAAAGCAGAAAACAGTAAGTATTGACAGTAATATGCAGTACTGTAACAACTGATTATAAATCAAAGGTGCACTGTCCTACGCATGTGTCACAGACATTAAGGGTGCATGATGGGACGTGGCAGCTGGCCAGTAGGTGTTATGAAGTGTCACAGTAACATAAAGAATCATCACACAATAACATTGTACATGTGTTATATTCTCTCTGTGAGTGTTTTAATGTTTGCTAAAGAAATATACCCTCCCCCTCCCCCCCTTTTCCAAAGCTGTGGCATGGTTTTTAGCGCTGGCCACGGCAGTAACAGCTCCAACGCTCATAGGAATTCTATGCATAGCTATTACTGCTGCGGCTGCTGCTAAAAACTGCGCTTTGGTTTTGTCAGAGGGTGGGGGATACTTAATTAAGGCCCCCCTTTTGTCAAACTGAGGTAGAGATTTTCACTGCGAGCTGGCAAGGCAAATGCTCTGACGCTCATAGGAATTGAATAAGCGTCAGAGCATTTACTTCGCCAGCCCACGGTAAAAAAACTCTACCATGGCTTGATAAGAGGCCCTAAGTGGATAATAAAGCAAAATGCTTTGTCAAGTGGAAGTGAACTGGGAGGATGAGTTGCATTATTCTTAATAAAGAAGTGCTCTGTCCATCCATTTTGGCAGACCTGGATAGAACCTTCAGACTTTTTCCTTTGTGCCTGAGAAATGTTGAATTAGATAGAGACAAAGAGGCAATCAACCACACAAAAAAAAATTGAACGTTTCTCCTCCAGGATAAATTTTGCCTGATTTTGCATATGAATAATATATAATTCCAGCCTCTGGGAATGTTCTTACTTTGGCAGCAATTGGCACACACTGTTCCAGGAAACATGCCCCCCTCTTTCACTAAGGTGCGCTAACTGATTACGCGCGCATGTTAGTCTGTGGACACATTAGCGTTTAGCGAGCGCCAATTCGATTAGCACGCGTTAATCGGTTAGCGCACCTTAGCAAAAGAGGGGGGCATGTTTCCTGGAACAGTGTGTGCCAATTGCTGCCAAAGTAAGAACATTCCCAGAGGCTGGAATTATATATTATTCATATGCAAAATCAGGCAAAATTTATCCTGGAGGAGAAACGTTCAATTTTTTTTTGTGTGGTTGATTGCCTCTTTGTCTTCATGCTAATGAGATAACAGAAAATAACTTTTTGACTCGTGAACTTAGAAAAAAGTGGCATGAGAACAAGCAATATAACATTTAGATATCGTACTTGTGTGCAATCATCAAAGCTTGTCCATCTCCTGTGTGGGTTTCAATTTTTTTTTTTTGTGGATGGTAGTTCTATATTGCTCAGATTTTTTTATGCAGCAAATATTCTACATTACACTTTCATCTAAAAACAGCATATTTCCATCGGAATTAAAATGATCTTTTATGATTTATACTTTTAAGCATTCTTTGGTCTTGTTTCACTTACTAGCTATGTACTGTAAGCAGTTTATGACTAGGACCTTTTTGACCCCTTGTACTCTTTTTGTGATGCAGTTCATCGCTTTTAAGATTGGTGAAAGATCCAAGGTAAGCTCTTCTTGTTTGTTCCGCCTGTTAAACACTTGTGTCTGCAAATGTCGAGGGCAGGTATGTTTTCATGCAGAGGCCCGCAGGCATGGAACGAGATGCCTATATACATCTGGGAGCAGGGAAATTTGCACAATTAAAAAAAAATACTGAAAAAGTATTTGTTTTGTAAGATAAATTATGGGAAATGAAGCTTTAATACAGGAGTGTCCAACCCGCGGCCCACGGGCCACATGCGGTCCCATGAAGTATTTTGTCCGGCCCCGCTCTAGGGTCAAGGGCGTTGTGGTGTTTTCTTCTGCCGCCCCCGGGTGTTTACCGTCTTGCCGGCTCCCTCCTCTGTCTTGCTGCAGTGTTTGTTCAAAGCCGCGGACAGCGGATCCTATATGTCTCTTGTGGCTGACCCGGAAGTGTTCCCTCTGATGTCGCGACATCAGAGGGAATGCTTCCAGATCAGCCGCAGGAGGCACATGGAAGCCATATGCAGATTGCAGCTGGTGATGTTTTTTTACAGCATGATTTGAATTGTTTTCTGTTTGAATCATCGGTGTGAGATTGAAGTTGGCATCAGATGTGAATTTTTTTATTTTCACACAAACTTGGGAGACTCCTGAGGCAGGCCACTCGGACCGACACATGTACATGTCGAATCTGTGTATGTTACATTGAAGAAATAAAGAAAGGGTGTGTGTGAAATACTCTGAGTTCACCAGTCTTTGTTTGGACTTTTTCACTCCTTCGCGTCTGAGTATTTTTTGGAACCCACTTGTATAAAGCGAGCTATAAGCCAATAAACTATAAATAATGAAAATATATTTCTCCACCAGCAAATAGGCAATCCTTATCGCTGAGATGTGAAAACTAGAATGAAATTCAAGGATCAGGTTATCACGGTTCATAGACAACGGCGCGAAAGACAAAGGCGCGCCCAGACAATTGAGCGCAGTGCGGAGGCATGCGCCGCTCAAAATTACTGTTTTTAGGGCTCCGACGGGGGGTTTTGTTGGGGAACCCCCCCACTTTACTTAATAGACATCGTGCCGGCATTATGGGGGGTTTGGGGGATTGTAACCCACCACATTTTACTGTAAACTTAACTTTTTCCCTAAAAACAGGGAAAAAGTTAAGTTTTCAGTAAAATGTGGGGGTTAGAACCCCCCACACCCCCCACAACGCCCCTGCAATGCGGCGCGATGTCTATTAAGTAAAGTGGGGGGGTTCCCTCCCCATGCCCTCCCGTCGGAGCCCTAAAAACAGTAATTTTGAGCGGCGCGCGCCTCTGCGCTGCGCTCAATGGTCTGGGCGCGCCTTTGTCCCGGCGCGCTTTTGACCTGACACCGGTTATCACAGACACTTCTCTTCAATAGCAACAGGATTATTGCCCTCCCGGCATCAGTCTGAAAAGAAAATGAAGGAAAAGTATTGTTGCTCTTCAACTTCTCTACCATTTCAAGCTGAGCATAAGCCAGTGCCTCTCAAACTGTGTGGGCCATGGCACAATGGTGTGCCCCAAAGAGATTCCAGGTGTGCCATGGGAGATTCCAGACTAGATGACATGCACGTTGCGTACACTAGATGACATGCACGTTGCGTCAATGTTCTGAGCGTCTGTGTGTGCAAGGATACAACCAAACAGACAAGCATCATTCTTTGAAGTTATTCATCCTTGAAAACTAACAGTAAGTAATTTTAGTTTTATTTTTACTTTTTATACAGTAGTTATCCTAACTTGAGCAACAAAGCAATCAAGGCTTTGTTACCATTTGGATCTTCTTATCTTTGTTAACTTGAATTTTTCAGCTCTGACAGAAATTAAATTAAAAAAAAAAAAGAACTGCAGATGGTGGATAATGAAATACATGTTTGCATGTCAACTATTAATTTGCTTTTTAAGTTAAGTTGGACTCAAAAACAAGCACATGCATTGATTAGCAATTCTATTCTATCTACATTTATGTTCACCATTGTTACAATTACCCAAACATTGCTTACCACCCGTTTTACAAAACTGTAGTGCGATTTTTAGCGATTTTTAGCAGTAACAGCTCCGATGTTCATAGAATTCCTATGAGCATCATAGCTGTCACCATCGCAGCCGGCACTAAAAACCACACTACAGGTTTGTAAAAGGGGGGAGGGGTTAATGAGCTTTAAGTAAATACCTCTCAAATTTAATTTTTGGGTTAGTTCTGCAATTTTATAATTTCTTTTTTTTTTTTTAATCTTTATTCAATTTTCAATCTAATACAAAGTGCATAAAATTATACATACCTTAATAATCAGAATCAGCACTTACAATCAATCAATAACAATACAAAATGAATCCCCCCTCCCGTCCAATACATCTAATCAAGGAATAGAAAAGAAATATCCCCTCCCCCCCCTTCCACCATTCCCTGGATGTGTGTGTAAAACTGTAAATCAACAGGAAATTAAAGGTAAGAGACAACTATACCGAAGTAACAAAAGTCATTAATGAACCCCAAACTAATTTGAATAAATTATTACGCCCCCAACATATCTGAGTTCATTTTCTCATATCTATAAAATAAACACAAATTCGCCCACCAAAATGAAAAATTAAGCCGATCCCAGCAATTTTATAATTTCAATTATAATGTACCATGAAAAACATTTGCTCCATTTAGGGTGCTGGAGCTAAAAAAAAGTTTGAGAGACACTGGTATATGCTATGCAAATTCTAACAACCAAAAGAAGCATATAGTGATTGAGCACATCAAGTACAGATGTTCACTCAATCCATACATTTCATTCACAATTAGAGGAAATGTCTTAATATAAAGACTAGAGATCACAAAGAGGAGAAAGACTGGCAGAAGGCTTGTGAATGGGAAAAGGCTGGAGGGTATAGAGAACTGAGAGAAATGAGGGGAAGAGAATGACTGCCAACTTTTTATTTTTCAACATTAGCAACTCTATAAATCAAGTGACTCTTCTCCCTTTAAGACAATTTTAACAAACGGATGACAGGTAATTTGATTTCATATCACATCTGGAAGATCTGAGTTTGAAACTTTTTTATTGGCTTGTCATCAATGGGTGAGACAAGACATAGGCAAACAATGAGTGTATGTTGGGTTAGTTCACTAATCCATCAAGCCTAGTATTCTTACTTGACAATAGCTAATCCAAATAACAAAGTACTTGGCAGATCTGAAAGAAAAGAGCCA
Source organism: Geotrypetes seraphini (assembly GCF_902459505.1). Lineage (NCBI taxonomy): Eukaryota > Metazoa > Chordata > Amphibia > Gymnophiona > Dermophiidae > Geotrypetes > Geotrypetes seraphini. The sequence goes on along the minus strand of NC_047084.1, from coordinate 515,221,237 downwards.
TCAATATTCACTCTCATTATGTACAGTATGAGAAAGCAAAACTCAAGTCTACCTGGAGAATAATTGCTAATGGACCTATTCTCCAGAAAGTAGTCCAAACTCTTTTTAAAGCCAGCTGTGCTACTTGCCTTGACCAATCCTCTACTATTCTAACAGTGGTTGACCAATCCTCTACTATTCTAACAGTGGCTGAATTAGTCTGTCATCTGGAGGTTAATATTTCCATTTATCAAGGACACCATGCCTGTTTACACTTAGCAGTTTATCTAGTGTAATACTCCTCCCCCTCCCACCACCACCACCATCACCAGCAGACTGCTTTTTGGTGGGGAAAAAATATGGATGACAAACTCAAACTTAGGATTACCATAGTTGCAGAGACAAAAACAAATACACAAAAAATAAAAAATGTTTGCAACTACTTCTAAAAAAATATATATATTTAATCATAGCAAATGTGTAAATGTCTTTACTTTATGAACAACAAAATGTACACGGCAGGACCAATTTTTGTCAAAAACTAGACTATGGTGTCAACTATGCAATGAAAAAGACCTCAAACACTCGTGCTAGGGGGTCACACCCCAAGCCTTTCTGGGGTCATGAATATCATCATTGGTCCCAAAAACCTTACAAATATATATATATATATTTTTTTTTTCTTTAAATCAACAACTTATTTATTTATATTTTCTATATTTTTCTATAACACTTATAATAAAAATATGTCTGTTTTAAACAAAAGTTGTTGATTTAAAGAAATAAAATAAAATTATTTTTAAGGTTTTTGGGACCAATGATGATATTCATGATCCCAGAAAGGCACCCCAATGTATCCAGATTGATGGTTTCTCTCATTATGTAGGTCAGTCATTGATTTTTGTCACCACAAGTCAACACCGCTCTTGAAGAATGAATCAGCGATGTTTAAGAATCCACCAGAGTGCTCATCCAATATTCAAGAGCCCATTTGCATTGCAGTGTCGTAGACTGCTAGAAAGGTCACTAAAGACCGCAATAAGCCATTTTTATAATCTGCAGGCTAAACCATCTGGAACCAATTTAGTGACGGCGTTAAAGGCAATTGGTGAATTATGATCTCAATTGGTGTCATAGGAATTGGTATTTTGGTCTCTCTTAACACAAAAGCCTAAACTGGTAATTACAACAAACTTTTGGTAAAGTCTCTAGGGTGGGGACACATACCAAGATACCATGTAATAATTTCTAGGCCAGGGAAATTACTCTGTGCTCCTTTCAATAAATCTACTGAGATAACACTGTGCCGTTATAATTACCAGTTTAGGCCTTTGTGTTAAGAGAGACCAAAATACCAATTCCTATGATACCAATTGAGATCATAACTCACCAACTGACTTAAATTAATCTGAATAAAAAAAGACAGTTATACATATCCAAATCATAGTTTAAGTTAACATAGAAACAGGGTATATTTACAAGAGAGTGCTGAAAAGTTCTCAGCCAACCAACTTTTTAAATTCTGAGCATTATTTTATCACTGTAGCTGAAAAGAGTGTTATTTTATTTTACAAAGTGCCAATTTGCAGAATTGTAATGCTATGTTTTGACATTGTTTCAGATCATTCATTGAGCCATGTCAACGAAAAGTGTGGAATTTTCAAATGTAGAACTCTGAGCCATCAAGAAGTTCCTATTCTTGCAGAAGAAATCTCAAAGGAAATCCATGAATGTATGATGCAAACACTGAGTGACAAAAATACATCTGACTCATCTGTTAACACACTTAAGATATCTATTTTATTAATTTATTAATAGCATTTTTTAATTTTGATATTTACATTTTCATCAATTTTAATTTCATTACTACTTTAACCCCCTCATAAGAACATAAGAATAGCCTTACTGGGTCAGACCAATGGTCCATCAAGACCAGTAGCCTGTTCTCACAGTGGCCAACACAGGTCACTAGTACCTGGCCAAAACCCAAGGAGTAGCAACAATCCATGCTAACGATCCAGGGCAATCAGTGGCTTCCCCCATGTCTCTCAATAACAGACTATGAACCTTTCCTCCAGGAAATTGTCCAAACCTTTCTTAAAACCAGCTATGCTATCCCCTCCTTTACAAAGCCGTTTTTAGCACCGACCGCAGTGGTAACAGCTAATCTTTAGCAGGCGCTAAATCGGTTAGCACACCTTAATATAAGGACCCCCTAGGTTGGAAGGCCTTGTAAGTACCTATATATTTTGAGGCTATGTTATAAGGACACATAAGTGTCTGAAACCATTGCTATAATGCAGCTGCATACATTTATACCTGCTGAGAGTCAGTGCAAATGTATGAGGATTGAGTGGCTATATAGGTGAGTATTTTATAACCTAAGAGTGTACTTTGTAACTCCCCATGGTCCACCCAAACTACATCTTTCAGACACATCTACTTTGACGTCATGTAAAAATATGTACCTTCTTGTCACCTCGTGTACTTGCATGTATGGGATAATTTTATAAGAGGTCTTTTACAAGGCTACAACAGGGTTCTTTTCCACTATCAGTGACAGACACCTAGGCACCACCTCATTACTCAGAATAGGCTAAGAGCAGGGAGCTCCAGAAATTTCCATACTGTGCTTTACAGGCAGAGGAACATTTGGGGCCCTGCTAAACCTAGCCCATCTCTCAGGGGATATGGACGTGATTATGATTATAGTGTCCTATACAAATTGCCCATCACTTCCTCTTCCTTTAGCTCAATCTCAAGTCCCCACTGAATAGATTGTGGTATATTATATAGTATATGCTTTTTAATACAGATGAAGAGCCCTTGCAGCTGTGGAAAACTATGATGTGAGTGGAATGAATCTCCCTGATATAGATGAGGCAGGGAAAAATATAGCAAAGCATATAATGTGAATCACTCCACATTTTGCTCTTTATTTGGACTTGCCTGTATATGTGATGCTTCCCTCACTTTTACAAAACAATTTCCATTGCTTTCTTCTAAATTCAAAATTATTGTTTCAACTATAAATGAGGGATTTCTATTTTTATTGGTTTGGTCCTTTTTCTTATTGACTCATATATTTATAGTGGTTTAGGTGGTTTTGACAATGTTAAATGAGACCATGTAGTAATTGAAGTATGGAGTGAGTATTGTCGACTTCTTCTCTTTAATTCAAACTGACATTGTGGAGTTGGGCATTTGATTACACTCCTTCCACCAAAGTAGAGATGACTTCAGGAGGCTGACCGTATATCAGACATGGACAGATCATTCTCTTGGAATGGGCTGGACAGGATTATTATCTGCTGTTTCTAAAGCTGTCCATGGGAAAATGTAGTGAGAGCTACAAGGATGGGGAAGACAAGGCCAATTAATGTTCTGTTTATGGATGACATTTATTCCATCTTGAAGGAGGAAGTCTGGGAGAAGACAAGCTGGGTGCTATCAGTGCAGATGGGTGATGCTTGGGTGCAGTGGCATAGTAAGGGTAGGAGGCGCCCAGGATGATGGTACTCGCCACACCCTCCTCTCCCCCCAACGGTCCTTCTGCCCCCCATTCCACACTCACACTCTCCTTCCTCCCCACGTACTTCTGTAAATTTTCACCAGTGTGAATGGTTTCTCCAGAAGCTGCTTGTGCAAGAGTTGGGTTTCCCTCTGATGTTACTTCCTGGCGCCGTGACCTGGAAGTGACTCAGAGGGGAACCAGGCAGGAAAAGTTGCTCACGCTGGCAAAGATCCAAAGAGGTACGGGGTGAGGGCAGGGAGGGCTGGAGAGGTGCTGGTGCCCCCATCAAGATGGCATCGAGGGCGGTCCACCCCCACCCCCCTTACTACACCACTGCTTGGGTGCAGGTGCTGTTTGTAGCAGGCCAGTAATGGTTGGAGGCCAAAGGGCTTTTTTTCTGTTTGCTGTTCTGTATATGTAGACTCAAATTATTCAGGTATTCATTATACTCTTTGAACTTCCCCTGGTACCTGGTTCAGAAACTTTGTAAGAACTTTCAGACACTAGATAACAATACAAAAAGAAGCCTATTTCAGGAACTCTTTAGCAACCTGAACTGAAAGCAAATAGCAGCTCACCAGCCCAGTTTCCAAACAGCAATTCCAAGTCTAGACCTCCTCTGGGGTCTCTCTCCCCACAGTAAATGAATTATCAGATTTAAGTAAACATTGTAACTGTGGATGTCCCTCCTTGCCACCAATTTGCCCCATCAAAACCATATAATTGAGCTCTATTACTAAAGTGTAGTAGTTAGCATGAAGGTGCATGAAAAGGTCTCACCACTGGGCGCCTTTTAGTCTGTTCTCTGATGAAGTACCAGTAGATGAAGTACCGGTATCTTGGCATTTTATCAGACAGCTGACTACAAAGTGCCCAGATCCCAGGATCTCTGGATATAAAGATTCTCTCCCATGCTGTGGGTTACAATGTTCTCCTGTTCCTCTTAGCACTTGACTATCAAAGGAAAATAAAAACCTCACTATTCCTTCATGCAGAGGTATGCCTACTCTGGGTGTCTGCAATGCTGTGCTTCTAAACTAGAACTTTGTCAAAATCTTTCTGAAAATCAAGATACACTACATCACCCAGCTCACCACGTGTTTATTCATACCTTCAAAGAAGTGAAGCAAATTGGTGAGGAAAGATCTCCCTCAGCTGAAGCCATGCTGACTCTGACTCATTAAATCATGTTTGTCTACGTGTTCCACACTTTTATTTTTTTATAATTGTTTCCACCATTTTTCCCAGCACTGAAGTCAAGTTTACCAGTCTATAATTTTCCATATCTCCCTTGGAGCTCTTTTAAAAAATTGGTGTAACATTGGCACCCTCCGATCTTCAGGTACTACAGATGATTTTAGTGACTGGTTACAGATCACTAACAGCAGGTCAGCAATTTCATGTTTGAGTTATTTTAGTACCCTGGGATGTATACCATCCAGTCCAGGCGATTTATCACTTTTTAACTTGTCGATTTGGCATAGTACATAAGAATAGACTTACTGGGTCAGATCAATGGTCCATCAAGCCCAGTAGCCCATTCTCACGGTGACCAATCCAGGTCACTAATACCTGGCCAAATCCCATGGAGTAGCAATATTCTATGCTACCTATTCAGGGCAAACAGTGGCTTCCTCCATGTCTTTCTCAATAACAGACTATGGACTTTTCCTCCAGAAACTTGTCCATCTTCCAGATTTACTGAGATTTCTTTCAGTCCCTCTGCATCATCATCCTTGAAAACCATTTCCAGTTCAATTAGATCTCTTACATCTTCTTCCGTAAAAGACCGAAAAAAAGAATTAATTCAGTCTCTCCACTATGGCCTTATCCTCCCTTAGTGCCCCTTTTGCTCTTTGATCATTCAATAGTTCCATGGATTCCCTCACAGGTTTTCTGCTTCTGATGTACCTAAAAAAAATTGTTATGTTTTTTCCTCTTTGACAAGTTTATCTTTATATTATTTCTTATCTTTCTTTATCAATTCTTTGCATCTAACTTGCTAGTGCTTGTGTCTCTTCTTATTTTCTTCATTCAGATCCTTTTTCCATTCTTTATATGATGGGGTTTTTTTTTGGCTCTAATAGGCTCTTTCACTTCACCTTTTAGCCATGGCGGCTCTCATTTCCTCTTCTTTCCATCTCTGTTAATATGTGGAATACCTCTGGTTTGAGCTTCCACAATGGTATTTTTAAATAACATCCATGTCTGGTTTACAGTCCTAACCTTTGCAACTGATCTTTTTAGCTTCTTTTTAACCATTTTCCTCATTTTGAAAATTAAATGCCTCTATAGTAGATTTATTTTGCGACGTCACTCTAGGTATCAGCTCAAATTTGATCATGTTGATTACATTGTGGAATGCAAGCTATAGCATGGATAGTAAGGAGGGTCAGAATTAGAGAATTTCACGGTGGCTGTTACCTGCGGCTAGCCGCGGGTAACCCGCCAAAATGTTGGGGGGGGGGGGAGGAAGTGCTCACTGCATGCAAGGGGACAAGGCCATTCACCGCCCCGTGAAGCGGTGAATGGCCTAGTCCCGCAGTTAAGGGAGGGAATGTGCATGGCCCCCTCCCTCCTTCCTACTTACCGGCTGAATCTATCTCCCTTCCTCCCTCCCCCTTACCTTCGCAGCACGTTAGTTTCCAAAGTAACTTGCTCAAGCTGGCCGAGCATGCCTGCAATTGCGTGTGTCTGTGGGCAGAAGCTTCTCCTCTGATGCAACTTCTGGTTGCATCAGAAAAGCTTCCGCCCACAGATGTATGCAGGCTGGGCTGGCTTGAGCAAGTTACTCCGGAAAGTAACTTAAAACGCACCGCAAAGGTAAGGGGGATGGAGGGAGATTCTCGGGCCGTTCGAGGGGTACTGAAGAGTGTTGAGGTGGCGAGAGGGAAGGGTGGTGGTGGAAAAGAAAAGAACAGACGCTGAAGAGGGGTGGAGAGGAACAGACGCTGAAAGGAAATGGGGAATAGAGAGTGGGGAGAAGACGCTGAAGGGAAAAAATGGAGAAGACAGAGTGAGGAGAAGATGCTGAATGGAATTGGGGAACAGAGAGTGGGGAGAATACGCTGAAGGGAAATGGGGAAGACAGAGTGGGGAGAAAACGCTAAAGGGAAATGGGAATGACAGAGTGGGAAGAAGACGCTGGAAGGGAAATGGGGAACAGAGAATGGGGAGAAGACGCTGAAAGGGAAGAAGACAGCGATGCCAGACTATGGGGGGAGCGGAGGGAAGAAGATGGGTGCACAGTAACAGAACAAATGGAAGATGCAGAGAAAAGACAGACAGTGGATGGAAGGAATTGAATGAGAAGATGAGGAAAGCAGAAACCAGCCAACAAAGGTAGAAATAAAATTCTATTTATTTTTTATTTTTATTTTTTGCTTTAGGATAAGGTAGTATATTAGTTGTGTTGATAAAAATTTGTAAACAAAGCCCTGCCAGCTGAACATCTCTTTCTCTAGTTCAGCAGCCAGAATTTTGATTTATAAGGAAGGAATAAGCTAAATATTGCAATACTGAGGCTTGTATGGATGCTGCGGGGATAGTAGTCATGGGGACAGGGACGGGGTGGGGACAGCTGTTGCGGGGACAGGGCGGGGACAGTGGTTGTGGGGACGGAGAGGGGAAAGTGGTCATAGGGATGGGGCGGTGACAGGGACGATGGTCGTGGGGACGGGGACAAATATTTTCCCCGTGTCATCCTCTATTTATTGAAGTCTTTTATATAGTTAAGTGGATTTGATAATGAGGGTTACAATTAGATGATCACTATATTTGGGGTGGGTCCTATGGATGTGATGGTATAATTAGCATAATAATAATTGTTGTTGTTCAATGAAATGTTATTAAGTTTGTAAGTTGTCATAATGTGCTTTTTTAGAATTGTAAACCACTATAGTACTTCAGTTTTTAGTGGTATATTAAGTATTAAAATCATATCAAAATATCCCATGCTGTTGTGCATTAAATAAGATCATAAATAAAATGCCATTTTTCTCCCACTGACATGTAATAATTAAAAGGAGAGACCCTCATATTCTACCTGCTTAGAGAGTTCTGTGCATATGTAGAGTGTTAGGGTGTGGACTGGGCCAGAAGCAGGTAGGAAAGTTACACATACAGTGGTGAAATTCAGCTGTTCTCAGTATAACTTATATGCATTAATTAGGCTAGTGAAAAAGCAGAAGGGTGAGAACTGGGAAGAAATACATGTTTGGGAGGGGTTGGGGGTCTGGGATCTGAATCTATTGATGGACCGCCCCTTAGCTTGCACACCCAGCTTACATTTGAATACTGGACTCAGATGTAACTGCAATCACTTCTTCCTTGAACACTGGGTTCATGAGATTATCCACTGATGCCTCTCCCAAGATCAGTGGAAACCTTTTATTCTTCTTTCAGAGGCCTCCCCTTGCCTCTTACATCTCATTGTACTTAAGCAGTTCTGGTGCTGATTTAGATAGTCAATTGAAAGGTAGATACTGTGAAGTACATTGGCATAATCAATCTTAGACCCTCTTTTACAAAAAGGGTAATCACATTGAAGCCCATTGGGAATTAATGGGCTTCGGTGCATGGCAGCTCCTAGTGTGATTTTGTAGTCAGCACACGTGTGCTAATATAATATAATCACTTAGCCCAAACAACCTAATTCAGAAAAACTCCTGGTACAGCGATTTAGCCAGCCAAAGAAAAGAACTGCCCTTGGGCTTGATATTACACCATTCAATTTTCCCTCCAAGGGGCCAATGCAGACAACTGAACTACTATTTAGCATAATGTATTATTTTCTTACCATGCATCAATAAAAAACCTGGCTTTTCAGTCTGGCATTCAATAAATGAGATGGGGGCTACCCAGGCAAACATGCTCAGCCAATTTCTGTTCCCCACTTCCTGTTTCCCATTTCTCCTACCACCTTCTTTTTCCTCTCTCCTTCCCTATTTTATCTGTCCTATGAATAATATTTGAATTAGAGAATGACATGGTGACAAAATTCATCACCGTTCCCGTCCCTGTGGATAACCACGGGAAACAATCTTGTGTCTCTCTTTAGTGTCTATCTCAACCTCAGGCCTTCCACACCAGCATTCTTCAATATAAGGGTTGAGGGTCAGTGACTGGGCCCATTCATACTCTGATTCTTCCCTCTCTCCATAAAAACTGGCCACTCTTTAAGAATTTGGTTCCAGGACAGAAAAATGTGGTTCATGAACCACTTGTTGACCCAACAAAAATATTTTTGCCTCCTCTTCACATAAAACTTGGACTGATGAAAAATTTTGTAAAAGTGATGAACAAGGAAGGCAAAGATTTTCTTTAAGACAGATATTTCCAAGAATAACTGATGCCAAGATTAAGGAAGGCATTTTTGTCAGTCCACAGATCAGACATGTCATCAAAGACGAGAGATTTGAAGATCTGTTAGTCGAGCCAGAGAAAATTACCTGGAAAGCATTCAAGGATGTCACTGAGAATTTTCTTGGCAGTTACAGAGCCAACTGGTTGACAAACTTTTTAGAGCAATCAAAACCATGAAGTGCAACATGTCACTGAAGATGCACTTTCTACATTCACACTTGGACTTCTTCCCAGGAAATCTTGGTGCAGACAACGAAAGGTTTCACCAGGACATTACCACTATGGAAAAATAGATATCAGGGCAACTGGAATCTATCAATGATGGCTGACTATTGTTGGACACTGCAACGAGATGCACCGGACACTCAGTACAAACGAAAATCAGCAGGAAAACACTATTAGCCACGGTGAACTATCACAGTGTATCAGAAACTTTGTGCATTAAAACATGTTATAGTCAATTAAAGATACCATTGTGTTTCTCAAAATTCCTACGTGATGCAGCCAGTGAGAAATTATATTTGTGCTTATTTTGAAGGGCTTACAATCTTGGTTAAAGTCCTGTTACTTTTCTTGCAGAAAGGGGACTTTTCTGTGATATCATGCTGGTAACCTGAAAGGTGAAGGGTCTCCTCAGCTCCGTTTTGCAGGAACTGTCATTTTGCTTCTTACTGTGAAGTGCTACCACAAAGATGACTGAGTCACTACCCCACTGACTGTTTGCTAAGTGCTCAGGATAATTATGAAGAAGTAGTAGCAGCAGCAGAACAAGCTAATTCAGACCTCCCATTAAACACTGGAATCCACCACCCACCCCCTTCAATGATCTTTGTTAATTTTTCTTTAGTTTGCTTGCGATTGGGAAGATGCCAAGCTCAATATATAGTACACTGTACTTTTTAGCATACGTGTCAGAATGGGCAGCTGGCCAGCAGCACACTTTCCCCATTTTCCTATAAGTGCACTCATTGTAGGACCTTACAGTAGCAGCACTGAAATGAGCTCTCCTGTTTCCATTAAAATACATAAGGTCTGTGCGCATACATATGTGCACAAAGATGGTAGTAAATCCCTAATGGTTTTTATCAGCTTGACAATATTTGGGTTGGTACAAGCCAAAAAAAGGTCACAGAACACACTCCCTGTTTTTGATATCTTTTTTTAGGATTTAGCAATGTTTTAGGACACACAAAGGGATATCAGAAATCCAGACCGTTACCTTTCTTACCCTGTGTGTGGCAGCTCCCTAGTGGTGATCTAAGGAAAGACAAACAGAGCCAGTGTTACCTGATGTTGGTCCTTTCATTCACTTCTATGTCTTTCCCATAAATACAGAATGAGGAAAAGCCATTTTTGAATAAGGTCCTTTTGTCTCCTGAGAGGAAGAATTGTCTTTACAGTCCCAAATAACATCTCTGTATCTGCATCTAAAATCTAAGCAGCTTGTCATGCATAGTGTATTTTTTTTTTAATTGTGCTACGGAAATCTATTTCAGCATACAATAAATATCCTTAGGCACTAGGAATATGCTAGTTTGTTTCTGGAAAATTTGTTTTTCTCCTCAATTTTTGTAATCTTTTACTTCATGTCACACACATATCTTACATATATTTAAACCAGCTGTTGAACATTTTGGTATGGAGCAGTTGACTTTATGTGCATTACATCAATTTTAGTTGTACTTCATTTTTAGCAGTACATTAATGAATCCCGCCTAGGTTATTAGGCAGGATATAAGTTTGTTAATTAAATAAATAAATAAATACCCCCTCCCTCCTTTTACTAAACTGCAGTGAAGGTTTCTACTGTGGGCCGAAGCGCTAAATGTTCCGACGCTTATAGAATTCCTATGAACATAAGAATAGACTTACTGGGTCAGACCAATGGTCCATCAAGCCCAGTAGTCCATTCTCACGGTGGCCAATCCAGGTCATTAGTACCTGGCCAAAACCCAAGGTTTAGCAATATTCCATTCTAACAATACAGGGCAAGCAGTGGCTTCCCCCATGTCTTTCTCAATAACAGACTATGGACTTTTCCTCCAGAAACCTGTCCAAACTTTTCTTAAAACCAACTACCACATCCTTTGGCAACGCGTTCCAGAGTTTATTGTCTGAGTGAAAAAAATTTTCCTCCTATTGGTTTTAAGAGTATTTCCCTGTAACTTCATCAAGTGTCCCCTAGACTTTGCAATTTTTGACGGAACGAAAAATCAATCCACTTGTACCCATTCTACTCCACTCAGGATTTTGTAGACTTCAATCATATCTCCAGTGTTGGAGCATTTAGCTCTCCAGGCCATGGTAGAAACCTCTACCATGGCTTAGTAAAAGTTGTAGGGGGGGGGGAAAATAAATGTATGCAAAGAAATGCAAATCCTTAATAAAATCGGCCTTCTTAACCCCTAGAGGTTTTTAGCATGGGCTGACAAGGTAGGTGTTCTGGCACTCATAGGAATTCAATGAGCATCGGAGTATTTACTGTGCTGGCTCACGCTAGCGCAACTTGATTAAAGGGGCCCTAAATCTTTTGGGAAAGAAATCTGAATGTTTTGCACCTTTCTAAAGATGATGCAAATGATATTTTCCCTTGTTCATTGAGGGGCCCTTTAATTAAGCTGCAGTAAGCACTAGTGCATGCTTACCACAGATTAAACAAGGCTTACCGCAGGTCAGTGTAGTAAATGCGCCCTTTGAACACACACAGAGTGCACCAGAAAAAAAAAAAATCACATTTTATTTTTCTGAAAGAGGGCATGTCTGAGAGCAGGGAGTGGATGTGACAGTGTGGATCAGTGTGTCGGGCATTGCTGCATGCGAATTGATTAGCATGGGATTAGTGTGACGGCCCTTATTGCCTACAAAATAGGAGGAGGTAGGGGCTCAGCCACTAATTTTTTTTTCATGGCCACGTGCTAATGGCAACATTAGAACATGCACAACACTATCTATTCCTCAATGGATCAATCACTAAAAACGAAAAAGTATTCCTACTTTCCCATTGAATATTAATAATATTAAGAAATCCATCTGAAAAACTACCTATTTATCTTATCACTAATACTAGGTGGAAAATTGCCTCAGACTTAGAGCATCTATAACAATAAATGTTTTGTGCACTCTGAATATCAATCACTGGCTTTTATCCACCATCCACCCATATTTATTTAATAATTTAATGTTTTATCTAAATTCTTTTTTATAAAAATTAATAATTTAATTCATAATTTCCTTTATCACCTTTCAAATATTCTCATCATACTTTTTATCTTCTTCATTCATACATAGGTTTTATAGTTCATATATCTTGTTTTCACTTCTTTCTTTCTTTAGATTCATGTATAGATTTCATAAAGCTTTACCACCTAAGATTTTTTTTCTCTTTTACAATTGGTGAGCAGTATATTATCTTCTATGAGAAGCACTTTCCGTAACCTTAGACACAGCACTATATTCACTGTATTTATTAACGGTACTTATCTGCTGTATTCTGAAATTTTTGGCTTCCAATCTTTAGCCACCTTAGATCATACAGACAGCACTCCTAATCATTAAGCCGCTTCGGTTTGTCCCAACGTGGCCTGCGTTTCGCGGTTCAGAATGTATTAACAGCTGCTTCAGGGGTTTTTTGAACGGTAATCTTCCTCTTAGAAGACTTCATATGGACCTCTAGTCCTTCTCACAGCTGGTGCAAAAAAAAAAATAAATATATATATATATATACAAGACACAGAAAAACGCACTCCCCATTCATACCCCCCCCCCCAATCAAGGAAGTAAAAAGAACAAAACTACACGACGGCCTCCTAGCCACCCAAGCCGCAAGGCTGGACAACCAGATCTCCAACCTCTTGATGACCACCCCAGACTATAGGACGTTCAGAAAAGAATTAAAAACCACACTTTTCAAGAAATTCCTGAAGCAGCAATAACATCACGACCGTTTAGTAACTCTAAAACTGACATTTGATCTACCCACTACTGCACTAATAATAACAAAAGAACCTCCACTATGACCACCTATTAACTCTTTTACAAACCACCCCACCCTCAACAACCCGCTAAATGTTTATAAGATCTACAACTTACCTCTCTTGCTAATCATTGTAACTCTGTTTTTTAAATTAACCTTTTGTAATCCGCCTTGAACCGCAAGGTAATGGCGGAATAGAAATCCCTAATGTAATGTAATGTAATATATATTCAATGGAAAAGTAGGAATAATTTTTAGTTTTTAACATTAGAACATGACCATTAATTCAGAAAACGGAAAAAAAAAAATCTACCATTTCCCAGCTCGGGAAAAGTGGACTTAGCACATAGGAAAGGCCAACATAGGGAGCATGCTAAGGCCACTTTTTGATGCAGTATAGTAAAAGGACTCTTGAGAGAGCAATGTTCAAAGTTATTTCTGGGCATAAAGCAGCATTGGAAATCGGTAGTCCACCGTACCTACAAATCAAAGTAAGGAGGCAATTTTGTGAGTAAAAATTACACCATCATCCTACTTTCCTTCTAGGGCTTTGTGGTCCCAAAATGGCAAACTTTTAACAGTCTTTACTTCATTTCATTTCTGCCTCGAGCATTGTACATACTTGCCCCTTCCCTTTGGAGTCATAAGAACTAAAGAATGACACGGGGGAAAAATTTGTCCCCGTCCCCGTGGCCACCAACCCTGTCCCCACCCCGTCCCTGCGACCACTGTCCCTGCCCTGTGTCCGTACCCGCAACCGCTGTCCCCGCCCTGTCCCCGCAGCATCCATACAAGCCCCAGTACTGCAATATTTAGCTTATTCCTTTCTTATAAATCAAAGTTCTGGCAGCTGAACTAGAGAAAGAGATGTTCAGCTGGCAGGGCTTTGTTTATAAATTTTTATCAACACAATTAATATACTACTTTATCCTAAAGCAAAAAAATATATATATATATATATAATTTTTTTTTCTACCTTTGTTGTCTGGTTTCTGCTTTTCTCATCTCCTCATTCATTTCCTTCCATCCACTGTCTGCCTTCTCTGTCTCTTCTATATGCTCTGTTACTGTGCCTCTCCCTTCCATCTCTCCCTCCACCCCCACCTCAATTGGTCTGCCACCTATCTTCTTCCCTCTGCTCCTCCCATAGTCTGGAATCTCTCTCTTCCCCATTTCCCTTCAGCATCTGTTCCTCCCCACCCCACCTTCCCCAGTTCCCTTCAGTGTCTGTTCCTTTCCACCCCACCTTCTTCAGTTCCCTTCAGCGTCTGTTCTTCTCCACTCCACCTTTCAAGTTTCAAGTTTATTTAAGCTTGATATACCGCTTTAAATACCAAATAAAATCTGGTAACCCTATTTGTAGCAGCAGCATCAAAGAGCACTGCATTATATAAATACATTGGTGTCATATGTTGATGGTCATTGTTTGACTGGCCTCAGGTTCTTCTTCACTATCTACTAGGATACTGGTGATATGCTCTCAAAGATCTTCTTTTCCAATCATTTAAGAGAAGCTGTAGAGCTCTCCTCTGTTTATTGAAACTAGCACACATTTCCATGTGGCAGCGGTTTGCTAGAAGGCTGAGAGTAAACAGAAATGTTGGATTTAACTCAAGTTTAAAAGTTTGGTACAGCGTGTACTAAATATTGTTTTCCTCTGTTTGTATTCCAGAATGACCTGGAAAAAATCTTGCAAATGCTGCTGATCCTGGACATCCAGCAGGGAAGCTTCCCTCCCGGGTAGAATTGAGACATACCATCCCTTTGTTGCCGGTTCATGATTACTCAAAGCCAGAACAGTAATGAAGGGCCCTGCATTACCAGCTCATGAGCAATATTACTTTGCATTTCTGCGGTTCAATTCTATATCAGTTTCTGAATAATGTGAGGCTGCAGGTGTGCTTTGCAGGTCTCTCTATCTGTCAGACATGCTGTGCTGATTTTGTTTATGTGAGACATAGTTTGAGCTCTCCAATATTGCATGAACCTTGCTTGAGCTTCTGTTGTTTTACTGTGTGTGCTGTACTGCAGGTCCCAGTTCCTGTTTTGGATGTGGTTTGCATGCAATGAAAGACACCTGCTATTACTATGAAGTGAATTTTCATGTTGCTACAATCCCTTCTCTTGTTACCTTTTATGTCTTTACAGTATACTTTCTCCTCCCGATTTGCGGTTTTAGGACCCGCGATTTCAATTATTCGTGATTTCCTAAAACTGGAATCACCCCCACCTCCCTCCTGTTCCCGGACCTCCCCGGACCATGCCTGGTGGTCTAGTGATCTTTTGGGGCAGGAGCGATGTTCCTACGCTCCTGCCCCTTGCAGATCACTCATACAAAATGACTGCCGTGGGTTCACGCAGTAGTATGAACATCGCTCCTGCCCCGAAAGACCGCTAGACCACCTGGTAAGGTCCGGGATGACGGGGGGAAAGCAGGAGGGAGGCGGGCTGGGTCAGAACCAGCCCAAAAGTTATTAACAAAAAAGTTATTAGCAAATTTTTAATATTCGCGAGCTGGCTCTGCCCCTGACCCCCGCAAATATTGAGAAAGGAGTGTAGAAGAGTAGCTTAATGGTTAGTGCAATGTCTCTCAAACTGTGTGGTATGCTCCGACAAGTATCATTCTTTGATGTGATTGGTCCTTGAAAACTATTTTTATTTTTTATGCAGTAGCTATCCTAACTTGAGCAACAGAGCAATCAAGGCTTTGCTATCATTTAGATCTTCTTATCTTTGTGAACTTGGATTTTCAGCTCTGACAGAAATTAAATTGAAAAAACCCCAGAATGACTGCAGATGGTAGATGATGAAATGCATGTTTGCTTGTTGACTATTAAGTAGAGAGCTGCACGGGAACGGGGACGACGGGAATCCCGCGGGTTCCCCCTTCGGATCACGGGGATCCCGTGGGGATGCCCCCTAGGGTCGCGAGGATCCCATGGGGATGCCCTTCGTGCTCTCGGGGATACAGCAGGGTTCAATGCGAGGCTCATCTGATTTTCCTACCTGCCCTGCTGCGAGGCTCGTCTTCCATTTCCTGCCTGCCCTGCTGCAGCACACATAGCCAATCGGAAGTCTTCCCCAATGTCAGCCGAGAATCTCAGCGAGAGGAACTAGAAGTCCTTGAGCATGTGCAGATGCATGCTCAAGGCAGGCAGGCAGAAGCAGAAGCCGGAAGATCTTCTAGGCACACGATCTGTGCCTGTGCTGACTGGGGGGTGGGGTAAATTTAAGTTGTTCGGGTGGGGGGGCAGGTTCGCGCAGGGGGGGTGCCGGTTTGAGCGAGGGGGCCTTTGTGAGCGGGGGGGAGTGATGCCGGTTATCGGGGGGTGGGAGGGTGGGAACGTATCAAAGCGAGTTTCCATTATTTTCTATGGGGAAACTCGCTTTAATAAACGAGCATTTTGGATTACGAGCATGCTCCTGGAACGGATTATGCTCGTAATCCAAGGTACCACTGTACTCTATTTTTAGAAAAAATTTTTTTGTATAAATGTATAAAAAGTATCAAGTTCAGTTATTGCTCTGCATCAATTCATATGATTTTATATGCACCGTACTACTGGGTGAATTAGTTTTCATTGAATTCAAAGCAGTACTAAATGGTACTTAGCTTGGGTGTAAAATCTCTACCCAGCCATCCAGAGATAGTATTGGGAGCATTATTCTTAAACCTTTTGCTTTTTGGCAACAGCTTGTTAGGTTTAGGTGTCTTAGTGTGTGATTTTAATGTTTTGGAGGGCGAACATCCTGCAAAACGTCTACATTCCTTGTTTAGATATCAGCACTTGGATGTATTGCAGAGAAAAACATCCAAGTGCCAATTATTTGATGTTTTTGTATTTTGAAAATGCCCCTAATAGCTTCTGGCACAGCCCTTGTTCATTTAGGTGATGGCTGATCTGATATGGCAAACAGGGGAGTCCATCTTAGTAACATAGGAACAGAGGGTAGATAAAGACCAGCATTGTTCAGCGAAGTGACTAGGGTCATATCTGTCACCAGTAGTTGCCCAACGATATCGGATGCCCTAATTGAACCTTAAACTTGGCTGCATCTCCCTTTCCCCACTTTACTCCCCACAAGTGGACAACATCTCCCTTTCCTTTCTCTACTGCTCCTTATCGGTTGGCTAGCTTCTCAGGTCCCCTTCTTAACCCCTATCCCATGTCCAGAATCTTCCCCTTTTCCTTCTTGTTGCTGTTCCTGCTGCTGGTGTCCCTTACCTGCTTCTGGCCTGCCCTGAAGTTTAAAAAAAGTACGAGTATCAGTGTTACACAAGCTCATACTGAAACCCTGCTTTGTTTTGTCTCCCTCTGACAGGAAGTTTTCCATAGAAAGGGGTGGAACCAAGAGGCATTTCAGCAGAGGCCGTGCTTAGAGGTCCTGTGCAGCATTGATCTAACTATTATTTTCCAGCTTGCCCAGAAGGAGGTAGGGAGATGGCAGTGGTAGGACTGGCAACAAGAACAGAAGGGTGGAAGGCTCTCATGTGTACCAGAGCTGTTCCGCTACCCCTCAAAATTCTGGCACCCTAGGTGGACACCTAGTCTACCCAGTGGATGGGGCAGCCTTCCACCCTTCTATTCTTGTTGCCAGTCCTACCACTGCCATCTCCCTACCTCCTTCTGGGCAAGCTGGAAAATAATAGTTAGATCAATGCTGCACAGGACCTCTAAGCACGGCCTGTGCTGAAGTGCCTCTTGGTTCCACCCCTTTCTATGGGAAACTTCCTGTCAGAGGGAGACAAAACAAAGCAGGGTTTCAGTATGAGCTTTGTTTAGGATTACAGCTTATGCTCCATTCAGTTTTTTTGTTTTACTTTGATCCTATCTTTCTTGCTATATAGCAGTAGTCTCAAACTCGCAGCCCGCCAACTACTATTTTGAGGCCCTCGGTCTGTACGCCACTGTCCACTCCACAAGTGTCCGGCGGCCACGTCCTGCGGTCGCTGTAGCCTCACACAAGTGCTTTTCTGCATCTGTATGCAATTGTGAGGTGGAGTCCAATCGCGTGCAGACGCAGGAAAGCGCTTGCGTGAGGTCACAGCAGTGAGGTGGGCAACGTTCCAGAACGTGCAGCTTGGAGCAATGGTTGGAGGAAGCTCAGCTTGTGCGTGTGTCCGGTGCTGGAGGAGGTGAGAGCTTCTGATACTGTTTCACTTTCTGCATGTTGCACTGCTTTCAGCTGTGTATAGCTGAAATTATCAGAAGCAATTAAGTTTATAAATCTTTCCTTAATTACTTCTGATAATCCACATTTTGGATCTGTAGGTACTTGGAGGGCTGCAGAAAACATGGGGGTTCTTTTACTAAGGTGCACTAGCCGATTTAGCACGCACTAAATATTAGTGTGCGCTAAATTCTAACACGTCCATGCAATCTAACAATGCAATCTAAACGCTAACACGGCCACACAATCTAATGGACACACTAGTACTTAGCGCGCGCTAAACGCTAACATGGCAATACAATCTAATGGACACACTAGTATTTAGCGTGCGCTAAATGCTAATACGGCCATACAATCTAATGGACACACTAGTATTTAACGTGCGCTAAACGCTAACACGGCCATACAATCTAATGGACACACTAGTATTTAGCACGCGCTAAACGCTAACACGGCCATACAATCTAATGGACACACTAGTATTTAGCGTGCGCTAAACGCTAACACGATCATACAATCTAATGGACACACTAGTATTTAGCGCACGCTAAACGCTAACACGGCTATACAATCTAATGGACACACTAGTATTTAGCGTGCACTAAATGCTAACATGATCATACAATCTAATGGACACACTAGTATTTAGCGCGTGTTAAACGCTAACACGGCCATACAATCTAATGGACACGCTAATATTTAGCGTGCGCTAAACATTAACACGGTCATACAATCTAATGGATACACTAGTATTTAGTGCGTGCTAAATTGGCTAGCATGACTCTGTAAAAGGATCCCTAACTATTTGTTCTGCAGCCATCCAAGTACCTACAAATCCAAATTATGGCCCTGCAAAGGGTCTGAGTTTGAGACCGCTGCTATATAGTGATCCTCTATGTTTATCCTACGCTTTTTGAATTCTGTTATTGTTTTTGTCCTCATCACTTCCATGAGGAGAAAGTTCCAGGTATTCACTACCCTTTCCGAGAAAAAGTATTTCCTCATGTTGCTTTAAGCTTACCTCCTTGCTTCATTTCATGTTCTCTCACTCTGTCTGTTTATTTATAAAAGTTTATACCATTTAGTTGCAAAAGTGTCATTCAGCATGGTTGACAGTACCGATAAAACAATCACAAGAAAACGAGGAATAATCAACCATAAGCCTGGGCACATAATGTCGGTTTCAAATTCTTCTTAAATGTTAACAAACAATGACTCACTCATAGTCCCTCAGGCAGATAATTTAGCCCTCTGCCCCAACCACTTTAAAGGCATCTTTTTTTCTATTTTGCCTTTGACATAATTACCCCATCTGGAATCCTTAACAAATTCCTGGACCCTGATCTTACATTTCTGTTTTGGACATAGAGTTGTAACAAATCAAACAAATATTGCACTTTATTCCCATAAAAATCCTTAAATACTAAGACAATTCACTTAAAATAATATCTTTCCTTCATTGGCAACCCATGCAAAATGACACAACAGAGGTAGAGTGGGCTTTCAACTCATCTTCCCCATCACCAACCTAGCAGCCGCCTTTTGCAAAATCTGTAATTTTTGTCATCAGCCTAGTTATTAGTCCCAAAAACTAATAAAGGTTCCCTTTTACAAAGCTGTGGTAGTAGTTTTCCCATGTCAATTGCACCAAAGCTCATAGGAATTGAATGGGCTTTGGTGTATTTGCCATAGGAGAATCACTACCGTGGCTTTGTAAAAGGGGCCAAAGAATTGCAATAATCCAGAAAACACATAAGCAGGTTCTTTACCTCTACCAAATGAGTCTTAACATTTAAAAATGGCTTAATTCTATCAGTGTTCCTTGAATCACATGTGCAATTTGTTCCTTACCAATTATCACTCCTAAACATCTCACTGAGGTAATCCAGTAAACAGCGTGTTCATCCAAATAGGGACTGAACCCAGCTTTAAATAAATAATTTTCCCACAAACCACTATTCTCTGACCTTCACCTCCATATGGCACTCGTGCAAAAGTTTCACCTGCTCACATTAATTGTGCAGTGAGACCAACAGCTGAAAATCATCTGCGTATATGAACATTAAAAAGCATAATTTCTAATCAATTGGCCCAAAGGTTGTAAATAAATATTAATTAATACGGGGGAGCCATATGAGACACCCTGCTTCTACTTAAAATTTCTGACCTAGTCTTACCAGATTTAACCTGAAATGTATAGTTTAGCACAGGGGTAGGCAATTCTGGTCCTCAAGAGCCGGAACCAGGGCAGGTTTTCAGGATATCCACAATGGATATGTATGAGATGGATTTCCATGCTCTGCCTCCTTGAGATGCAAATCTATCTCATGCATATTTATTGTGGATATCCTGCAAACTTGAACTGGCTCCGGCTCTCGAGGACCAGAATTGCATAAAACAAAACATAAAGGAAATAAGGTGATACATTTCAAATTGGACTAACAATGCATTTTTTATTAGCTTTCAAAGGTGACCATTCTTTAGATCAGAAATAAGAAATATTAACAAACACTGATATATTTAGGTGAAACATAAAAACATTCCATTGGCATAATAGATTGCAACCACTGAAGCATTTTACTGTTAATTCCCAGGGATCAATAGTGCTGCAAAAGGATAGTAGGTTCCACCATGTAAAAGCTGATGACAAATCTAAAGATAAAGCAATACAGCTCTATGTCTTTCCTGTCTTGGAAAAAAAAAGTTTGCCCATTAAATCATGAATTTCATATACCGTATTTTCACGCAAATAACACGCACCCGTATAAAACGCGCACACGTGTATAGCGTGCAGAAATCACGATGATAAGCACAAAAACTTTGGTATAACGCGCTCACGATTATACCGCGCATGCTGCCCGACTCTCCGTTCACCCCCCTGACTTCCGTGCACTGCCCCGCCTCTCCGTGCGCTGTCCCGACTCTCCGTTCACCCCCCCCCTGACTTCCGTGCACTGCCCCGACTTTCCGTGCGCTGTCCCGACTCTCCGTTCACCCCCCCCTGACTTCCGTGCACTGCCCTGACTTTCCGTGCGCTGTCCCGACTCTCCGTTCACCCCCCCTGACTTCCGTGCACTGTCCCCCCTTGAAGGTCTGTCCCCATCCTGAAAGCCTGATGCCCCCCCCCCGACGTCCGATACATCCCTCCCCCCGAAGGACCGCCGATTCCCCAACAATATCGGGCCAGGAGGGAGCCCAAATCCTCCTGGCCACGGCGACCCCCTAACCCCACCCCGCACTACATTACGGGCAGGAGGGATCCCAGGCCCTCCTGCCCTCGACGCAACCCCCCCTCCCCCCAACGACCGCCCCCCCAGCCGACCCGCGACCACCCTGGCGACCCCCACGACCCCCCCACCCCCCTTCCCCGTACCTTTGGTAGTTGGGCCAGAAGGGAGCCCAAACCCTCCTGGCCACGGCGACCCCCTAACCCCACCCCGCACTACATTACGGGCAGGAGGGATCCCAGGCCCTCCTGCCCTCGACGCAAACCCCCCTCCCCCCCAACGACCGCCCCCCCCAAGAACCTCCGACCGCCCCCCCAGCCGACCCGCGACCCCCCTGGCGACCCCCACGACCCCCCCACCCCCCTTCCCCGTACCTTTGGTAGTTGGCCGGACAGACGGGAGCCAAACCCGCCTGTCCGGCAGGCAGCCAACGAAGGAATGAGGCCGGATTGGCCCATCCATCCTAAAGCTCCGCCTACTGGTGGGGCCTAAGGCGCGTGGGCCAATCAGAATAGGCCCTGGAGCCTTAGGTCCCACCTGGGGGCGCGGCCTGAGGCACATGGGCCCAACCCGACCATGTGCCTCAGGCCGCGCCCCCAGGTGGGACCTAAGGCTCCAGGGCCTATTCTGATTGGCCCACGCGCCTTAGGCCCCACCAGTAGGCGGAGCTTTAGGATGGATGGGCCAATCCGGCCTCATTCCTTCGTTGGCTGCCTGCCGGACAGGCGGGTTTGGCTCCCGTCTGTCCGGCCAACTACCAAAGGTACGGGGAAGGGGGGTGGGGGGGTCGTGGGGGTCGCCAGGGGGATCGCGGGTCGGCTGGGGGGCGGTCGGAGGTTCTTGGGGGGGGACGGTCGTTGGGGGGGAGGGGGGTTTGCGTCGAGGGCAGGAGGGCCTGGGATCCCTCCTGCCCGTAATGTAGTGCGGGGTGGGGTTAGGGGGTCGCCGTGGCCAGGAGGGTTTGGGCTCCCTTCTGGCCCGATATTGTCGGGAAGTCGGCGGTCCTTCGGGGTGGGGGTGCGAGTGGTCCTGCCGGGGGGGGGGGGGATGTATCGGACGTCGGGGAGTCGGCCGGGCAAGAGGGCTTGGGCTCCCTCTTGCTCCGATCGTGGATGCGGGTGCGGGTGGGAGCGCGTGCGAGCGGTCGTTCGGGGTGGGGGTGCGAGTGGTCCTGCCGGGGGGGGGGATGTATCGGACGTCGGGGAGTCGGCCGGGCAAGAGGGCTTGGGCTCCCTCTTGCTCCGATCGTGGATGCGGGTGCGGGTGGGAGCGCGTGCGAGTGGTCGTTCGGGGTGGGGGTGCGAGTGGTCCTGCTGGGAGGGTGAATCGGGCGTCAGGCGGGGTGGGAACTATATTTTAAAACTTTTGTATACCGCGCTCACGCATATAACGCGCGAGGGGTATGCGCGGTAGGTAAAAACGCGTATAACGCGCGCGTTATATGCGTGAAAATACGGTACAGTGGTACCTTGGTTTACGAGCATAATTCGTTCCAGAAGCATGCTCGTAAACCAAAATACTCGTATATCAAAGCGAGTTTCCCCATAGGAGATCTCCGAGAATCTCGGAGAGAGCGTGAACTTGCAGGCCTTGAGCATGCGCAGATGCTCAAGGCCCAGCAAAGAAGAGGAGGCAGATCTTCGGGCACTGGCACCAACGCTCAGGACATGCCGGTGCCAGTGCCGGTGGCCAGATGGAAGTAAGAAGCGTATTCGGGTGGGTCTGGGGGATTTCAGATCGCGGGGAGGGGAGGGGGGCGGTGCGACGTGAGCGAGGGGGTGCTGGATCACGAGGGGGAAGGTGCCAGATCACGGGGTGCACCACTCACAAATCGAGGCAAGCTCGTTTTCCGAGGTGCCGATTTTGCAAATGTTTTGCTCGTCTTGCAAAACACTCGCAAAACGGTGCACTCGTAAACCGAAGAACAACTGTACTGCCTTTCTGTGGGTATAACAGAAATGGTTTTACATATATTATATGCAAGTTCTTTTTCTGTCCCTAGTGGACTCATAATCTAAGTTTTGTACTTGAGACAATAGATGGTTGAGTGATTTGCCCATTGTCACATGGAGCTTCAGTGGGAATCAAGCCCAGTTCCCCAGCCCTTGCGGCTACTCTTGATTTCCTTATATTGCTTTATAGCTTACCTCTTTGCTTTATTTCATGTCCTCTGGTTCTATTTCTTTCCCTTCTTTGAATAAGATTTGTTTGCCCACCGATACCTTTTAAGTAATTAAATATCTGTATCATATCATGCTTGCTCTTCTCTCCTTGTGTGACCTCTACACATATCAGATCTTCAAGTTTCTTCTTACATGTCTTCTGGCACAGACTTCATACCATTTTGGTTTTCTTCCTCTGAACCAGTTCAAGCCTTTTTATTCCCCTAATAAAATACAGCTTCCAAATCTGGACACATTACTGCAAGTGGGACCTCACCAATGACTTGTACAGGGGCATTATATCCTCCTCCCTTCTGCTGATTATGTCTTTCTCTATACAACCTAACATCCTTTTGCCTTTGGCCACTTCCTTGACACACTGGGCTTTGCCACCTTGAGATCCTTAGACACTATCACCCCAAAGTCCCTCTCCTAGTCCACCCACATTAATATCTCTCCTATTGACTTGGTTGGTATGTCAGGTACCATCTTTGGCAGTATTCAAATCCAGGCTTGGGCAGGCAAGCAGGAGGCTTGGGCAAGCAGGAGTCAGGAAAGGAGAAAGAAGGAGAGAGCAAGGGGCATCGGCGAGAGGTAGCTCCGTCCACCCCATCCCCTGACATCATCCACTGGAGCTCCTCCTTAAAAGGGGAGGGGCCAACGGATCTCAGTTAAACAGGCTTGGCCAGGCAAGCAGGAGGCAGGAAAGCAGAAGGAGAGAAAAGCAGAAAGATAGAAAAGCAGAGAAGAGAACAGGAGAGGGGAAGAAGGAGCAAAAGAAGGCAGGAGAGAGCAAGGGGCATTAGTGAGAGGTAGCTCCGCTCACCCCCCGACATCATCCAGCGGAGCTCCTCCTTAAAAGGGGAGGGGCCAACGAAGCTCAGCCGTTCGGTGTGCATCAAAGGCAAGCGTTAAAGGTGCTTGCCTTAGCGAGAGCGTCTTTGCGAAGGGCCTTGAGAAGGGACGAGCAAAGAAGAAACACTAAGGAAGGACACCTACACAGGCAAGTACCACAAGGACAACAGGACAGACAAGTAGTAGATAAACAAAACAGTAGTAGCAGAGGGCATTCACAGCAGACACAGAGGACACACACAAGCAACAGGGATAGCAGGTTTAAAATCAAGAAAAGGACTTCACAGTAGCACCGAGAATGGTACACAGATTCCTACACAAGAAGAAGCCACTTCAGACGACAGACCGGCAAGCGGACAGCAATGGATGCAACAGACAGAAGCAGGATGTTGAGCTACCCAGTTTTCCGCACCGTTTGCCATATGTATGACTACCTCCCCTCTGAGAGGCGGTCTTATGTATGCACTCAATGTGAGGGACTGGAGGGCCTGAAGAAGCAAGAAGCCCACTTTTTTGAAGCTGCATTTAAGTCCTAATTCCAACCCACTTATAAAGCACTTGTATCTGTTTGTCACTCCTTCTATAGTCTCTTTCCCCAGCTGTCTTCTCTACCTGAGCAGCATGTATAGATTGCAAGCTCTTTAGAGAAGGGACTGTCTCTTTCGTGTATAATGTACAGCACTGCATATGCCTTGTAGCACTATAGAAATAATAAATTGTTTATTGTGAGCTTCCATACCACTACTAATGATTGGGGAGTCAATTCAGAGCGGTTTGTATGAACTTCAGTAAAAAGCGTTACAATACATGAGCTTCTGTAGAGATGTTACAATACAGAGTTACAAAGAGCTACTGCTAGGTGTGCTATATACGTGGGCTCTATACAGTTACAGGGGCTTCTGTAGCAGTGTTACAATACAGAGTTATTAAAACCGACATAATTATGGCATAATCAATCATCCTACTTATGTTACCGGCACATCGTTCATCCTTTTTATTTGCATAGGTTCATACCAAATCAATAGAAGTAGAGGTAGGTTATAGAAATGGTCAGGAACCACTTCACAGGTCATAGACCTGATGGGCCACCGCGGGAGCAGACTGCTGGGCGCGATGGACCTCTGATCTGACCCAGTGGAGGCAACTTCTTATGTTCTTATGTTCAATCGTCCTATCTATATTCACATCTAATATTAGGTTTACTATTGCAGCTTGTGGCTTTTTTTTTTTTTGCATCCTTCAGAGGCAGAGTTTAGAAGGTAGAGAAGAATGTACGAGTATGTTTCTTCTGTCCCCCCCCCAAAAAAAAAAAAAAAAAAACCAGTTTCTGGGGCTTCAGAAAAACTATACACTGGGCAGAAG
Organism: Geotrypetes seraphini; assembly: GCF_902459505.1. Lineage (NCBI taxonomy): Eukaryota > Metazoa > Chordata > Amphibia > Gymnophiona > Dermophiidae > Geotrypetes > Geotrypetes seraphini. Next base: position 515,195,629 of record NC_047084.1, on the reverse strand, counting down.
ATTTCATTGTAATGTCTACACTGCAGTGACACCCAGATCTTTTTCTTGGGTGCTGACTCCTAAGGTGGACCCTAGCATCTGAGGATGGACTCCTGACATAGACAAGGCCATGTTGAGTCTACATTCTGACAAACCATGGGCCTTCATATTTGCAAAAAGATTCCATATTTGTACATTTTGATGGATTGTGTGTCTTCTTATTTATGGACCTCCCCCCTCCACACAATGCTATACAAATCATTATAGTTTACAACATAACAAAATGTACAATTAACACTACTTTAATTTTATACAAGTTTCAAAAGCAACTTTCCACTCACACAGTGCTGCTTCAGACCTCTAGGGGAAAGAAACAGTTTTTGGGTTGGTTTGTTTTTTTTTTACCAAAATCACTGTCGCACCACTCAGCTTTGTCACTTTCATTTATCCAATAAACACTTGCTTCAAAATAAACACTGTTTTGATGACACTTTTCTATCCTTACAGAGAACCATTTCTCAGCACACTCACAACCCTTCAAGACCACAGCTCATCTGGCTAACTGCCAACCAAGCTTTCATGTTGATAATGGATGTGTAGCTGATCCTCCACAATCAGTTCTATCTGTATGAAATTTCTAAATGTTTCTCAAAAAATGGGCTATATTCCAATCTCCATTTTGAAAATTAAAAATCTCATAGAAAATAATAGGAAGTTCACAAACTCACTATAATTGCCACCTTAACCAGATTAAAATTTAATAAAATTTATACCCATGTCCAAGTTCATTCCTGGCCAGCCATACCATGTTTTCAGAATTTAAAATTAAAAGTATTAATGGGCACAGCACATTTTTCTATTAAACATCAACTAAATTTTACCGGAACCACACCCCCCCCCAACATTACCCTAGAGAAATTAAATACAGTCCCGCTACAACATCTGCCAACGAGAGAGCAAAGCAAAAAATCCAGAAGCCCTATTTGTCCTCAAAATCCGCAACCAAGAATAACATCAACAAAATAAAATTTTATAGACCCAGGCCACATCAGCCTATCTACCAATGACTCCAAAAGACCCTGACCAAAAATATATATTTTTTATTTTTCCCAGAACCCCAGTGCAAACAAACAAAAAACAGTGTTTAAAATTAAAATAAATCAAAGGTCCAAAGAACTTCTTAACTGTTTCCAAAATGATTTCCAAGACACATCTAACTTTCTTCATTTTGGGCCTAATCGCAGCTCTGGATCCTTCGCTGGATCCTCGGACATGACTAGACCCATTACAGGCCTTAGGCAGGCCATTTTCCTGCCATTCTTTTGCTGTGGCAATGTCATACTTCATTCAGATGTCATTGCAGAAAGATGCATCGGCTATGGCTCTAGCCCCAGAACACCCAGGCATCACTCACCCATGTAAAAAAAACCTTTATTTTATTATTATTTTTTTTTCTTCCCACCAGATTTCATTTTGAAGATGGAAGAATACCTCAGTCCATTAGCTAGATGGAAACATCTATGAGAAGTAGAAAAACAGTAGGCCTATATGGACAATTAACCTCTTTTTTAGGAGGGTAAATATTTAGTAACATAGAAACATGATGGCAGATAAAGGCCAAATGGTCTATCTAGTATGCTCATCTGCAGTAATTATCTCTTTCTCTCTCCGAGAGATCCCACGTGCCTATCCCAGGCCCTTCTGAATTCAGACACAGTCTCTGTCTCCACCACCTCTTCTGGGAGACTGTTCCATGCATCTACCACCCTTTCTGTAAAAAAGTATTTCCTTAGATTACTCCGGAGCCTATCACCTCTTAACTTCATCCTATGCCCTCTCATTGCAGTTTCCTTTCAATTTAAAGAGACTCGACTCATGCGCATTTACATTACGTAGGTATTTAAACGTCTCTATCATAACTCCCCTCTCCTGCCTTTCCTACAAAGTATACAGATTAAGATCTTTAAGTCTGTCCCCATAAGCCTTATGATGAAGACCACATACCATTTTAGTAGCCTTCCTCTGGACCAACTTCATCCTTTTTATATCTTTTTGAAGGTGCGACTTCCAGAATTGTACACAATATTCTAAATGAGATCTCACCAAAGTCTTATACAGGGGCATCAATACCTCCTTTTTCCTACTAGCCATACCTCTCCTTATGCAACCTAGTATCCTTCTAGCTTTCACCATCACCTTTTCAACCTGTTTGACCACATTAAGATCATCACATACAATCACAAGTCCCAAGTCCCACTCTTCTGTCATGCACATAAGCTCTTCACTCCCTAATCTGTACCTTTCCCTCAGGTTTATGCAGCCGAAATGCATGACCTTGCATTTCTTAGCATTAAATTTTAGCTGCCAAATTTCAGACCAAGCTTCACCAGGTCTTTCTTCATGTTATTCACACCATAAAAGTGAAAGGAAAAGGAGGCTGCTTGAATAAAGTAGATAAAAAGAGGCTGCTTGAATAAAGTAGATAAAAAGGTAAGCAAAAAAGTTAGCTTTTCGTAAATTAAGAGATCACAGGAATAGGAAGACAAGCAATAATATCTGGCAAAGGGATGGAAGGCTAGGAAAGCAGTCTGGAATTCAGATAGAAGAAAGAATAACTAATGCAGTGAAATGGGGAAACAAGACAACTTCTTTGTTTTGGATATATTAGAGAGAAGTGATGCAAAAGTGGCCTTGTCAGACTCAAGGGTGAAGGGGAGGCGTATGTAGAGACTGTAGAGAAAATAGAAAAACTTCTTAACAAATAATTCTGTTCTAGGTTCACAAATTAGGGAATGGGAGTGCTAAAGCGAAAAACAAACAGATATAGGAATGGAAGTAAAGTAGACTTCAACTGATTTTCCAAGCCTATGTTCATAAGGAACTATCTAAGTAAAAGTAGACAAAATGATGAAAACAGGTTGGATATATCCAAGGCTACTGAAGGAACTTAGGGAAGTCCTGGTGACTTTGTTGTCTGATTTCTTCAGGGTTTCTGTAGAATTGGGCATGGTCCCTGAGGACTGGAGAGACAGGCATTTCTGGAAGTAAGAAAGGGACTTTGAACTACAACACAAATAGTCTGACCTCAGAAGTGAACACATTACTGTTAAAACATTAGATTATGCATTTTTTTGGAATCCACTGAATTACAGGATCTGAGGCAACATGGTTTTTATTACAGATAGGTTTTGTCAGACAAATTTGATCAATTTCTTTCACCAGGTGACTAGATAGTTGAACAACAGCAGAATTTTGGATATTGTGTACTTAGATTTCAAAAAGGCTTTTGATCTGGTTCTTTATAAGTGGTATGAGTAAACTGAGTACACTTGGCATTGGCCTTAAAGTGGCTGACTGTATTAAAAGCTGACTGAGTGGGAGGTGACAGTGGTAAGTGGAGCTCAATCAGAGGAATGGGTATGCTGCAGAAATCTTTCCTTGGTCCCATTTCTTTCAACAATGTAGTAAGTAATATTGTAGAAAGGCTATTGGGAAAGGTTTGCCTCTCTGCACTAGAAGAGGTTCAAAGAAGAGTGACCAAGATGATAAAGGAGTTGGAACTCCTCTCGAATGAGGAAAGACTAAAAAGGTTAGGGTTCTTCAGCTTATAAAAGAGACGGCTGAGGGGAGATAGGATTGAACTCTGCAAAATCCTGAGTGGAGCAGAACGGGTACAAGTGGATCGATTTTTCACTCCATCAAAAATGACAAAGACTAGGGGGACACTCGATGAAGTTACAGGGAAATACTTTTAAAACCAATAGGAGGAAATTTTTTTTCACTTAGAGAATAGTTAAGCTCTGGTACACGTTTCCAGAGGTTGTGGTAAGAGCGGATAGCATAGCTGGTTTTAAGAAAGGTTTGGACAAGTTCCTGGAGGAAAAGTCCATCGTCTGTTATTGAGAAAGACATGGGGGGAAGCCACTGCTTGCCCTGGATCGGTAGCATGGAATATTGCTACTGGGTTTTGGCCATGTACTAGTGACCTGGATTGGCCACTGTGAGAATGGGCTACTGGGTTTGATGGATCATTGGTTTGACCCAGTAAGGCTATTCTTATGTTCTTATGTGCAGTGAAATAGTGTGGTGGCCGTGCTAGACAACTTTCTAAAATAATATACAAGAACAAGAAAACCAGAGCTGAAGAAACTAAGAAAAATTATACGAGATCTATAACCACTACTCCAGGAAGCTGAATTACTAAAAGAAATATTCCCAGCTCCACCTGCACTGGCCTTCCATCAACCACCTAATCTGAAACAAAAATTGGTAAAATAACAAACAAGCTCCCCACACAAACCCATGAAGAAGAGAATGGCACACATCCTTTTGGTATGGCAAACTGCAAACTGAGTGAGAACATCTCAAAGGATCCTACAGTCACTCATGTGGGAAAAGCATTCAGCATAAAGGGATCCTTCACATGTTCATCTTCTAATGTGGTATATTTCATTCAGTGCAAAAAGTGCAAACAGAGATGCTACATTGGTGAAACAAGCCAAATGCTAAAAACCAGAATCAACCTATACAGATATCATATTAAAAACTGCAGTACTAACCAGGATGTCACCCCACTTTGGAAACATTGACCACTGCACCAATGATTTTATGGTAAGAATACTAAAAGAGAACTTTAAGACAATCCAAAAATGTAAAACTTTTGGGCATCCCTCCTGCCGGTAGTCCTTGCGAGGGGGGACTGGTTGCCGTGGCCGCTAAACTTATCGCGGCAGGGAGATCCCTTAACATAAGAATAGCCTTACTGGGTCAGACCAATGATCCATCAAGCCCAGTAGCCTGTTCTCATGGTGGCCAATCCATGTCACTAGTACCTGGCCAAAACCCAAGGATTAGCAACATTCCATTCAGAATCTTAAAGAACAGCAAGATTCTGGAATCCCAAAGAGTAACAAAAGATTCCAGAGATCAACATTCCATGGTACCAATCTAGATGTTCAAATACTTAAAGGGTATTAACGTAGAACAAAATCTTTTCCAGAGAAAGGAAAATGGTAAAACCAGAGGACATAATTTGAGGTTGAGGGGTGGTAGATTCAGGGGCAATGTTAGGAAATTCTACTTTACGGAGAGGGTGGTGGATGCCTGGAATGCGCTCCCGAGAGAGGTGGTGGAGAGTAAAACTGTGACTGAGTTCAAAGAAGCGTGGGATGAACACAGAAGATTTAGAATCAGAAAATAATATTAAAGATTGAACTAGGCCAGTTACTGGGCAGACTTGTACGGTCTGTGTCTGTGCATGGCCGTTTGGAGGAGGATGGGCAGGGGAGGGCTTCAATGGCTGGGAGGGTGTAGATGGGCTGGAGTAAGTCTTAACAGAGATTTCGGCAGTTGGAACCCAAGCACAGTACCGGGTAAAGCTTTGGATTCTCGCCCAGAAATAGCTAAGAAGAAAAAAATAAAAAATAAAAAAAAATAAAAAATTTAAATTGAATCAGGTTGGGCAGACTGGATGGACCATTCGGGTCTTTATCTGCCGTCATCTACTATGTTACTATGTTAGGGCAAGCAGTGGCTTCCCCCCATGTCTTTCTCAATAACAGACTATGGACTTTACCTCCAGGAAATTGTCCAAACCTTTCTTAAAACCAGCCACACCATCCGCTCTCTATGAGAACCGGCATCTTAAAACCAGCCATGCCATCCGCCATCTATGAGAGAAGCATGGGCAGAGCAGGGGGCATTCTCAGATGTTAGGAGCAATATTATAGAATACGAGTCATATCAACTGTGTGCCCAGCTGCCATGTTTTAGCAGGTGTCAATGCTGGTGTGCAAAGTTAGGCGTGAAATACACACTAAACTGGTATTTTATGTAGGATCCTTGGCATGAAGCGCCCTTTATAGAATACTGTTTTAGCATGGCAGCACCTAACTTTGGTCCCCTTTTTATGAAGCCGTGTTAGGCATTTTTATTAACTGGCCATGACGGTATTAGCTCCAATGCTCATAGGAACTTTTACCGCCACTGCCGGCGATAAAAAAGCCTTAATGCGGCTTTGCAAAAAGGAAGGTTTGGGTGTCATTTACTAAATTCTACCCTTGGTGCATTAATATTAGTGCCCACTTTATTGAATGATCCTCTTTAACAGAATTGCAAAAAAAAATAAAAAAATGTTAACAAGCTAATGGAATACATCCGAAACAAAGGCATGCTTCTCATATGAATTGTCTTAAATTGGTGCAAATATCATTATAAAAATTAGCAGCTGACTAATAATAGCAATACCCTAGCAGCTTTGCAGTCTAATTACATGTTCTTTTAGCCCCCTCCTAATTCAGGTTTGGAATTTTTCATAGTAGGAAGCTCTCCTCCTCCTTGTTCTCACCTTCAATGTTATTTTTTCCTATAACAAATGTAGTTCTCCCCTTTTTCCCTTATGTTCCTTTATATCTGTTTGTTTTTGTTCAAGGTCTTGATTATTTTTTCTTCTCCGTTTGTTTTGTCTTTTTGCATGTTTTCCCTTATTTTATAAGACTTTGGACCTGTTTTACAAAGCCGTGCTAGCAACTGCCGCGCGGCAACAGCCCCGAAGCCCTTTAAATCTCTATGGGCTTCGGGGCTGTTACCGACAGGCCCTTTGTTTATCGCTTAGAGTTTTGATAAGCAATTTAATCAAATTTTCTAATAAACTTGAAACTTGAACCTTCTATGTTTTTGCATACCAAGATCACTCTCATTATACAAGAATTAATACAAAATACAGTCCATGTTCTTGTTACTTCAGCATGAATTCCAAAACAAGTCAAAAGTTTAGCCTGGTGGCACTGAAGTTCAAGAAGTTGAAAGGCAGTGGATAGAGTGAGAAGCAAAAAAAAAATGTGTGACAGATCATGATTCTTTTCAATGGAATGCCTACAGAATAGCTTGGATTCACTGAGATATAAAATAAATTCCTTTGTGAATCTCATATACCTTAAATAGTGTTACCTCAAGAAATCTTATTGGTTTTCCAGGAGGGAAAACTGCCATTCCCACTTCTCCACACACATGGTTACAAACACACAATCATTTCACTGCATTCTAGAGGCTATTACGTTGCTATTTTTGTGAGAGGGTTGGATTAAGCTAGTTTCACATTCAGTACATGGTGTACAACAAGGTTCATCATGACTGGTTCACCACTGATTAACACAGAGAATGTAAAGAACTCTCCAAAGTATTCATCCCTTCAATTCTTGTAAGTGATAAATAGACTCCCCCACCTCCCCCATCCCCTTACCCCCCACTAGCATATATTTAAATTACTAAAAGAATTCATTGGCTTGTTGAGATACTCACAATTTTATTTTAATTTTTTACAGTTTTTAAAATCAATTCCTGTTCTTTATGTATCATTAACAAATTAAGTCAGACATGGACAAGATTTAAATTTTGTCTTTTAAATATCACAACAGATGCACTGGTCCTCTGGGGGAGGCGGATGGAAAGACAGGGAGCGCTCTTTATGGTAGATATACAGTATTTCTCTGCACTGAGCTCGGCCATGGTCAAGGATAGCTATATCTGCATTCCCTTTCAATGATCCTGCTGTATGGCAGAGCTGGTTTTTCTTGTGGTAATTGTCATACAGTAAAAATCTAATGGGATTCCAAAAGCACAAGTAAGACCCGACAACTCATACATTTCAGCCTTCTACTGACTGGTGGCAAATTAACTCAAAGATACACATTTGCTTTCTTAACCATCCCACCCTCACAAGGTGACAGGTGTTATATAATCATGCATGTGCTTTATTTAATCTCTGTAAAAGATTCTACAGTATTTGCATTTCAGTTTCTTGAAATTCCTGTGGCTACACGCATTCCTTGGCTGCCTAGTTGAGTGGGTAAGGAATGGGCCAGCCTTCAGTTGTCTGAACTTGTCATGATTAAAATGGAGTGAAAGTATCAAATGATTACAGTAGTGAGCAACAGAAAAGCCATTTAAAGGGAGAGCTGAAACTGGTATGTTTATTTGAGACCCTAATATTTTGGCTGTGGAAATCTAATTAGAACATATGGTACTGAGCGGGGTGGGTTGGGGGCAGTTTTTGAAAGGCATGTACTAATATCTATCAGATACCTGCAAAACTGCCCTCTCTATACCCAACCAAAAGCACCCACAATCTTCCAAATACATGTACTAGTTAGGAACTGATTTGATAGCTGACGAGCATATAGAATAACATGTTTGTAGAAGTACCCCAACATATACATACATACAAGTATGTACTAGAAAAATGTACCTATACTGATTGCTGCAGGCTGAATTGGTCCTTGATGTATGTGTCAAACCTAATCTGGGTACCAGCTTTGAATATCTGTGATTTTTGCAGGTGCAAGACTATAGAATAATAGTGTAACCCCTAGGCAGTGGAACACTATTTTGTTTTTTTGTTGTTTTTTTTGGGGGGGGGGTTAAAAACTCCACCCTAACCCCAGCAGGATCCTGTGGCACAATGACTCCCCCACCTACCTTCTCTGGCTGCTGTAATTTTAAAGCTTCGAGCAGCCACCGCAGAGAATGAGCAGGCCTGCCCCAGAAGTCTTCATTCTACAGCAATGCTGCATAGCGCCTGCCCACAAATTTAAAATTACAGTGGCCAGGAAGAAGTGGGTGGGGGAGTAGAAAATTGGAAAAGTTGGGATAACTTAAATTATAGTTTCAAGTTTATTAAAAGATTTTTTAGACCGCTTAATTAAATATCTAAGCGGTTTACAGTGTAGTAATACATAGAAAAAAATGTACATCATTATAAAAACAGATAAAAACAGGGGGTGCTGGAAGAGAATCCAAATTAAAAAAAAAAAAGAAAACCCAGACGTACGGACCTATGCAAACAATAGGTAAGTGGGGAAGAACTACAATTTTTATAGAAAAGGCAAAATATAAATGGAAAGTACAGAAGGCTAGGGTAAGATAGCCAACAGTTCTAGGCAGTTCACAACAGAAGAACTGAGACATTTCAGTTGAAAAATACAATTTCAAACACAATGCTACTATAAATACAACATCAGTTAAATACAACATCAGTTAAAAGGTACAGTTAAAATACATAGCCTAATAAAACATCATCATAAGTATATAATTAAGAATCAACATTCTTGTTTATCAAATAGATAAGTTTTCAGTAATTTCCTAAATGTAAGATAAGAATAGGCTTGGGCAATCAACGGACTCATCCAGGGATTCATCTTCCCCGCCTGATATTCCAATGTCCTGTCCAAAAAAGTCTTGTAGCGACAAGCCCTTGGGGTAGGGAAGATGAACACACCTGAATTTCTGGTGCATTTTTTTGAATTGAACAATTCCAGGTAAGATACCAAATAAGAGGGTCATAAACCAAATGAGTAATGAGCCTATTAGCGCCAATAAATGTGCGCTCACAATCAATTATGGACATTACATGGCCACAGTTTGGATTTAGGTGTGCACATTGCTAAGTGCTATTCTTTCAAGATGTGTGTGCAGATCCTTCAGTGTGCAGCTGAACAGGGGGTGTGGCCATGGTGGGCCAGTCGTGCTCACTTAAGATGCACACACTATTATAGAATTTAGGGGATCTGTGCCTAATTTAGGCACAGGGATTTATGTCAGGGTTCAGTTGGTATAAAACCTTGTGCCTACAAGATGGGCATGGACCCTGGCACTACATGCTAGTCTATAAATGGTGGCCAACTCGGAGCACCGTTTATAGAATAGTGTTTAACACACTTTTTTTAATGTCCAAATTTGAGCGCCATTTACTTTTAAGATTCCATGATCAAGTGTGCCAAAAGCCACACTTAATTTCAACAGAACCAGCAGAACCATCATTGCCTTTATCTAAATACTTCCAACAATCAACAATATGCAATCAAACAATTTCCATACTATGAAACTTCCTAAACCCAGACTGAAATTTAGAAAGCACTCTTTGTTCTTCAACATACTCAAGCAATTGTGTTAAAAATATCTTTTCTTAAAATGTTAGATAAAAATGGAAAATTAGGAACCGGTTTAAAATTCCCAGGCAAACCAATATTTCATGTAGGCTTTTTTCAAAATTAGCTATACCACAGCAATCTTCCAAGCTTCTAGAACAATCCCCAATCTCAAACAAGCCTTAATCAATGCCAAAACAGACTTAACTGTTACATTTTTTCACAGCTAAAGTTGTGAAGGCAAGGATCATTTTCTCCTTCTTTATCTGCAAATCTGTCTTCCGCTTTTATCTTTTTCTCTGTATATCTGCCTCAAGCTCTCAAACTTCCGTCTGTCACTCATGCACTTTTCCACTCTCCTTCCTCTCTTTTCTTCTTTATTTTTTCTCATCCTTTCTTCTTGTCACATTTCTCTTTTTTTTTTTTTTACCCAATCCTGCCCTATCCTGCCTCTTAATTACCCCTCTTCTGCCTTTATTATTTTCAGGGTATAAAAGTGTTGGGGATGCAGCACTGTGAAATGAACATAAAGATACCACAGACAAAAGAATAAAGACATGACAGAAACATGTTCTTATTTTTCCTACATCTCTTCTTATATGGTCGAAAAACTTCCTTTGTATTTGAACAGTTTTTAATTATATTGCAGTGGTCAGAAACTGAGCCAAGGTGATAATATAATCAGTTGGAGAAGCCTATACATGAGATTGAGGGTTATGAGATTTAATAGTTAGAAGACTTAAAGGACTATGGATAAAGTATTGAAATTTCAAATTAAAAAACCCTAAAATACCTGTGGATCGGTATTGAAAAAGAGAATATACAAAGGGGTATTTTTGACAAATGATTGAATAAGCTGATAGCCATTCATATTTCAGACATTGTACTTGGTAAGGTTGAAGGTCAGTGCAAAAGAGTAAGACCAGTGGATCAATATAATAACAACAGCTATAGAGGCCTATCTATTAACAATTAGCTGCCTGACTGAACACAGCTCAGAACAACTATCTAGAGTCACCATGTGTTTGATATCAACTTGACAGCATGTAACAACAACCTTGTTAATGACATCTTCCATCTGTTAATAGAATTATTGTGAGATCTTTTTTCCTCCTGAATTGATTTTCATTTTGTGATAAAAAGATTCACTCTCACATATGTGCCCCTTTTTACTAAGCCGCGGTAGAGGTTTCTACTGTGGCCCAGGGCACTAAGGCCCCAATTCTATAAAGGGTGCCTAAGTCATGCCTAAAGTTAATGAGCCAATTAAGGGTCTTAACAAATGATAATTGGTACATAGGCATCCAAAGGATGTAGATGCCACTTTGTAGACACAGCCACAATTTCATGAACGCCCATTTTTAAAACTTGAGCCTAACTCAATAGGCATGGGCGTGGAATGTGTGTGGTTTGGGCAATGACTCAATATGGGCGTCCTTTGATTCATTTACATAACACTGAGTGACCTGAGGCGTCCATATGATGCTTATATTGTAGGCGAATGAAAACCAGGTCTACTTTTGAGCTTAGTTTGGGCTTCAAATAGATGTGAGTTCTATGGACAGAATTTAGGCACTTTTTGGACATTCTTAATGCGATCTGCTAAATAGCTCTCTGGGATTTATTTATTAACTGAAGCACAGCACATGAAAAACATAGCTTTAGTTTTCTTGCTAAAAAGCTACCCTTTTTTTCTGACTAAACACTGCTTACAATCAGCTCATTCTTGAAAGCAAAGAAAGCACATGACATGACATGGGGAGTGTGTGGTTCAGTGGTTAAAGCTACAGCCTCAGCACCCTGAGGTTGTGGGTTCAAACCTACGCTGCTCCTTGTGACCCTAGGCAAGTTACTTAATCCCCCCATTGCCCCAGGTACATTAGATAGATTGTGAGCCTGCCGGGACAGACAGGGAAAAATGCTTGAGTACCTGAATAAATTCATGTAAACCATTCTAAGTTCCCCTGTGAGAGCGGTATAGAAAAGTGAATAAATAAAATAAAAATAAAAAACTTCATCTGGAAAAGGTTAAAAACAGAAAAAAACAGCATGGCTTCTACTTCATTGCAAATGGAGGTTTGTAGCTGCATAATGGTGACCTCATTGTGAAATCTTCAAGATGTACCTGCAAGGTAAAATGCTACAATTAAAATATGTGCTGGGGGAGCTGAACTTATGACCTCTGGAAGAGAAGAACAGAGCTTTTACTTATTGAGCTATAGCAGGTTCCAGGTTGGTGTCTGTGACTGCCCTGTGATATGATAGCTTAGCAGATCTCTAAGCTTGATGATCTCACAATGAGGTCACCATTGTGCAGCTGCAAACCTCCATTTGCAATGAAGTAGAAGCCATGCAGTCTGTATCTGGGTTTTTCTGTTTTTAACCTTTTCCAAATGAAGTTACGTATGCAATCTATGTATTTTTGTCATGTGCTTTATTTGCTGAATCCACCTGTTTTAAGAATGACCTCATTGGAGCAATCTTTAGTGAGAAAAAAGGGTAGTTTTTTAGCAAGAAACATAAAGCTGTTTTTTTTCATGTGCTGTGCTTCAGTTAATGGATCTTTCCCTCTAATTAGCAAATAGCATTACTGTTTGCCCAGAAAAATAGAAGATTTTGCATGCAATATCTTTGTATTGATGTGTCCTGTTTATGTGGTAGCTTATTAAATGTATTGTGAGCTTAATAAAGCAAAAATGAAAACCCAGAGAGCAATTTAGCAGATTGCATTATGGACATCCAAACTGTGCCTAAGTTCCATCCATAGAACTCAGGTCTATCTGAAGCCTAAACTATGCTCAAAAATAGACTTCCTTACAATGCTTATAAGACCTAGTTTTACAATTGCTATGCAACTTGCTAGCTCACTCTGTAGCATACTGGTTAAACCCAGTCACTCTGTCTGATGGAAGAGAAATAAATAAAAGCATTAAACAGATCCAACTCCCAGTATTACAATTAAAATAAAAAACAGCATAAAATAACCATTCTAATAACATAATAATAAAATGTTATAACATTAAGGACATTTTTTGGACGTCTAAATCTCACCTAAACCCTGATTCTCTAAAGGATGCCTAATCAGTGCTGAATTCCACTGAGTGCAATTATACAAAGGACGCCTAACTTTAGATGTGTTTTGCAGAATCAGGGCCTAAATGCTCCAATGCTGCTCTGATGCTCATAAGAACATAAGAGTAGCCTTACTGGGTCAGACAAAGGGTCAATTAAGCCCAGTAGCCCGTTCTCACGGTGGCCAATCCAGGTCCCTAGTACCTGGCCAAAACCCAAGGCATAGCAACATTCCATGCTACTTATCCAGGGCAAGCAATGGCTTCCCCTATGTCTTTCTTAGTAACAAACTATGGACTTTTCCTCCAGGAAATTGTCCAAGCCTTTTTTAAAACCAGTTATGCTATCCGCTCATATGAATTCTATAAGCATTGGAGCATTTATTACTCTAGGCCACGACAGAAACCTCTACCACAGCTTAGTAAAAGGGTGGGGGGGGGGGGGAGAGGGGAGGAAGTGGATTGTAAGGATGCTTTTTTTGTTCAGTTGTAATTAAGGAGAGGAGGAGGACAATAATTGGCAGGGCAAGATAGGTCTGGTGAAGGATTTTTGAGGAGCAGTGTGATCGCAGCATGATTGAAAACATTAGTAAAGATCTGTAGGAAGAGGATACAACAGATTGAAAGAATATGATGGCACCATAAGAAATAACCTAGGCAGGAAAGAGTTTGAAGGGATAAGCAGTTTGTTTGGAAATTGAAGATAAGTATAAAGTTCTGTGATTTTAGAAAAGGAGAAAATGATGATAGTTTAAGGCAAGAAGGAGATAAGTGAAGAGAGTGAGGTAATGGAGGAGAAGTTGAGTAATTTTGAGAACCATTTCATATATGAAATCAGCCATAACTTAGGCAGTGTGTAAAGGGGGTGTGAACATTAATGATTTAATGAAGAAACTCTGGCTGACATTCATAGCAATGTAAACGGGCAGGAGAAACCTCTGCCCGCTTAAATCGCCTAAGGCTGCCCAACCGCTAATATTTAGTGGCACTTAACTGGACAGTGCCACTGAATAGCAGCTCTGACTGCACCAAAAAGAGTGGACAGATCAGGGTAGTACAGAGGGATGGTATTAGGAAGGAGCAGGTGTTCATGCGGGTGCCACGGCCAGCAATATTCGGTGCCAGCACCCCCATAGCTAAGTGGCTGAAATTAGGACAGCTTTTGAGCTGAATATTACCCCCTATAAGTACAGTAAAGATACAGCAGAGTTTAGAGGCCAGAATGTTAGTCAGATGGACATAATAATAGTTCTTGATGAGCAAGATAACTGATTATAAATACGGTAAATATGAATGAACTTGAAATGTAAAAAGTCAGCACAAAAGCAAGATTTAAACCAGAAATGCTCTGCAAGACATGTATAGGCGCATGGATCATGACGCATGGGGGTCGGCCAAGGTCGGGGTCTTGGACATCTTATAGTTTGAGCAAGCCCTGTTGCTGTTTACACACTCACCCTACTGGTTCCTCAATCTGTGGACCTGGTGAAGCACTGGTGTAGTGTGTTGGTGGTAAAAGATGAGGAAATCCCAGTCTGGTCTACCTTCAGACTCCTAGAGAGATAGATGCCAGACTGGGATTTTGGTACCCTTTATCACCATGAACTGGATACAGTGCCTCACCTGGTCCAGCAGGAGAAGAGAGGGGGAGATTCCTGATCACAGCAGTCGGGCAGGGGGGAGGGGGGAGCTTCTAACCTTTCTTTGGTTACTGTCCCTTTTGTTTTCTCCTCTGTTTGTTCTCTATCTTGAACTAATAAATTGTAATTTCTCCCCGCTATCCCCATGTTTCATGTCTGTCTTAGAGTCATAAAGATGTGGATTACCCTGTTAGTTTCTCAACCTATGTTTTTATAAAACTGTACATCGCTTAGTTAATTTAATAAGCGATTTATCAAATAATAATAAACACTTGAAACACTTGAGGGAGAAATACCAGATTGCAGGGGTGGGGAGAAGCCAAAGAAAAAGTAGGCTCAGGATACCACAACAAAGTATAGAATTGCACATTGTAACCAATAACAACCTCCGAGTACATATGGCAACACAGCAGACGTAAAAGAAATTATTTTGTATGCCAAGAAACAAAACTAAATCAGTGACAGTCTCTGTCCTGTGAACACAATATTTTTTTCCAAGCAGATCTATTCAGTATACCTTCAAAAATAAAACAAGCGCTGCAGGGCAAAATGATGGGATTAGGACGAGACCCGCTGTTTTGTTTTGCTTTAGTTAATAAACCATTAGTGGCACAGCATTCTTTGTGTGCTTGTGTCTCTGGTTCCAGGAATACCAGAACCAGAGGGCTGACATATTCTAGTAACATAAAACATGTCCCTCTTATTTTTCTTATAAATACTTTCAAGCTGATAGATGTAAACAGAGCTGATCGTGCTATTCTTCCTGCTGTTGGGGGTGGGGGGGGGGGGGTGGAGGCAGGGCAAGATAATTGATTCTGTGACTTCAGTGAAACACTTGCTACAACAACAGAACTGCCGCTGCCACCACTTTCAAAGTTGTTATGAATTTGAGCACAAACAGCCCACCCGTACAAACCCACTCGTTGCCTGTTGCATCCAGAGAAACAATATGTATCCGGAAAAATCTTGACATCAATGGATTTACAGCAGATGTAGCCCTCTGATTAAATGGTTCAGGGTGGGTGAGTAGTGTTTTTCCTAGAGCTTTACAGGACACTCAAATCAGGCCAAAAGAGTAGAAGCTGCTTTGTCCAAAACTCTTCAGCCAAAACATGTTTCATACTGTTTCAGCTCTTCTGTGAGCTTATACACCCCAGCTTTCATTGACCTGATCAGAATACTTCTTATCTAGTGTAAGCATGTTAAAATATCTCTGCAGTACTTTTCTACATGGCGCATCACATATTTTCTAAAGATTCCCATCAACTCCTGAAATTATACTGTTTCTCCATAGTAAGGAAGGAATGTAAGGAAGACTTAAATTTTATGTATTTATATAACACTTACAGCCTAAGGGGCTCATAATCGAAAGAGAAGAACGTTCAAAAACCGGCCTAAGTCGGCACTTAGACGAACATTTCCCAAATACGTTCAAGTGCCGATAGTAAAAACGGGTTTTGGATGTATTTCTAAACGACCTAGGCTTTCATAGTGCTGCTGAACGACCAAAGCTAAACGGGGCGGTTCGGGAGGAGTGTCGAGGGCGGGAGTTGAGCGGGACGTGGGCCGGCTTAGATGTAGTTGTACAGCATGTATAACTGAAAGTTATACAGCCCAGGATCGACGGAACTTGGACGTTGTGACTTAGACCATACAAAACATGGTCTAAGTCACAAAAAACCACCTAAAGTCACCAGAGAAGCACTGCAAACACATAAAACAGACCCCCCATACACTACCCCAGTGATCACCGACCCCCCCCCCCATAAAAATATTAATCACAACTTGAAAAATTCAGCCTCCAGACCATCATCACCTGGCATAAGAAAGCCTAGTCGTCCAGCACAGAGGTGACTTAAGTCATCTTGAGGGTGGGTTAGGGACCCATGGAGAGGAGGACCCATGCTCATAAGCCCCTGTAATCACTGCATTGATACTTAAAGTTTATTATTATTATTAAGTTTCAAGTTTTATTAGGATTTTATATACCGCCTATCAAGGTTATCTAAGTGGTTTCACAATCAGGTACTTAAGCATGTGCACTCCCCTATACATCCCCAAAACCCTTTTGTACTGGCATATAAGTGGCTCCTGCAGCCATAAGGGCTATTAGGGTGGTAGATAAGTGGGTCTAGTGGATTCTGGAGGTGGTTTGGGGGACTCATCTTGACCTACAAGGGAGCTGTAGTGAGATGATGACATGCCACCCTTTTTGTGAAGTTCACAGCAGTGCCCTGTAAGGTATCCCACTATTTAGGTGCCATGTCTGGGTGTTCAGTCCATCACTTTGCAGACCCCTCCCACATCCAATAGGGCTTTTTCTAGGCGTTTTTGACTTGGATGAAAAGTTGGACGAAAATGTAGTATAAAGATGGACGATTTAGCGACTTGGACGATCAGATCTGCAGGACATATAATTAGACGATTTTCGAAAGAAAAAAAAAATTTTGGACATATTTTTCGAAAATGTGTACTAGGCTGTTTTTTTTACTTTGGACGACTTGCGAGTTAGACAAACACGGACTTAGACGTCCATTTCGATTAAGCCCCTCCACGTGGTTTACATTCATGTACTCAAGCATTTTCCCTATCTATCCTGGTGGTCTAACACTCTACCTAATGTACCTGGGGCAATGGGGGATTAAGTGACTTGCCAAGGGTCACAAGGAGCAGCACAGGATTTGAACCCACAACCTCAGGGTGCTGAGGCTGTAGCTCAAACCATAGCTCAAATCATACTCCCCTGGACTAGAAAAGAATCTATCAGTAGGCATATAGAGGTCATTAACTACAATGTCACTTTACCAAACTGAGATTTTTGGTATAATATTCATCGACTCTCAGCAATAATTGCTGAACTTATTACACATTATTTTCTTACTCCAGTGGTTTGGAAGGTCAGGAAAGTTTTATACAAAATATCTTAACATTGAAAAAGTTAACCTTGAGTGCCTGAAAAGCAACAAATAGGCCTTTAATGAGCTCTTAACGAGACATTTAGTTCCAGCCAAGTTGCAAGTTGTGTATGCAGTCTCACCCTCATTAAAACACGTATCATCCTCATTATTCCTTTTCAGGCATGAAGTGTTGCTTTTCTCATGTTGGTTCCTTATACTAGATTTTCTTCAGCTAGTTCTGGAGTACCCCTTAGCTTGTCTGCTTTTCAGGATATCCACAATGAAAATGCATGATACATTTGCACCAAGGAAAGCAATGCATGTAAATCTGGCCTACTCAGATTCATTGTGGATATCCTGAAAATTAGATTGCCAAGAGGGCACTTCATGACTGGCTTGAGACACATTCTCCCATATCAAAAAAACGTAGAGAAAATACATGGAATGTGTTCTTTGAATGTCATCAGGGCAATCTAAAGGCAAGAAGGTAAAAAAGCTTTGCCACATTATCTGAAACATGTATTCACTCTGGTTCTAGAGGAGAAAAAAAATACGAAGGAAAGAAATGTCATGTTGGATCAGCTAGAAGTCCTTTGAGCCCTGTGTGCTGTCTCCATCAATGGCCAATCTGTAAAGGTCTTTTGCAAATTCATACTGTAAAATAAACTTGGAAATTTTTGCTTTTGTGTGTGTTATCTATGGGGCTGGTCTCAGCGCGGCTACACTTTTCAAGGCTGCATTGTTTGTTCCCCTGATGAGCCAAACATTGGTGAAACAAGGTCGCTTGTTGGGAAGATTGGAGAAGACATGACAGCGTTGGAGCTCAAGTCGTCTTTTGTCAGCTAAGTCCTTGAACGTGCCTGCGGGTGACTTTGCCCTTTTCTAAACCTGAGCTGTTCTGTGAGGGAGTTTTTTTACCAGTGAAAGTATCTAAAGCAGTTTTGATTTGTACCTTTTGGTTCTATACTGCTACATTAGTCTGAGGCTTTTTCTCCCTCTTTTTGGGTGCATGCTGGGTTTGAAGAGTGGGGTACCTTGGTGCCACGATCACACAACATTGTGACTCGTTATATGAACATATTATATGTTGTGCGTCCTCATATAATTTGTTAACACATTAATATTTTCAATTTTAAAAAGGAAAGTAAGTGCATACTTTCTACTATCAATAATAATAAAATGCTAGAGGCGCATGCGCTCTTAAAAATTCATGCTTCTGTGCCAGTCCTCAGGGCGCCTGCACCAAAGACACCAGCGACTCTTCCCTCCTGCTCCTCTTCAAAGCGGCCTGCTGAGGTTCGCCAGCCACTGTAGCGAACCTCGCAGGCCGCTCTCCACCTGCAGAAGAAGGAGTCGCCGTGTCACCTCCCGCCCTCACTCTCCGCTGCCGCCGCCGCCGCTAATCCTCCTCTTCAGAGCAGCCTTCGATCGTGGCCGGCTTTAAAGAACCTCGCAGGCCGCTCTCCAGGCTCAGTAGCACGCTCCCTCTGACGCACAGGATCGCATCAGAGGGAACGTGCTACCGAGTTGGAGAGCAGCCTGCGAGGTTCGCTAAAGCCGTCCACCATGATTGCAGGCTGCTTTGGTGAAGAGGAGCAGGCCAGAAGACGCCTGGATGTTGGGAGGGTAAGAAGGGAATCAATACCGGGAGCCAGGGGGAAAGGGAAAGGGAGTTGCTTTGGGGGGAGGGGTGTGCTGGTGGGAGACAGAAGGGGCCATGGAGAGATAGGGAGAGGGAAAGGGGGCTGCTTTGGGGGGAGGGGTGTGCTGGGGGGAGACAGAGGGGGCCATGGAGAGATAGGGAGAGGGAAAGGGGGCTGCTTTGGGGGGGAGGTGTGCTGGGGACAGACAGCTTTGCTCGGGGGGGGGGAGGGAGACAGAAGAGGGCCATGGAGAGACAGTTAGGGAGAGGGAAAGGTGGCTGCTTTGGGGGGGAGGTGTGTCCTGGGGGCAGACAACTTTGCTCAGGGGGGAGGGGAGACAGAAGGATACAGACAGCGGCCAAGGAGAGAGAGATAAAGAAAGAGACAGACAGACAGACACATCTATTCTAGCACCCGTTAATGTAACGGGCTTAAAGACTAGTATAATATAATTGGTGCAAATTAGGTGCATTCCTGCTACACAGTCTGTTACATCTACAGAGTGTAGTAGTACTGGAAGACTCCTAGAGAAAAGTAAGGAGCAGGCCTAATGTCAAGGCATTAAAGCCCTAATAATTTTATAAAGCCAAAGTAGAGAGGAATTTGCCCTAAACTGAGTACCAAAGGAATGAATAGAAAGGAATGGGAATAACAGAGCAGAGAAATTTGACATTCTAAAGCAGGGTGTCCAACCTTTTGGCTTCCCTGGGCCGCATTGGCTGAAAAAAATGTTTCTGGGGCCGCACAACGCTGCAGCAAGACAGAGGAGGAAGCTAGCAAGACGGTAAACACTCGGGAGCAGCAGAGGAAAACACTGCATTGCCCTCGACCGGGGCCGCACAAAATACTTCACTGGGCCGCAGGTTGGACACCCCTGTTCTAAAGGAAGAATCTACAATAACTTGAGAATCTCAATGGAGAGTTATTTATTTATTATTATTTATTTAAACATTTATACCCCGCCTAAAAACCTAGGAGGTTTCCAAGCAACATACACAATCATTTAAAAAGGCATTACATATGCATATATAATAAAACAACGTAATATCTGTACTACTGTTCAACTCCTTGCTTACTTACATAAATGCACTTATAAACAACTGTGTCTTTAATAATTTTTTAAAAATCTACTCTGCCAGCACACAAACATACCTACCCCGGCAATGTTTTGCAAAGTTTCACTCCAGCTACTGAAAACATAGTTAATTAATCAAGGGGATCTTCTTATATTTTACAGCTTAGGGGCCATAATATGCATGAAAAGATGCATATTGAACTGGAATCCAATTTGACATCAAAGTAACAAAAAGATCAGAAAAAAAGTAATTAAAAAAAAAAAAGTTAAAATAGACATGGAATGAAAGTCATATAAAGCTTGAAGATCTCTTTTTATCAGTATACCTTTAATCAGTAAAGAGGCCCATTAAATAATCATTTCCTTGCACTATCAATTTAGAATAGTTAATGATAGTCCACAGAAAATGCAACTTATGAGACATGGAGCACAATTTTTTAAAAAAATCTAGTCTAAGTTGGATTTGGATGTTTCCCGCAAAACGTACAAAACCAGAAGCAAAAGAATGGCCATTTTTGAAAGTCAAACTGCTGGACATCCCCCCAAAATATTATTTTAATGGGCCTCTTTACTGATTAAAGGGGTCAGGATGAAACAAAGAAAAAATCATCTACTTGGATGTCCAGGCCACCAAAACATCTAAATTGGACTTAAACGTTATACTCCTTTATGCCCCAAAAAAAAAACGTCCAAGTTGGAAACATACAAATGGTCTATATTGGGACATGGGAACGGCCAGTAATATAATGGATTGGCCACTTAACATGCCAACAGAGCAGTGGGGCATCTTAAAGAGCACTACTGTGAACCTCACTTAAAGCGTATTAGGTGTATATCTCACCATAACCCTCTTATAATGTATGTTGAGCCCTCCAAAACTCCCCAAAAACCCACTATACCCACCTGTCTCGAACCCCAATAAACCTCATGGCTGCAGGTGGCACCTCTATAGCAGTTTAGTAGGGTTTAGGTGGGTTTTAATAGGCTCATACTTTACACCATAAATGTTGTGGTTCCTTATGGGTCTGGCTTCTCCTCTCTATGGTTTACTAGCTCACCCACCTGACTTCTTAAGATATCTGCGATACTGTAGTAAGCTTTCCCATATCAGGTATTGCTGTTCTACAGACAGGTATGTACTTTATCATTCAGACTTTTGTGGGGTGGAAGAAGATCTGTGACCAATGGGAGAGTGTTGGGGGGTCAATACATAATCTCTCTATTGTACATCTGGTCATTTTGGGTAACTTTTTGCACTTAGACACTTCTAAAACAGGTCTAGTCCAAAATATCTAAGTTCTATCTAAGACCTCTCAGCAAAGGTTCCATTATGTCCTGCAAAACATCCAACTTAGGCACGACCAAAGCCTACCCAAAACCCACCCACAACACACCTCCCAACCAGTGGCGTACCAAGGGAGGGCGGTCCGCCCCGGGTGCACGCCCCAAGGGGGTGCACAACTGGCCACCCACCGGGGAATAGGCTGCTGCCGGGGAATAGGCTGCCACTGCCGCCATCGGGAACAAGCCGGCACCAAGTTCTCCCTCCCTGCTTTTCTTTCCCGCGGGGCTGACTAACACTTGCCACCCGACGTCAATTCTGACGTCGGTCAGCGAGAGTTGGTCAGCCCTGTGGGGAAGAAAAGCAGGGAGGGAGAACTCAGCGCCGGCCTGTTCCCAATGGCGGCAGTGGCAACCTTTCCCCGGCGGTGGTGGCAACAGAATGTTTCCCAATGGCGGTGGAATGGGGGAGGGCAGGGAGAAAGAAAGAAAGGGGGCAGGGTGAAACAAAGAAAGATAAAAATGGGGCACGGAGAGAGAGAAAGACAGACATAGAGAAAGAAAGGGGGCATATAGAGAGAAAGAAAGAAGGGGGCAAGGTGAAAGAAAGAAAGTAAGAAATGGGGCACGGAGAGAGAGAAAGACAGATATAGAGAAAGAAAGGGGGCATGGAGAGAGAAAGAAAGAAGGGGCAGGGTGAAAGAAAGAAATGGGGCACGGAGAGAAAGAGAAAGACAGACAGAGAGAAAGAAAGGGGGCATGGAGAGAGAAAGAAAGAAGGGGGCAGGATGAGACAAAGAAAAAGTTGGGGAAAGGAATGAGGTCTGGAAGAGAGGAAGCATACAGGAGGTTGAAAGAAGGGAAGAAATATTGGATGCACAGTCAGAAGAATAAAGTGCAACCAGAGACTGATGAAATTACCAAACAAAGGTAGGAAAAATGATTTCTTTTCAATTTAGTGATCAAAATGTTTCCGTTTTGAGAATTTATATATGCTGTCTATATTTTGCACTATGGCCCCCTTTTATTAAACCGCAATAGCGTTTTTTAGTGCAGGGTGCCTATGAGCGTCAAGAACAGCGTGCCGCACGCTAAAAACCACTATTGCGGTATAGTAAAAAGGGAGGGGGTATATTTGTCTATTTTGGTATAGTTGTTACTGAGGTGACATTGCATAAAGTCATCTGCCTTGACGTCTTTGAAAACCCACGGAATATAAATGATAATTAACATTTCTCTGCGTACAGTGTGCTTTGTGTTTTTAAAATTTTATTGTTGGTAGATCATTTTGACTTGGCCACAAAGGTAAGGGGGAGGGAGGCAGGGGAGCTGCTGAAAGACATCTAGTAATCCTTGCAGGCTTGACTGTGCAGGAAATTATTTTTGTAAAATCATGTTTTGTTATGTGACTGTCATTATTTAGGCTTTAATTTCTATGAATGAATAGAATGAAAATGATATAAAATTACTTGCTTGTTTTTATTTGCGTGCGCTGAAGGAAAGTGGAGAGAGAGTGGGCTGAGGACGCTGAAGGGAAATGGGGAAGAGAGAGTGGGGAGAAGACGCTGATTTATAAATTGACAATTGTACAGAATATTGTTTATTTTTATACTTTAATATAATAAGTTCATTATAAAACAATTCAAGGCTTGTGTGGATGGAATCAGGTGGTTTGCGGGGATGGGGACCCAGCTTACGGGGATTAGTGCAATAAAATGGTATTTTCTTATTTCTCATTATTTGTTTTATTTTTATTTGTTAATTTGTAAAGTGGTGATTGTCATGTATCAGTTTTTTTAAATTTACATCTACTGTCTTTATATTTGCCCAGTATTAGAAGACATGTTTTATGGTTTTTGTGGTGTTGTGGTGTTGCATTGTATGCAGAGTCTGGTTTCTTGGCAGTTCAGTTTAACTTTTGTCTACATATTTCTATTTTTAGTTTGTGATTATTCCATATTGAGCGAGGGTGTATCTCTGTTCTGTGTGTATGAAAAGAACATAGTTTTCAGTTGGCATTGACTGCAGGATCAATTGACTGTGCGGGATCTGGCTTGTTTAGTTTAACAATGTATGTGCTGGTGTTCACTGCAGTGTTTAAGATGCTGCCTTTTCCTAGGTACACTCTTGTTGTGCGATATGTGGATTGTTACTAAAAAATCATATTTTTCATATAGATGGGGGGGGGTGTCAAGGAATGATGGGCCCCGGGTGTCACATATGCTAGGTACGCCACTGCTCCCAACACGCCCACTAAAATGCTAAATGCACAGTGGCATAGCATTCCTGGTAGATGTCCAGAAAGTTGGTTTCGAAAATTGGCACTTGGATGTTTTAGGTCACCTGTGCATCCATGAATTAACAGGGCTATAGTACCAGTTCTTGGAATGCATTTACCAATATAGGGCTAGATTCACTAAGCAAACTGATCATGTACTGATCGGTTTTCAACCCGTTTGCGACCTGATTTTCCTCTGACCCGATTCACTAACCTCTCCTCCGATCCAATTCTGATTCATGCATGCAAATGAGGGGAAATGACATGCAAAGTAGGCAAGGACACAATTCACAAAACTTTTCAAGGAACAGCGACTGGGCTGGCGGATCCTAAAAAAAGCGACTGCTGAAGACCAGCCACTCAGGTCCTTTCGGACTGCCCTGCTCTCTGCCCTGGTTCTCTGCTCTCAGCCCCCAAATCACCTGCGTGCCCCGAATCTACTTCTCTCTCCTGCCTGCCCTGAATCTCCTGCGTGCCCAGAACCTACTTCTCTCTCCTGCCTGCTCCGAATCTCTCCTGCCCTTCCCCACAGTGCAAACCCATGGTTTTAACCCGCAGGCTTAAAGCGGGTTAAAACCATGGGCTCGCAAAAAAGTTTAAAACAGTTTAAAAAAAAAATTTCTCTGCCAGGTTCGGAGGGCCAACGCATGTGCAGACCATCTACAGATGGTCTGTGCATGCGTCGGGATCGCTCTCTAGCAATTCGTGCGGTGGGTGAGGGGCATGTCAACGATCGGACATGGAATCAGGATTAGTGAATCTAGCCCTTAATCATTTTGATTCTTGGTAACCTTTTGTCCAAGATAAAAGTTGTTAGAAGGATTAGAATACAAACACTTCCTTAAAGGTCAGTCATAGAAACAAAACAAACAGAAGCCAAGGTGACGCTTTTTTTTGCTTCTCAGACGTAGTCTCTAGGATATGCATTGATGTAAGTTTGGGTCTAGATGTAGTGTGCCAACCAGTGATTATTGTTCTCAGTCATGAAAAACACAGTCCTGTCTAGCAAAATGAAAATAAAACATTAATAAAATGCACTGAACTGTGAAATGTGCTTGGAAAATCACTGTGGAAAGATTTGGATACATTTCTTTTTCTATATGTTCCTGCACTGTTTCACAAGAGCCAACTAACATATTTAATTTACACATTTAGGCAATTATAAACAGAAAGAAGGAAACAGAAATAGACATGAAAGAGTATAACTGAATGAAGTTATTAACCCAATGGTCCCCACAACTCTCTTTTCAAGCTGCTATGCACGATAGTGATTTCAGGCATTTGTGTTCCTTGTCTCACTCTTACCTTCAGATTAGAAGGCAATTGAAAACCCACCTCTTTAACAAATTCATAGGCAATTAGATCTCTTCATTCAGTTTATATCTGTATCCTTATTACTCTTTTGTAAACCGCATAGAACTATGTGGTCTAGAAATTGATTTATTGTATTGTATTTGTTCACAGTCCTCGAAGGCCACCAACAAGTCAAGATTTCAGAATACCCCTAATGACTTCTGCAAGGGCAGGTCATGCCTCATGAACTTATTACACTTCTTTGAGGGGGTAAACAGCCAGGTGGATAAAGGGGAATCCATAGACATCATTTACCTTGACTTCCAAAAAGCCTTCGACAAGGTACCACACGAAAGACTGCTAAGGAAGTTATGGAACCACGGGGTGCAAGGGGAGGTCCACCGATGGATCAAAAACTAGCTGGCGGATAGGAAACAGAGGGTTGGAGTAAAGGGCCATTACTCAGACTGGCAATGGGTCACGAGCAGAGTTCCACAGGGGTCGGTGCTGGGACCGCTCCTGTTCAATATATTTATTGACGACCTGGAGGCAGGAACCAAATGTGAGGTTATTAAATTTGCGGATGACACCAAACTATACAGCAGGGTCAAAAACATGGAGGACTGCGAAGATCTCCAAAAAGATCTGACAACGCTGGAAGAGTGGGCCAAAAAGTGGCAAATGAGCTTCAACATAGGGAAATGCAAGGTCATGCATGTGGGGAAAAAGAACCCAATGTTCACTTACAAAATGGGGGGATCACCGCTAGGGGTGAGCAACCTTGAAAGAGACCTGGGAGTGATGGTAGACACAACATTGAAGGCGTCGGCACAGTGCGCCACAGCCTCTTGGAAGGCAAACAAAATGTTGGGTATCATTAAGAAGGGTATCATGACCAGGACGAAGGAAGTCATCCTGCCACTGTATCGTGCAATGGTGCGCCCGTACCTGGAGTACTGTGTCCAGTACTGGTCGCCGTACCTCAAGAAGGACATGGCGGTACTTGAGAGAGTCCAGAGAAGAGCAACTAAGCTAATAAATGATATGGAGGACCTCTCATATACTGACAGACTGAAAAAGCTGGGGCTTTTCTCCCTGGAAAAGCGGAGACTTAGAGGAGACATGATAGAAACCTTCAAGATCATGAAGGGCATAGAAAAAGTAGACAGGGACAGATTTTTCAAATTATGGGGGACCACAAGTACAAGGGGGCACTCAGAGAAATTGAAAGGGGAAAGGTTTAGAACAGACACAAGGAAGTTCTTTTTCACCCAAAGGGTGGTGGAAACATGGAACGCACTACCGGAGGATGTGATAAGCAGGAGCACGCTACAGGGCTTCAAAGAAGGTTGGGATAGGTACCTGGAGGACAAAGGGATTGAGGGGTACAGATAGGAGTAGAGGTAGGTTATAGGGATAGGATTAGAAGATTAGAGATAAGTTATAAAATTAGTCAAGGACCACTGTTCAGGCAAGTAGGCCTGATGGGCCGCCGCGGGAGCGGACCGCTGGGCAAGATGGACCTCTGGTCTGCCTCAGCGGAGGCAACTTCTTATGTTCTTAATATGCATGAAAGAGATTTGCATGCAGAACTCTTTCACGTATATTGCTTAGCGGTATGCTGAAAACTTATCCCTTTGTTGGCCCTCAAGGACTGTGAGTGAAGTCGAAGATCTTAACCAATACACACAAAATTTTTTTTAAAAACACATTCCTAAAATATGTCCATGAAAGTATAAAACAGAATAGATTGTGTGTGTGGTTTTCTTACTTTGCCTGAGCCAAAATAAAGAGCAGTTAACAATTTAAAGGATTACCATGTATGAAAATCACCCTCCTGCTTTTTGCTGTATGGGAGAGTACTTTTTTGGGCTTGAGAATGCTTCACTTCTGATTCTCCTCCTATGAAAAAGTGGCAGTACGAAAATGAAGGTTGAGAATTGGGTCTCTGTACCTCTAACAGGACCGGCCTAACCATCAAGCAAACTAGACAGTCACCTAGGGCAACAGCTCTGTGAGCAGCAAAGAGCATGTGTGGTCAAAACAAAATAGATTTTGACAGGCACACAAACTCAAAGAGTCCTTAGCACCTACTTTCATTTGCAGGAAGAATGGGCAATTTACAAATAGAAAATATTTAAACAGCAAATACTCTACTTTCTTCTATAGGGAGGGAACAGACTGACGCTGCAAATTTAGCACAAAAAGTGGAGAAAAAGACCTCAGTGCATCCTACACAAAACTACGTAATGTAGCATAAGCTTAAAAAATATCAAGTGCAGCTTAATCATAAGTCAAAAAACTCCACTCAACAAACAACTTCAATGCAGCAAAATAGTCTGAAACCACCCTTGGGCAGATCAGAAAAAAATAGTAACATTCTCTCTTTCAAGTTCATAAAGATGCAGGGAAAATCCCAGCACTTATCTTAACAGCAAAACCGGCCATTCCTCTTCTTAGCACTCAAATCCTGCACACTGTATCTCGACAGGAGTGCCCTCTTTCACAATTCGCATCATCAGGAGAAATCCACAAGAGAGAACTGCACAGCGACAGCAGATGATTCAAAATAGCCCATTTGCCTTTGCAAATGGATTTTGGACAGTGCCTTTATTAGGCCAGAGTCCGCAAATGGTGGCAACTTTATAAAGGTCACTTAGCACTAAGCAATCTTTCTAACAGGGGTCCCCAAAGTCCCTCCTTGAGGGCCGAATCCAGTCAGGTTTTCAGGATTTCCCCAATGAATATGCATTGAAAGCAGTGCATGCACATAGATCTCATGCATATTCATTGGGGAAATCCTGAAAACCCGACTGGATTCGGCCCTCAAGGAGGGACTTTGGGGACCTCTGCTTTATAGAATATTGCTTAGAATGGATTCTCATCAGGCATGAGGACTTAATACCTGCTGAAACATGATGAAAATCCTTGTGCAGTGGGGCACACAAATCCCAAGTATTCTGTAATTAGATCACAAAGCATATATTCAATTTTTTCATGCTGTGGCTCACTACTATAGGAAGAATGTGCCCGCTGCTTGCCCTGTATTTGTAGCATGGAATGTTGCTACTCCTTTGGTTTTAGCCAGGTACTAGTGACCTAGATTGGCCACCATGAGAACGGGCTACTTGGCTTGATGGACCATTGGTCTGACTCAGTAAGGCTATTCTATGTTCTTATGGGCTACTATGAAACTAATGACTAGCCTCTACCAAACATATAAATGTCTCACTATTGTATGAAAATGTGCCTAACTTGTCACTATGTGTCTACAATACTGTTACCAAGGAAATTACATCACCTTATGTAAGAATATCTGTCTGCGCTGTCCAATTGTGTAATTATGTATGTTGACCTGTAACCCATTCTGGGCTATTTTAAGAGAACAGGCTAAACAACCAAATAAATAAAATAAATAAATAAAAATATGACATCACACTTTGGCCTTCTTTTACAAAGGCGCGCTAAGCATTTTAGCGCGGAATTAGCATGCGCTAAATCAATGTGTGCACTAACCGCTAACCCGTCCATAGGATAACATGCACGCATTAGCATTTAGCATGTCTTTAACGTGCACTAATATTTAGCGCACGTTAAAAAGCTTAGCGTACCTTTGTAAAATAGGGGGCTAGTTCCTGGGAATGCCATCCCATGGCCACACCCCCTTTTGGGTTGCATGCTATGAAATTTAGGCATGGATGTTATAAAATAGTGAATAGGCCAGAAGCATATGCAAATCCTTATTGATGTCAGTTAACTCCAATTAATTTGCACACGCATCTGTTCTGTGCACCGAAATTTGTGTACCCAGCTTTAGGTGACTTATATAGAATTTGTGTACTGAACCTGAGTTGCATGCATGCAAATATTTTTGTGCTTTACATTTCTTTATTTAGGTAGAAAAGTTAGAAAGGAATTACAGGTGTATTATTTATCTTTTTATAGCAGGATTCAAACAGAAAGCACGCTAGAGACTGTGTACTAACTGTAGCACGTAAATGTTAAATCTTGTCACTCTGTGGCAGCCAAATGTGTTCTGTCTTGAAGACTCATTTTATCTGTTTGCTGTCCAGCAGATTCTCTGCATCTGTATTTAGGGAAGATACTTTTAAAAATCTCAGCTCCAAAATAACTCTCTTCTCATACCTTCTGCTTCACCTCACTCATTTTAAGTGTTGACACAATAATTTGGTCAACAGGATAGAATAAGTCCATTTAGCTCATATCTGAGCAGCAGGAGGCACATTTCAGAAATCACATAGTAACATAGTCCATCCAGTCTGCCCAACCTGATTCAATTTAAATTTTTTTATTTTTTCTTCTTAGCTATTTCTGGGCAAGAATCCAAAGCTTTACCCTGTACTGTGCTTGGGTTCCAACTACCAAAATCTCTGTTAAGACTTACTCCAGCCCATCTACACCCTCCCAGCCATTGAAGCCCTCCCCAGCCCATCCTCCACCAAACGGCCATATACAGACACAAACCGTGCAAGTCTGCCCAGTACTGGCCTTAGTTCAATATTTAATCTTATTTTCTGATTCTAGACCCTTTGTGTTCATCCCACGCTTCTTTGAGCTCAGTCACAGTTTTACTCTCCACCACCTCTCTCGGGAGCGCATTCCAGGCATCCACCACCCTCTCCGTAAAGTAGAATTTCCTAACATTGCTCTTGAATCTACCACCCCTCAACCTCAAATTATGTCCTCTGGTTTTACCATTTTCCTTTCTCTGAAAAAGATTTTGTTCTACGTTAATACCCTTCAAGTATTTGAACGTCTGAATCATATCTCCCCTGTCTCTCCTTTCCTCTAGGGCAGTGGTTCCCAACCCTGTCCTAGAGGAACACCAGGCCAATTGGGTTTTCAGGCTAGCCCTAATGAATATGCATGAAGCAAATTTGCATGCCTATCACTTCCATCATATGCAAATCTCTCTCATGCATATTCATTAGGGCTAGCCTGAAAACCCGATTGGCCTGGTGTTCCTCCAGGACAGGGTTGGGAATCACTGCTCTAGGGTATACATATTCAGGGCTTCCAGTCTCTCCTCATACGTCTTCTGGCGCAAGCCTCCTATCATTTTCGTCGCCCTCCTCTGGACCGCCTCAAGTCTTCTTACGTCCTTCGCCAGATACGGTCTCCAAAATTGAACACAATACTCCAAGTGGGGCCTTACCAATGACCTGTACAGGGGCATCAACACCTTCTTCCTTCTACTGACTATGCCTCTCTTTATACAGCCCAGCATCCTTCTGGCAGCAGCCACTGCCTTGTCACACTGTTTTTTCACCTTTAGATCTTCGGACACTATCACCCCAAGGTCCCTCTCCCCGTCCGTGCATATCAGCTTCTCTCCTCCCAGCATATACAGTTCCTTCCTATTATTAATCCCCAAATGCATTACTCTGCATTTCTTTGCATTGAATTTTAATTGCCAGGCATTAGACCATTCCTCTAACTTTTGCAGATCCTTTTTCATCTTTTCCACTCCCTCTTCGGTGTCTACTCTGTTACAAATTTTGGTATCATCTGCAAAAAGGCACACTTTTCCTTCTATCCCTTCAGCAATGTCACTCACAAACATATTGAACAGGATTGGCCCCAGCACTGATCCCTGAGGGACTCCACTACTCACCTTTCCTTCCTTCGAGCGACTTCCATTAACCACCACCCTCTGGCGTCTGTCCGACAGCCAGTTTCTGACCCAGTTCACCACTTTGGGTCCTAACTTCAGCCCTTCAAGTTTGTTCAACAGCCTCCTATGAGGAACTGTATCAAAGGCTTTGCTGAAATCCAAGTAAATTACATCTAGCATATGTCCTCGATCCAGCTCTCTGGTCACCCAATCAAAAAATTCAATCAGGTTCGTTTGGCACGATTTACCTTTTGTAAAGCCATGTTGCTTCAGATCCTGTAACCCATTAGATTCAAGGAAGTACACTATCCTTTCTTTCAACAAAACTTCCATTATTTTTCCAACAACTGAAGTGAGGCTCACCGGCCTGTAGTTTCCTGCTTCATCCCTGTGACCACTTTTATGAATAGGGACCGCATCCGCTCTCCTCCAATCCCCAGGAATCACTCCCATCTCCAGAGATTTGTTGAACAAGTCTTTAATAGGACTCGCCAGAACCTCTCTGAGCTCCCTTAGTATTCTGGGATGGATCCCGTCTGGTCCCATCGCTTTGTCCACCTTTAGTTTTTCAAGTTGCTCATAAACACCCTCTTCCGTGAACGGCGCAGAATCTACTCCATTTTCTCGTGTAACTTTGCTAGATAATCTCGGTCCTTCTCCAGGATTTTCTTCTGTGAACACAGAAGAGAAGTATTTGTTTAGCACATTCGCTTTCTCCTCATCACTTTCCACATATTGGTTCCCAGCATCTTTTAGCCTAGCAATTCAATTTTTCATCTTCCTCCTTTCACTAATATATCTGAAAAAATTTTTGTCTCCCTTTTTTACATTTTTAGCCATTTGTTCTTCCGCCTGTGCTTTCGCCAGATCAGAAGTCTTGTGAAAGTCAGTGAGCCTCTATCTAAAAAATGCATTTACATTTCAAAGAATTACTATTGACTGGTATGATTTTCAGCATAGGCCGTTGGTGACTCATCTGTTAAGGGATGCTAAGATGGGGTAGAGCTAAGATGGGGCAAGGCTGGGGTAGGGTGGGATTGTACAGTATATGATTTGGTGGGGCAAGTTCCCCATTCCCCCTTAGGGAATGGGGAAATATTTATTCTAGTAGGAAAGGGACAGTTGGAGTACTTGTGAACACAGCAGGGAAAGACGTGTTCACTGTCTCTGCTACAGATGCACCAACTGTCTCTCCTTAGTACTTCTGTTACTGATGATATGATGTGTGTGTCAAAAAAATAATGCACAGCAGAATAAAATAATATACTAAACAGAATAGTATTTACAGCATTCTGGAAAAAGCTTGGCCTGTAATCAGTGGGAGCAGGGAGCAGATCTATGGCAGCCACTTCTCCTGAGCTTTAGCAATGGGCTCCCAATCAGTCCTAGTTCCCCAGTCCAGCATCGTCTTGCCCATGTGCATAGTGATGTTCAGCACCATCATCCTTTTGCCACAGAACGTGGCCTCCAGTGACCACAACATGGTATGGTTCAATCTTAGGAAAGGCTTCACTAAATCTACCACAATGACCAAGGTCCTCAAATTCAAGGACACAAACTTCCAAGACATGAGTGACTTTGTTCACCAGGCGCTACAAAGCCAAGCAGAAACCGATAACGTGGAAGAAATGTGGTCGACTTTGAAAGCCACCATACAGGAAGCGACAAACCGCTATGTTAAATTAGTAAGTAAACGGCGAAGGAACAACAAGCCGCAGTGGTTCACTGCAGAGATCTCAGACCTCATCAAGGTGAAGAAAAAAGCATTCATCTCTTACAAACAATCGGGGACATGGGACTCTAGAGCAGACTATCTGACCAAGTCAAAAGCCGTCAAAACAGCAGTTAGGGAGGCTAAATTCCACATGGAGGAGTCTCTAGCGAAGAACATCCAGAAGGAAGATAAATCCTTCTTCAGGTATATCAGTGACAGAAGTAAAAACTCAGGTGGGATAGTACGTCTTAGGAAACCAGACGGAGACTATGTGGAAAAAGACTCAGAAAAAGCCCAACTGTTAAATGAATACTTCTGCTCAGTCTTCACCCAAGAGGCGCTGGGGCTCGGCCCTCAGCTACAGACAAGGGTTGACTCAGTTGACCTGTTTAGTCATTTCGAGTTTACGCCCAGCAGTGTCTACGGTGAGCTATCAAAGCTCAAGGTTAACAAGGCAATGGGACCTGACAACCTACACCCCAGGATGCTCAGGAAGTTGAGTGATGTCTTGGCGGAACCACTGTCCGCACTCTTCAACCTCTCCCTTAGTAAAGGCAGCATCTCGTTGGACTGGAAGATGGCTAACATCATTCCACTCCACAAGAAGGGCGCCAAGATAGAGGCAGCAAACTACAGACCAGTGAGTCTCACATCAATAGTGAGCAAATTAATGGAAACCCTAATCAAACACCAATTGGATACGATCTTGAATGAGGAGAATCTATGGGATCCCCGTCAACATGGATTTACTAAGGGGAGATCCTGCCAATCCAACCTGATCAGCTTCTTTGACTGGGTGACGGGGGAAGCTGGATGTTGGGGAGTCCCTGGACATCGTATACCTGGACTTTAGCAAAGCATTCGATAGCATACCACACCACAGGTTGCTGAGCAAGATGGAGTTCTATAGGATTGGGCGACACATTGACAAAATGGGTTGGGAACTGGCTTGGAAGTAGGCTTCAAAGGGTAGTGATGAATGGCACCCCCCTCCGAAATGGTGGAGGTGATCAGTGGAGTGCCCCAGGGCTCGGTCTTGGGCCCGATCCTATTCAACATCTTTATAAGAGACTCGGCAGAAGGGCTCCGAGGTAAAATAACATTATTCGCCGATGACGCCAAACTAAGCAATGTAGTGGGCAAAAGCACAACGGACAAAAATTCAATGCCCGACAACATGATGCATGACCTACTCCTACTGGAGCGCTGGTCTAGGACCTGGCAACTCAGCTTCAATGCCAAAAAATACAAAGTTATGCACCTGGGCAGCCAAAATCCATGCAAGACTTATACCCTTAATGGCGAGATCCTAACAAGAACGGTAGCAGAACGAGACTTAGGGGTGATTGTCAGTGAGGACATGAAGGCTGCCAATCAAGTAGAGCAAGCTTCATCCAAGGCAAGACAAATCATAGGTTGCATACGCAGGGGTTTCGTCAGCCGTAAGCCTGAGGTCATTATGCCACTGTATAGATCCATGGTAAGGCCCCACCTGGAATACTGTGTACAATTCTGGAGGCCGCATTATCGCAAGGATGTGCTGAGATTGGAGTCGGTCCAGAGAATGGCCACCCGGATGGTCTCGGGACTTAAGGATCTCCCATACGAAGAACGGCTAGATAAACTACAGCTATACTCGCTCGAGGAGTGCAGAGAGAGGGGAGATATAAGAACATAAGACGTTGCCTCCACTGGGTCAGACCAGAGGTCCATCGTGCCCAGCGGTCCGCTCCCGCAGCGGCCCATCAGGTCCATGACCTGTGAAGTGGTTTCTGACTATTCTTATAACCTACCTCTACTTCTATCTGTACTTCTCAATCCCCTTTTCTTTTAGGAACCTATCTAGACCCTCCTTGAACCCCTGTAGCGTGCTCTGGCCTATCACAGCCTCCGGGAGCACATTTCACGTGTCCACCACCCTCTGAGTGAAAAAGAACTTCCTAGCTTTTGTTCTAAACCTGTCCTTTTTTAATTTTTTTTACGAGTGCCCCCTTGTACTTGTGGCTCCCCACAGCCTGAAGAATTTGTCCCTGTCTACCTTCTCTATGCCCTTCATGATTTTGAAGGTTTCTATCATGTCTCCTCTAAGTCTCCGCTTTTCCATGGAGAATAGCCCCAGCATTTCCAATCTGTCAGCGTATGAGAAGTTTTCCATACCCTTTATCAGCTTTGTCGCTCTTCTCTGGACTCCCTCAAGTACCGCCATGTCCTTTTTGAGGTACGGCGACCAGTACTGGACAAAGTACTCCAGATGTGGGCGCACCATTGCCCGATACAGCGGCAAAATGACTTCCTTCATCCTGATCGTGATACTCTTTTTGATGATACCTAACATTCTGTTCGCTTTCTTTGAGGCTGTCACACACTGTGCTGATGCTTTCAATGTTGTGTCTACCATCACCCCCAGGTCTCTTTCAAGGTTGCTCACCCCCAGCAATGATCCCCCCCATTTTATAGTTGAACATTAGGTTCTTTTTCCCTACATGCATGACTTTGCATTTCTCAGTGTTAAAACTCATTTGCCATTTTCTTGCCCAGTCTTCCAATCTCGTTAAGTCCCTTTGCAGGTCTTCACAGTCTTCCTTGGTTCTAACCCTGCTGTAGAGTTTGGTGTCGTCCGCAAATTTAATAACCTCACAGTTCGTCCCTGTCTCCAAGTCATTAATAAATATATTGAACAGGTGATCGAGACGTTCAAGTATCTCACGGGCCGCATTGAGGCGGAGGAAGATATCTTCTTTTTCAAGGGTCCCACGGCAACAAGGGGGCATCCGTGGAAAATCAGGGGCGGGAAACTGCACGGTGACACCAGTAAATTCTTTTTCACTGAAAGGATGGTTGATCGCTGGAATAGTCTTCCACTTCAGGTGATTGAGGCCAGCAGCGTGCCTGATTTTAAGGCCAAATTGGATCGACACGTGGGATCTATTCACAGGGTAATGGTAGGGGAGGGTCATTAGGTGGGCAGACTGGATGGGCCGTGGCCCTTATCTGCCATCTATTTCTATGTTTCTACCTAGAAAAAAGCACCATCATAAACATTGCAGTGGGCACTGGAACGTCAGTTAACAGAGCTATTCCTGGAAAGCAACTGCAGCAGATCTGGTAGTAGGAGGGAGGTAGGGAAGGTCATGATTAGGGCAGGGAAGGCATAGCCTCCCCAAGTTGTTTTTTATACTGGGTGCCTATGTTTAATGTTTATCATTATTTGCTATACTGCCTTTCGTAAAAAAACGCTATTGCAGTTTAGTAAAAGTGTGTGTGGGTGTGGGGGGGGGGGTATGTTTCCCTCAATCCCTTACACAGGAACCCCTTTCCCAGGAAAGGCCAGTAAAAACAAATAAGTCATCGGTTTGGCCCAAAACCTCTTATAAAAATAGATCTGCCCAGAGACTGAGAAAGCAGCTGGTTCCATGGAAAAGGAGCTAGAAAAAAGGAAGGCACTAGTAAAAAATCTAAAATGCCTGGAAGTGGTCATGGAGTGAATGGAGGCATTTGTAGAATAGTCATAGAAGATACAATTATTTATTTAAAACAATTATAGACCGCTTAATATCTAAGTGATTTCTAGCAGCTGCTTTGTACGTTAATAAAAGATTTAAAAAAAAAAAATTACTAATAAAACATATTAACATATAAAACCAATCTCTATTTTCTCATCAAATAAGGTGACTGAATTTCAAGGCAGCTGAAGAAGGAAATAGCCTCCTTACAATTGGCATCAACAACGAGATATAAAAGTGAAGGACTTGGGAACCCAAACTAAGATCATGACTATTTCAAAGAAAAGACAAGCTAATCTAATCATGTATTTTTAATGAGTATAACTTATGGGCAGACCATTCAGGTCTTTATCTGCCGTCATTACTATATTACTAGGTTTGTATTCTGTATTGTACCAGAAGCTGAAAAAAAGAGGGTTATACAATCATATTTGTTTATGTGACAAAGAACACATGAGGCAGTATTTTGAATCTCTGGTAGGCATTTGATCTCTGAGGCATTAATGTCAGTGCTGATGATAATACATGTCTGGAATTGATGACAGCATGAAGTGAGACATGTTGAGAATCACTATCTAGATAGCTGTAAAAAGCATGAAATTGTCACAGTTTGAAAAAAAGAATTATTTCTTAACAACTGCTGATACCTGAGGGGGAAAAAAAGAAAGGTCAATGAATACTCCTAAGTATTTGAAGGATTCCAGCAATGTGACTGTGGACCCAGAGAAGGAAGGAGTCACCGAGGGATGTTGTACTCTGTCTGTCAGGATAACACAGAATCATTTTTCTAGATGGGAACACTGGGCCATCTGAAGGATTAAACGTGTCAAATCCAATAATGTGAAATGTGAACATAAAGCTTTTTTCTTCAGTGAACATCAATGATAAAATTCAAAACAAAGGGCCCTATATTCTGTCACCAGCATTGTTCCTAAAAATTCAATAATGAGCCATTTCCGAGCTCTAGCATTGAATTTCTAGGTATACAGAGGCTGTGAAACTATAGCCAGTTAAGTATGGTGTTCAGCCATGGTAAACTGCATAAAGATAGAACTGCATTCTATGTGATCCTATTTACAGAGTTATCTTAGTCAGTTAAGGGCTGAAATTGGCACGTAACCAGCTAAGTGTTGACTCTGTCCCTAGAACACCCTCAAAATAGCCAGTTTTGCCTTGGCACTAACGAAGGGTAGATTCACTAAGGACACGAATCGTATCCGATCCGTGAGGGATCTGATCCGATCCATGTCCAAGGGGCTGATTCATGAATTGCCCTCATGCAAATGAGGGAGATCGGAATCACACCCCTAACCGACCTAGCGATCCCGACGCATGTGCAGACCATCTGTAGATGGTCTGCGCATGCGTCAAAGAGCAGCAACTTTTTTTTTCCTTTTTCTTTTACTAGCCTAATGCGGGGAAGGACAGGAGAGATTCGGGGCCAGAGCAGCAGATCTGGGCAGAGAGGAGCAGGAGATTGGGGCAGAGAGCAATCGCTTGTTTCTTGATCTGCCAGCCCAGTCGGTGTGTCTACTTTTTGTTTGTGAATCGTGGCCCTTCCTACTTTGCATACCGTTTCCCCCTCATATGCATGCACGGATTGGAATCGGATTAGAGGTGATCGGCCATGAGGTTAGTGAATCGGATCATAGGGAAATCAGGTCGCAAAGGGGGCACAAACTCATTGGTTTGCTTAGTGAATCTAGCCTTAAGTATTTTCAGCAGCACTATCCTGTTAATTGCTGCTGAAATTTTCTAGTTAGCTCCAGACGTGCAATTAAAACAGCCAGGAGCCTCTCCTGGCCATTTAAATTGATTTGAATATCAGTTCCAAAATAGGGCTACCATATGGCTCCAGAAAATGGAGGATGGATCGAGACATCCGAGTTTTACTTCCATTGTTTTCATTTGAAGTAAAACCCGGATGTCTTAATCCATCCTCCTTTTTCTGGAGCCTTATGGTAATCCTAGCCCACAATGTTTCCAGGGGATAGATTCCGTACAAACGTAAGGAAATTCTTCTTCACCCAGAGAGTGATAGAAAACTGGAACGCTCTTCCGGAGGCTGTTATAGGGGAAAACACCCTCCAGGGTTTCAAGACTAAGCTGGACAAGTTCCTATTAAACTGGGACGTACGCAGGTGAGGCTGGACTCATTTAGAGCATTGGTCTTTGACCTGGGAGCTGCAGTGTGAGTGGACTGCTGGGCGCAATGGACCACCTGTCTGACCCTGCAGCGGCATTTCTTATGTTCTTATGTTTCAAAATGAATAAAATAGTACATACCTGTATGACAGCTGCAGATGTTACAGTCAATCCTAGTAGAACAGCAAACAGTCTATGGAGTAGCCTGGTGGTCAGCATAGTGGACTCCTGAGAAGGGGATCAAGGTCCATATCCCACTTTAACTACTACACTTGTGGTGGAACGTGTAAGCCCACCAAAACCCATCCAAATCCCACTGTATCCATTTATAGATAACACCTGCAGGCATAAGGGCTATTATTGTTGGGTACTGTAGGTTTTGGATAGGTTTTGGAAGGCACACCAAAGGGGGTTATGGTGAGATGTTTATCTGGCACCCTTTATGTGAAGTTCACTGCAGTACCTCCTAAGGTGCCTCTCTGCTCTGCTGGGAGGTATGTGTGCCAGTCTGCCAAGAATGCTGGCCCCTCTAACATGCCAGTAGCTTATTTTATTTTTTGTTTGAATATTATATTTTTTGAAAACGGTAAAAAAAAAAAAAAAATAGAAGCACTAAGGGCAAACACATCTAGAAAGGTCATTTTTGAGAAAAAAATAGACGTTTTGCAGTTTTGAAAATGACAATTTTCTCTGATTTTTGAATGCATTTCCCAATATGTCCAAACTTGGACTTATATAAAATGCACACTTCCCACTGATATTCACGTGCAAATACTATCCAATTTATACAGGAGTCGGCCTCAGTAACGGAGCCTACGCGTAGTCGTAGTCAATGACTGGAGTATTCAGCGTAGTTTGTTTTCGCTCCTTTTTCTCCAATCATTGGCCATACTCCCGTATATTTATTACAAAATATCCAATTTATTCAAATTTAGTTATTTAGACAACTTCTAATGATTTAATCTATAATTTTCTTTTTTTATTATCTCATATTAAAAAGTCTTTCATATCTGTCTAATGTTCTAACACTCTCATTTTTACGTATATTTGCACTATTACAGCTATGGAAAGACTACCATATCGAAACTTGGACTTAGCCAACATATTGAAAATGGCCCTCTATGTGTCTTTATAAAATGCTAACATAAGTGGCAGAAATTGTGCCTACTTTACAGGTGAAATTGCACCTATTTTCATAAGCATTGCTAAGAGGTAGGAAATGCTACCCCAAAAAATATGGCTTTCCACTCCAAACCTCAGAAAAAAAAATTTTCTCCTGGTACCTGCCCCAAAGCTTTTCTTCTGCACATTTTCACCCACAGACAGCTTGGCCTGCCAGCTCTTACACTGAACAGCGGAAATAATGCTCAAAGGAGTCTGTCTTCACAGGCCTTACTCTGTTAAACAGGAAGTGCAACTAGAGAGAGAAGAAAGGCTTACGAAGAGACACACCACGGAGTGTGCTGTTTCTGCTGATCTGTGCAAGAAAGTCCATCCCAGGCTGTCTCTGAGTAGAAGGTACAGAGAAGAAAAGCCTCAGAGATGCCATGGGAGCATGCTGCTTCTACTGTTCGGTGCAAGAAATAAAAGGCTGGATTGTCCACGTGTGGAAGAGTGCAAACTGAGGACAAAAGACTCAGGAACAGAGAATGACACAGGGACAAATTTTTCACCATCCCCACAGGAACTCAATTTCCCCATCCCGTCCCCACAAGTTTTGTCACTGTCCCCGTCCCTGCTCTGCCTTAACCACACAAGACTTGAACACTTATGATTTTAAAGTATTTGAGGCCTGTGCAGACGAGGACAGAGCTTGTAGGAATGGAGCAGGGTCCGGAAAAGAACTTGCAGGGATGGGACAGGAAAATGAGTTTCCTCAGGGATGGGGGAAAATTTGTCCCCGTGTCATTTTCTACTCAGGAACACTGAACTGCAATGTGCTGATATAAGCATCCAGGGAGTAAGGCAGGCCTGTAAAGATATGCACTGCTTCTCAGATCTCATGGCTGGTGCTGTTCTAAACAGATTGGAAGGGAAGCTGGCTTAAGAGAGAGAGGGTTAATGGAGGGATAGATGGGTGAGATAGAAGATAAATGGATAAAAAAAAGAGGTAAGGGAGAATGGGATGAGGGAAATGAAATGGGAAAATAAAAGATAAAGGGGAGACATGAAGAACAAATAATGGGCTAAAAACTAAAGGACAGAGAAATATAGAAAGCAGAGAAAGGGGGTAGTAGAAGACACAGATGAGGGACAAATGGAAATTAAGAAAAAGAAAGGAATGTACATGTGAGGGAGGAGGAGAGCAGTGCGTGAGAGCAGATAGGAGCAAGCTGTATGTGTGAGACTTGAGAAGTGAAGTATGGGGAGAGGGAGGGAGATGGAAGCAGGAAGTAAATATCACATTGTGGAATAAAGAGAAATAAAAATTAAAAAAAGAAAACAGCAAGAGAAAAAAAGGCAATAGGAAGGAAGCATCTAAAAACTATTTTTAGATAGTCAAATGGAGATGGGAGACCAAAGGAAGGATAGGACAAAAGCTTGGGGGAAGATCAAAGATAGGACTTAAGAACTGGTGGGGGTGGGAGAATAAAAGGAAGGCTAGGACTGAGTGGGGGTAGGAGAAAGCAGAGCCTTGGGTACTAGTGGGATGGGGTGACAGGAAAAACTGGAGGAGTGAGATAAAGAATTGGATTCTGGATTGGTTTACAGTTTATTACAAATTTACTATTTATTTATTTGTTCATTTTTATAGCCCGTCCTCCCCTGAAGCTCAGAACGGGTTACAATAAAATTAGGTACTTGGAAGTTCCCTAACTGTCCCGAAGACTCACAATCTAGCTAAAGTACCTAAGAAAACAATTATTAAATAGTAAAGATATAATAATTCAAATAATAAAAATTAAAAAGAATAATACTAAAGTAAATCAAAACCTCAAAGACCCATAGCAGTCCAAGCAAGACAGAGTACATTGCAGGTGGAAAGGAGAAGGCAGGTCACAGTTGATATTGAAGTCCACTGTCAAAATCACTGCCAGACCTAAGTGGTTTACAATGTAACAATTGAATACTGAAAGGAAATCCATTAAACATATTCAGATAGAAAAGATAGAGATTGAGACAAGATATGTACATCTCAACAAGTATTCAGTGAATAAATTAAATTAAAATTAAAAAATAAAATAAAGTAAATTCCAGTAAGACAATAAGATCTGATGTTAGAGGTTTGTAAAGACAACATGCCAAGGAGCGAAAGCTGGTATGCTCATTGAGCCCTGAAGTATGAAGCCCAGCCACCACACAATATGTCAGCCATGAGGTTTCCCAGGATGTAATCTTGAGTGCTAAAATGCAGGCTAGTCATCTGGATCAGAGTCAAGGCAGTGCCAAAATGCAGGCATGTCATTTGGATCAGATGCACTTCGCATCCGCCGGACAACTGTCACTATCATCTCGGTGCGTCAGCTGCATCAAACTGCCAACTGCCACCATCATCATCCGATGGCTGCTCCCAAAGATCTCGGGGTCCCTCCAGTGAACAGGCCAGTTCTCGGGCAGGACGACTGCTCCTTTGGCTACACACATTGAGATCCTTCCGGGGCTGTCCTCTCCTCAGACGCACTGTCTCTGAGCTCACATCTTCCTCCCCACTGGCCCAACTTCAAAGGCAGAGAAACAGGAGTATGTGGCTGACGGCACGGAGGTGTAAAGGAGCCAAAACCAGACCCTTTCCACCCTCGACGGAGGAGAAGACATGATGGCCCAGTCCAGCATCTCTCAACCACCACCATGGAACCAGTCGAGCAACAGGTAAGAGGCCCCTCGACTGTTAGACCGAAGCTATCGGTCAAACCAGAGAGTCAGTGAAGTGAATTTAAAACAAACATAAAAAAAACAAGAATGAAGATCCCAGATCAAAGGAACAAAGACCAAAAACAAAACCAGTAAAAACAGAAAATCAAAAGAAAACCAAACAAACAAGGCAAAAGAAAACAAAAAGTAGGATGAGGGAGACAGCACAGTTGATAACCTAACTGGCCGCCATCTTGTTGGTACTATATCGTTTTTACTGAACAAACAGTTCAAGAAAGTAAACAATTTAAATAGGACAACTTAAAGAAAATAAACAACAGAAAAAAAAAAAGAATTGGTAATTAGAGGAGAAATCAAGGAATCAAATTGGATGGGAAAATGGGGACCTGGAGATACAGTTGGGGAACAGAACAAGGAATCTGGGCATGAGAAAGGGGCTTGGAGGTTGAGTCAATTTGGGAAGTGGGCAATAGAGGCATGATAATTGGTTAGGTATGAGTAGGGGTCTGTTAGATAATGGCAGTATGAGTGAGGGTTTTTGAGTGATATAAGAGAAGAGGGATGAAGGACGGGGAAGAGTTTAGATGCAGCATGAAACACCTGGAGGACTGGGGGTTGGTGCTGTGGAGGGATATAAGAGAAGAAAGGTCTCTAAAGAGGGTGAGAGAGAATACAAATGAGCAAAGGAGATGGTGAACTTCAGTCTGGAGTTCAAGAAGTTACTTTGCTTCATGATGAAACTAAGTTGCATGGGGGATGGGGAGAGCTCTCTTTCTGTGGAATATAACCAAAGTGAGGAGTTACCAGTGTGCAGTAAGCAGGAAAAGGAGGTTTGAAGGTAGTAGTCCATGGAACAGATACCTCAGGTACAACTGGATTATTACCAAGGGAACTCTTCTTACCAACAGAAGTTGGGCAGAGAGGTACCCCTTCAGAGGTACAAGGGCAATAGCAGGATTGAGAACTAATAATAATAACAACTTTATTTTTGTATACCGCAATACAATAACAGTTCTAAGCGGTTCACACTAAAGAGATAACTGACAGCCCATGAAGTACAAGCAGTAATAATAAAAAAATACAAAATACAAAAAGCAATTATGATGTAACAAATTTGTCAAAAAGATGTCTTTGCTGATTTCCTAAAAGATTGATAGCAAGAAGCTTTTGAGATACTTTCACTTAGCCAAGTATTCATTTTACCAGCTTGAAATGAGAATGTCCTATCTAAGAATCTCTTATTACATTAGCCAGCATTTGAAACTGTATGACCTCAGCAGAGCAATCTTTTTCTTCATTAGCTACATTATCATTGAACATTTATTCCATACAGTCTCAGGATTTGAACAATGTGTAGCAGGGAAAAGAACTGAGATGCACCTATAAGACATGCTCATAAAACACGCCTTTAACATGCACGTATAAGGCACCCCCAACAAGTATGATTGTTGCATCTTCATTTATTACAATTTCTGCAGCCTAGACCTGCCAGTGTACACTTTGATGCATGCACATGAGACACACCTTTAACACATGTGCCTGAGATGTGCTTTTAACACAATACCGGTACCTCCAGACCTCCAGTCCTCCAGTCCTACCTTCAGTCTTGCCAGTAATTTTGGAGCGTTAAAGGTCAATACTTCATTTCATGCATCATCAGGCAATGTCTGGGCATCACCCAGAGTGTTCATTTAAATATTATTGACTTTGTTGCACTACATTTAAAAAAAAAAAATTGTTATACACATTGAAATATATGATATTGCGTAGATGACCCCTCCATCTCCAACCTGTTGACAAATACAATTGACTTTAAATCATTCTGAAAAGAAATCAAAACTCTGCTATTCAAAAAAACATTACAGCCTTCTTATCCCCCCCTCGCATCCTCCCCCCTCCATGCAAATTTCCAGTTGACCTCCTACCCCTCTACTAATATCTCCCCAATGACCCTATCAAGTAACCAACCCTGAACTACATCTTCCCTACTATTAATCCTCAATTCTCCTCCCTTCCTCAATTTCTTCCCTCTGCCTCTACTATTTAAAGTCCCCTAAATTGTAACTCCCTGTGCCTCTACTATGTAACCGTCCCCTAAATTGTAACTTCCTGGAAATGTCCAGCTATCTTTTACTGTAATCTGCTTAGAAC
Organism: Geotrypetes seraphini; assembly: GCF_902459505.1. Lineage (NCBI taxonomy): Eukaryota > Metazoa > Chordata > Amphibia > Gymnophiona > Dermophiidae > Geotrypetes > Geotrypetes seraphini. The sequence continues at coordinate 515,151,588 of NC_047084.1, read as the reverse complement.
TGCAAGGTACAGGCAAGAATAAAAGTCACTAATGTAATGTAATAACAAATCTTAATAAACTTGAAACTTGATACATTTACATGGTATTATAGGAGGATGATACGTAGCACAGAAAAGACCATGCAGAGCCATTATAAATTTAGAATATTGGGGCATGAAAAAGTAGAGTAGGTCACTATGAAGCTCCAAGCAGCACAACTGGATTTCATTCAGAATAATTCTGTACTTCAATGGAAACTGGAGAACTCTGAGAACCTTTTGAAATTGCTGAACTTAAATGTTTTGAATTTTCCCAACCCAGCTTTGGTTTCCCCCCACTTTGGAAGGGAGTTTTTTTTCCTCCATCCATTAAGAAGGAGAGAGACAGAATATTGAAAAGTGTGGTATGACAATTTGGATATTTCTGCTGTTTGGGGTACATCTAGGAGGAAAAGGTGGAAAGGGAAACCCTCCTGGTCTCATATTTTTCCACAGAATAAGGATGTAAGAACATAAGAATTGCCATTGCTGGGTCAGACCAGTGGTCCATCATGCCCAGCAGTCTGCTCCCGCGGCGGCCCTTAGGTCAAAGACCAGTACCCTGAGTCTAGCCTTACCTGCATACATTCTGGTTCAGCAGGAACTTGTCTAACTTTGTCTTGAATCCCTGGAGGGTGTTTTCCCCTATAACAGACTCCGGAAGAGCGTTCCAGTTTTCTACCACTCTCTGGGTGAAGAAGAACTTCCTTACGTTTGTACAGAATCTATCCCCTTTTAACTTTAGAGAGTGCCCTCTCGTTTTCTCTACCTTGGAGAGTGTGAACAACCTGTCTTTATCTACTAAGTCTATTCCCTTCATTATCTTGAATGTGTTTTATGTAGCTATTAAATTCTATTTTTGGAATCATCACACATACATTATAGGGCAAATATTCTAATTTTCCATGATCTGTCTCATAAAAAATGTGTGGATATACACTCAGGGCCAGATTCAATAAATGGTGTCTAAGCGCACCTATACTATAAGTGCCATGTCACATGGTTGGCAATCATCTACTAGGCGCCACTTATAGAACCCCCCCTCCTAGCAGTACCTAGGCATGCTTAAGCATCACTAGGCATCCTAGAGCAGTGGTCCCCAACCCTGTCCTGGAGGACCACCAGGCCAATCGGGTTTTCAGGCTAGCCCTAATGAATATGCATGAGAGAGATTTGCATATAATGGAAGTGACAGGCATACAAATCTACTCCATACATATTAATTAGGGTGATCCTGAAAACCCGATTGGCCTGGTGGTCCTCCAGGACAGGGTTAGGGACCACTATCCTAGAGGTAGGCTCTAGTATATTAGCCCAGGTTTTACTTGACTTAATTACTGGCATCTAACTCAGACACTTAGTGATGCCTAAGCCAACCATGCCTATTCTCTGCCCCTAACTACGCCTAATTTTCAGACAAGCATTGTTAGGCATCAACGGGCGCCTTGACTTAGGTGTTGCTAGGCATCCTAAGAGTTGGGCACTGAACTCTTCATTTTTAATTTATGTTTTTTTGATTGGCTGAAAACTGGTGCGGTCCATTACCACACCAATTATGTCAATTAGAAGAAAAGTTGCAAGCAGATTTCAAAGTTAGGTGACGCTAGGGATTAGGATGCCTAGCAGTGCCTAATGTAGGTGGCTTATAAAGAATCTAGCCCTCTGAGTCTGGTCTTGGATTCAATATATGGTTTTATTTCCTTGTAAATGCATTTTTCATTATGAAATGGTGAAATGCATGTTCTAATTGATAATAAAAATCTATAGTGACTCATAAGCGTATTGTAAGATTACTGGACATAGGGGTCTTTTTATCAAGCCGCGCTAGCGGGGTTAGCGCGTCGGACATTTCATCACACGCTAACCCCCGCGGCAAGCAAAAAAACTAACACCTGGTCAATGGAGGCATTAGCGACTAGCGCGGCAGGCGGTTTAACGCCGGGTATTCCGCATGTTAAACCCCTACCGCGCCTTGATAAAAGGACCCCATAGTCTCTGGCATTGTAATTTTCTCTTTTCCTTTTGTTACCTAGCTCAGGGTTTCTTTCTTGGTACTCCATAATTGTGGATTTGATGAGATAAGCTTTGTGATCAATAATTTGTTATGTACATATTTTCCTTTCTTTGATGAATTTGTATGATTGGCATTATTTAAATAAATATCAATTTTATTTTAAAAAAAATATCTTTATTCACCATAGCCCTGATTCTATATATGTCGCATAAAAAATTGGTGCCAATTAGTGCTGCACAAAAGTTAAGTGCACTGTATAGAACTGCACTTAGGGCCTCTTCTACTAACATTTTTAGCGCCGGGAGCCATGCTGAATGACCCGCGCAGCTCCCGACGCTCCTAAGAACTCTATGAGCATTGGGAGCAGCGCGGGCCATTCAGCACGGCTCCCCGCACTAAAACTGCTAGCACGGTTTAATAGAAGAGGGGGGTTAGTATCACCGAAGTGGCCTTAGGCATCACTAGACATGCTAACTTTTAGGCGCACTCTATTTATTCCTGGGTTTTCTTGGCCTAAAGTTAGGTGCCTAACCCCCTCCTTTACTAACGCGTAGCGCGGGTTTTAGCGCCAGCAGCAGCAGTAACTGCTTTGATGCTCATAGGATTCCTATGAGCGTCGGAGCAGTTACCGCCGCTGCCGGCGCTAAAACCCGCACTACGCGTTAGTAAAGGAGGGGGTAAGTCAGGTGCATAACAGCGCCTAAGTCAAAAACAGGTGCCTAAATTGAAAACACGCCTATGATCCAACCCCTAAACAATTTGGAGTAGGCATCTACTTTTTATAGAATTGCATTTTTTGAATTAGGTGTCTAACTTTCATTTAAGTTCAATTATTGGCAATTATGATGTATTAAGTGACAATTATTGGCGCTGATTAAGCTTATTATTTAACTTAGACACCTACATCGGCTAGATGCACTGATGTAGGTGCCTAAATTTAGGCGGACTATATAGAATTTGGAAGCATGTGAATAGTTGATACAGTCATCAAATGGACTGATCTGGTAGTATCAAGTTAATTAGCTTCATATTCATGAGTGAACACCACCAATATAACAAGCACCAATGCCTGAACAAATTTCTTCCCCAGGCCCAAAAGAGGCACTATCTCCTCTTCTAAACTGCCTGAACCTGTATAAACTTGATCAGATGGCACGCCCATCAATGTACCTATTGAGTCATATGTGCCTGAAATCATGATGTTGTCACTGTTGACCATAATTACTATGCACCTCCCTGACTATATTCAGCATTTTCAATTCAAACTACATCTAGATGACTAAGTCAACTGGCAAACAAATATTATGCATTCAGTCTAGAGTCATAAATTGTAGCAGCAGTCATTGGGTGGACTATCAAATGTATTTGAATATGTAATATCTGGCTGTTATCTGGCTACAGCAGGTTAAGCTGGCTCTGTGAAGTTATATGTTGGCTGAGTTTCTGAATAAACTTGTGTTATCAGGTCAGGATAGGATATCATAATTGCAGTATACTGTACTGACCTGAGGAAGGAGGTTTTGGCCTCTGAAAATTAATTGAAAAATGTATTAATCAAATAAAATATTATCTTATTTTCCATCTTTTGTTTTATTTTTATTTGTTAATTTGCCTTGACCTCTCTGAAAAAAGCAGAATATAAATGATAGTTAATTCAAATTTTCTCTGCATACAGGGCGCTTTGTGTAATTTAATTATGTGGTTGCCATTACGTATTATTAATAAGATTATATTGTGTTGGAAGAAATAGCATTACGATTAGTATTAATATTATGGGGGTGGAGTCTGGGGTAGAGCTTGGGTAGGGTCTTAGGTGGAAATTGGTTGAGTCTGGTGCGGAATTTGGGTGGGGTCTAGGGTGGAGCTTTTAGGTCCCACATACAAAAAAGCATTCTGCTACCTATGGATAAGACTGACTTTTATGCGGTCCTATTTATTCGCTCACCTTGGCCAGTTAAGTGCTGAATATCAGTACTTAACCAGCCAATTACTGACTTCACCCCCCAGAATGCCACCAAAATAGCTGGTTTTAAGAAAGGTGCTAACTGGACATTTTCAGCAGCACTAACCGGTTAGCCCCCAAACAAGTAATTTAACTACTTTGAATATCAAACTGAATATGATCTCTAGAGCTGTTAATCACCAGCTTTTAACTTTGTTAATTCTACTCAATTTGTAGTATCTTTTAGTCATTGTAAACTGCGTAGAACTTCACGGTCCTGCGGTATATAAACTGTTGTTATTATTATTATTATGTTTATTATGGTCTGCTGCAACATATTCAGATAGTGAATTATGGGAAAACATGGTGAGGTGAGGTGAGTACAGTTCTGACTAAGGCTAGATTCCTGCAATATATTTAAGAACAAAAGAACATAAGAATGGCCATACTGGGTCAGACCAATAGTTCTTCTAGTTGTATCCTGTTTCCAATAGTGGCCAATCCAGGACAAATAGCACTACTTGTTTCCTTAGATCTATCAACCGCTTTTGATTTAGTTAACCATTTGTTACTCTTAAGATTGCTTATATCATTGGGCATAACTTGTCTTTGTTCTTTTTCAAAGAGTAAAAACTTGATTCAATTTACCTGTCCTACACCATTTAGGATTTATTCTCTTTATCATTTTAGTAGATCTTCTTTGAGAATTTACTAATTCTCATACATATCTTTTTTTAGAGGCCAGAATTGAATGCAATACTCAAGGTGAGGTCACACCATGGAGCGATATAGAGGCATTTTATGATTCTTCTTCTTATTTACCATCCCTGTCCTAATAATTCCTAGCATCATGTTTGCTATTTTGGCTGCTGCTTCATATTGGGCAGAAGATTTCAGCATATTGTCTACAATGACACCTAGATCTTTCTCTTCAGTGCTAACTCTGAAAGTGAACCCTAGCATCCGGTAATTATGATTTGGATTATTTTTTCCCAATGTGCATCAATTTGCATTTGCCCACATTGCATTTTATCTGCCATTTGGGTACCCAGCCTTCCAATTTCCTAAGGTCTTCCTCCAATTTTTCACAATCCGCATGTGGTTTGACAACTTTTATTTATTTATTTGTTCAATTTTCTATACCATTTTCCCCAGGATGCTCAGACCAGTTTACATGAATTTATTCAGGTACTCAAGCATTTTTCCCTGTCTGTCCCGGTGGGCAAATTACAGCTCTATACTCTAGAGGAGCGCAGGGAAAGGGGTGACATGATTGAGACATTTAAGTACGTCACAGGACGTGTCGAGGTGGAAAACGACATATTCGTTCCCAAGGGACCCTCGGTCACAAGGGGGCACCCGCTCAAACTCAGAGGAGGGAAATTTAGTGGTGACAACAGGAAGTACTTCTTCACAGAAAGGGTGGTAGATCACTGGAACAAACTTCCGGTGCAGGTGATCAAGGCCACTTGCCTTGACTTTAAGAATAAATGCTCAACTTTAAGAATAAATGGGACATCCACATGGGATCCCTACAAGGGTCAAGCTAAGGAACTAGGTCATCAGCACTCAGACTTAATGGGGTGGGTCAGTAGAGTGGGAAGACTTGATGGGCTGTAGCCCTTTTCTGCCGTCATCTTTCTATGTTTCTATGTTTCTATCTAATGTACCTTGGACAATGGGGGGGGGATTAAGTGACTTGCCAGGGTCACAAGGGGAATTAAGTGACTTGCCCAGGGTAACATGGAGCAGCGTGGGTTTGAACCCACAACCTCAGGGTGCTGAAGCTTTAGCTTTAACTACTGTTACCGCTACAGCCGGTGCTAAAACGTTAGCATGGCTTGGTAATGAAGGGGGCTTAATCACCTCACTTGTCATTTTGATTACCAGATCATTTATAAATATGTTAAATAGCACCAGCCCCAGTAGAGATCCCTGCAGTCCTCTACTATTCACCCTCCTTCATTGAGAAAAATGGCCATTTAACCTTACCCTCTGTTTTCTTTCCTAATTCACAAAAAAAGCATTGCCTCCTATTCCATGACTCCTTCATTTCTCAGGAGTCAGGCATGATCCCGGAGGATTGGAAGATAGCCAACGTCACGCCCATCTTTAAAAAGGGATCAAGAGGTGACCCAGGAAACTACAGACCGGTGAGTCTGACCTCTGCTCTGGGGAAAATGGTGGAAGCACTGATAAAAGAAAACATCGATGAACATTTTGAAAGAAACGAACTTCTGATAACCAGCCAACATGGTTTCTGCAGGGGGAGATCGTGCCTAACTAACTTATTGCACTTCTTCGAAGGAATTAACAAATGGATGGACAGAGGAGACCCCATAGACATCATATACCTAGATTTCCAAAAAGCCTTTGACAAGGTGCCTCATGAACATCTACTCCGGAAACTGAAGAACCATGGGGTGGATGGAGACGTACATAGATGGATCAGAAACTGGTTGGCAGGTAGGAAACAGAGAGTACGGGTGAAGGGCTACTACTCAGACTGGAGGAAGGTCACGAGTGTTCCTCAGGGCTTGGTGCTCGGGCCGCTGCTATTTAATATATTCATAAATGTTCTAGAAACAGGGACGAAGTGTGAGATAATAAAATTTGCGGACGACACCAAACTATTTAGTGGAGCTTGGACTAAAGAGGACTGCGCAGAATTGCAAAGGGACTTGAACAAACTAGGAGAATGGGCGACGAGATGGCAGATGAAGTTCAACGTTGAGAAATGTAAAGTATTGCATGTGGGAAGCAGAAACCCGAGGTTCAACTATACGATGGGAGGGATGTTATTGAATGATAGTACCCAAGAAAGGGACTTGGGGGTAATGGTGGACATGACAATGAAGCCGACGGCACAGTGCGCAGTGGCCGCTAAGAGAGCGAATAGAATGCTAGGTATAATCAAGAAGGGTATTACAACCAGAACAAAAGAAGTTATCCTGCCGTTGTATTGGGCGATGGTGCGCCCGCATCTGGAATACTGCGTCCAATATTGGCCGCCGTACCTTAAGAAGGATATGTCATTAATCGAGAGGGTTCAGAGGAGAGCGACGTCTGATAAAAGGGATGGAAAACCTTTCATATGCTGAGAGATTGGAGAAACTGGGTCTCTTTTCCCTGGAGAAGAGGAGACTTAGAGGGGATATGATAGAGACTTACAAGATCATGAAGGGCATAGAGAGAGTAGAGAGGGACAGATTCTTCAAACTTTCAAAAAATAAAAGAACAAGAAGGCATTTGGAAAAGTTGAAAGGGGACAGATTCAAAACAAATGCTAGGAAGTTCTTCTTTACCCAACATGTGGTGGTCACCTGGAATGCGCTTCCAGAGGACGTAATAGGACAGAGTACGGTACTGGGGTTTAAGAAAGGATTGGACAATTTCCTGCTGGAAAGGGGATAGAAGGGTATAAATAGAGGATTACTGCACAGGTCCTGGACCTGTTGGGCCGCCGCGTGAGTGGACTGCTGGGCACGGTGGACCTCTGGTCTGACCCAGCGGAGGCATTGCTTATGTTCTTATGAGGAACTTTTAAAAAATGCTTTCTAAAAATCTAGATACACGACATCAGCCAGCTCACCTTTATCTACATGTTTATACACACCTCAAAGAAATGAAGCAAATTGGTGAGGCAAGACTTCCCTTTTCTGAATCCATGCTGATTCTAATCTAATCTAATCCAGTATTTCTGAGTTGCACTATGCCTAAATAGGTTCAAGATGACTTACAATATAAGGTGTTACAGATGTGAATGCTACATTATATTATAGCAGTTTGAGGAGGACCGAGTTATTAACAGGGTAATGGGGAAGGGAGGATTGAGGTTCCATAACTGTACCAGGGGTTGGGTATGGAATTTAAATATATTGGGTATTTGAGCTGTCTATAGTAATTTTATCATGTTTGGCTATGTGTTCCATTATTTTATTCTTTATAATAGTTTCTACTATCTTGCCTGGAACTGAAGTCAGGCTTACCAGTCTGTAATTTCCCTGATTACCCTTCGAACCCCTTTTAAAAATCAGCATCATATTGGCCACCCTCCAATCTTCAGGTACTACAGATGATTTTAATGACAGGCTACATATAAAGGATTAGTCAAAGAAAGTTTATGTTCTTAAACAGTATTTCTTTTTTTAGTGTTACCACTCTTCTAAAACCAGCAGAGTATCTTTTATCAACTGAAAAGCAAAGATAATCATCACAGAACTGACTTTTCCAAATATGTTTTAATTTCCTGATCAAGAGAGTTTGCATGTTTCTCTGTGGCTTGTACACTTCTCAGTAGTGTCCCTACTGTGACATTGAAGGGGGTGGGGGATGGAAACTCTCTTTACGAGAACTAGTGGTGGGATTTCCTCAGCCTGCATCATTTCCTGGACACCCTTCCTGCTCAGCTTGCTGGGGGTTAGGTGGTAAAAGAGCACAGCACAGCTGGGTCCTGAAATGTTGTGGCACTTGTCATTAAAACTTTATTGCAGTGGGCACACCTGTTTTCCTTCAAAGCATTATCAATTTGTACATTGGTAAAACCAAAGGAACTCTGTCTTTTGTGGATATAACTCCTTCATACCCTTCCTGTTTGACATGAGATTGTGCTGCGTTATATTAATAAGGCAAAACACTAATACAATATTTGTATTCAAAGAGAAATCATTGTTAAGGATTTTTTATTTTTTTATATATTTTTTTACTCTCCCTTTAAAAAAAAAAAACTTTATTGAATTTTAAATAATGGCAGTGCATTACAGAAATTATAACATGAAAAGCTTGCATAAAATGCACCTTAATACACAAAATATAATGAAACAACTATTTTCCCCCCTATCATTCAACTATTAATACCTTAAACCCTTTTTTATTACAAAAATATACTCATATATTTAAACCTTCAAAATATCCCTCCCTCCCCTCCCCCCCATCCTGGAGCCACCATTGAATTTCTCTGGAACAGGAGACTAGGTACTATGAGGAACCTACATCCTGGAAATCAGTGAGAAATAAATATAACTCTTAGCTAATGGAAACAAAGAACACTTGGCCGAAGTTATAACAAGCTTCGCATTAACAATGACAACTTGCAAAGTAACTTAAAGGGACAGGCACTTTCCACATGTATTAAAAATAATTAACCTCTGGGATTTAACAACATAAATTAATCATTTCATAATCTATTAAGATAAAATGGTGCAGTAGCCATGTTAATCTAACTTTTAAGATAATAAATAGAAAGAAAAGAAAAAGAAAAGAAGATACCTTTTCATTGTAATATATATATAGTATATATTACTAGCTTTTAAAGGCTAAAACTGAGCCACTGCGTGCCTTGGATCAATAGCATGGAATGTTGCTATTATTTGGTTTTTGCAAGGTACTTGAGACCTGGATTGGCCACCATGAAGGCAGGATACTGAGCTAGATAGACCATTGGTCTGACCCAGTAAGGCTATTCTTATGTTCTTGTGGAATAGATGAAGGGCAGTAGTTCAATGAACAAGATGCCCAAGGTATCCTGGGTCTGAGACACTGCCTTCTTCTGTCTCTGCATCTGCTTTCAGCATGATGGAAGAACCATTGCTAGAGAGTGCCATGGAAGCAAGTTGAGGCTGCAACCATTGCTATGGTTCTTTCTCTCTCTACCCCCTCCCCCCCCCCCCGCACAATATGCCGCATGTCAGGGAGATGTTGATGCTGTGAACCATCGTGTGCTAAGGGTGCATTCTGGCATTCGTGGGGAACTTACGGTCCCAGGTGCAATTTTTTTCATAAAGTATTTAATGTTAAAAAAGTAGTTAGTGCCAGCTGCTGAATCTCTCACATGCTATAGCCCACAGTTCGTGGGAAGCCTAGCTGATTTCTCTCTCTCTCTGCCTGGCTGAATAATCTTGTTCCAGGTGCAATAATCTTTCAACACTTCCCCCTTGGCTGGCACAGTTATCTTTTCCAACTCTGTCACACTCAACACCTTCCTCTCCTATCTGTAGTAGGAAAGCAAATCTTTTTTTTTCCCCCGGTATCTGCCTTTATTTTTTTTTTCACATTTAAGTTTTCACTTTAAAGTCGGACCCTTGCAGGGCCTAAAGTTGTGCCAGACTTAGGTGAAACCAGAAGAGAAGGTGGAAGGGATTGGGACATGAGTTAGGGGGAGGAATGTACCTGAAGGAAAAAAGATTGTTGGCAGTCAATCTGCAGGCTGGGATGCCCTCCTCACACATGGTAATCTGTGCAGATGAATACTCTTAAAACAAGCCCACGTAATAACTTTTTTTTTTTGTAGATTATCTTTGCAATTAGAGCATAACAAAAACATCCAAGCAGCCAGCTATGGGGTCAATAGGAATGAAGGAAGCCTCTGTCGATAAGAATGAAAATGTTATTTTACAATTACAGTACTACTGTAAATCAAAGCAGGAAGTTAATTTCATGGAACTACAAACCTGAAAGTTCACTTAGGGCAATTAACACTCTACCACTAGCCCCTACTTAATAGGTTGATGCTAAAATAATTGGGTCACTGTAACAGTCTCACAAAGTATTCTCATGATGGGCAGTGTGCGGTGGTATACAACTTTATTTATTTAATTTTATAGCCTGTCCTCCCAGAACAGCTCAGAATGAGTTACAAAATTACATACAGTTCTCCTAGGACAAGCAGGATGAGTTAGCCACATATGGGTGTTGTCCCAACAGCTCCTAATTTGCGGATAAGCTCTCCAATAGCTCAGAGAGATTTTTTTTCTCTCTAAGCACGTGCAGTGCCCTGGCCCCGATGGGCATGCCTGACCACTACCCATTTCCCCCCTGCTTCCCCCTAATCCCCAGTCTTTAGTCTCCACCTGTTCCCATCGGTCAGATTTTCTACAGCTCTCCATTACAACTTTTCTACTCATCACTTGAAGATGCCTGAATCATCAAAAGACATGACTGGGATGCAGGAGAAGGATGAATGCACTGGATCCTCATGAATTGTGCGTCCGCTGATTGGATCTGGTACACGAGGATCCGTGCTGCTTGCATTGTGCGCACATGTCTGTGTGAGAATGCAAGCTGAACCCCCCCCCCTGCTTACATTGTGCCTGCCTGTATCTGCATGCATGTAAGCTGAACCAGGACTGATCCCCCCATGCCCACTTCCTCCTGCTATGTTGACTCCCCCCTAGCAGGAGGGATGCCCACTCCCTCCTGCAACTGGATGTTCCCCCGAATCCCACCACAACCGAACCTTCCTCCCCGTACCTTTATCAGAAGTCAGGAGTAGAAGGGAAGCTCAATCCCTCTTGCTCCGAGGCCCGCAAGTCCAAAATGGTGGGCCTTCCCCTCCCTGATGCATGATGTGATGCATGGGGAGGAGCCTAAGGCCCCGATTGTCTCAGACACCTTAGGCCCCTCTCTCTGTATACCTTGCAATCTTCACACTGTTGTTTTTATTGCATTCTTTGCCCCTTTTCTATGGCCTTGGGTGGTTCATGTCATTCCTCTTGAGTGCTTTGATCTGCGAACAATGTGCTTGGGGATTGTTGACATTCTTTCTCCTCCTTTCTGTTTTACATCTTTCTGGGTGCCTTGGGTTATACATTCCAATGTATTTCATAAAAGGCTCTGCTAAATACAGATCCTTTGTAAAATATATATAAGGACATGCAAAAGTCCATGGGTATTTGCCCACATATGCATCAAAAATAGCTATTTTGCAAATATACACATGTACAAAAAGAACAATATCATCTCAGTAGCTTCCATGTAGAAGTGCTGGCATTTATATATTGATTTGACAGCAGAAATGCTGCCATTCTATAAATCTATAGGTGTCATAAATTAGTTAGTGAAGGTAGAAATACACAATAGTGGATTAAGAAGAATTACCCCCTTAATCCCTCATGTAAAGCGCTGGCCAGAACGAGAACATTAAAAAAATCTATGCAGACCTCTAAACTGATGCAAAACTCGATGGTGAAATTTATTTTAATATATGTATATTCTCATTGTAAGATGAGGAATGCAAACATATATGTTTGATCCATCCAACCACATCCATAATATGCCCCTTCAAAATCTTTATGTCCTGGGGATCTACGTACAGCTTTCTGAAAGCACCATTTACTTTGAACTATTTCCTTGTGTAGATACCTCTAAAATGACCCCCTTAGTGTCCAGTACACCAAATTCACACAATGACGCTGATATTCAGCGCTACTTAGCTAGCTGGGAATGGCACCCAGCTAGCTAAATAGCACATAGCTGGCTATCCCATGATATTCAGGGGGGGATACAGATGGCTAGCTCCCAGTTAGTGGACTGGCTGGTGATCAGCAAGTTATGCGGCATAGCTGGTCACTGTCAATATTCAGTAGCTCACCAGCTAAGTTCGCTGGTCAGACAGAGCCGCCTAAAAGGGTGGTCTATCTTGGCTGTTGAGACTTAACTGGCTAGCCGCTGAATATTGGCCTAGCTGACTATGTCTTGGCTGGCCAAAAATAGTCCAGAAATTCAAGCGCCAGCTATGACGCCAGCATTGAATTTCCAGGTTGCTGATGATATCCCGTAGTCTGAACATTGGGGGGAATATATCAAAATTAACGTGGCAATAAAGACAACCTTAGGGTTTTTTTTGAGGATTTTAGGTGCGTGAAGGAGACATGATCAGTTGGGAGTAAGGAAAATCAGTTTTGTGGGAGCTGGTAGAAAATTTCTTTAAGCAGCTGGATTACCTCTATACAGTACATATAGCTCTGGGGATCAGTGGCCCAGAATCCTGAATGTACTGGTAAAGAAGGAATTTCTGTTTGTCCTATTTACCCACTTTTTACCTGATAGTGTTCTTCTGGCCTGCCTCCTGTGCACATAACCAGCCATAGAGTACCATAGGAGGCCAGGGGCTAAAAACCTAAAACCTGATATTACTGCCTTGATGTCCTGCTGCAACTCAAAACTAAACATGTCTAAAATTGAACTGCTCCTCTTTCCTCCTAAACCCTCTGCTCCTCTCTCTCCATTCTTCGTGTCTGTAAATAAGCGTATTATCGTTCCTGTATCCTCTGCTCATAATCTTGGAGTCGTTTTCGACTCTGACCTTTCATTTTCTACTCACATTCAACAGACTGCTAAAGCCTGTCACTTCTATCTCTACAACATCACCAAAATTTGTCCCTTGTTCACACTCTCGTAACCTCATGCTTTGACTACTGCACTCTACTTCGAACAGGTCTCCCACTGAACCACCTCCCCCCCCCCTGCAACCTGTACAAAACTCTGATGCACGACTGATCTTCTGCCAACCTCACTACACTCACCTCACCCCTCTCCTCAAGTGACTTCACTGGCTTCCCATTCGCCTTTGCAAACAGTTCAAACTCCTTTTACTAACCTACAAGTGTGTTCTTTCTGCAGCCCCTCAGTGTCTTTCCTTTCTTTTCTCTCCTTATACACCTCCCCGAGAACTCCATTCCTCAGACAAATTGCTTTTATCTTCATACTTCTCCTCCACTTCCAGACCTTTCAGCTCGTTGCCCCATATGTTTGGAATAAACTACCTGAATCTGTCCGCCACACCCCTTCCCTTATTCAAAAGTAAGCTGAAAAACCACCTTTTTGAGACAGCCTTTAGCTCATAACCCTACTTCCCTCTGCCCTCTGTTCACCATCCTGGCCAGCAGTTTAACCATTCCCTCTAACTCTCTGTAACCCCTACCCTGGCATCCTGTCTTGATTGTTTAGATTGTAAGCTCATTTGAGCAGGGACTGTCTCCTTTCTGACTCTGTACAGCACTGCATGTCTGGTAGCACTCTAGAAATAATTGTTTAAAAAAAAAAAAGCTCAATCCCTTGTGAACGTTGGTATCTTCCCCTCTTTCTGTTTCTCTTTTCCATCTTGTCCCATTCTCCCCATCACTTTCTTTTTTCCCCAAATGCCCAATCCATCTTCTTCTCCATTATCTAATAATTATCTGGAATAAAGTACTGACACAACCTATCCTAATCCCAAAACTGCACATGGAGTTTTCATAAACATTACGTTCTGCAGGGCCCTGGATTATATATTTATTCCTAAAGGTGGCAGTTCACATATAGAAGGATAGTTCAAAGTGTTTAAATGCTATTATTTCATCAAAAACAATACAGGACTCATAATGAAAATCACCTTAGTGATTTTATTTGCCTTTTACCGTTGCTGTGAATACTGATTTTTTTTGACAGTGTCAGAATATGAATGTAACATCATCTATAGGTTACCAGAATAAGTATAGCATAGGCAGTGCAGTGTTTAATAATCACCTGATACTTATGACTTAAGCGGTTCACATTCCACTTTAGACTATAACTTGCATCTATAAGCCCAAGTCAGAAATGCTTGTAATTCAGATCACAACCCTCAACACTGTTGGCCTTTTGCCAGAGCTGGTGTTAGACATATTGGAGCCCAGGGCAGAAATTTGAAAGGGGGACCCAAATTGTGTCAGCAGGCTGTACTTTCTTCAGCTTTGAGCAGGCTTGGGTCCCCCTAGGGCCAGATTAAGTCCAACTGATACCCTAACCACCCTTAGACTCTTCCATAGCTTGACTGAAAAGACATTAATAATAATAATAAATGTATTTATATACCGTAATACTTCACAGTTCAATGTGGATCGCAATAAAAAGTAAAACTGTAAAACACAGCGAATTTACACCGTTATATTGAAATGCACAGGACATGAAAAATGACATTACAGTGTATGACATTTGTTTTTGTCTCATGAAGTATGTAAGCTGAGTCTGTATTTGTCTTCTAAATTCATACTGTGGCTAGTTCATTGGTGTTTAGCGTGGAAAAAATATGTAATAACCCAGTTCTGTGGATATGATGGTTCTGGTTATATGGTTTATATTTTTTTAGATGTTTCTATGTAATTTTATTGTGTATGCTGTTTTGTGCTCCGCCTTGATAAAGGCAGAATATAAATAAACAAACAAACAAACTTATCTAAATTATACAAATTTATCAAACAGATAAATAAATAAAAAATCTTCTAAAGGCCTGGTAAGAAGAGGAATTTAAAATCAAACCACTACAACTTTTATTCCATTTCCCTGCCTGCAAAGATAAAGTCCTATCAAGAAATCTTTTATATACAACATTCCCAAGTTTGAATACCACCAGACAAGATGTTCCAATGGATGTTTTTATTTTTTTTTTCTTTATAGAGCAGATCCTCTCAGTACCTCTTCAGGTGTGAGGAAAAGGGTGAGTTTCCAGATCTGTTGTGAGGGTTTGGGGGTTATGTGTTTCAGGTTTGTGCAGATTGTCCTTGTTAAGATCAGCTGGAGAAATGTGAAGGGTAATTTAGGAGTAGTATAAAAGTAATTAGAGCCTAGGGGTGGGTGGGCAGAGGCAGACAGTAGTTCACAGTTTGCTGTGAAGCTATCTTTAATGCAGATCCTCTACAACCTCTCTCTTAGAATCAGGCTTACTGAAGGTTAGGCACTAGGCCAGCATTCCTCCCCTCAAGAGTCACCTGTGAAATCTGATCTCTTAAGAAAGTCCTCAGAGTTCAGTCTCAAAGAATTCGACTGATATTGGATCTCAAAGTCCTCAACAAATTTCTTCTCAAGGAGAAATTCAGAATGTTATCTCTAGCAACTTTGTATCTCCTTCTCAATTGTAACGATTGGCTATGCTCTCTAGACCTCAAAGAAGCCTACACTCATAGTTCAATTCATCCAGTTTCCAGGAAGTACCTCAGATTTTGAGTGGCGCAACACCATTACCAATACAAGGTTCTACCTTTTCGAACTGGCATCCTCTCCCAGAGTCTTTACCAAGTGCCTGGTAGTAGTGGCAGCGGGAAAATTTAAATGAAGTCAGTAATTTAAAGAGTGGGTAGGGTTGGCAGACTGGATGGACCATTCTGGTCTTTATCTGCCGTCATCTACTATGTTACTGTATATATTTATAATGATTAGAAAAACACTGAAATTCATGTTGAATAATGGGTGTGGCAGATGGCAATGAAAGAGCTAAGGGAATGATAGAGAGGGGGGATAAACCCTCTGTGCTGCTCCCCTTCCCTTGGTGCCCCAAGCACCTTGCTTGTTTTTCTCAATGGTTTATTCAGAGCTGGAGCCCCCTGTGGTTTGGAGGCCCAGGACAATTGCCTTGTTTGTACTTCTCTAACACTAACCCTGCCATTTGGAATTTAAATATTATTAGACCAGTAGAAATTTTAATTAAATTTTATCTGCTCTCCAACATCTCAGTTATACTGCATTTAATTCTTGACAAGATTTGCTACTGCCAGCTTATAGACTGTTTGTTTTTCTTTATGAAACATGATGGCAGAGAAAGAGTGTTTCTTAATAAAGAAGCACACTCTAGAGGATCTATTAACCATCTGTTTCACCAAACCTTTGTATACTTTGTGAATCCTTCTGGAATCCGTCCTGGAGTTTCCAATTATATTAATTAAGCCACATTAGAATTTACTGCAAGGAAGAAATGAGCAGTGGTAGCAGCTTTTTTAGACCTTTACCTCCTGGGACATTAATTAATTAATATAATATTTTATCTCCTTTAGGATGACAAAATTAACAAGCTACTACCTTCTTTGGACCTGGTTGCGTAGCAGTTCTCATTTTTTTCCCTTATCTTCTTCAAGTCTGAACTGTTTTGGGGATTTGATACATGTCAAATAAAATAACCTGGGACAGTAAACACTCATGAAATACAAACTCTTGTTGGAGAAAGAACTTATAGCTGCTGTCATAGAGACATGATATATGGAGAACTATAACAAGGGCTGATGTCCTACTTTTTTGAAATAGTTTATGCACACAGATGATGACACAGCATTTGCTGCCAAACTGACCTTATTTCTGTTTTATGCCGATTAAAATTTCATTTTTATTAATTTATTGGTGTTTAATTTTGGATGTCATGTTATTTGCTGTTTCTGGGTTTTATATATATATATATATATTACTAATTGGATTTTATGTTATTACAGCAGAACCTCAATATTCATAGGGGTTAGGGGCAGAGCCAGCCCGCAAATATTGAAAAATCACGGATAATTTTTAGGGCCGGCTCTGACCCACCCCGCCTCCCTCCTGTGTCCCGGACCTGCCCCAGACCTTCCCTGGTGGCCTAGTGGTGATGCAGGGCAGGATCGATCATCCTGCACTTCTGCTCCATGCAGAGACTACAATGGGACTCGAGACTACAATGGGAACTCATGGCAGCCATTTTGATGATGGCTCTGCACGGGGCAGGAGCATAGGACGATCGATCCTGCCTCGCGTCGCCGCTAGACCACCAGGTAAGGTCTGGGGAAGGTCTGATGCAGAGTTTTGTTAAAAAAAAAATTGCCAATAACCGAATCCGCGAGTACTGAAACCGCAGATTTGAAGGGGGAACTGCACTGATGTACCGGAAATTTATTTTTGTACCCCCATTTTGATAGTGTTTAAAAGAATGTTAAAGCAAATATAAATAAAGTAAATAAAGAGGCCCAGATTCTCTAGGGCGCCAATATCGGCAGCCACCTAAAATGAGGCTGCCAAGCGTGTGTCAGTCATGTGATGGTGCCCTATAGAAAATTGCACCTCTGTGAAATATAGGCACTGGAAATGTAGGCCTGGGTTTTCCGGGACTACATATTCAATGCCTATCTATCTCGTGAATCATACCTATGTAAGTGCTTTAGGCCGCCTAATGCCACTTCCGGTGTTAGCCACACAGGGCATTGCATGAAGTGCTCCCATTCTAACTGGCACTGTTCGTACCACAGTACTGACTCAAGAAAATGCAACAGAACTGCTGCAGTGGTACAATCCATGGTACAATCCCCTGCCTTAATCATAACCCGCCCATATCATCTCCCTCCTGATTGGATTCCCTCTCCAAGCAGACCCCTCTTAGCCATCCACTCCCTGATCCGATTCTCTCCTCTAAGCAGACCTCCCCCATCCAATCTGACCCCCTGGAAGTCCTTCCCACTCTGACTCATGGCCAGATTCTCAAAACTTTAACGCTGTCGCTAAACTGTTTTCCAACGGTTTAGCCCGCACGCATTTCAGCGGCAGATTATCAAAAGAGATTATCTCTGTCTTTAGTGAGCTTTCGAGCAGTCTTTGGCAATGCCATGCAAATGGGATCTCCAAAATTGAAATGAGCACTCCTGTGGAGTTTTGAAAATTGCCAAGCCATTTTCTAAGAGCGGAGTCAGTTTTTGGCGACCAAAAAAATCAGTGACTGGTCCGGGGGTGCTGGTACAGTGCCTGCACTGTTAAACATGCATCTTGTGGCGTGTGTTTTACATTGGCTAATGAAAAAAAAATAAGTTGCATGATTCTCATAAACTATAGCTTGTTTGTTTTTTTTCGTGGGAGAGGTAAAAGCACGCTTCTTGAGCGCGTGTATGATACCTGCATCTTATGAGCTTCTGGCTGTGGTTCATGATCAAATTTTACATTAAAATGTTCAACACAGTTCTTGTGCTTGGCGTGACATTGTTGTTTTGCTGTTGCTTTTCTGGAGATTGGGTTCCGTGTGTTTTTATTGTTCACTATCTGTGTTTAAATAAAGAATTACCAAAAAAAAAATAAAAAAAATTACAAGATTTACCTGAATTACATTAGTTTGAGGGAGAGAAAGACATATTTTATGCACGCTTGTTAAAAGCCGACTTTGCTTCTCTCTTCCTCTTCCTTCCTTCCTTTCTTGCTTTATTTTCAGGCTGAGCTTTGCAACACGAACTGCTCATGCTGTGCTTATTGTGTTACGTTGCTTTCCCGGCCGAAAAGGAGGATATTTCCGGGGAAATCCGGACATCGGGTAACCCTAACATATGTTGGCTGTTAGTGCAGTTCTACATTAACATCTGATTTTTTTCATGGAGCTTGGTAAAAGGGCCCCTCTTACTTTTACTCTACTGCAGTGGCCTCCAACATGCAGCTCCAGGACCGCATGTGGCCCTCAAACAGTTGGCTGAAATGCTCTTCAAATCCTGTAAATGTATGAATTTCAATCTAGCTCAATTGATATAATGGCAAATAATCTCTTAAATGTGTAACTCAGGTGTCTCATTTATGGAATTTCTTACTGCTGACAATCCAAAATAAAGTGAGTTTTTGAAATATATCCTTGAAACGTTGCAGGATCAGTATTAGAGTTAATTTTTAATGCGTAATACCCAGTCTGAGCAAGCAGGTCAAGGCGGTTTACAGAATTAGTAGTATGTGTAAGCTTGAAATCTTTTGGTAGCCCTCAGAGCTCTCTCGTATTCATGCTGCAGCCCTTTGGAAGAAATAGGTTGGAGACTACTGCTCTACTGTATGTTTACAATTTGAAGGATGAAGATAGAGACAGCTTTAACTTTTTAGCTGTTATCCAAACATCCCTAGTAGCTGTTTACCAGATCCTCAGCGACACCACTTGGGGCTCAATACATCTCATTGCCCTAAGCTTTATGTGTCTATTCATCACTGTATCTGTAGTTTAAACCCATTTCAAGAGCATAGATTTACTGCTATTTTTTGTTTTCATTAATTTAATTTACTTAACTTTTTGTTATAAGTAAGTGCTTAATAAATACTTAGCTTAAAGCTTAGTGGTCTCTGGCTAGGGATTCTGGGGCCGACATGTTTTGCATGAGCAGCTTTTTCAAGGCTTGACCCCTAACAAGTAAACCGCCAATATCTGTGACCACTGAATCCTCAGAAAATTTGAAGGAGGCATTATGAGCAAGACTGAAATAAAAACCAGTTACTTCGACACGTCAGTGAGTCTGCACTGAGTTATGAATTAGAGTATGTCACTGATCAGTAATAAACATATGAGCAGACTCGGTTAGTTGGATTGTATTCAGTGTTATGCAAATGGTGCAGATGCAAAATAGTTTCAGTTTTGATTGCATAATGTTGTTGCTCCTGTTTTCTATCTCCCATGTACGTGCAAGTTTGAATGGAAGGCAGTTTAAGGAAGGGCAGAACAGTCAGATCTATGCTTACCTGCTACTGATTCAGACTAGGGCAGCCTGGCTCAGAATTCGGTCTGGTTTTCCTAGCTCAGTGTTTTGCAAATTTTGTCGAGCCGCGGCGCACTAAACGTAATAGCCATGGCTCAAGGCATCTGGAAGTGTGTAGATGTCAATACGATGACATCACGCACATGGGAGATGTTATCACGTTGATGTCCACGCGTGCGCAAAGGCCCTGAGCTGCCAGTGGGGGTGCCAGCAAGGAAGACGGGCAGAGAGAAAGAGAGGCGCTGATGCCAGCTGATTGTCTACAGCAGTAGTTCCCAAACCTGTCCTGGGGGACCCCCAGCCAGTCAGGTTTTCAAGATATCCCTAATGAATATGCATGAGAGAGATTTGCATATAATGGAAGTGACAGGTATGCAAATCTTTCTCATGCATATTCATTAGGGATATCTTGAAAACCTGACTGGCTGGGGGTCCCCCAGGACAGGTTTGGGAACCACTGGCTATAGGAACCTCAGCTGGCGCCAGTGCCTCTCCTCCTCCCCAGCATCTTGCGGCACACCTGAAATCTCAGGAGGCACTCAGTTTGCAATACACTGTCCTAGCTGGTTCCAGTCTAGCTTTGACTCGGTTTTGTATTTGTGTGCTGCTTGAAATTAGCCAGCTTAACTTGGCTCAGATGTGCACAGCACCAGGGAAGGTCTGCTGGAAGACGTTTCTTAATTGAACAGTACCAAAACCATGTGACATCTATTGGGTGTATGCACTTCAGGGTAAATTCTGAAAAGTGGGCATTTACATGCCAAGTAAATGCATGAATGATTCGAATAATGTCATATGTTTGCATGCATGTTAATGCTGCCAATGTTCTACTCTGTGTATTTGATATGGGGTATACACATAGGTAGAATCTGGGCAGAGAGTTGGCAAGACTCTGTTATGCACACAAATTATGAAATAATTTAAGTTCCATGCATATGTCCAGCATTTATCAGTACAGCCACAGTAAGTAGTTATCTTACCGTTTTGCCAAACTTCATTCTATCTGGCTTAAACAATGCATTAAGGTCCTCAGCGGGCCACCACACACTCAAGTTGTTTCATTGTGTCTGGCTTTATGCTCTCATTCCTCATCGGACCAATAGATATTTTTATAAATATTTTTAAGACTTATTAATTTAAATATAATTTTAAATATATGCTAAGAATACTTAGCTTTGTATGTTCGACGCTAGTTGGGAGGGAACAGCAATCGCCAACATGTTTTGCCCGTAAAATTCCAAGGGCTTTATCAAGGCTCCCTCTCCCTAAATAGATATAAAATACACCCAAGTGTTCATAAATATCTTAACCCAGCATATATATTTATAACATACTTCATTTAGATCCTTACAACGTTAAAAAATTTTTTTTAGCTCTCACCATTCACACAGCTCTCTCCACCATTGCGTCAGGAACGAAATGGCGGTCACGCTCTAAGTCAGCTGATTTATGCGTAGCCCCGACAGTGACGTTCCTCATTCCAGTACAACGGAGATAGAATTTTTGGATATTCTTATTAAGAAGGAACATTTGAAAATAGACACCACCTTGTTCAGGAAGCCTGTAGCTCGCAATACACTTCTCCATTTCGAGAGTTTCCATCCCTACCATCTAAAACACAGTCTCCCTATAAGTCAATATTTAAGAGCGCGGAGGGTGTGCTCTAGGCTAGAGGATTTTAAAAAAATAGCTAAAGACTTGGAAGGGCGGTTCCACGATAGAGGGTACCCTAAAAGTTCCACGAGGCAGGCTTACCTTCGGGCATGGTATGCCCAGAGGGAACTGTTATTGATGGACAAACCTCGCGTGCAGGAAGAGGGACGATTGATTTGTGTGCTTCCTTACTCTAAAGCGTCTGGGGTTTTGATCTCCCTGATTAAGCAGCATTGGCACATTTTGCATTTGCATGATGGTTTCTCTGAACCCCCCCTTTTTTCTTATCGGAGGGGCAAGACTATTGGGCAGGCTCTGAGTAAATCTGATAGAAGGAGGACAGTTCACACTGGTCATACTACCTGCCGGCAATGTCAATGGTGTAGTCTAGCGATAGAAGGGCTCCAATGGACTGACCCCCAATCAGGATACAAGGTTAAATCGAGGGCTGACACGACCTGTAAAACCACTAGAGTAGTATATATTATAATCTGCCCATGTGACCTGGTGTATGTGGGGCGAACCAAGAGGGCTGTCAATGTGCGTTTGAATGAACACAAGTCACGCATCAACACCGGGGCTATGCTAGCCCCGATGGTTCAGCACTGGGTGGATAAAGGGCATGGTATCCAACATTTGAAATGGAAAATTATTGGCAGTATTAGTGAAGATGAAAATGAAGGGGATTGGGAAGGTAAACTGAATCTACTTGAACAACGATGGATTTATCGTCTGAATACTGTAGTCCCGAATGGTCTAAATAATGAGCTCGAGTGGGACTCCTTAATATAATAAATGCCCCCGGGGGCTTCCCATTTTTTGTCATCCATTAAATTGTACTACAGTTGCTAAAAAATGCTATTAAAACTGTAGTTATTATGACGTTAGTTCCTGACGTCACTGTCGGGGCTACGCATAAATCAGCTGACTTAGAGCGTGACCGCCATTTCATTCCTGATGCAATGGTGGAGAGAGCTGTGTGAAAGGTGAGAGCTAAAAAAATTTTTTTTAACGTTGTAAGGATCTAAATGAAGTATGTTATAAATATATATGCTGGGTTAAGATATTTATGAACACTTGGGTGTATTTTATATCTATTTAGGGAGAGGGAGCCTTGATAAAGCCCTTGGAATTTTACGGGCGAAACATGTTGGCGATTGCTGTTCCCTCCCGACTAGCGTCGAACATACAAAGCTAAGTATTCTTAGCATATATTTAAAATTATATTTAAATTAATAAGTCTTAAAAATATTTATAAAAATATCTATTGGTCCGATGAGGAATGGGAGCATAAAGCCAGACACAATGAAATGAGTGTGTGGTGGCCCGCTGAGGACCTTAATGCATTGTTTAAGCCAGATAGAATGAAGTTTGGCAAAACGGTAAGATAACTACTTACTGTGGCTGTACTGATATATGGTTATATTCTTCATTCAAACCTACGTTAATACTGCCAAGGGGTTTCATTATATGTCCAGTATTTAGGCATGCACACACTGTCTGCTCTATGGCCGGTATAGATGCTTGCATCAAACAGTATATGCACATATATACCCAGTTCCCCTAGTATTCTATAAAGAAAGGAGGCACCTATTTTCCTTTATAGACTGGGTTATACATAAATGCCCTCTGGGTGTTAAATATAGGTGCACTGTTAGAAAATTGCCCTGTTTGTGTCCAGCAAGGAATAAAGAGAAGTTGACTCAGTCATATTAAGGAATATCACAGATCCTGTGGTTGGGCATGAAAAATCTGCAAAAAGTACATTTCTGCTTTTGCAAACACTTTTCTGAGAATTTTCCTTTTTTTGGGCTTCTTCTAGGATATGTTTACCATATAACTGAATAATTAGTAATTCGCAACATGGGGTAAATGTGGTAAATTTTTGCAAAATTAATAGTGAATATCTGACAAAATATAATTACAAATCATTTAAAACAGACTTGGGGAAAAAAAATATTTTCATTTTGGAACTAATCTGTAACAGGGAAGACCCAATTTTTGACTTGCTTTATATCTCTTGTTCCAAAAATATATAAGCATCTCTACAATGGATTGGCTTAGTTGGCTTGTGGCCCCTTCACTATGAAGTCAGACACATGTAGTCAGCAGCACAGGGGAATGAGAGAACTAGAAGTGGTGTCAATAGCTGGACTGCCTAATGCAGGGGTGTCCAATGTTGGTCCTCGAGGGCCGCAATCCAGTCGGGTTTTCAGGATTTCCCCAATGAATATGCATGAGATCTATGTGCATGCACTGCTTTCAATGCATATTCATTGGGGAAATCCTGAAAACCCGACTGGATTGCGGCCCTCGAGGACCGACATTAGACACCCCTGGCCTAATGCCTGCCCACGTTAACCCTGAACTAGAGAATGATATGGTGACAGAATTCATCACCGTTCCCGTCCTGTGTCATTCTTTAGTGTCTATCTCAACCTCAGTCCTTCTACACCAGCATTCTTTAATGTAAGGCTTGAGGATCAGTGGTTGTGCCCATTCATACTCTGATTCTTCCCTCTCTCCTTAAGGAATGACATGGGGATGGTTCCCCGCGGTTATCTGCGGGGACGGGAACAGGGATGAATTCTGTCACCATGTCATTCTCTACCCTGAGCCCCACAAAACATCAGTGCCAGCTACACTGTTGCTACAAATTAAAATCTGAATATGTTTATCACTGAAAAGCATTGAATGCAATGAAATGCACTGCAATATTTTTCTCTTTTAGTATTAGCAGGAAGGCCGAGTATCAGGTCAGACTGAAGGCAATGTAAGTTAACGAGGGGATGACATTTAAGCTTCCGCTTAGGCCATGTACTAACACTTAGATGTAAATTCTATATATGGCACCCCAAAAAATCAGTGCCAAAAACAGCACTATTCTTAAACTTAGGCACGGTTTATAGAATAGCCTTTTTGCCCAGGAATCACAACTAACTTTAGGCATGGCACCAACAAAAACATAGTATAAATGCCAATTTAGGCATGGACGCCCTTATCCTATAACTACGCACTTAACTTAAAGCAGTGTATTGCAAACTGTATGCCATGAGATGCCAGTGATGAGGGCAGGCGCCAGCGCAGGCTGACTTCCTACAGGACACGCCTCTCACTGCGAGAAGTAAGTCCTGTAGGCATTCAGCCGGCACCAGCGCCTTCTCTCCATGCCTCTCCTGCTCCAGCAGCCCCCACTGGTATCTCAGGGCCCCCATCCGGAGGGCCTTCGCGCAAGTGCAGACATCAATGTGATGGCATCACGCATACACATGATGTCATCATGTCGACGTCTGCACATTTCCACCTGCCCTCCAGCCGTGGCCCGGAGTTTACTGTGCCGCCGAGTAAAAAGGTTTGCGGGACACTGACTTAAAGGAACACCCTGATCCACACATGAGCCGCATTTCTGCATCCCTTTTGGTGTAAACATTAGGCCCAGATCCCACACCTAAATTTACACACATAACTTGTAATTGATTCTAATTAACATCAGTAATTGTTTTTTAGCTCGTTATTCAGTTAAATTATGTGCGCAGTTTGGTAACGAGGCCAACATTGTGCATGCAATTCTTGGCACTTTTTAAAATAATATTAGAGAGTTAGGTCCATATTCTATAAACAGCTCTTCCATTAAGCATCATTAGGTGCCATAATTGCAGGCATCTAGTAACAATTAAGTTCAGGATCTTTGCCCAACTTTTTTTTTTTTTTTTTTTTTTTTTTTTGGGGGGGGTGTTCAATTGACCTTGACCATGCCAGTTTTGACCATGGCAGTTTTCAGCCAATCAAAAGAGAACATGAATTGAACAATTTAAGAGTTTGGCGCCAAACTCTTCGGCCTCCTAGTGATGCCTGAGTGGAGGAACCCTCCCATGCCTAAGGATGTCTAACGACACCTATGTTTAAAAGTAAGCGTAGTTATGGGCGTAGAATAGCCATAGATGAGTTAGGCATCTGACATAAGTGCTGCCAAATTAGGCGAGTGAAATGTTGGCCCAATGGAGTGGCGCCTATGTCTAGGACACCTAAATTTGCATAGGCACTTCTGGGCGCCATTCTATAATGGTGCCTAGTGGTTGATTGACAACCGCACAACCTTTGCTCCCTAATGCAATAATCAAATAGTATGCATATAGACCACGTGCAAGAAATATGCACCTGGAATGGACTGTGGCTCCTGCATAAGCACCCTGGTATTAAAGGTAGTAGTAGCATAGTGGGAGGCTAGAGCAAACAGTGATCCAACTGTGGAGAGGGTAGCGGGCTGCCCACAACCCCCCCCCAGGAGAAAGATAGGGCAGAGGACTGTGATATTGGGCTCCTTTTACTAAGCTGCGTTAGGGCATTAACGTGTGGAATTGCATGCACTACAACGCCGCGCGTGCTAGACGCTAGCGCCAGCATTGAGCTGGCGTTAGTTCTAGCCGCATAGCGTGGGGTTAGCGTGCGCTAATCTGCTGCGTGCACTAAAAACGCTAGTGCACCTTGTGTGAAATGACTTTTAGCTCTAAATTCTGGGCAAGTCACTTAATCCTGCCATTGCCCCAGGTACATTAGATAGACTGTGAGCCCACTAGGACAGACAGGGGAAAATGCTTGAGTTCCTAAATAAATTCATATAAAACCATTCTGAGCTCCCTGGGGAGAGCAGTATAGAAAATTAAATGAATAAATACATGGGAGAACACTGATTGCATGCATACACAGGTCTACTATATGCCAGTGACATCTGTATCATGCATACAGGTGTGAGGAAAAAATTGTATGTAGAGGACAGCATTCCAGCATGTAATGCTGTTCTCTAAATACAGTTTTTGTAATAGTGATATTTATGCACAGAACGCCGTTCCAGCAAAGCAAAAAGTCTGCGCATGCAACTCGAGGTGCTGGTTCAATTTTTCATGCTCAGACCTGTGCGCTTATGCAGCACTCAGCAGTCCTGGCACATTGCTTTCTTCCAGCACACTACCCTTCAGTTCTCCTTTTACACTCATGTTCCTTATGGAATCCAGAATAAAGTTGCATATCTTATATGCTCACAATTCATGTTTTATCTCATTGTCGTGAAAGTGGTTTTTAACGTAGGCCGGCGTGCTGAATGTTCTATGAGCATCAGAGCATTCAGCGCACCCACTTTGACCTTACATAAATAAAGAGCTAGGCATGAAATTCCCACCAACCCTGACCAGACAGGAACAAGCTAACTTTTGAACCTTTTGAGACCTGCAGTCAAAGCCCCAGTGTTGTGCTCATCCATTTGGTCTTTTGCTTACTTCTCTTCATCTATGCAGAACAGCATGAATTTAATGTGCTGAGCACTGCTGTCTATGTAAGGCTTTGCATACAATTAGCTTGTGCACAAAAACCCGTTTCTGCATTGGGTACCCATAAGATTGTGCACTAAAGCCAAGCTAGCTAGTGTGCAAAGGCTAGCATTCTTTATTGCATCAGCCCTGGATCCAGAGAGTTAAAATGTTTACTAACTCACCCTAGCTATTACTTCTGTACTATCCAGTCTTACATTGTTTCTGTTAGTCATAGAGCTGAGCAATGGCTAGACAAGGCAGGCCTGCTCGTCAAGGTTATATGTTAAGTGAAAGGCTGCGGAGCTCCTGCTCATTCCTCGGCTTTCCATGAGGGGCAGACTAAGCCTGACACTCCAATGAGATAGTAAGGTGGCTATAACTTCTTTTCAAAGAGATAGACTAAAGCAGCCCTGGTTTTGATATGAGGTCTATAAAATACTGAGTGGAGTGGAAAGGGTAGATGTGAATCGCTTGTGCACTCTTTCCAAAAATATTAGGAGTAGGGGGCATGTGATGAAGCTACGAAGTAGTGGATTTAAAACAAACTGGAGAAAATTTTTATTTATACAATGTGTAATTAAACTCTGGAATTTATTGCCGGAGAATGTGATGAAATCAGTTAGCTTAGTAGGGTTTAAAAAAACACGTTTGAATAAATTCCTAAAAGAGAAGTCCATAGGCTATTATTGAGATGGCTTTGGGAAAATCCACTGCTTACTCTTAGGATAAGCAGCATAAAATCTGTTTTACTATTTGGGATCTAGCTAGGTATTTGGGACCTGAGTTGACCATTATTGGAAACAGGCTACTGGGCCTGTCTGTTGCAGTATGGCAATTTTTTTCTATTAGAATAGTAATAATAATAACAAAATATAAATCAAAACAAAGGAAAAATGTTATTAGCTAAGTGGTGGGAATACCCACTGAAAAACCATATTCCCATAAGCTATTCCCATAGGCTGGTAGTTGGTAATGGGATTTGATATACCATTTTTCTGTGGTAAAATCAAGGCAATTTGCAATTATTATATGCAGGTACTTTCTCTGTCTTACGTGGGCTCAAAATCTAAGTATTGTACCTGGGGTGATGGAGGGTTAAGTGACTTGTTCAGAGTCACAAGGAGCCGCAATAAGAATCAAACCCAGTTCCCAGGGCTCTCAGCCACCATACTAACCATTAGACTTCTCCTCCACTCTCGTTGCTTTAGAAAGTGCTACATGTTCTAAGCTTTAAAAAAAAACAAAAAAAAAATAGACAAATCCCTGTAGTACCTATGGCCCTAGATGGCTACCCTGAATGGAATCCAATGTGATTTGTTCATCCCTAATTTTAGTAAGACAGGGGAAATGGCGTCTGTACATGTCTGATTACCTATAATCTGCTGTTGCTCAGGAATATATTCTGTATCAGGAGTTAAAAAATTAAGTAACATGTCTGTGACATATTTGCATATATTTACATAGTTTACCTTCTTAACAATATAAAAAAACGGTTTTAAAAACATGATTTCCAAATTTCTTTTGTGTAAAAGTATTTCTGTAATTAATTTTGCTCTTCTTGCCATGTTTAGGTTTTTTTTTTCTATTTTAACTTTTAATTCTTTTCTCCATTGCCTTATTTCTGTCTCATTTTTCCTCATACCATACTCTTTCAGTCATCCGAAAGGATTGTTTTCTTCCACCTGCCTCTCCATCTCCAGTCTCTCCTTTTTTATCTACCTCCTAGTTTCTCCTTCATCCATCATTCTGCTTTTTTTTTTATTTATAAATTTCATATTACCTATCAAGCATACAAACTTGTACAGAAAGAAATTGAGCTTAGGTCATACTCAAAAAGAAAATACATTGGCTATAGCCATCAAATATAAGACATTTTACATTTAAACTCAATTTACTCAAGTCCACATAGATCCAAGATTAACTATTGGTGGAAAATTAAGAAAATACAATCAAAACAAAAACTTGAAGCTGAGAGCAAAATGTAATACATAATTTCTTCTAACGAGCTTAAGATTTTAAATTTTAAATTTTAGGATTTTCTTTGCCCAGTCGGGTGAGTGACAAAAAATAAGTTAATTGAAATGACTCGAAGAAAACATACTTATTGGCTTGGTGATGCACAATACACTTACAAGGGTGACGCAAGAAAAAAGTAGCCCCCAAAGCTCACACTCCTGGCTTACGTAATAGAAATTTATCACGCTTTATCAGATTTATCACGCTTCTGCATCTCGCGTGATAAATCTGGATACATCTGTATTCTATTTTAAAGAATAATCTCAATATCCATAATTTATCTCAATATCCATAATAATCTCAATATCCATAATTTATCTGGTCGCAAAGCTACAGTTATTATCAAAGTTGCTGGAGTAGCAATTTCTTTATCTGACATCTCAAGAAGAGCTGAGACATCCATAACTTCTTGGTTTAAGAAACCTTGATTTTGGAGTTGATCTCTTGAAGGTAAATAATAAACCTGAGAAAGTGGAGGTAAATGATCCTCCGATATACCCAAAACCTCTTGAAAATATTTTTTAATCATTTCTCTCGGCGTCACCATTGTGACCCTAGGAAAATTTATCAGTCTTAAATTGGTACTCCATGATGTATTCTCTAAAGTTTCAATTTTCCTTCTAAGATTTATATTATCTTTTATTAAAGTCTCTTGTATTTGTTTAAAGGATTTTACATCTTCTTTAATCTTCTTAGTGTTGGATTTGGAGTCATTCAATTCTATCTTGACCACTTTCAATTCCTTTGTAAGCTCAATCAATTTTTCTTCTATGTAATTAAAGTGGGAATTTATGGCTTTCCCAAAGTTAGCCACAAGATCCCAGAGAGCATCAAGAGTCACCTCGGAGGGTTTATTAAGAAAAGTTTGGATTTGACCAGTGAAAAAGTGCTCACCATTCGTTGATTCTTCTTGTTGCTCCTCCAACTGGGTAATCCTTGCGCCCGCTGATAGTAAATCCTCCGGTTTCCTAGAGGGAGTCTCTCGTTGGATTACCCCTCCTTCCAAGTTTTCCAGAGATGTCTGCCTTGCCTCCGTTGATGGAAACAACCCTTCCTCCAGGGTTTCCTCAACTCTTGGGGAGCTTGTTGTCCGGAGTTGCGGGGGCAGAGCTTGCGTGTCGGGGCTAAGAGATGTATCAGGCCCAGGGAGAACTGCTGCTGAATCACCCATACGCAGTGTCTCCTGCGGGCTGCTCTTTAACGTTCTGGCTACATTTTGCATACACCTGAGAATATCCTCAATAGTGCCGACAGGGACTCCACCTGCTCGCCGCGAGGCAACAGTGGCGCTCTGACCTCGTCGCTTCGGCATTACAGATAGGGGACGAACAAACTCCTCACTACCATAGAAATTCAGACAATTAAGCAAAGAAAATCTCAGGACGTCTTACTCAGCGAAACAAGCTCGTGGCCATCTTGGATCAGCAGGCCTTTCATCCATCATTTTGCTGAATCTTCTACTATACTCTATACTCTCTCCAGCCTTTCACTCATCCAACTTTCACCTCACTAACAACCATTGCCTTCTTTCCCCAAGTTTCCAAGTTTATTAAAAATTTTCTGTCCCGCACTATGGGCAATACCTTCCAGGTAGCTGTACTATCTACAAAGGGGGAAAAGATAACAGGTCTTTATTGTTAAATACAAGACATGACAGTGGGGGAAGGGGGAAGATCTCCAAAATTCCGATAGAAAAGGTGGGATGGGAGATAACACGAGGGTAGCTCTGAATAGTATGGAAAATATTTCCTAAGAGTAGGCAAGCTGCTAATGATAAGCATCTTTAAAAAGAAACGTCTTCAACTCTGATTTAAATTGTATTAGAGATAACTGAAGGCATAAGGGAGCAGGTAAGAAATTCCAAAGTTGAGGCCTCTGTACTGAAAAAATTGCTTGCCAGAAGTGCTCTTGAACTCAGATAGCTCCATATTTGCCCATTACTCCAGTCTCTATCTCTACCTAAAGCCAGGGTTAGACATCCTAGGCCTCATTTAGGGCCCCTTTTACAAAGCCATGGTAACAAATCTTAGCACTGCAAATGTGACACAGCCCATAAAAATTGAATGGGCTGTGTCACATTTGCCACATTTGCTACCGTGGCTTTGTAAAAGGGGCCCATTACTTTTATTTGTTTATTTTAGCATTTACATATCACTTATAGCTGAAGGGGCTCATAATCAAAACAGAAATATGTCTAAAAACTGGCCTAAATCGGCACTTGGACGATCAGTAAGACAAGTCATCCAATTGCCGATATTCGAACTGGGTTTTAGACGTATCTAAAAATGGCCTTTTCAGTGCCAGTGTACGCCCAGAGCTAAAAGGACCATTTTAGGAGGAGTGGTGAGGGCAGGATTTAGGCGGGATGTGGGACGACCTAGACTTAGTCGTACTGCAAGTCTAACCGAAAGTTTAACGAGGCTGCCTAGACAGAACTTATACGTAGCAACTTAGGCGATTGAAAACCAGGTCTAAGTGCTCAGAAGGTCTCCAAAGTAACTAGATAACCACTGTAGAGCCGTAGTACAGACCCACACACACTCCCCCAGTGATCACTGACCCTCCCTCCCCCATCACCATAAAAGTTGGAATAAAAACCTTATATATCCGCCTCCAGAACATAAGCACCTGGCATAGGAAAGCCTAGTAGAGCAACACAGAGGTGGCTTAAGTAGTCTGGGACTATTGGGGTTGTAGATAGGTGGGTCTAGTAGGTTTTGGAGGTGTTTTGGGGGGCTCACCATGACCTATAAGGGAATTGTGGTGGGATGTTTATATGGCACCCATTTTGTGAAGTTCGCAGCGTTGCCCTGTAAGATGCCCCACTACTGTGTTGCCATGTCTGGGTGTCCAGTCCATCACTTTGCTTTCTCCTCCCACATCCAAAAGGTCTTGTTCTAGACGTTTTTGACTTGGACAAATTTTTGGACGGGAATGGGGTATAAAGATAGATGACTTAGCGGTTTAGACGATCAAATGGCTGGACATATAATTAGATGATTTTCAAATATATATATATATATTTTGGACGTATTTTTCGAGAATGGACTTTAGACACTGCCGACTTTGGGTGACTAGTGACTTAGACGTGTTTTTTGATTAAGCCCCTCATATTGGTTTACAATCAAGTACTTGAGTATTTTTCTCTATCTGTCCTGGAGGACTCACAATCTGACTAATGTACCTGGGGCAATGGAGTGTTAAGTGACGTGTCCATGGTTATAAAGAAGAGCGCAGGGCTTGAACCTGCTGCATTCTCAGGGTGCTAAGGCTGTAGCCCTTACCACTAGGCCACTCCTCCACTCCAAGTCCCCCCTGCTGTGACAAAGAGGCCTTATCATGGCATTTAGCATGTTGGCGTCCACTAAGCTTTAGTAAAAGGGCCCCTAAATGAACAATCGTGATCACCCCAACAGCACTCCTCAGAACTATCCAGCAAAAATGCACAATTGGGCTCATACTTTTTAATAGTATTTTGTTTTATTGTATATACAGTGGTGCCTCGCATAACGAACGCCTCGCACAGCGAACGCTGCGCACAACGAACTTCATGTCTTGCTTCCTACAACGAACTTCGTTTCAGACAACGAAGTCGCCCGAGCTGCATCCTTCCGCGCAGGCACTGCGCTTAACTGCCCTCTCTCCGCCTGGCTCCCTGTGCAGTGGCGGACCGTCGGCTCGCAGGGGCCCGGCGCCTACTGCTGATGCGTTGGGGGGGGCGGAGCTACTCTCGCCGCTTCCCCGATGCTAGAAAAAAAAAAAAAATGAACAGTTAAGTCCCAGTTTTTGCCGCTGAGACTCTGCCCTCTCTCACTGTAAAATTAGACTCTACTTAGTCTGTCTTTAAATTTAAAAAATGTGTGTTGTTTTAAAAAACAATTATGTTTTTAGATGTATCTAAATAAAAATAATAACAAATTTATCTTTTTTTATGTCATCTTAGCATATTTTATGCTACAGAACAAATTATTTTTTTTAACATGTATTGTTATGGGAAAACGCGTTTCACATAACGAACTTTTCGCATAACAAACTTGCTCCTGGAACCAATTAAGTTCGTTGTGTGAGGCACCACTGTATACATAAATCCTAACTCTCAGACACAGCACACACTCACATACATGGGCATTTATCCACTGTCTGAGTTATTTGGAAATGGCCCACTCTCCCTGCAGGTAGAACTACATGCTGATGGCTTTCTGACTTTGTGTGTCCCCAGAAGCTGCTGCCTTAGATGACCGCCTAATCTTTCTACTGGATTAATCTATCTAAAGGTTAAACAGTTCTGTAACAATTGAGTGCAGGACAAAAGCACTCCGACAAAGGCGCCGACAATTGCATGCATGATGTATGCGGGTCGCCACTCCCACTGCTTTAAAGCCTTACCGGTAGCGCTGTGAGGGGGTATGGGGGAAACACCCCCAGTACATGTACAAGTACTCGCACTCCCGTTGAGGGGGGATGGGGGAACCCCCCAGTACACTGAAAACTCCTGTTTTTCTTTCAGTTTTTGGTGGTCGGGAGTTTTTCATTGTAGTGGGGGGTTCCCCCTCCACACACCCCAACGGGAGCATGAGGACTTGTACATGTAGTGGGGGGGGGGCATGGGATTATCAGCATGCCAAAGTCCAGCGCCTTTGACAAGTCACCAATTAAACTGGTCCTGCTTTACCTCCTCCTCAATACCACTACCATGAAACAAAACGTTTCCAGTTGCCCACTGTGCTCTGTCTGACTTTTATAAGCTCTTTCATAATGACTGATCAGGTACATTTAACTCTGACATGACTTCTTAATTTACCTTCCCCCCCACCTTTTACAAAACCGCGAAAGCGTTTTTTAGCGCCAGTCAGCATGATGAATGCTGTGTGCTGTTCCAATGCTCATAGAGTTCCTATGAGTGTTGGAGCAGCGCACAGCATTCAGCGCACCAGCCGCCGCTAAAAATCGCTTATGCAGTTTTGTAAACGGGTGGGGAAGGGGGGTTACTTATTTATTAAAATAATTTATTTTAAAAATATTTCTTATACACTGATTCAAGAAACCTCGCTTTGCGAGTTCCACTTTTACATATATAATTATAACATGTACAAACAATAAACATTATATAAACATGCACCCATGACATTTAGCAGAATAGAAACAGATGAAATTAATCACCATATGCCTCAACAAATAAAAATGCATCATGCTTCTTATGGAAAATCTCCATATCCATACTCTCATGCAACTCCAATGGGAGCTTATTCCATAGAACTGGCCCTGCCACAGAAAACACCCTTGCTTTCATAAAAACCAGTTGAACATGTTTAACAGAAGGATCTTATATCAACATAGTAGCTTCTAAATGGAAGGAATGGCTAGGCACATACTTACAAACCAATCTTTGCAAATAAAGAAGTGGCATTTTCCTTAGCATATGAAATAACAAAAACAATACCTTAAACTTGACTCTTACTGCCATGGGACATTCCTTCGTATAAGGAGTACATGTTCATGATACTTATAAGCTGCAGCAGTATACAGTTGTGTTTTGCACTAATTGTAACACTCGGAGAAATTGAAAGGGGACAGGTTTAGAACCAATGCTAGAAAATTTTTCTTCACTCAGAGGGTGGTGGACACCTGGAATGCGCTACTGGAGGATGTGATA